>NW_027507764.1:301579703-302294703 GCF_037356315.1 Lithobates pipiens
TTTAGACCTTATAACTTTAAAGTATATCCAAACCCTTACCTTGTAAAACAACCCATTCGGGTTAAAATATAAATAAAAGGCAAAACATGTGAGTGTGTGTATATAAAAAAATATAAATACTTTAATCTCTGTTCTCAGCTGCATGAGGAGCTTACATAGCTAGGGATAGAGAAACAGCAGTGAATGGCTGCGCAGGGGTGTGTCAGCACAAGTCTTTGCCATTGAAGGACAGGCAAGCTGTTCCCCCAGCACAGGCAAAAAACTGACTGCACAGAGATAGATGTGATTTCATATTTAGCACGGTCAGTTTGAAGTAGGAAGGGGGGCTGGCAGGATCACCAGGTATTTCATACAAAGGAGGAAATACAAATAGAACAGGGTACATTTTTTCCCTGTTTACCTTTTACTTGTGTCTTCTGCACATTAAGCATACTCACCTAGCCAGCGGGTCGAGCGTTGAGCTGCTGGGATCCTCCTCTCTCCTCAGCTGCTGCATGGGGTCGGGCACCGCCACGTTGTCTGTGACAACTGCCATCTCCTCTGGGCCCACCCAACTTCTTTGTTGAATGGGACTGCACACCACACATCCCAGAAGGCACGGAAGGCACGGGGAGCTTGCATCATTTGCCTAGGCGAATTCTGGAAACCGGAGGGGGGGGGGGGGGGGTGAGCCTTTGATGCAAAAAAAACTGTAAGTAACCTGTAAGTAAACAAGAACCCTGATATTACTACTGCGGAGGGGGAGCAGGATGGAGAGAAGGAGAGTGGTGGGGGAGGGGAGGGTGAAGGTCCACTTTAACACGACTATATGGTACAACAGGCACATATCAGAAATGTGAAATGTTGGGGAATCATAATGTTTAAAGTGAACTTGTTGTCAGGATACAGACACTCAAAAATGTATATGGTATATTCATAAGGAGCATAACTGAGCTTTAAAAAACCCTCACTGACCTCTGTAAGTACAGGCACTTGGGATCAATTCATTTTTTAAAGTTCTTAGTAAAAACACTGAGGTTGTGCAAGTCATTCTCAGCAGCTCAGCTCCCTCTGTTCCCCCTTCCCAAAATTCCTATCCTGTCAGGCTAGGTGCAGATAACAAGTAACAGTTCAGGTGTGCTGATTATACAAAGAGTTCAAAGCACATACCATGAGCAGGTCTAAGCAGAGCAGGTCAGCTGGGACTTGTAGTACACCGCTGTAGACGAAGGTAGGTGATTGCTGGACCTTGTAGTTCACTGCTGTAGATGAGGATAGATGAGTGCTGGACCTTGTAGTTCACTGTTGTAGATGAGGATAGATGATTGCTGGACCTTGTGGTTCACTGCTGCAGATGTGGGTACTAGTAGAATCAGGCAAAGCGTAGTCTAGGCAAGCTGGGTCATACACAGGTAGATCAGAATCCAAACGGTACAGAATCAGAAGCAAGCAAGGAAGGTCAAACAAGCCGGGTCAAACACGAAAGTCACAGAGCAAATATCAGCTGGATCAAACACAAGTGAACTCTAACACGAGCGCTGACTGAATGCTGATACAGGTGATTTAAACGTGAGCTGGCCAATCACTGTTGTTTCCCAGACACAGGCTGTGTCAGGTGAGTTGTGCTGGGTCCTAAAGGGATTCTAGCACTGACATATCCTTTGTTTACATTATGGATTAGAATAGCCACAAGTATTATTGTTAAAATACAGTACAGTTCTAGAATGGCTGCAAATGAGCAGTAATTATTCCCCAAGAATATACAGTACATAGTACATACAGTACTCTATTACACAGCACACCTACTATCCAGCACAGTGTTCCTGCTGGCCCTCTTGAATTGTTTAATATTGAAGTGAATCCACCCAACGGTCATGGAATCACTCTTTGCCCAACACCGAGATTAACATCAGTCTCTAAGACAAGATCTCAGGATCACAGCTGTTAGTAATCTCTATATCATCCTCCCTTTGTATCTGGTCTCTAAATACATTCAGTATTAGATTTACATTATAACATTGCCAACAATACAGCCTGTTTTTCTTTCTGCTGCATCATACCCTTAGGAATGACATTTAGAACCAAGAGCAGGAAAGTTCAAACTACTACAGCATCACTAAAATGACAAAACTTGTACAGAATCTCTACATGCTGGATTTTATTGGCAATAATAAAAAAGAAAACAATACAATGATAGATAATAATACCCCTGTGTGCACTACTTACATATAATATAACATACAGAAAAGGAGAATAAGGGGGGATATGATCAACATATTCAAATATATAAGGAGTCCATATAGTGAACTTGGTGTTGAGTTATTCTCTTTATGGTCAACCCAGAGGACACGGGGGCACTCTTTATGTCTAGAGGAAAAGAGATTTCATATTCATATACGGAAAGGTTTCTTCACAGTAAGAGCTGTGAAAATGTGGAATAGACTCCTGCCAGAGGTGGTTCTGGCCTGCTCAGTGGATTGGTTTAAGAAAGGCCTGGATTCTTTCCTGAATGTACATAATATAACTGGATACTAACATTTATAGGTAAAGTTGATACAGGGAAAATCCGATTGCCTCTTGGTGGATCAGGAAGGATTTTTTTTCCCCTGCTGTAGAAAATTGGAGCATGCTCTGCTGGGGTTTTTTTGCCTTCCTCTGGATCAACTGTGGGTATAAAACTGGGTATATTGGATTGTACGATATTTTTTATTTTATTTATTGTTTTTAAGGTTGAATTGGATGGACTTTTGTCTTTTTTCAACCTGACTAACTATATATAGTGTTTTTTATATAAAGTAAAATGGCTCAATGTCTATTGTCTAGAACAGGGGTCTCCAAACTTTCTGAACAAAGGGCCAATTTACTGTCCTTCAGACTTTGAGGGGGCTGAACTGTGGCCAGTGGGAGTAAAATGGAAGTAGAAAATGCCCTGGCATCAATGGGAGTAAAGAATGCCCCATAATTGGTATTAGGGGGAGGAATAGTGCTCCACTGTTGGGATTAGGGGAAGAAATAGTGCCCCATCATTGATGTCATGGGAAGAATATTGCCCCATCATTGGTGTCAGTGGGAAGAATAGTGCCCCATCATTGATGTTATGGGAAGAATAGTGTCCCATCATTGGTGTCAGTGGGAAGAATAGTGCCCCACTGTTGGAGTCTGTGGTAGGAATACCGCCTTATTGCTGGTATCAGTGAGAGGAATCATGTCCCATTGTTGGTGTAGAAGGAATATGGTCTTGCATCAGTGGGAGGAATGGTGTCCCAAGGGCCTGATAAAGGCAAGCAAAGGGCCACATCTAGGCCCCAGGCCCCAGTTTGGAGACCACTGGTCTAGAAAACAAAACTGTTTAATTGCATTTACTTGTTACCTATAATAAGGTATGTGAGTTCCAAAAAACTTCAAAACAAATGTGCAAAAAAAGTTTAAAACAAAAAAAAATTGTGTCAGGAGATTTGTGCAACATTGATGAATACCGTAGCTGCCTTGTAAATGAACCAATTCCCTATACTAACTTTAGGCATGTAAGTCTAATTAGCTGGGATAGCACTTCTGTCATTAGAGCAACCTCTAGAATAGCGCCCAGAGAATACAGCAGAGTACAATTTGCTTATAACTGATTGTTCTATAACTGACTCCAGACAGAGCCCTGCTGAATGTACAGACAGCATTCCCCTGGAATGTATCTTTATTGACCCATTTTACTACACATGCATACCACTGCTGGTCTAAAAGTTAAAGGGTGCTTAATAGGTGCAAGCTAATCATCATGACTTGTGGCTCATTATGGTATAGAATATATGAACATATGTTTTATCCATATGGGCATATGTTGATTATGATTTGCTTGGTTATTTGTGTAATATTTGAAGCCTATCTCGTGCTAGTTGTAAATTTTGAGATAGAAGATGGAAAAGTTTAACTGTCTGTTTTTTATGTTTGTGTCTCACACCATTATTTCCTATGATCTTTAAAAATTCAACTAACACAGGAAATAGCCTAATAACATTTATTTTGCACAGAATGAACATACATGCATTTTCACTGTGAGAACTACAATGCTATTTTCTTTATAAATACACCCCTTTGAGTAATTGTAAATATTAAGACCATATAAATGTAATTTTATTTAGAAACATTTAACACTATCTTACTTGATTTAGATTGTTTATAGAAATATTACAGAGGTAAAACAAATATAAATCAACAAAGTCACGCTACATATAAATTATTTAAAAAATGCAATATAATGAATAAAGTCCACATGAAATGGTGAACAAATATTAAAGCAATCTTCTTTAAAAGTTTATTTAAAACTTCAGCACCTCAAGTGAAAAAGACTCCTTGTGTGAATACCACCACCTCTGATAATAAAGGCAATTACCAGATCTTATTGACCTTCTATCTCTAGAAAGGTCAAGCGAGCAATAATCACTACCATTGGTGAGATGTTGTATGCCCCTCTATGGACCTTCGACTGTCTCGCCTCAACTCCAGACCAGCCACGTCAATTCACATGGACAAATATATAACAGAAAAGAGATGCTCCAATAGTTTAAAATAATTTACTAGTTTATTAAAACAATTAAAAGTTGCACTTACATCCAATAAGTGATATGTATATGCCAACTGTACAGTCTTTCCTTGGAAGAGGTCATCTATCACGAAACATGTAGGGAGGTGCTGCACACTGCCACGCCCCCTGTCTATCATGGCTGACACGCTCTCTGCTTGCCCAGCTGATCATCTCCAGCCTCCGCGCCTCTGCCACCACCGAAACAGCCAGGACTGACAATCACCTCTGCCCTCGTCTCGTGGATAATTTATCATACATGCCTGTTTACTCAAATGTGAGTTGAATATGACCCATTAAACTTGATTTTTTTAACTTCATGCTACACTCAGAGTGGTGCCGCTCTCTCTTCCTTTTTAATAATATCTGCAAACCAGAGGGATAAGCAGTAGGAGGGTAGGGGCAGGGAGGAGGCATCAGAACTGACAGGCAGGGAGGAAGTGGGAAAGGTGGAGACAGGGAGCAGAGAGGAGAGACAGCGTGATGATGGAGGCACGTAAACTGACCATGGTACCACGACTCAGCAGCCATGATTACTGTGGTCAGCAAAGAGAGGGGGGCACAGAAACATCACATCATAAAAGGGAAAAATTACAAAGCACAAGCACTGGCTGTTTAGCATGCTTTAAGGCAGTGGTCATCAACCCTGTCCTCAGGGCCCACTAACAGGCCAGGTTTTATGTATTACCTTGGGGAGATGCAGACTAGAATATTGCAATCACTGAGCAGAAAATTATATCACCTGTGATGTATTTCAGTTATCTTACAAACCTGGCCTGTTAGTGGGCCCTGAGGACAGGGTTGATGACCACTGCTTTAAAGGAACAGGGTAACAATTTCTTTTTTAGGGTTACAAACGCTTTAACTATACTATCATAGACACCACAGTAACACACTGTTCGGTATTATAGGTAGTTAGCAACTGGAAGAAGCAGAAAGTAAAGCCTGCAGAAATGTAGTGTTGATCACTGTCAGCAGAGAATCCTCTCTATGCTGGTAAAGTTGTTGCTTCTTACATCTAAGGAATAGGTGGTTCTCTGCTCCACTGTAAACTTAAATTCACTGCTGGATAATAAATTGCATCCGCCATCTCTCAATGCAGGTTTGTATGGTGGAATCCAGTCTATGTGTGACACATGTGTTTTTTTATTTTGTAGGGAAATTGCAGAGAATGAAAATGGCATCTATCCAGTATATAATATGCGTAAGGCCGCGTACACACGCGCGGACTGTTCGCCCAACTTTGTCCGTCCAACAGTTTCGGCAAACAGTCCGCTCAAACTTAGCATGGACGGACATGGCCACACACGACGGACGAACAGTTTGCTGAAACCGTGCGTGATGACGTGAACGGCACGTACGACGGGACGAAAAATACGACGTCCTATACACTGCATTATAGCTTTCGGCGTGAAAATCCTTTCTGAGCATGCGCGCAACTTTGTTTGACGAACAAGCCTACACACGGGCGGACTGTTCGCTCAAACAAGGTTTCAGCGGACAGTTTTTCGGAAATTCCGAAAAACCTTGTCCGTCCAACTGTCCGCTGAAACTGTCCGCTGAAAGCCCACACACGAGCGGACTGTCCGCCCAAACACTGTTCAGCGGACAAAGTTGGGCGAACAGTCCGCCCGTGTGTACGCGGCCTAAGAGGTGATGCCTAGGTTTGCTAAGAGATATGTGATATAAAGGTATACAGTTGATTAGGGACTGCTCATTTTTATGTTCTGTCTCACTGTATCTCAAACAGAAAGCTACACTCATAGTAAACTTTTTTATTTTACATCTGGGTGAAGCTTAGAAACATGAATCCTATCACATTGTGAAATCACCAGTGCTGTAAAAAACACAATAAAATTTCTGAGTGGAAGTAGACTGTGAGTGTACAGTTCATTCTCTAGGATATTACTGACAACACATGAACCATACCTGCACCCAATTCTTCTGGACCTACATTGTGGAGTTCACACCACTTTGAGTTAGAGTGCTATCTATGGTATTATGACACTACACTGTAGCGCAGTTTATTTTTATGTACAGAGCTATTTTATGAAGAGATAAAAAATGAATAAGCTCCATTCAGAGCCCATTCACATTCATTGTGCCAACCAATGCCTTGGTGTCATAAATTCTGCCACCCCAACACAACATACACAATGCAGCATACCAGCATTGGTATAAAAGGGTCATGTGCATTTTTGCAGCCATTTTGGTGTGTTGGAAATTAATTCATAATGAATAGTTTGCTTTAGCACAACACACTTTGACACACTTTGACACACTTTAAGTGTGAGTGGGCCCTCATAGAGTTCTCCCTCTGCTTCTCTGCTTCTCTCAGCTAGTACTGTGACGGAATGAAACCTACCCCTGACTACTTCTTAATTGTGCATCTGTTCTGAGTGAAAACCTGTCTCATCTGCAGTAGTAAATCTATTGCAAACCTGTGCAAATATTTCTTTGTTGGCTTTCCAGGATTGTACAGGGGTTGCAAATATACACGATCTGTCGTATAGAATCTTGACAGGCAGCAAGATTTGCAACTACATTTGTTGCTAATTTGTTTAAATGATTTCCCTTGTTGTATTGCCATTGATTTGATATACATAGCCTTAATTTCACTGATCTCTTGAATCCCAGTTGTCTACTGTACACTACATTGGCAATGTATATCAAATAGTGTTTTGGTAGGGATGGCGGCAGATTTAGTGATATGTCTATTAAAGGTCTTTATTATCTGGTTACATTGGGATGTATCCGGTTTTGTTTTGTGTGACTATGTTAAGTTGCAACTAACAATGTCACTGGAAGTACTTGTTTAATTCTTGCTGCGTTATTCTATTTGTTTTTTTAGTTCTATCTGGGGGGGTTGTTAAGCACTAGACTGTACATATAAAAATACAGGTCCCAGTATTAATCCATCCCACAGTATTTTTCATGTTTAAGTAGTATCAATTTAAATAAAAGAGGTTTTTAAGTATGAAAATTAGTTTTAGAGGTACATATATTTTTATTGTTTTGCAAAAATATAAAAATATTAGAGCAGTGGGGACATAGTCCAGCTTAAAGGTTTATATATATATATATATATATATATATATATATATATATATATATATATATATATATATATATATATATATATATATATCTATATATATCTATATATATATATATATATATATATATATATATATATATATATATATATATATATATATATATATATATATATATATATATGTGTGTGTGTGTATGTGTATATATATATATATATATATATATATATATATATATATATATATAAAATATATACAATAATTATATATAAATAACAAGGCTAAGAGCTATTCGTAGTAAGAATATGTTAGTTGTCTTGATGGAAGTCCTTAAGTTGGTAACAAATCAGGATACATAAGTTGTATACATGTAAGCTTAAAACAAGTAATGATAGTAAGAAAAAGGGGAAGAGAGGAAACAGAGAAGGAAAAAGTAAAAGTCAATATTAGACATGAAGCTAATATTAGTAATAATACCAATAATGCCAGCCTTGATACACTGATCTGGTATCTTAACTGGTTGTATACAGAAGGCTGCACAATGGCTTCATGTTTTTCCTATGGCTGGATTCATGCCCCTCTAGTTATCTGTGTGTGCAATGTGTACCCATCAGTCATAGGAATGAATGAGGCCCCATGCCATAGGTGCAGGCCCTTCCAGAACTTTTTTGTACACTGGCTGTGCAGTGCTAGGCAAGCCCATGCTGTAAAGACCTCTGGAGTGTGACTGAAAGTCAGTATTTTACTGTGTAGATTGCATTAAGGAGGAAATTGTTAAAGAACAACTTCATTAAATGTGAAGTTATTCTTTAACTCAAAACTACGTCATCAGTAGTCTGCTGTTTTTTATATGGCGTGTGTTCAGGCAATAGGTTATTTTGTGTGCTTGTTGGGTGTACTGTTTTTCATCTTATATAGTTCATGCAGCATTTGAACAATTGTGTGCTTCATGTCAGTATATTGCAAAACAACAGAAGTGTTACAGTGTTCTAATCAAAAACATTTTGGTACATTAATTTACCTTCCTCATTTATCAGTTAAAAATAAATAAATAAATAAAATATACAGGAAATTTTCACCAGTGCTATACTGTGAAACTGTTCATGTTTAGGTTTATTGGCGGATCTATAATGTCACATTGTTTTTATTGAAGAGTACCATATGCTTCTTTTCCTGGCTTTAGCTTCACGATCTTCCATAGGGATTTATAAATGCCAGTGTTAAAATAATGCACCTTTACAAGTTTCATTAAGACTTTTTCCATGGCAAATTGGAATTTATTTGGCTCATGCTTATATGCAGAATATTAAAGAAAATAATAGGTAACAGATAAACAGAAATTGTAGCCATGTCATGCTTTGATTTTTAAAATGAATGCCAAATCATCACATAGGTGCGAAATGCTTGGATTAAACATAAAAAGAAATACAATTGCTTCTTTTGGTCTTTGTATAACCAACATGCTGTTGTAATGAAACATGTTCTTGATGTGGACTGATGGTTAAAGGACAAGTGTATTTTCAGACAAAGTACGCTTACTCACTGTTTCTAGCCCTCCTGAGCAAAACCACACTAAAACTTTCACTCGAGTGTCATTTTTACTTCAATTGGACAAACACAGCGTGTTCCCAGACTTGGCTTAATTCAAATTTTCTTCTGCCAACATGTTCTTCATCACTGGCTGGACTGTGCGGTGAGTCCACATAGATACAGTATATATGTGGCTGTCTCCTGAGAGTCTCTAGCCTCATTACGCAGACATGGTCAGTAGTGGAAAAAAGAATTCAGCTAGCAGCTAGATGATATAAATATTCGGTCAGGCCATATCAGTCCTACTGAAGTAAGTAAGCAACTGGGGGATGAGATGGGGCATTGAGAGTAGTTTAGCTAAGTAAAGCTATGAAGGGTGGCTTAGTGTGCTTCATCCAAAAATACACTTTGCCTTTAAGATTCTGGGTTTATGTATGATTAAAATAGACCACAAACTCTCCATATGGTAAATAATAGGTATAACCTTGTGACCCATAAGCATGTAACCATCCCACAAAATGTGCTGTTCTGGGTGTTTTGTTTTTCTCGTCCAGTGATTCAGCATACAAAGGAAAATATGTAAGCTCTCTACTATACTGCTGACGTGGTGAGAGGTAGTGATGAGCAAATTGCTTTGAAAACCAGTCTAATCAGCAAATTTCATATAGAAGGTACATTCATTTGTTGACCTACTAGAGTAGTACGAATATAAGTATAATAGGTAAATGTAATGTGTGGACAGCAATGGCTATTTCTGGAAAATTGTTAGTCTCCAACACAAAGGAAGAAACTATGCATTGTCCTAAATTATTTTAATTCAATGTCTCAAAGAGGGAAAATCTATGAGGGTTGTACTCAAAACGATATACCTATAAGCAATAAATACAATATAATAAACTATCATAATTGGCGTAAAAATGTAGGTGCTGGTGTGTCCGAGGGGTTCACAAAGCAACAAATGAATATGAGTTTAAACCTATACAGGCATACCCCACTTTTAAGTACACAATGGGGTTTATTTACTAAAGCTGGAAAGTGCAAAATCAGGCTCACTTCTGCATAGAAACCAATCAGCTTCCAGGTTTTATTACCAAAGCTAAATTGAACAATCTGGGGTTAGAAGCTCATTGGTTTCTATGCAAAGCCTGATTTTGCACTTTCCAGCTTTAGTAAATAAACCCCATTGTGTACTTAAACGTGGGGTATGCCTGTATAGAAAAGTCCACAAAGGCCAAAAAGTCCATAGCTGGGCTCACCTGAATGGCAGCTCAGTGTACAAGCAAGAAGCAGCTTGGTTATAACTGAGGAGAGAGCACAAAGGCCATACTAAGTGTAGTGTATATGGAATTTATTGTTGATAACAAGAATGTTACTCACCCTTTGTGAATAACATTCTTGTTATTGACAATAAATTCCATATACGCTACACTTAGTATGGCGCTTGTGCTCTCTCCCCAATAAAAACAATATACCTATGAGGAATAATAATATGGAAAAATTCAGAGTTTCCTATAACAACTCTGGAAACTTTAAAACTGAACTGACATACATACTGACTGTAATATATTGTAAAACTTTGCTATATGCCAAACAAGTGAAAACAAGAAAAAAGTAGCCACTGTAAATATGAAAGAAAACATGGCTGAACGAGAAACATTTTCATCAGACTATCAATAGAGATTGTCCACAAAGCCTTGCTGTTTTTAGAAGTTAGAAGTAGCACCCCAATATACTGCAAGGATAGCAAAGAGACCAATACTGGCAAAAGGGACCAAACCCATACAATTTGTACCCATCTCACATACCATTGTACTGGGAGGAGGAGGCCAGCCCCATATAGCTTCACAACACCAAAGCACCGGAAAAACACCTCTACACCTATATACCTTATGGGTGTGGCTGTAAATGGCCTTGGATAATGATGCATTGAGTAGATTTGGGGACTGTTTACATGTTTGTTAACCCCTGGTTTTGTGGGTGCAATCATTTTCCTTTTTTGTTTAATATATCCTTTACTTTTTTGCACTTTAATCTCTTTGTTTTCTTTTTAATCTCCAATACATTATATAAAGTGCTACCTAACTGGCTGAGTTGATTGAGATTTAGAATTTCTTTAACCAAACCTTGGACCTGTTGGTGCCAGGCATAATGGTGGCAATTTCTCCTTGTATTTTACTACAGTTATCAGAATTTACAGAACATGGTGCATACAACAACAAAAAATAAAGTTAAAATAGCAGCAGCTATCTGTTTGAAATAATTCTGTTAGTAAGGTGAGATTACCAGAGAATGACCAGCTCAAATAACTGTATAAGGCTGGGTTCACACTGCTGCGGCTACGAGAACCGGATGTGATTCGCACCGCACTGCAGTGCAAATCACATCCGATCTCTGTGCGATGCGAGTTCAGCCATACAGATAGTATGGCTGAATTCGCATCGCACCCGCCCCAAACTCGCACAGGACCCTTTTTTAGTCCGCAGCAGAATTGGATCGCATGGGTGTTCACACCATGTGATCCGATTCCTGTCCGAGTTTGCAGATCGCACTGCGATATGCGAACTGATCTGGGGGTGTCATTAACATTTCACTGACACTCCCAGCAGTTCGCATAGGGCAGTGTGAACTGCCGCCGGGAGGCATGCGATGCGGGAACCCGCCGCGGATTTGCGGCGTTCCTACATCGCTGCAGTGTGAACCCAGCCTAACAGTGGTGTTTCTGCATTTCTGAATGCATCGTTTCTTAAATCTTGAAAAGCATAGGCTACAAAAAAAACTATGCTGAATCCCATTAGTCAGGAAAGATCAAGACAACAGGCCTATTGTGGATTGGATGAAGAAGGAATAAAAACTACTGCCTAGTAGGGATGAGCTTCGAGTTCGAGTCGAACTCATGTTCGACTCGAACATTGCCTGTTCGCCTGTTCAGCGAACAGTGAACAATTTGGGCTGTTCGCAGCAAATTCGAAAAGCCGGAACACCCTATACAAGTCTATGGGAGAAATCTAAAGTGCTAATTTTAAAGGGTAATATGCAGGTTACTGTCCTAAAAAGTGTTTGGGGACCTGGGTCCTGCCCCAGGGGACATGGATCAATGCAAAAAAAAGTTTTAAAAACTGCCGTTTTGTCAAGAGCAGTGATTTTAATAATGATTAAAGTGAAACAATAAATGTGTAATATTCCTTTAAATGTGGTACTTGTGGGTGTGTATAGTATGCCTGTGAAGGGGCGCATGTTTCTGGTGCTTAGAACTGTCCCTGCACAAAGTGTCATTTGTGCAGGAATTTTTTTTTTTAAATCACTTGCGGCTATATTGTCGGCTCCCCGTAATACAGAGAACACTCAATGAGTGTTCTCTGTATTAGCCGACAATTCACTCATTCATTGATAAAAAAAAAAAAAAGCGTGAGGGTTCCCCTAAATTCAATTACCAGGCCCTTCAGGTCTGATATGGATATTAAGGGGAACCCCGTGTCAAATTTTAAAAAAAATTACGCGGGGCTCCCCCTAAATATCCATACCAGACCCTTTATCCGAGCACGCAACCTGGCAGGCCGCAGGAAAAGAGGGGGGGGGCGAGAGAGCGCCCCCCCCTCCCTCCTGAACCGTACCAGGCCACATACCCTCAACATTGGGAGGATGCTTTGGGGGTCTGTGACCTATCAAAGCCCCTTGTCCCCATGTTGATGAGGACAAGGGCCTCATCCTCACAACCCTGGCCGGTAGTTGTGAGGGTCTGCGGGTGGGGGGCTTATCAGAATCTGGAAGCCCCCTTTAACAAGGGGACCCCAGATCCCGGCCCCCCCGGTTGAAATGGTAAGGGGGTACAAAAATACCCCTACCATTTCACAAAGAAAGTGTAAAAATGGTTAAATGAGACAAACACACTTTTGAAAAATTCCTTTATTAAAAATAAAAAAAATAAAAAAAAGATTCCAGTGGTGCTAATCCACTCTTGCTATCCAGCGATGGATGATCATATCCAGCGACGGGGGATCTCTCAGTCCAGCGCTGTCCATACATCCGTCTTCTGTCTCCACTGCGGAAACACTGCAGGGATCCTAGCGCTGACGTTTCTTATATTAGAAGGGTGGGGCAGACCATCACCCGACCCCGCCCCTCTGACGCTGGTGAGGGGAGCCAGGGATTCCCTAATGACGTATGGGTGACCCCGCCCCCTCTGATGTAACGGAAACCTTGTGAGGATGAGGCCCTTGTCCTCATCAACATGGGGCCAAGGTGCTTTGAGGGGTCACAGACCACCAAAGCATCCTCCCAATGTTGAGGGTATGTGGCCTGGTACGCTTCAGGAGGGACGGGGGCCGCTCTCTCTTCCCCCCCTCTTTTCCTGTGGCCTGCCAGGTTGCGTGCTCGGATAAAGGGTCTGGTATGGATTTTTAGGGGGACCCCCACGTCAATTTTTTTTTTGATGTGGGGTTCCCCTTAATATCCATACCAGACCTGAAGGGTCTGGTATGGATATTTAGGGGCACCCCCACGTCAATTTTTTTTTTCACAGGGGTTCCCCTTAATATCCATATCAGACCTGAAGGGCCTGGTAATTGAATTTAGGGGAACCCCCACGCTTTTTTTTTTTATCAATGAATGAATGAATTGTCGGCTAATACAGAGAAAACTCATTGAGTGTTCTCTGTATTACGGGGAGCTGACAATATAGCCGCAAGTGATTTTAAAAGACTTTTTTTCCTGCACAAATGACACTTTGTGCAGGGACAGTTCTAAGCATGGGAAACATGCGCCCCTTCACAGGCATACTATAGACACCCCCCAGGTACCACATTTAAAGGAATATTACACTTTTATTGTTTCACTTTAATCATTATTAAAATCACTGCTCCTGACAAAACGGCCGTTTTTAAAACTTTTTTTTACATTGATCCATGTCCCCTGGGGCAGGACCCAGGTCCCCAAACACTTTTTAGGACAGTAACCTGCATATTACCCTTTAAAATTAGCACTTTAGATTGTGAACGTTTGAGTCCCATAGACTTTAATAGGGTTCTAAAGTTCACACGAAGTTTAGGTCTGTTCGCAGTTTCTGGTGAGAACCGAACAGGGGGGTGTTCGGCTCATCCCTACTGCCTAGTCTGACACATCCTGGTTTAACTATGAAAAGGTCTGATCAGAATTAGACTTGTGCACAACAGAAAATTTCGCTTAGTTTCGGTTCGTTGTCATTCGTAAAATACATAATTTTGTTCTGTTATATTCGTTAAGTTACGTTAGTACGTTTTCAGATAATTCGTTATTATTCGTAGAGTGTCGAATTCATTCGTTCGTATTCATTGAAATTCCCTATTTATATATGTATAAACATTCGTGATAATGATTCGTAGTTTGGAAAGTCGTTTGTTTATTGAATCTTTTAACACACACAATGACAACGTCTCTTCTCCTCGGCTCAAATACAATACAACACCCTTCTCACTCAGTTCTCAGGAATGCACTTTGCCAATAATCCAACCTCCGGCACAAAATTAATTAGCTGATTGGACTATAACATTTACTTTAAGCTGACCTTTTGTTTCATTAGAGCTTTAAAGAATTACCGAATCATGTCGAATTCATTAGAATTAATTCGTTATATTTCTTTCGTATTCGTTGTTATTCGTTATTTTTTTATTCGGACATTCGGATGCATCCGAATGTCCGAAAGATGCAAAATTCGGCCGAATTTCGATTCATTACGAAACGAATTGAACAAGCCTAGTCAGAATCTGCTGTACATAGTATTAAAGCTGGCTTCACATATACCTGTATATGTATCTCCATTTTCATTCAATGTTTTAATGCTTTGGGAAGGTGCTAGCACTAGTCCTTCGAATACACCTCAACAGATGAAAAAAAATAATTTTTTTTTGGCACACTGACCTGTATATATGTGAACTAGAATCATTAACAAACAATGGCAATGATGCCATACACAGCACTGCCTCTTCTTGGATACCCTGTCAGTTAGACAGACATGCGTATTTAGGATGACAATGCTATAGAACAGTAACACAGTCAACCTTATATAGAAAGTGCTGAGGGCCCAATTTTAACTTTTTTTTTACTAGATCCTGTGAGACTAGAGAAAAGGGTTTTCATGTATTTTTAGCCTTTCCTGCAATAGGAAATTGTACAGTCACAAGGTAATAAATCTGCAGGAGCTACACAATGCTAAGGAACATCTTCAGCAATTGCTTAATCCATAACAGGAATAAATGTTGCAAAAGTTAAACAGGGTTCTACCCAGAAGTATACCTTAATGTAGCACCCTCTAGCTAGTGTGCTAGCTGTAAATAGTTTTATTAGTGTAGGTAAATTGGTCTGCCTGAGAGCCAGGCCTGTGTTGAATCTGGGTCAGGGTTGAGTGACTCAGAAAGGCTGGATGATACAGCAGACAGCATCTCTGATACCTCTCCCTGTTTCTGGAACCTTGGAGAAACTTCCAGATGTAGTAGGCAGAGGCTAGGAGAAGCTGCTTGGCATATTTATGAGGGCCCAAGCCAATCCTCAGCAAATGGCCTGGCAGGGGGCAGGCACCTAATAAATAGGCATGAGTCATGCCAGCAGGGGTAGTCGGGTGGAAGATGGCGATGGAGTGCTGAGGAGGCTGTCAGTGGCCCTTGAGGGTGCCCCCTAGTCTGGGGGGATGACCTCAAGTCTGGGACTCAGATGCTGGAAGGATCTCCCACAACACACGGAGGAATCCCTTTCTGGAGACACGGGAGCAAGAAGAGAACAGCAAGAGCAAGTCAGCACATCTGGGAGATCTTCTGAGAAGTCAGCCAGGTAGGCTGGTGAGTGTCAGTCTGGGAGGACTGTGGAGAAAGTTAGCTAGCAGGGCATAGAGAAAAGGGCAGCTGGCTGCCACCAGGCAGGTTGGCAGTGCCTGAAGAGGTGGTGCTAGAATCAGTAGCCACAGGGATATAAGCTGGACACTGACTTTTGCTATGCACCTAGAGGGGCCTCGGGTTCCTGCCTATGACAGGCTTTGTGTCAAATGATCCCTCCCTCCTAGATGGGGGATCCCTTTCTATTTGCGGCTCCTTAGGGGGTGCACTACATTAAAAAGCGTCTTCAAGGCATTCTGTTTATGTATATTATATTCAGCTATAGCCTATACCTACATGCACATATCACTAACTATCACAAAGAAAAAATGTAAATGTATACATTTACAATGCATTACAGTCTATTTTAGATACATACATTTCCAACCCATGATATCATATTTAATGTGACGCATCTGTATAATTGACATTGAAAAGTATTGTACGTTGTAAATCTACCCACAAATTTCTGTGCACTTTGACCTACATAAAACCAACTGCATGTATGTTATGTACGTATGAGTTGTTTAACCCTAACTTTACAAAACATGAATTAACATTGTTGTGCTAAACATTTCTACGTCATGCAAGGTTTTAGGAAAGGGAAAAGTAACACCAATGTTTAGGCACAAATATTAAATTATTTCTTAACCAGTTAATATTTCTAATTTAGAGAATATGACAAATAAAATGTCCCCTAGACTATACATATTTTTACTTAGAATACACATTAAATCTCTAGCTATTTTTGTAAAGTCATTCCTCCCACGGCTTTTAGTTTGAAATTGCATCTGTTATGAGTTGTGTTTTTACTGGCACTGCACTTATTTAAAATGAACAATGCTGTATTGCAAAGCTGACTTTGATTAGACTGTCTGGCAGTAAACTATTCATGTTATGGTATTAATGAAATGAAGAGTATGCTCTGTTGCTGTAGTGTTTACTGGGATAGGGAAAGTGTTCATGAGTTTGAACATGTATTACTGGCCATACACTAGCCTCTTTTTTATTTAGTAAAACGGTTCTTCAAATGTTTTTTGATATTCCACATGCATATGCAAGCTAACCATTACAAACAACAGCAAAAATAAAATGTGACAACGGCACAAATAATTTTTTTAAGTAGCAGAAGAAATGTTACAGTAGGGCAATGCAAAGGGCAATGCAAAGCAAAGAGCATTACAAGCATTTCCCTGCATGAACTTCTGCTAGCCAGTACATTAAACACAGGCGCTGTTTCTGGAGTTAAAGTGTATGTATAGTCAAAGTTTTATTTTAGTTTTGGATAAAGTAGAGAAAGATGAAAAACCCCTGCCATTTTTTTTCTCTGTCTGTGCACCATTGGGTAAATTTATATTCACTTCCTGTCCCAGAGAAGCAAAAGGAACTTAGGTAAGTCTCATAAAATCAGGGGAGTTCCTATCTTTTAAAGTTGTCCTCAGAACATTGGAGGATTTTTCCCTACTCTCTTGTGGGGACAACTCTAAAATTTTGGATTCCAAATCCAAATAGAGATGTGAATCTCTCCAATAAGGACTAAACATCTCATTTAAAAAAATGATTTTTTGCGTAGTGATACATTTTAAAGTGAAATTAAACTCTGGAAGCTGTGTTCAAAAACACATTGAGCACAGAACTAGTCGCCAGAATTGCCTGTGGTCTCTGATACTTTCCTCATTTCTGACTTACCACACCCTTTTCTGTACTGTGTTTCTGTTAGACATGTGCAGAGTAAAATATTTCGTTTCGGAATTTCCTTTTCATCCAAAAACGTAATTTATTTAGTTACTCCCGAAATTCGTTTTTATTTATTTAGTTTTTCGTTCAAAAATTGCATTCGTCCGAAAATCCACATGAATTACGGTCGAATCTGTCTTTGAAGGCTTATGGTGTCTGTCGAATGTATAAAGAAGATTCGACGGAGCTAGTATATAGCATACTTTAGAACCCTATTAAAGTCTATGGGACTCCAACGTATAAAATATAAAGTGCTAATTTTAAAGACTAATTTGCAAGTTAATGTCCTAAAAAGTGTTTGGGGACCCGGGTCCTGCCCCAGGGGACATGTATCAATGCAAAAAAAAGTTTTAAAAACGGCCGTTTTTTCGGGAGCAGTGATTTTAATAATCATTAAAGTGAAACAATAAAAGTGTAATATTCCTTTAAATTTCGTAGTGGGGGGGGGGGGTGTCTATAGTATGCCTGTGAAGGGGCTCATGTTTCTGGTGCTTAGAACTGTCCCTGCACAAAGTGTCATCTATGCAGGAAAAAAAGTCCTTTAAAATCACTCGCAGCTATTATGAATTGCCGGCTCCGTAATACAGAGAACACACATTGAAAGTCATTGATAAAAAAATAAATAAATAAAAAAGCGTGGGGGTCCCCCAAATTCAATAACCAGGCCCTTCAGGTCTGGTATGGATATTAAGGGGAACCCTGCCTCAAATTTAAGAAAAAATTTGACGTGGGGTTCCCCCTAAATATCCATAACCAGACCCTTCAGGTCTGGTAAGGATATTAAGGGGAACCCCGCGTCAAATTTAATAAAAAATTGACGTGGGGGTCCCCCTAAAAATCCATACCAGACCCTTTATCCGAGCACGCAACCTGGCAGGCCGCAGGAAAAGATGGGGGGGATGAGAGAGCGGCCCCCCTCCCTCCTGAACCGTACCAGGCCACATGCCCTCAACATTGGGAGGATGCTTTGGGGGTCTGTGACCCCTCAAAGCACCTTGTCCCCATGTTGATGAGGACAAGGGCCTCATCCCCACAACCCTGGCCGGTGGTTGTGGGGGTCTGCGGGCGGGGGGGCTTATCAGAATATGGAAGCCCCTTTAACAAGGGGACCCCCAGATCCCGCCCCCCCCTGTTTGAAATGGTAAGGGGGTACAAAAGTACCCCTACCATTTCACAAAGAAAGTGTAAAAAATAGTTAAATAAGACAAACACACTTTTGAAAAATTCCTTTATTAAAAAAAATAAAAAAATAAAAAAAGATTCCAGCGGTGCTAATCCACTCTTGCTATCCAGCGACGGACGATCATCTCTCCGGGGTCCAGCGATGGCTCATCTGAATCAGCGCAGCATCCTTCTTCTGTCTCCATGGAGGAGACACTTCAGGGATTCCGGCGGCCTGACGTTTCTTATATACGGAGGGCGGGGCCTCCCGTCACCTGACCCCGCCCCCCTCTGACGCAAGGGGAAACCCGGGGTTCCCCGTGACGTATGGGTGACCCCACCCCCCTCTGATGTAACGGAAACCTGCCTGTGTTACATCAGAGAGGTGCGGGGTCACCCATACGTCACAGGGAACCCCAGGTTTCCCCTTGCGTCAGAGGGGGGCGGGGTCAGGTGACGGGTGGCCCCGCCCTCCATATATAAGAAACGTCAGGTCGCCAGAATCCCTGAAGTGTCTCCTCCGTGGAGACAGAAGAAGGATGGATTCGCTGTGCTGATTCAGATCAGCCATCGCTGGAGAGATGACCGGCCGTCGCTGGATAGCAAGAGTGGATTACCACCGCTGGAATCTTTTTTTTATTTTTTTTATTTTTAATAAAGGAATTTTTCAAAAGTGTGTTTGTCTTATTTAACTATTTTTTACACTTTCTTTGTGAAATGGTAGTTTGTGTTGGGTTGTGGGGATGAGGCCCTTGTCCTCATCAACATGGGGACAAGGTGCTTTGAGGGGTCACGGACCCCCAAAGCATCCTCCCAATGTTGAGGGCATGTGGCCTGGTACGGTTCAGGAGGGAGGGGGGCCACTCTCTCGTCCCCCCCTCTTTTCCTGCGGCTTGCCAGGTTGTGTGCTCGGATAAAGGGTCTGGTATGGATTTTTAGGGGGACCCCCAGGTCAATTTTTTTTTTAATTTGACGCGGGGTTCCCCTTAATATCCTTACCAGACCTAAAGGGTCTGGTTATGGATATTTAGGGGGAACCCCACGTCAAATTTTTTCTTAAATTTGAGGCAGGATTCCCCTTAATATCCATACCAGACCTGAAGGGCCTGGTAATTGAATTTGGGGGACCCCCACGCTTTTTTTATTTACTTTTTTTTTTATCAATGACTTTCAATGAGTGTTCTCTGTATTACGGAGCCGACAATTCATAATAGCTGCGAGTGATTTTAAAGGACTTTTTTTCCTGCATAAATGACACTTTGTGCAGGGACAGTTCTAAGCACCAGAAACATGAGCCCCTTCACAGGCATACTATAGACACCCCCCCCCCCCCACGAAATTTAAAGGAATATTACACTTTTATTGTTTCACTTTAATCATTATTAAAATCACTGCTCCCGAAAAAACTGCCGTTTTTAAAACTTTTTTTTGCATTGATACACGTCCCCTGGGGCAGGACCCGGGTCCCCAAACACTTTTTAGGACAGTAACTTGCAGAATCTTTTCTCTCTATCAAATCTTTTTTCTCTGTCGAATATTTTCTCTATATAATCTTGGACTAATAGAGGTAAGGTTAGGCACATTCGACCACAGGTTCTATAGACATATTGTTATTGTGAGTCACGTCGAATCTCCTATTCTATATCGAACTGTTGTAACAATGAAAACGAAAATAAAGCATTTATTTATGTCGGATCTTTCGTTTTTCGGATTCTGTGCTTTCGTTATCGTTTGTCAAAATGAAAACGAAAATAGCTGAAATTCGGACGAAAATGCATTCGGACGAAAACGAATGCACATGTCTAGTTTCTGCGTGGCAGCAGCCTTCTTGGTAAAGACAGGACTTTACTTCCCTATATCAGAGGCTCCAACACAGAAAACAGTCCGAAGCACAGTAGAAACATATTCAAGCCAAATCTTTTATAGCAACCAGAATCAGAGTACCTTATATTCACACTCCAGCAATTCGGCTATGAGGCTGTATACACAGGAGCGGCTAGGCACTTTCTCGTACCATGAAGTACACTGCTATTTTTTAGGAGAAATACAAGTCAAAGGGTATACGTTTTCAGGGTACTACTTAGGCACAATCAACACTTTTAAGTGTTTCATGTAACAGCAAATTTTCACTTTTTTAAAGAGATTTCAGTTGAATAAATTTCCATATACATGTGAAACTATACACACATCTAGATTTATCGATTATTAAGCAACCTGATGGGACTCTAGTTACAGACCTTTATCGCAAACCGACAGCAGGTATTACTGTTTTGTTTGCCACCAGTGCTCACCTAGAACCCCTTGTGCGTAGTATTCCTTTTGCACAGTTCCTGCGGCTACGCAGAAACTGTAGCTTAGATACAGATTTCAAGATTCAAGCAGATGCTTTACGTGACCGATTATTAGCGAGAGGTTATTCCTCCACGTGTCTGAGAAAAGCATTTAATAAAGCTATGGCACGTCCACGTAGTGTATTATTACATCAATGTCCTAAAACCACTGGCAGTGAATCTGTCAGATTTATCACTACGTATTCTGCTCATCACCAAACACTTCGTAATATATTAAGCAAAAATTGGCACCATCTTACAGGTCATCATATTTTGGCCAAACACATACGCCCTACTCCAGAGCTAGTGTTTTCCGTAGAGCATGCTCTCTTCGAGACCGACTAACACGTAGTCACTATACACCTACAAAATCCCATACGCAATACCCTTAGAGGAACATTTAAATGCAATAATTGTTCTTGTTGCCCATGGGTAATGGAAGGTAAACATTTTACCCTACCCAATGGGGAAGTACTTTCATCACACACATATTCTGATTGTAATACTAGAGGGGTCATATACATAATGATTTGTAAATGCAACACATTTTACATTGGGAAGACCTTTCGTGAGTTCAGACAGCGAATTGGTGACCACCTATATTATTCGGAAAGTGGCAAACTTACAACGATTGGTAGACATGTTGGTCTCCATCACCGCTTTGATACCTTAGTGATTCAGTTTTTTATTTTGGAGGTTGTCCCCCCAAACCCTAGAGGTCGGGATTGGGATCGAATGATCCTACAGAGGGAGACCCTATGGATCGAACGGCTTAATGCCACTCATCCCCCGGGTCTTAATGAGACAATCTCCTATAAACCATTTTTAATAGATTTTGATCATTTATGTTATTCCATCCCAAAAGAATCAGGGTCCTTTCAACTTTTTTTTTTTTTTGTCCTCTAGGAACAATTACCTGACTGTTACGAAGTGGCTTCTTTATTAGGGTATTATATAACCCTGATATGTAAATGATTTTATTTGTAATAATATTGCATGTTATTATATATATCATAGTTTGTAATGGTTTTTTGTATCAGAGTTCCGCTTTACCTTTGATGCCTGACGGATGTTTTTTTTTTATTATATTTGTTTTTATTCCCATTACTATATATTTTTTTTATCAAGTTTTCTTGTGTTTTGTTTTGTTTGTTTTATTTTTGCTTCCAGATGGCACGGTCCTCCGTTTCTATCCCCCTTTTGGCGGACATGTGTTTCTCCTGGCCAGCGAGTGAATGTAATTCCCCTCTGGCTTGCAGGGTTAGCGCTAGGACCTGTAGGTCCTTTGGCGGTTCCCTGCGCACTTGCGCAATAGCGGCCGAATGCCGCACCTGCGCAGTATGGAGGAACTGACCACATGACGTCAGACGCCCACCGATTTCCGGCGGACGTCTGGCGGAAGTGTGTTGGGGAGCCCATTTAATCGGCCTGTCAGACCGATGGATGGGCAGACCACATGGCTCTACTTGGGGACACAAACTGGTAGCATTGTGAAGGCTTCCCTGAGGTCTAATCTGGGGGTGATTTCCATTATAAGGTAAATTATTTTTTATATATTGTAAATACATTATTAATGGGGATTGGACAAATTGGTTTATTATAGCGACGGCTGCCTTTCTGCTTACAGATACCAATGGCTATAATCTACCTTTGCTGACCTTGATGATATTAGGTATACTTATACAGTTTCACCACGTTTATCAATCCAATTGGATGCAATCCCATTATCTTTATTTGATTGGATAATTTTAAGCCAAAATGTTTTTGGTAAGTTAAGTTTATATTTATATACAAAAAGGTGTGTTTTTTTTTTCATAACTGGAAATATTAAGGAGTTTTTCCTCCTCCCCCCTTTTATTAGGGCTGTCGAGTCAATCCCCCATGTCCGCCGTAGGGGGAATGTATATGGGGGTTGTGTTGTCTGTAATCCATCCTTCCGGATCTGGGGTGAGCTGACCTCTTTTTTTCTATTTTTTTCCCAATAAAATCATGTATTGTATAACATTGATGATTAATTTCTATGATAAATTGCTTTTGTCTGTTAATTGTTATATAGTATTTGTTACGTTCAGTATAGATATCCTCCTGAAGAAGTTGCACTATCCCACGAAACTAGTAGAGGAGACCCCCACGCGCCCTTGATTTGAACTCCTTTCTGTGGAGAATTTGTCAAAGACGCTTCTATCGTGATATACATTTATTTGTATTTTAATTGTGTGTATAATTTTTTTTCTTTTTTTGTTTTTGTATATATTTATTAAACAAGATGAAATTTTAATGTTATTGTTTTTCCTTTAAAAAGTACCGATATAGTCCAATTTTTCCTTTTGTGGTCTGGGACTGTCTAGAGGACTAGCATGAGCAACTATCCCTAGCAACCTCACACCAATTTGCTTCCTAACATTATGACTTGTGGATGATGGTACTTATTGGCTACCTATATTCATTAGAGGCGATACTCTTGATTTGTGAATTGTGAACAGGGTGGATAATACACCCAATATATATATTCACTGAATTGGGAATTTGGGATCCCAACCAGTGTTTTTTGAGTGCCTCTACTATATATGTATTGTAACCTAAACATTTTTTTTTGTTTTTTCTTTTGAAGTGCTTCAATATTATGGTTGTATTTTTCTAGAGACCCCCCTTTCCTTTTTTTTTTTCTCTCACTATGGATTCTTTAAATACAGATTGGGTAGGATTTATGTCCAATTTAAAAACAACCTGTTTAAATGAACACAAAGCCGATGACGATTTAAAAACCTATTTTTTTAAAGTATACAGCCTGTTGAAACGCAAATCACACCTACACTGGCATATTGAATACTTTAAAATGTATGTTACTGACCGTATTTGCCCCATGGGCCTACGTAATCAAATATTTACGACTATTAAAGACCCTTCTTCAGATTTCAGAAAGACCTGGGAGAATATCCTGACCAACTGCAGCCTTGAATTAATGAAAGTTCTAATCAGACAATATAGTTCTGATATGGCTATATTAGACAAGGAAATTGAACAATTAAACCTGGAATATTCACTTCTAAAAGATAACCCATTGTTTGATTCCAAATGGATAGAATTAAAAGGCCGTTTGGAAACGATGAATAAAACTATTATTGTTAAAAAACAGATTAAATTTAGTAAAGATAAAGCCACCTTTACTGAAGGCTATGCGTACCGTTGGTCAGGAAGGAACCCTGATAGAAAAGCCCCTCCTCGGGCTAATACTTCCAAAAATTCTACAATGGAAACAGAATCGGACTCTTCTTTGTCATCAACCTATTCTCTGCAGAGTAATCTAAGATCTACTACTACTCCTGCAACTAACTCTTCCCGTAAAAGATCACGCTATGGTGGAAATACTCCACCTGTGAATCCTAAAAAAGATAAAAAAGGCCCCAAAATTCCCAAACCTGCACGTGTGCCTGTTACACAAACATCCACAGACACCTCTTCATCATTAGAAGGGGCTGTAGGTCACTCTACACTACATGGCACTATCCCCAAGGTTTTAAATTCTTCACTTATGACTAACAAATACACAAAAGTAAATGAAGATCTAATTTTTTTAGATCTCAAGAAACAACAAGGGAACTTGGATTCCTATGTTCTAAAACCCACACCATCCCCCACCACAGACCCCCAATCCCAGACCAACCACAACATTATAAATTTGACCTCTCATCCTCTGACAGATGATGAGGTGTCTGTATTGCAATTAGGCCTGGGCTTTTGCCCTTTGGATAGACTAAAAGTAAATGAAACTATAAAGGACTTATATTTATTTGCACACAACCTCACTTTCAAGTTTATGTATGATAAAGATTGTACTAACCTTAACCTTGAACGCCAACTCACCGAACGCACTAAAAATTTCAATATGGCAGAATTTCGGGCATTACGGGACCTCATGCTCCTCTATGATGAAGGTACTATCGAAGATTCTCCTTCCCCCTCTTTACCAACCATATCCCATTTAACTTCGGTCATAAAATTGGATGTACTTCCAAAAAAATTCCGATTGCGCTCCCGCAGATTTCCCGATCTTATGATGTGCCCCACTATTTGGGCCTTCCTCCAGAGTACAATTAAAGATTTGAAACGACAGCAATGGCACAACATTGCCTCGAACCTCGAACCTCGACAATCTCGTGCACTTAGATCTCTACAAAAACGCACAGACTTGGTTATCAAACAATCAGATAAAGGGGGTAATATTGTCCTCATGACCCACAACCAATATCAAGCCATGTGTATGGATATTCTTAATAATCGGACCTGGTATCAATTAATCTACCAATCTGCAACTTTTTCATTTCACCAGGAGCTCTGTGCCCTTTGCACTGAGGCCCTTTTGAAGGGCCTCATTGATAAGGACACATTTGAGTTTCTGATTCCCAAGTTTCCTATTACTCCTACCTTTTATGCCCTTCCAAAAACTCATAAAAACATACAATCACCCCCGGGCAGACTGATCGTCTCGGGGGTGGGCTCATTGACAGACAATGCTAGTAAGCTGGTAGATGCCTGCCTGATGCCCCATGTACAGAGTTTACCCTCCTACATTAAAGACACTGTAGATCTGTTACAACATCTTGAGGGGATCCAGATCCCTCCAGACGCCCTGTTCGTGGCTATAGATATCGAGGCTCTATACTCGAGTATCCCCCATGAGCGGGGTGTCCGGATGGCTGGATCCTTTCTATATGAACAGGACACAACCACCTGGCCTTTCAATAATTTTATTTTAACACTTCTACAATTTATCCTAACTAAAAATTATTTTATATTTAATGACCAATTCTATCTACAAGTCCAAGGCGTCGCTATGGGGACGTGTTGTGCACCCGCATATGCGAACCTATATTTGGGAGCTTGGGAGAGACAGGTTCATTCAAATGAGCGATTTTCCTCCTTTTTTGGAAGATGCACTTTTGTGGTATTGTTACCTGGATGACTTATTTATGGTGTGGACAGGGACAAAAGAAAAACTTTTACAATTTATACAGGAACTGGGCAAAAATTACTTCAACCTTAAATTTACATTTACTTTTGATTCGGAACGAATTCCTTTTCTAGATTTATCGATTATTAAGCAACCTGACGGGACTCTAGTTACAGACCTTTATCGCAAACCGACAGCAGGTAATACTCTTTTGTTTGCCACCAGTGCTCACCCAGAAACCCTTGTGCGTAGTATTTCTTTTGCACAGTTCCACGTGTCTGAGAAAAGCATTTAATAAAGCTATGGCATGTCCACGTAGTGTATTATTACATCAACATCCTAAAACCACTGGCAGTGAATCTGTCAGATTTATCACTACGTATTCTGCTCATCACCAAACACTTCGTAATATATTAAGCAAAAATTGGCACTTTCTTACAGGTCATCATATTTTGGCCAAACACATACACCCTACTCCAGAGCTAGTGTTCCATAGAGCATGCTCTCTTCGAGACCGACTAACACGTAGTCACTATACAACTACCAATCCCATACGCAATACCCTTATGCCGCGTACACACGAGCTGACTTTTCAACATCCAAAGTCCGACGGACTGATTCCGTCAGACTATTCGATCGTGTGTGGGCTGCAACGGACTTTTGATTCGCCAAAGTCTGACGGACTTTAGAATATGGAACATGCTTCAAATTTTTCCAACGGAACTCCGCCGGACCCGGTCCCTTCGAAAAATTTGCTCGTGTGTATGCTATTCCGACGGACTAAAACCGACGCTAGGGCAGCTATTGGCTACTGGCTATGAACTTCCTTATTCAAGTCGAGTCGTACGTCATCACGTTCGAATCCGTCGGAGTTTAGTGTGATTGTGTGTGGCCAAGTCCGCTCAGTTGAAAAGTCCGTCAGAACTCTGTCGGAACTCCGGCAGAACTCCGGAAGAACTCCTTCGGTAGTCTGTCGGACATAAGTCCTCTCGTGTGTACGGGGCTTTAGAGGAACATTTAAATGCAATCATTTTTCTTGTTGCCCATGGGTAATGGAAGGTAAACATTTTACCCTACCCAATGGGGAAGTACTTTCATCACGCACATATTCTGATTGTAATACTAGAGGGGTCATATACATAATGATTTGTAAATGCAACACATTTTACATTGGAAAGACCTTTCATGAGTTCAGAGAGCGAATTGGTGACCACCTATATTATTCGGAAAGTGGCAAACTTACAACGATTGGTAGACATGTTGGTCTCCATCACCGCTTTGATACCTCAGTGATTCAGTTTTTTATTTTGGAGGTTGTCCCCCCCAAACCCTAGAGGTGGGGATTGGGATCGAACAATCCTACAGAGGGAGACCCTATGGATCGAACGGCTTAATGCCACTCATCCCCCGGGTCTTAATGAGACAATCTCCTATAAACCATTTTTATAGATTTTAATCATTTATGTTATTCCATCCCAAAAGAATTGGGGTCCTTTCATCCTTTTTTCTTTGTCCTCTAGGAACAATTACCTGACTGTTACTAAGTGGCTTCTTTATTAGGGTATTATATAACCCTGATATCTAAATGATTTTATTTGTAATAATATTGCATGTTATTATATATATCATAGTTTGTAATGGTTTTTTGTATCAGAGTTCCACTTTACCCTTGATGCCTGACGGATGTTTTTTTTTTTTTTTTTTATTATATTTGTTTTTATTCCCATTACTATATATTTTTTTTATCAAGTTTTCTTGTGTTTTGTTTTGTTTGTTTTATTTTTGCTTCCAGACGGCACGGTTCTCCATTTCTATCCCCCTTTTGGCGGACATGTGTTTCTCCTGGCCAGTGAGTGAATGTAATTCCCCTCTGGCTTGCAGGGTTAGCGCTAGGACCTGTAGGTCCTTTGGCGGTACCCTGCGCACTTGCGCAATAGCGGCCGAATGCCGCACCTGCACAGTGTGGAGGAACTGACCACATGACGTCAGACGCCCACCGGTTTCCGGCGGACGTCTGGCGGAAGTGTGTTGGGGAGCCCATTTAAGCGGCCTGTCAGACTGCTGGATGGGCATACCACACGGCTCTCCTTGGGGACACAAACTGGTAGCATTGTGAAGGCTTCCCTGAGGTCTAATTCGGGGGTGATTTCCATTATAAGGTAAATTATTTTTTATATATTGTAAATACATTATTAATGGGGATTGGACAAATTGGTTTATTATAGCGATGGCTGCCTTTCTGCTTATAGATACCAATGGCTATAATCTACCTTTGCTGACCTTGATGATATTAGGTATACTTATACAGTTTCACTGCGTTTATCAATCCAATTGGATGCAATCCCATTATCTTTATTTGATTGGATAATTTTAAGCCAAAATGTTTTTTTCTTTTTTTGGTAAGTTAAGTTTATATTTATATACAAAAAGGTGTGTTTTTTTTTCATAACTGGAAATATTAAGGAGTTTTTCCTCCTCCCCCCTTTTATTAGGGCTGTCGAGTCAATCCCCCATGTCCACCGTAGGGGGAATCTATATGGGGGTTGTGTTGTCTGTAATGCATCCTTCCGGATCTGGGGTGAGCTGACCTCTTTTTTTCTCTTTTTTTCCCGATAAAATCATGTATTGTATAACATTGATGATTAATTTCTATGATAAATTGCTTTTGTCTGTTAATTGTTATATATTATTTGTTACGTTCTGTATAGATATCCTCCTGGCTCTATCCCACAAAACTATTAGAGGTGACGCCAACGCGCCCTTGATTTGGACTCCTTTCTGTGAAGAATTTGTCAACGACGCTTCGATCGTGATATACATTTATTTGTATTTTAATTATGTGTATCATTTTTTTCTTTTTTTCTTTTCGTATATATTTATTAAACAAGATGACATTTTAATGTTATTGTTTTTCCTTTAAAAAGTACCGATATAGTCCAATTTTTCCTTTTGTGGTCTGGGACTGTCTAGAGGACTAGCATGAGCAACTATCCCTAGCAACCTCACACCAATTTGCTTCCTAACATTATGACTTGTGGATGATGGTACTTATTGGCTACCTATATTCATTAGAGGCGATACTCTTGATTTGTGAGTTGAGGGTTCATAAATATGTATTTATGCAACTCAGCAAAGTTATTGCTGGCTTTTAGTGTTCTACTGGTGAATTGCTTCATCTGCACAAACCTTTTCTTCACTGCCAGTTTCTGTTTAGAAAGTATTTGGTGTGATAGACCTGTTAGAAATCCTCCTCTGCCTTGATCTCAATTTGGGTTCTCTTAGGTATTGGAATTAGATTACACTTTAAAGTGATGGCTTTGCATGGCTTTAAATATATTTTCAACTCCATGCAACAAATTGTTTTTAATCCAAATGTTAGATTCTTCATAGCAGTGAAAAGGGACATTTCTGAGTGGTCTTCAGCTTGTCCTTGTTTACCTGAGACCTGGTCTATTTATTATGCCCCAAAGAGTATGATCTGGCTTCACTTTTGGACTCTGCTACTGCCAACTGCATTGTATCCTGTTTACTCAGCTGTTACTGACCTCAACTTGTTTCTTTTTTTTTTGTATATCTGATTTTATCTTTATTTTTTATTTATTTTTTTATACCACAACAACATATACACAAATATAGCATTGAAATCAGAACACAAAAAACATACACAAAGCCCCAAAAAAAAGGGGGGGGGCAATTTTAACCCACCCTTTTTCCCACTCCCTCCACTGTCAAGTCAATACACAACCCTTTTAACCTATAAATAAAAACTGTTTTTCTTTTTCCATACATCTATATTCTGGCAAAGGTAACTCCTAACTCAGTCCCGTATCCATATGCTCAAGCCACGGCTTCCAAAATAGTATCAAACCTTTTAGATAAATTCCTCATAAAGAAAACATGCCTCTCATAGGAGATGGATCTATTCATATCAAATTTTCCAATCAGATATAGTCGGAGGGTGAGGGGAGGTCCACCTAATGGCAATTTGTCTCCTAGCCACAAAGAGCGCTCGTGCAATAGTAAAGCACTGAGCTATCAAGATAGCCCAGTAGACATATTAAAGGATCCACTGAAAGATTCAAATTTAAGAACCCATTATTTGTACCCACAACCTCTGCCCAATACCACTGAAGTTTTGGGCATCACCATAATAAATGTATCAATGACCCCTGATTGCCACATCTGGAGCAAGCCGAGTCAGTTGTTAAGCCAATATTAAACAAAAATTGCGGGATCCTATACGCCCTATGCAATATATAAAATTGTATTAATCTAAATGAGGGTGAGATACAAGGGGAAGAGCCCAAAGAATCTTATCCCAAACATAATCAGTCAGAGATAGGACCAATATCGCTCTCCCATTTCTCTCTAGATGGGCAATGAAATTTATTAGAAGTACACTGTAATAAAGACTTATACGTAGCGGATATTAGGCCTTTAGTAGCGGTTGCCTGGACGACTCTTTCCAAAACTGGGACCAGGGGAACAAAACAGAAGAAGAAAACGCCATGTTGCAGCTGCAAAGAATGAAAGAACCATCTAGGGTTCAAAGAAAATTCCCTTACCAACTGATTAAAAGATTTAAGTACACCCCCCTCATAAAGATGAGAGAGGGTAAGAATCCCTGCTTGTTCCCATCGCTGAAAGCCCCGGAGAGTCAATATCTCAGGCAGCCCTTCATTGCCCCAAATAGGAGTATATTTAGTTAGGGAGGAAACCCCCAGTATCCTTTTTTAACAGATTCCCACTCCTTACATATAAGTACCAGGGTGGGTATATAAGAAAAGGAGGAGCAACCTGATGCCCACTCCAGGGCTAATAGCGGCAGGTGTCCTTGGAAACCAAAAGACACTAAGCAAAATGAAGGAGCAGTTGAGGCCTCCGATTCCCACCATGCTAGATGCTGCAATTGAGCAGCAAGAAAAGAAATCCTTGGGTTTGAAGCCGCTAACCCCCCAGTCTCCTTTGGATATTGTAGGATATCTAGTTTGATACGGGGAGTCTTATTTCCCCAAATCAAATTTCTAAATATCCTATTAATCTTAATAAAGTTCTTCAGAAGGATCCAAACTGGGGAATTATGTAAATAATATAAAACTTGCGGCATCCAGACCATCTTGACTACATTTATGCGGCCTATTACTGAAAGTGGAAGTTTACACCAAACCAAACTTTGAAGTTGAAATCTTGTCAATAATGGAGCAATATTATCCACTACAGATGACAGAGGGGATGGTAACTCCCAGATATTTTAAAGAGGAAGCAATTAGAAGTTGTGGGCATATTAATGGCAAATTCTTCAGGAGTGGATCCAGCGGCAGAAGCACAGACTTTTCCCAATTAATAGCAAGCCCTGAGAACTTTGCAAACTCATCCATATAGCTCATAACCCTTGGCACAGAGGACTGAAGATTATATAAAAATAGGATAATATCACCAGCATATAGCTTATTTCTTGAACTTTGCCTTTGCCTCCTAATTCAGTCCCATGCTGCCCAACTTATACTGACCTTTCTGTACCCTGCCCTTGCCTCTTGATTCGGTACCATGATGCCTGGCTGTTACTGACCTTGGAATTTTTCCTGGACCCAGCCTTTGTCTCCTGATCCAGTACCATGTTGTTTCTATGTCTAATTCCTTTCCAGTAATCCAGCTCCCAGTAATTCTTATCTGGCTGCAACAAAGATCCTACTTGGCTTGCAAACTCCCACTCATGCTAATTTGTGTCCTCACACTATCTGTAATCTCCTTCAGGAGTGTTGGGCAAGAGGTGCAAGAGGAGCTCCCTTATCCACTCAGTCTTCATCAGGTGCCAGCAAAGATATTGAAGCTGGCTATCCTGCTACAGCTAACGCCAAATGTTGAAAAGGTCAATCATTCAACAACTGGGCTACCAATCACTTGGAATTTTGTTCAAGGAAAAGCACTAATTCCTTGTACAAAAACACTTATGTGACCTGGGCCTAAGATCCCAAAAAACAACGTGACACCCCCTGTAATAGCATTTTACACACCCCAGAGAAAATAAGTCCAAATAGTGGGGGATTTATGAATGATGTATTATTCTGCAATGTTAAAGCGGAGGTCCACCCTAAAGTGGACCTTCCGCTCATTGGAATCCTCCCCCCCTCCGACGCCACAATTGGCACCTTTCAGGGGGGAGGGGGGTGCAGGTACCTGTACAGTACAGGTATCTGCACCCACTTCCGGCGTAGATTCTGCAGAAGGTACGCCCCTTTCCGCAGAATCTACGCCCCTTTCCGAAAGTCCCCCGCTGCCTGCTGGGAAACACATGGATCCCAGAGACAGCGGGGACCATCCTTATTGCGCAGCGCGACTCGCGCATGCGCAGTAGGGAACCGGGAAATGAAGCCGAAAGGCTCCACTTCCTGATTCCCATACCCAAGATGGCGGCGGCAGCACCCAAGAGACGATCGAGAGATCGGCTTCGGGTGCCGACATCGCAGGCGCGCTGGGCGGGTAAGTGTCACTATTTTAAAAGTCAGCAGCTGCAGTATTTGTAGCTGCTGGCTTTTAAAAAAAAAAAACGGCGGACTCCTGGCGGACTCCCGCTTTAATAACTGTTGTGTCAGATATCTAATTGTGTTAATTTTTATTCTGAGATTGTACATCTGTTTCTTTTCCTGGCTGTAACTGGATTTCAAATCAGATAAAATCATTTACTGTGCATGCCTTTGCTTGTATATAAAAAGAAATGTAAATATATGCATAGTTATTAAGAAACCAAGTGGTATTCCTCCGTCTATATGGTAAACATTGCTTCAGTTTGGTAAATTTCTAAAACTTATTCCCACAGGATCACTATTGGGAAAGTTACTGTAACTGTTAACAAACCAAACTGCTTTACTATAGCCGAGTACAGGCCGGGACCAAGACAAAAAATAGGCCGGGCATTTTAGGCTGAGCAGCCCACTTTTTTTTTTTTAATACAGATCAGGGAAGCATGTTTGTTTATTGCATGAATCTATCTAAGGTCGCTGCTGCCACCCCCTATTCAGGTGCCTAACCCCTTTTTGGGCACCAGGCACCTGAATTACAGGGGGTGGGTGTTTTTTGGAAGGACCTGAATAGAGTCATAGGCATCCAAAAAGATGACCAGTGGGGCACCATGCTGGGCATTTGCTGTTCACTCAGCGTTGTGTTAGGAAAGCGAATGAATATTTGCTTTCCTAACACTGAACCGCCTCTCAGCCAATCCGCTGCTCGGGTCTGTTACCTGTCACCTGTTTGGCTGAAATGACAGGTGCTGTGATTGGACGCCGCCTATCAGGCGTCCAATCATAGTAGAGGATGGGAAGAGAGGATGGGAGAAGACATCAAGGAGTACACCGCTGCCCCACCAAGACAGGTAAGTGCCGGACAGGTGGGGGATGCACACTGGCAGCAATTGGTGGGCACAGTAGCAGCAATTGATGGGCACACTGGCAGCAGTCGATGGGCACACTGGCAGCAGTTGATGGGCATAGTAGAAGCAATTGATGAGTACACTGGCAGCAATTGATGGGCATAGTGTAAGCAATTGATGGTCACAGTAGCTGCATTTGATGGAACAGTGACGGCAATTTATGGGTACAGTGGCTGCGTATGATGGGCACAGTGGCTGCGTTTGATGGCACATTGGCGGCAATTGATGGCGCAGTGGCTGTTTTTGATGGGCACAGTGGCTGCATTTGATGGGCACAGTGGCTGCGTTTGATGGGTATAGCGGGCTGCGTTTGATGGGCACAGTGGCTGCGTTTGATGGGCATAGTGGCTGCGTTTGATTGCACAGGGGCTGCAATTGATGGGCACAGTAGCTGCATTGATTTGATTGTTTTTTTTTCCAGTTTGTTAGCATATGTGAGCACAAAATTTGTGTCCATAGCTGTTCCATGGGTCTGTAGGTAATAGCTACCTTCAGAGTCAAAATAGTTATGTGTTAAACAGAAATTGGTTGCTTCCACAATAAGTTCAGCCTGATGAGGATTGATGGAGGGGTCATCAGCAAGAAAATGTGCCAATGTTCTTAACCCAATGTCATGGGGTGTAGAGGTATATAGTGAGCTAACGTCCAGAGAAAGACAGATATATGTGGTTTCCCAGGTGTACTGTTCTAACATATCCAACAATCGAACATAAGATGGAAGATTTTACACTAAGGGTTGTAGAAAGTGGTCTATGTAGATGGAAAAAAAACTTGACACACTTTCCATAGTGGCCACAATAGGACGCCCTGGAATGAATTTTGGGAAGATGGTAAAAATAAAGTCTTTGGTAAAATTCTCTCTTAAGGAAAGACTTTTCCATTGCATTAATAAAGCACTCATCTGAAACTATTGATGAGGGCATGGGCCGCTATTTTGAACTGTGGTAGTGGGTCACTCGTAAGTTGTTTGTATGTGTTAGTGTCGGATAATAGTCATGTGGATTCCAAAAAGTAATCAGACTTATCCTGTATTATTATGGCTCCGCCTTGTCTGCTGGTGTAATTATGAGGTCAGAATTGTGGGATAGTTGTGATAAAGACTCTGATGGAGTAAGGCTCGATCAGGGGAATTTGTTGGTGTTCTGGCACATACATCATACTTCCACATAAACTACCTGATAAAAGCTCTGAACAAAGGGTCCGTTAGCATATGAAGGATTAAAGATAGATTTTGGACGAAAATTGGTATGTTTAACTGTAGGCAAGGTACTAGGCATATGTTGTGTGAGATATCAGGTGTAATCCTCATTATCATCATTATAAAGCTCTTCAAGACAAGCTAGGGCTATGTCATCTGAGAGTATGGTTGTCTCTTCAATGTCATCATCATATGATGAGGAAGGGGAATTGGTCTCGATATTAGTAGTACCTTTTTTGGCCGCTTGTATATTGTAAAAATGCCTAACCATGAGGTTCCTGATAATTCTATTCAGGTCTACAAAGAGGGTAAATGGGTTTGGTGGAATGGTGGGTAGGGAGGTATCATATTCTGATAGATTATGACTGGACAAATTGAAAATCCTCACAGTTTGCAGGATTTGCCTTTCCTTTCTACTTGCTCTTCTTCTTCCCCCTCTTCTGCCTCTTCTGTATGTTTTCTTTTGGAGGCAGGTAAGACTAAAAAAGACCCAGAGATATCTGGGCTAGCAGAAGTAGATGATACGGGTACTAAATTACTGATACCGTGAAACGACAATATGTCAAATGAGACAGTGATGGATGAAGAGGGTACGGTTACTGACAAGTCCGTGTCAGCTACCATGGGGGTGGAGTTATCCAACTCATGGGGTATATCATAGGCATTATGGGAGTCTGAGGTGGCAGATAAGTAGAAGTCTGCCTATGGTCAGATTGGGATGGGTGAGCCATATCAGCATTATAAGTATGGGGTTTGGTTTTACTTCTGCGTATCTTGGAGCGCTTGGGTTTAGGCGTCAAGAGAGGTCTATTATGTGGGATATTGGTATGGTTGGGAGGGAAATATACTGGTGTTATAAGGGGTACAGGTTTTGGTGGCAATGGCCTCGGTATAAGAGGAGGGATAGCAGCCCTGGGAGGGTGCAATGTTTTAGTCTTTTTCCAACTAAAGACTCAATTGAGATTATAATCGTCAAAATATCTACGTAGCTTCCCAAATTTGGTTTTGATCAACAAGTTTTCACTATATTTAGTATGATGTTTAAGTATATTCAACCAAGTGGCAGGTAAGTATGTGGTTTTAAAGATTAGTAGTTCTACTAGAGATTTATTCTTAGTGACAAATTCCTGGTAGCTCTCTCTTTGTTTGATAATAGTGTCCATCCACTTACGGGTGCAGAATTCAGAAATATTGCCCCATTCCTGTTTGAGGTCAGTGGTAAAGAAGTCACAAGTTTTGATAATATGGAGGCCTCTGGAGGGAGATATTATGTTTAATCTAGAAAAAACTTGTCCTACCAATGGTGATTAGCTGCTTTAACCTCCCTGGCGGTACGATTATTTCGGATTTTAGGTGCTAAAAGCGGTACCATTATTTTGCATGAAAATTTGGCATTTTATATTGTAGTCCTGTAATTCTTAGGAATAACTCTCTTAAATCTGTCCAAACCAGAGTCTAGCAGACATCCCGGGTATAATAAAGTTTGAAAAATGAAATCATAAATTATAATATAATAAATAGTTATAAATAATTGTACCAAATAATAATATAACAATAATAAAAATTATTCAATAATGTAATCAAATCAAAAACACTGAAATTTTCTCAGTTGCAGAATTGTCACTGTCATTACTTTTCAGTATTTGATGACGGATCTCCGCACAAATTTCTATCCCTCAATTCTGCGAGTGATTACAATTTATTATCGCTGTTTTCTAGCTGGTCTAAAATCATTTTTTAAGTAAAGGGACAGTTTTGGTTGCTATGGACAATCTCCAGTTTCCAGGCATAAAGAACAGTTTTTATATTATAAAACTACATGCAGGACACTGGGCAGACCACTAGGGACAAAGGGGATGTGAAATATTTACATACAGCAATGTAATCTGTAAGATTACATTATACTGTATGTATACTGTGTGTTTCACTTTTTGAATTTGGCGCCGATCTCCGTCCCCGTGCGTCGCAACGCTCGCAGGGCACGGAGATCGGCTCCGTGATAGATCGAGCGAGGCGCGGCTCGCTCGTACAGCGGGGAGACAACGCTGGATCTGAGGGAGAAGGTAAGTAAACCTCCTCCTGGATCCAGCGATGCAGTCCCAAGTCTGGCTCGGGGTTACCGCTAATGGTACAAAAATTCCACCCCGAGCCAGACTCGGGAAGACCGTCAGGGGGGTTAATATTATTCTCAATTTTGGAGAATGTAGTACATAATTGTTTATTTATTGTATTTGGGATAATATGTTTAGGTGGGAACAAATTACGGGGGAAAGACCATATACAAATCTTCCAGGATATCATGTCTAACTGATATCTAGAATGATATCCACGGTAAGGCAAGTGATGAGATGTGTCCACCCTAACAGCAGCATAAGTGATGCTTCTATGCAGATACAAACAGACAAAAAATAAACTCAGCACTCATTTAAAGAGAGACCCTGGAGGTGTACACAGATCAAATAAATGTGATTAAAAGAGTCTCTCAATAGGAGAGACAAAGTCCATAGCAACAGTCTCTAAGATGAAGAGGGAGATGAATCCATGTACCAGCACTAAAGGCAGCCAGTGTGAAGATCTAGGAGCAGTCTATGCAATACAACAAAGGAAAAGAAACACAGCACCTCTAAGTGAAATATTGGTAAACCATTTAATGATAAGTCAAAAGTGAAACTACTCACAAAGGGAGCATAAAAACAAGCATGATAGTAATCCTGCAGCAAAATCTGGGGGTGGTTTTCTCCTAAACGTCTGTGTCTCTGAAGTGCAGCTGACAGCCCGTGCAGGTGGATTCCAGCATTCACAGCCTATAAGAACAGCAGGGAACACAGGGGCAATCGGGGAGGATGTCACTTCCAGGCTCAGGGTGAGAGGAGGTGGCTTCGCGTTCAGAGCATGCTTGCTCCTTCCTCAGGCCATACAAAACTGATGGGCACTGAGGAGGCTGCATTGATGGACACTGGTGAGGCTGAATTGATGGGAACTGATCAGGCTGCATTGGTGGACACTGGTGAGGCTGCATTGATGAACACTGGTGAGGCTGCATTGATGGACACTGGTGAGACTGCATTGATGGACACTGGTGAGACTGCATTGATGGACACTGGTTAGGCTGCAATGATGGGCACTGATGAGTCTGAGCTGATGGGCACTGATGAGGCTATATTGATGGGCAATGGTGAGACTGCATGGAGGGGCACTGATGAGGCTGAGCTGATTGGCACTGGTGAGGCTGCATTGATGGACACTGGTTAGACTGCATTGATGGGCACAGCTGAGGCTGCACTGATGGGCACTAATGAGGCTGAGCTGATGGGCACTGATTAGGCTCCATTGATGGACACTGGGGAGGCTCCATTGATGGGCACTGCGGAGGCTGCATTGCTGGACACTGGTGAGGCTGCATTGATGGGCACTGGTGAGGCTGCATTGATGGACACTGGTGAGGCTGCATTGATGCACACTGCTGAGCCTGCATTGATGCACACTGCTGAGGCTGCATTGATGGACACTGGTGAGTCGGCATTGAGGTGCACTGATGAGGCTGCATTGGTGGGCACTGGTGGGGCTGAATTTAATGGGCATTAGTGAGGCTGCATTGGTTGGCACTGGTGAGGCTGCAATAATGGGCATTGATGAGGCTGAGCTGATGGGCATTGATGAGGCTGCACTGATGGGCACTGATAAGGATGCACTGGTGAGTATAATACAATCTTCAAGTGTGCTTTAAAATGCATGGTTTTCCCTGTTATGTGGTTGGGCTGGTATAATAATACTATGGGGCTGGTATGAAATGATTTCCAGAAATAACGTATATAGCATACAATCATTACATAAACACATACCACATACACTGCACATATAATTTGAGGAAAATATGATTATAAAACAGTTTATTTGCCAATAATAATTAAAAAGAAATAAAATAAATATGCCCCAGATTTCATTTAAAAAATCTGGTCACCTTACTTTAAGGGTCTCTGGTATAAGCCTGTATTGTGTTGATCTGGAGTGAAAACTGATTCTGTAGGATAATGTGTAGACCCTATTATCTCTGTGTGTAGGGAGTCTGTTATAGGAGTGTCACTTTGCTTGTATTTCTTTTGTTTCCAGTCTTGATACATGCTGCTGACTTCTAGTGGTGCTGTTTTGCATTTTTGGTTTGTCTTCTCAATGTTGTCTTTTCTTATCTCTTCTAAGTGAGTGTTGCCACTTTGCTTTTTAAGTATTGAAAGATGTGCCCTGAAGTACATCGCAGACAATCCTAGGGTTCAAGCTCTGGTCCAAGAACACTGCTACATTCACTGTCAGGGTATACAGCTGATACTAGGGCATCAGATTCTTTGAGGGCTTTCTGCTGTGTTATTAATTGTGATTAATTGTGTATTAATTTCTATGGATGCCTCTTGCTGTGCCTTCTCTGTCTCTACATCCACTCCACTCCTCTCTTTTTTTAGTTACATTTATTGTTTCAGCAAAGGCTGCTCATATATATATATATATAAAGATGCCCTACTTTGTAACATGTTGTCATGTGAAAGTGCTTAACCCAATGGTCCTTCCTGGGATTGAATAATTATGAGGGGTACAGTGACATAGTAGGGTCACACACTGCCAAACAATTTATATACTTTTAAGAGGTAATGCAGTTTGATCACTGGTTGGATCTCAAGATCCAGTAGTGAGAACAGTAAACATTATGAGGACGTACAGTATGCTGGAGGCTTGACAGTAACGATATATCCATATGTTAATTCCACCATGTCTTTACAAACCCATCTATAAACAAAGTCTTCAATTGTGGCCATAAAAGTGAATATATGTTTTTGACAGACGTCTAACTAAGTAGATAGATGAGTTCATGTCTCTTGTAAAAAAAAAAGAACCCAACAAATAGAGTATTCATTCAAATAATACTTGTAATATATCATCCCTTCCAGAATGACAGGATGGTTATGATTCAAGGTCTAGGTCAAAGCAAAATGTAAAGAAATACTATAGGATATGTACTGAAAAGGCAAATGAACTTATTTTACTTAAAGAAGAAGTAACTATATCATCTCCATATCTGTGATGGATATATTCCTGGTGCATATAACTGGCACAGGACTAGAAAATAGTCTTCAGAATTCTTAATCTGGCATAGTGGCACAAACTAGCATTGTGACGCACTGTTCAGTTGGCCAGCATTATACCCTCCTACTAGGGCCCTTTAAAATCTGTCTGTCCCAGAAAACATATACATTTGGCAAGCCTTAAACTGCGTGCACTCTTATGAAATTTTATATTTCTGGGCTATTTTTACTATATTATTAAACATATTTATATATATACGATATTGCGCAAAAGTTTTAGGCAGGTGTGAAGAAATGCTGTAACGTACGATTTCTGTCAAAAATATATATTTGAATTGTTTATTTTTATCACTTACAAAATGCAAAGTGAGCAAGCAGAAGAAAACTCAAAATCAAATCAATATTTGGTGTGACTACTCTTTAGCTTCAAACCAGTATCAATTCTTACACTTGCATACTTTGTACATTTACACAATGTCAGGGATTTTGTAGGATTAGAGTCAGGTGTATGATTAACCAATTGTACCAAGCAGGGGCTAATGATCATCAATTTCATATGCAGGCTGAAACACAATCATTAACTGAAACAGAAACAGCTGTGCAGGAGACTTAAAACTGGGTGAGGAACAGGCAAACTTTGCTACTAGGGTGAGGTTGTGGAAGACTGTTTCGTGACACAGGTCATACACCATGGCAAGACTCAGCACAGTAACAAGACACAATGTAGTTATAGTGGATCAGCAAGGTCTCTCCCAGGCAAAGCTTTCAAAGCAGACTGGGGTTTCAAGTTGTTCTGTTTAAGCTCTTTTGAAGACGCACAAAGATATGGGTAACGTTGAGGACCGTAGACACAGTGGTCATCCAAAGAAAGATAATGCAGCAGATGAAACTTCCCTGACTTCCCTTTAACATCAGAAGATGTCCACCAGTACCATCAGCACGGAACCAGGGGAAAAAGTGGAACCCAGGTATACTTATCTACTGTCTGGAGAAGTCTGGCCAGAATTGGTCTTCATGGAAGAATTGCAGCAAGAAAGTCATACCTTCAACATGGAAACAAGGTTATGTACAAAAACATAGGAACTGGGGTGCAGAAAAATGACAGCAGGTGCTCTGGACTGATGAGCCAACATTTGAAATATTTGGCTGTAGCAGGAGGAGGTTCTTTTACTGAAGGGCTGGAGAACAGTACATAATGAGTATCTGCATGCAACAGTTAAGCATGGTGGAGGTTCCTTGCAGGTTTGTGGCTGCATTTCTGTGAAGTTGTAAATTTGTTCAGGTTGGATGGTGTCCGCCATACTGAGAAATACTGGCAGATATTTATTAATTATGCCATACCATCAAGGAGGCATGTGAATGAACCCACATTTATTCTGCAGCAGTACAATAACCCCAAACATACATCCAATGTCATTAACCACTTAAGGACCGAGCCTCTTTTTGAGGTGTGTTGTTTACAAGTTAAAAACAGTTTTTTTTGCTAGAAAATTACTTAGGACCCCCAAACATTATACATTTTATACACCCTAGAGCAGTGATGGCGAACCTTGGCACTCCAGATGTTTTGAAACTACATTTCCCATGAATTCTCATGATGCTCAACTACACTTCAGAGTGCAGGAGCATCATGGGAAATGTAGTTCCAAAACATTTGGGGTGCCGAGGTTCGCCATCACTGCCCTAGAGAATAAAATGGCGGTCATTGCAATACTTTCTGTCACACCGTATTTGTGCAGCGGTCTTACAAGCACACTTTTTTGGGAAAAATACACATTTTTGAAATAGAAACTAATACAACAGTAAAGTTTTTTATATTGTGAAGGATAATGTTACGCTGAGTAAATTGATACCCATCATGTCACGCTTCAAAATTGCGCCCGCTTGTGGAATGGTGACAAACATTTACCCTTAAAAATCTCCATAGGCGACGTTTAAAAAAATTCTACAGGTTGCATATTTTAAGTCACAGAGGAGGTCTAGGGCTAGACTTATTGCTCTCATTGTACCAAACGCGGCCATACCTCACATGTGTGGTTTGAACATCATTTTCATATGCTGGTGCTACTCATGTATGCGTTTGCTTCTACATGCGAGCTCGGCGGGACGTTGCACGTTTAAAAAAAACATTTTCTTATTTATTTTACATTTTATTTTTACACTGTTTTAAAAAAATAAAAAAATAAATTACGTCACTTTTATTCCTTGTACAAACAAGGAATAAACATCCCTTGTAATAGAAAAAAAAGCATGACGTCTTAAATATGAGATCTGGGGTCAAAAAGACCTCAGATCTCATATTTACACTTAAATGCAAGAAAAAAAATAAATGAATAAATTGTCATTTATATAAAAAAATGGCCCTTTAAGAGCTATGGGTGGAAGTGACATTTTGACGTTGCTTCCGCCCTGCATTGTTATGGAGATGGGTGGGGGCCATCTTCCCCTCATTCATCTCCATGACCAGTAAGGATGAATATCTGATCGCCACCACCACTGCCGACGGCTCCGGTAAGCAATGGAGGGCACTGGAGTGCGGCGGGAGGGGTCCCTTTCCCGCCACCGATAAAAGTGATCTTGCGGTGCTGCCATAACAATGATATCCCCCTTCAAAGTAAGCACGTATATCGGAGTGCAGTGGTCCGGAAGTGGTTAAGAACTATAAAAAAAAACAAGCTTGCCTTTACTTACCTGCTCTGTGCAATGGTTTTGCCCAGAGCAGCCTGATCCTCTTCTTCTGGGGTCCCCCGCCACCCCTCCAAGCCCCTCTTACCCTGGGGGGCACCCAAGCATGCTCGTTCCCAAGTCCAGCTGCTGTATCCATTGGCACAGACAGCAGGACTCGGCCCGGTCCCCTTTCTCCTATGTCCCCGGATTTGATAGACAGCAGCTGAAGCCAATCTCTCCCACTGCTATCAATCTGGCCAATTAAGAGAGTCAGTGGTGGGAGCCGCTGCGCTCGTTCACATCGCTGGATCTCATGAGCTCAGGTAAGGAAAAGGGGGGAGGGTCTGAGGGGCAGCTCCAACACAGAAGGTTTTTCACCTTAATGCATAGAATGCATTAGGGTGAAAAACCTTAAGGCTTTAGAACCACTTTAAGGGGAAAGTGTGTACTTTAACCACTTGCCGTCCGCCCTCCGCCAAATGACGGTGCGGCTCTTGTTCTGGGTGGACGTCATATGATGACGCACCTGAACAGACACTCCCACACGCCCTGGGCACATGGCAATCACGGTCACACCATGTTTCTAGGGCATGGCGCGACCACGATCTCTGTAAAGAGCCGACACGGCTCATTAACCATGTGTTCAGCTGTGTCCAATCACAGCCAGTCATATGTAAATACAGAGTGTGTGGCGATGAGAGCCAATAAGTGGCATCTCCTCGCAGGGGACAACAACACATGTAATCTGGGCACTGATCATCAGTTGCACCTGTGTGACGCTGAGAGGAGGCCCCTGATCACTCTGTGCACATATAGTGTTCCCATTCACTGTCAGCCTTTCCACCAGGCAGCGTGTCCTGTCTCTCACTGCACTTCCATGGGCCACATACTAATACATTTTTTTCACCACTACATCAGGTAATTATTTGCTCACCTTTTTGACACCTATGTCCCTTTAGTACTTAGTTGTAATATTTCACACGTTTTCTTTTTCTCTCTTCTTTTTTTCCCCATTTTATTTAATGATTTTTTTTAACCAACATCTTTACTCAGGCTATAGTCCCTCTAGCCCATTTATTATATCACACTCATATCCTTTATTTGGATCGTGGTGTTGGGTTTCTATTACATTACATTTCATTAGTGGTACACTATAATACTTTGCTACGATATAGAAATGGGGACATGTGTTCCCGCATGCTTCGCTCAAGTTCCCAAATTTTTCCTCTTATATAAACCAAATTAGGGATGGAGGTGTGTGGAGTATCTATTAGATAGTCTGTGACCATGTATAATTAAGTACTATATATACAGGGCAAGGCTCTGTTTGCCTCAGTATGTAAGCTTCTTTGACACATTTTGTTCAAAGTCTATGCATGACAATCCCCGGTGAGAGATGGAGCCTGTTCAGTTTGCTGTGATCCAGAATTAAGGTACGGTACGGACATCACGTGTTTCGGGTTCTGTTCCAGAGAATATTTTCTGTCTGTTTGGTTCTGGTCCTCCTGACCAGCCCCATGGCCCTCCTGGCCTGGGGTGCAGAACCATGCATTTCAAGTCTCGGGGCTGGCTAGCCCAAGGCAACGCAACTGCAGGGACAGGCCTGAATGTATTTCGGGGGCCAATTGATCCAAAGGTGGTCCGGTGCCGTCTCATCCAAGGGAGAGGCCCAGCAACTGGAGAAACCCCAGGAAAGGACTCTTCAGGAGAAGGCCGTGGCGCAAGGATGGCTTCTCTGAAGGAGCCTGGAGGCTTAGTTGAAGGACACTACATGGATCTACACTCATACGGTATCCCCGGATTAGCTGAGAGATACTGGTACCGTATGATAGCTCTTTAAACTTGTCTATGTCCCTCAGTAATGCTCAAGTCTGTGGCAGAGACTTTCTCAAATATTCTATGCTCAAGTCTGTGGCAGAGACTTTCTTAAATATTCTACGCTCAAGTCTCTGGCAGAGACTTTGCTTAACACCCTACCGGCTGCTAGGCCTAGTGAGAGGGGGGTCTATCCGGGGGGTGGAAAATCCAGCTGTGAAACGGTTGCTATTCTCTGGATTTTTATTATAAGAGACTTCATCATTTTTTTGCAGTCTAAAGTGCCTGAACTTACTCCTAACCCTCTACCCTAAATTGAGAGACACTGTTTCTGGTTCAAATATATAACCCAAAAGAAGATTCAGTGTCAGTTTCCATATTTCTTTTGCCCATCTATCACAGGAACCCCTAGACAGAGAAGCAGTCAAGAAGGTAACGGTAAGCTCAATAAAACCAGCAGCTCCTTCGAGGGTCAGTGCTACACTGTTTTCACCATACATGGCTTTTAACATGTGATTGCATTTTAACTCATTGCATTTATGTTATGCTGTGATGTTTTTTGACAATAAAGGTATCCCTTTCAAAACTGACTTATCATTTAGCCACTCTCACCCAACTCATTCAAAGTCCCGAAGTCCCCCCTCTTTGCTACAATATAGGGATGGAGACATGTGTTCCCGCATGTTTCACTCAAAGTCCCACATTTTTCCTCTTATATAAAACATATTTAGTCAATGACATCACTGGGATCCCTGTGAGGTCATTAACCAAAAATAGTCATGTCCGTATATAGTCAATGACGTCACCCAGAGACTCTATCCCTTTGCCTATATTGAATTGGCAGGCATCAGGAGTTGGCATTCAGCGAGAGTCAAGCAATGGGTTTGGGCATGTCAGCAGGTGGCGTTTTTTTTTCTTTTGGTGGATCATGGGGCATTAGGCATCATTATTGAGATGGATGTGCATCTCTGGATGACATGATTGATGGCAGCTTTACATCATGGGCCTATTTTAATTAAAGAATTTGTAAACAATTGTGTTTTTTTTCTACCTTTTTTAGTAAATGAGTAGGGGTACCACTGCTTTTGTGCTATTACCCTAGCTTTGGATTTACTTACAATATCTTTGGACATGGTAAAATATAAATTACAACTTTCATGTATTGTTGCTAAGAAGTTCAGTAAATTCCTTTGAAAAATGTAAACAGGTCTCTTTTTCCTATACCTAGGGAATTTTAATTATTAAAACATTATTATTGGTTTGGGTTGGGAATGAGCGATGGCCTAGTGTAGGAAGGTCCATCTGTTCAATGGTCATAGTAAAGATTCCATTGTATACATGCACCTGGCAACATGGGTCTTCATGTCTCATGGGCCTTGGGAGTTCTGCAGGGCTCCCTGTGAATTAGACCTAGAACTACTGGAGACAGAATGGGCTCTCACGTGAGTAATGTGTGATTCCTGACATGGCCATAAGGCTAACTTTATTAAGGACCCTGTAAAAAATAGTGAACCAGAGGTTGCTGGGGTTTCAGGTCCGCCATCACTGAAAACTTTTACTCTAGGCATCAGTTTGGAAAGTGGCTCAGCAACTTGCAGCAAGGGGATATTTCGGGTTTGCCAGAGAGACCAGCTATGACTCTGACTTACTGTCTTTGGGATCCACACATCTGTAACATTTTCTGCCCAGACATGGTGAAAGCACAAAAAAACAAGCTCCCACCATACCATACAGTAACTAATCTGTTTGTTTTTGCTTCTCATGTGTGTTCTGGAGGTGTACGATGGGATTGGAATCTTTTCTGTTTGAGAAGTTTGCCCTGCCTTCTGCTAGTCAACTTGGAAATATCATTGTCTAGTTTGTCATTGAACTGGCCTTCATATAGTATTCTGCATTCTGCATATTATGTATATCAGCCCTGTTTGGACAAAGGATTGAGCATCCAAGAGCCAAGGGACAGAGCCCTCTTTGCCGCCCTGATAGCATCAATTACTTTAATTCCACTAGCACTCCACGTCTTGGTAATTTTGTGGCACGACTTCAACTTTTGCCTTTGCCACCACTATCAGTGCTATTGCTGGATGGAACGTTCTGCAGGAATATAGGTAGATAATTTCTAAATCCATTCCATTTGCCTATTCGGCATATCCCTGGGCAACACCACATTATCTAGTGGCAGTGCTGCATACCTGATGAGCTGAACTGTCTTGGGTTTGGTTCGAAAAGAATTTGGTGAGCCTCAAAGAAATTTGGATGCCGAACCTGGAAGTGAATGAAATCAATGAGAGTTGAATCTGTCAAATCATAATTGTCCTGGGCTGATAGGCAAGGGGGTGTCAAACAATTGAATGGGGGGAACTGCCCTAAGGAACATGTGTCAATGCAAAAAGAATTTAAAGCAAATTTATTTAGCCAGGAGCAGTGATTTCAGCAGCAAATGACATGTCACTGTTTTTAAGCAAACAACACACAAGACCTTCCAAGGGTGAAATGTGTATTTTGAGGGACCTTTGGAAAAGTATGTGTTTTTTTTTTTTTTTAAGAAGTCAGCAATAGGATTTGGTACACACTATAGCAAAAATGACAAAGACAAAATGCCTAAGGTCACCCCAAGCTAAATGTCAGACTCCTTGGGGTTGATTTACTGAAACTGGAGAGTGCAAAATCTGGTGCAGCTGTGCATGGAAGCCAGTCAGAATCTAACTGCAGCTTGATCAAGTAATCTTTGACAAAATAAAACATAGAAGCTGATTGGTTTTTATGCAGAGCTGAACCAGATTTTGCACTCTCTGGTTTTACTAGATCAGGCCCTTTGCGTTTGGTATGGATTTCAAGTGGATACTCTATGCAAACTGATATAAAAAATGTGTGACGTCTGCCAGGAAATCCATACCAAACTCTCTGAGTCCGGTACAAATGTTAAGGGGGCCTCACACATCAGAAATGCATGAGGGTCCCCCAAAACATAAATATCGGATTCTTAACTTGAGCAGACAACTGATTATTTAAGAGAATATAGCTTGCATGGAAGAATATAGAAGGGCTACTTCTGATTCAACTTGTTCCACTCCTCCTACACCAGCTCTTCTAATCTTGGGTCCAATCTCGCCTGAAAGTGATAGTCTGCTTTTTGAGGTACTTGTAAAGCCTTTTTTAAGATAGAACTTCAACTGTTTCCACAAATTGAAGGATCTGACTCACAGCTTGACATACAGTATGGTTGCACAAGGTTGAAATCAAAGCCTCAAAGCCTTAGGGAACCTAAAAAAGAGAAAGCAGTCAAACAGAAATCTATTAAAGAAGTCGCAAAGGTTGCATAGTACTAGCAGGCAATAATACAAAGCAGATAATAAGTGGCAGGTTGCATTGTAAAAAGCAGGTGAGTGTAAAATACTGCACCGGGTAAAACAAGCAGTAAGAAGTAGAGGCTGTGCAGGGCAGATGAATTCCAAGCTAAAGATAATCCATGTAAGGGACACAATCTAACATGAATCATTCTGGCAGTCACAAATTGCCCTTTAGAACCCTGGAATAAGCAAACACTTAAGGAATCCTATTAGAGGCCCAAGACACACTACCGCATTTTTTGCATCTCTGATTTACTGAGTTAGATAGGGAGTCTTTATCCTGGGGACAGGAGGAAAAAAAAGGAATGCTCCTGCTAGGGAGGAACCCAAATTTATGTATAAATGTCCTGGGGTTGAGCAGCGGCAGAGTCAATCCATATGTGATGGCATGGAGATGTCAGGGAAGTAAGTTTACCTGTAGGACTATTTTAAGCCTTTATACAGTATATTCCTCATGACATGTTTCCATTAATAATCACTAAATTAAATTTCTCCATGTATAAGGATTTATGATCCTTTATTTTCTAAAACACTGCAGTACAGGCTCATGAAAGACTCTCATGCACAACTAGCATACATCAAATCAAAGCCAGGAGATTAAATCCAACAGTCCTGACATAAATGCCAATGATTGGAACTATAGTTCTACTAAGCTAGTTGTATCCTGGAAAACTTAATTGTACTGGTGCTAAAAAAATGTAGCATACAAAAGCAATTTTTCTTTTTAAAGACTTATCTTATTTCTTTCAAAAGATAGCAGAGCAGACACATTTAGAATTAGTTTTACCAAAATTTGAAATTATAAGGGTGGTAATGTTAATTAAGGCTGAATCTGTCTTACATCACAGGCTACAATGCCAAAATGCCAAGCGGTGAGTGCTGGATGTTTCTTGTGTACTCTTTATGCTGTAATTCTTTAATAACCTTTAGTAGACCTTTCTCTTTTAATCAGAGAAATACATCTTCTTAAAAGTTCTGGGAATTTTGAGTGTCAGAAGTAAGACTGACGCACTAGCATTTTATATGTATACTCTGTATTTCTACAATGTAAAAGTTCATATGTTACATGTGTCTACACCATGTATGACTATATAATAATTGTTATTTTTATCCTAATTTCTTTACTGTTTCTTTTGCAATATTTGTATCCATATTTGAAACTCAATAAAAAAAATAATTTAAAAAAAAAAAAAAAAAGTTCTGGGAATTTGTGCGTCTTGCGTCCACAACACCAATGCGTTGCCAAAGCAATTATTTTGAATTTCAAGATAAAAGCTTCCAGAGGCTGGAAGCTTTCCAGCTCAATTAGCTACAGGTTTCAATGAAGAGGAAATCTTTACACTTCACAGAGGAAAATCATTCAGGGGAACCCTAGTCAAACAAACATTTGTTAGAGAAAATGCAGTCATTGTTTAGATTCAGTGCTATGATTTGTAGGCTTTATTGTTTGTTGTGTTGTTAATTGTGGGTACATGGAATGTAATCAATCCTCCTTTTATTATTTAATGAATCAATGGTCAAACTACAATTACTCTGAAGAGTATTGTTCAGAAACATTTTTAGCCTATTCCTGTAAAGATCTGTAGCACTCATTCCCAAAGGGCCACTGAGATGTTAAGGTTCTTATGCCCTTTCCAGTGGTGACCTGTCATTAATTGGACCAGATAAATACCGTTACACCAGTAGCAATGCAAGAGTTTTATCAGGGCCTGACCAGTATCAATGCAAGAAGGGTTTTTATTAGGTTTTATTAGGGCCTGGACAAGCACCACAAAGGAAAGTTTGTGCAATACCAGAGTTAAGCCTAGTACACATAATCAGAAAATCAGATAAAAAAATAACTGTTTTGAAGTGATTGCACAATAATCTGATCACTAGAACACAGTTTTCGAGAGCCGATCACAAAAGGGGGAGGAACAAACACAAAAGAAATTCTTGTATGATACCAGAATACAGCAGTTGTCCAAAAAAAATCAGAAGGCCAAGACCAAGAGCATGCAAAAAATAAAGGATGATCACTTTTCCAATATTCGCATTGTGTGTACGAGGCTTAGTCTAAAATAAATTCAGGAACAAAAATCAATAATTTATGGTCTATGACTTTTTTTTTCCTTGTTTAATTTGTTAAACGCGGTGACAAACAGACTGGGTTGTTAGGAGCAGAATGATCACAAATTAAGAGAACATCAGCCCAGTGGTTTAGTGGTTAGCACTCTCGCCTAGTACTAAAAAGGGTCGCTGGTTTGAATCCCGACCATGACACTACCTATCTGGAGTTTGCATGTTCTCCCTGTGCCTACGTGGATTTTCTCCGGGTACTCCGGTTTCCTCCCACACTCCAAAGACATGCAGGTAGGTTAATTGGCTTCTGTCCAAAATTGGCCCCAGTATATGAATGGGGACCTTAGATTGTGGGCTCCTTGAGGGTAGGGACCGATGTGAGTGTTCAATGTACAGGGATAGAGACAATTTTAGACACTCACTCAGGTTGAACTGGATGGGCTGGTGTCTTTATTCAACCTTACTAACTATGTAACTATGTATCAGCAGATGTAATAAATAATATGGTCCATCTACTGTAAATTCCCCTCTATCTATACAACTGGACAGTGGAGGAATGGATATAAACTCTACAAGCATTGGGGTCCTTTAAAATTTTATGGGAGCTCCCGCTCTCAAATGAAAGGATTTGTAATCCACACGTTAAGAATGGGAAGGCTCACAATGTTTCCCATGTATATTCTACAAGTGACAACACAGTTCAACAACAGCAAACAAGGTCCTTGAACACAAAGATAGCTAAAGGCCTCTCACTACTATGCAGATGTCGTCTGGTCAACAGTCAGTCCAGGCATCCTCCCTGAAGGCCAGGTAAGAGGTCATGCCACACTCGCACTCCCCTCTCAAGCCTGTGCCCTCTATTTCTGAAGAGTCCTCAATGTAAATCCCAGGCTGGTTGTCTCTCCTCTCCAGGCTCTATACAATGCAGCTCTCCTTTACAGACAGTTTACAGTGCACACAAATCACAGCAGCACACTGGTACTCTTTGCAACCTGCATCTCTCTCTGTAGGTGCTCTGCACCCCTGGCTAATGCTCCCCTCTTGGCACTCTTTCCCCCCAGAAGATGGGCTTCCCTCCCCTAGTTTGCAGTAGTGAAAAGGGCTGAAGTCTGACCTGAGAAAGGCAGACAATCCTAGTTCTGCTCTCCATCTAAATGGCCATTCAGTACTGAGCAAAAAGCCACTATTTACTTCCTATATTTAGACTACGCAACTTATTATTTAGTATTCAGCTCATCATGTTTATGTAAAGGGTCCATTTCCAATGATGTGCAAATCTGCCTGGGCAAAGTAGGAATTCACTTTAAATTACAATAGGCTGTTGTTCAAGACTCTTAAAACTGTTATCAGGGCTGAATTTATTCTAAGACCATGTAAGATTTGATCTAGGAAATTAGGATATCCAAAGCTGATGCTTGACTATACCCTGGAGTATCAACATTTGACGCAATGTTTGGTGATATAATGATTATATATTCACTCTGCCCTGTTACAGTGACTTCACCCTATGCTCCAGACGACATCCAATGATGAAACGCGTAGGGCATGGCCTAGCGCATACACTCTCTCCCACAAGGCGGCGGCGGTGTTTTTACTACATGTGATAATACGAACATTTTAACCTACATATATGTGAGTAGCCACTTGTTTTATACAATAAAGCCATTGATTTGAAATACAGTTTTGCACTATGGAAGTTTCTGTATCTTTTTACATATGAACAAATGAGGAACAATTGAACAGCATACCAGACCAGCTTTATATAGCGACACAGGGGCTCACACTGTGGAGGCAAGTTAACCCCTGCAGGGGCAGGAGAGCTGGTGAGTGCAGCAATTTGCTTCACGCATGGATAGCGCACCGGTTTTGTTGCAGTATACACTAAGGCACTGAGCACAAGTCACTTTCATTGATGTTTATGGGAAATTCTTGGAAGAAAAAACTTTTTCAGAGGGAATGTATTTTCCTTGAGGACTTTTTTCCCCAAAAAGTTTCTTTCAATTTGATCATTTCCAAACTTCTTTCTTTTTGTGTTAACATTTCTTTGATGATTTTGCTGTCATATAAGTTTTTTATTGATTTCTAAAGAATTTGTACCACTATTGTATTCACTGCGATTCAGCAACACTGAGGCCGCGTACACACGGGCGGACTGTTCGCCCAACCTTGTCCGCTGAACAGTGTTTGGGCGGACAGTCCGCTCGTGTGTGGGCTTTCAGCGGACAGTTTCAGCGGACAGTTTGACGGACAAAGTCTTTCGGAAATTCCGAAAAACTGTCCGCTGAAACTGTGTTTGAGCGAACAGTCCGCCCGTGTGTAGGCTACTTTCGAAATGAGCAAACTGTTCCCGCTCGGAGGAAAGTCTGCTCATTTCGAGCGCGTGTGAAGGTAGGCGGGGCCCGCGAAGGAGACGTCGCGGGCTCCGCCGCCTGGAATGGGCTTAAAGGGGAACCCCAACGCCGAAAAAAATCGGCGTGGGGGTTCCCCCAAAGTCCACAACAGACCCTTGTCCGAGCACGCTACCCGGCCGGCCAGGAAAGGGGGGCGAGCGAGCGCGCCCCCCCTCCTGAGCCGTACCAGGCCGCGTGCCCTCAACATGGGGGGGTGCCTTGGGGAAGGGGGGGCCGCGCGGCCCCCCCACCCCAAAGCACCTTGTCCCCATGTTGATGAGGACAAGGGCCTCTTCCCGACAACCCTGGCCGTTGGTTGTCGGGGTCTGCGGGCGGGGGGCTTATCGGAATCCGGGAGCCCCCTTTAAGAAGGGGGCCCCCGGGTACCGGCCCCCCACCCTATGTGAATGAGTATGGGGTACAATGTACCCCTACCCATTCACCTGTGAAATAAAGTACAAAAAAAAAACACAACACAGGGAAAAAATATTTTATTGCACAGCTCCGGGGGTCTTCCGTCTTCGGGGGTCTTCTCGCCGGACTCCTCCGCTATCTTCGTGTAGCTCTTTTGCTAGCGGAGGAGTCCGGCTTTCTTCCTCCCCGCCGCTGGCCTCTTCTCCCGACTTCGGGGGTCTTGTCCCCCTCTTCGGTTCTTCTGCCGGGCCACCGCGCCTTCTTGTAGCTCTTTTGCAGGCGGTGGCCCGGTCTTCTGTCGCCGCTGCCTTCCGTTTTTCTGTCGCCGCCTTCGGTTCTTCTGCCGGGCCACCGCGCCTTCTTGTAGCTCTTTTACAGGCGGTGGCCCGGTCTTCTGTCGCCGCTGTCGCCGCCGCCGCCTTCCGTTCTTCTTCTTCTTGTTCTTCTTCTTCTTCCCCAGGAGATGTTGACACGTCGCTCTCTCCGGCCGGAATGCCAGAGCCGCGCTGTGCGGTCACTTATATAGTGACAATGGGGCGGGGTCACATGGTATATGTCACATGGGTTGGTCACATGGTGACCCCGCCCCCTTACGATGTCATAGTCCCCATGTGACATCAACCCATGTGACCAACCCATGTGACATATACCATGTGACCCCGCCCCATTGTCACTATATAAGTGACCGCACAGCGCGGCTCTGGCATTCCGGCCGGAGAGAGCGACGTGTCAACATCTCCTGGGGAAGAAGAAGAAGAACAAGAAGAAGAAGAAGAACGGAAGGCGGCGATGGCGACAGCGACAGCGGCGACAGAAGACCGGGCCACCGCCTGTAAAAGAGCTACAAGAAGGCGCGGTGGCCCGGCAGAAGAACCGAAGGCGGCGACAGAAGAATGGAAGGCAGCGGCGACAGAAGACCGGGCCACCACCTGCAAAAGAGCTACAAGAAGGCGCGGTGGCCCGGCAGAAGAACCGAATAGGGGGACAAGACCCCCGAAGTCGGGAGAAGAGGCCGGCGGCGGGGAGGAAGAAAGCCGGACTCCTCCACTAGCAAAAGAGCTACACGAAGATAGCGGAGGAGTCCGGCGAGAAGACCCCCGAAGACGGAAGACCCCCGGAGCTGTGCAATAAAATATTTTTTCCCTGTGTTGTGTTTTTTTTTGTACTTTATTTCACAGGTGAATGGGTAGGGGTACATTGTACCCCATACTCATTCACATAGGGTGGGGGGGGCGGTATCCGGGGGCCCCCTTCTTAAAGGGGGCTCCCGGATTCCGATAAGCCCCCCGCCCGCAGACCCCGACAACCAACGGCCAGGGTTGTCGGGAAGAGGCCCTTGTCCTCATCAACATGGGGACAAGGTGCTTTGGGGTGGGGGGGCCGCGCGGCCCCCCCTTCCCCAAGGCAACCCCTCATGTTGAGGGCACGCGGCCTGGTACGGCTCAGGAGGGGGGGCGCGCTCGCTCGCCCCCCTTTCCTGGCAGGCCGGGTAACGTGCTCGGACAAGGGTCTGTTGTGGACTTTGGGGGAACCCCCACGCCGATTTTTTTCGGCGTTGGGGTTCCCCTTTAAGCCCATTCCAGGCGGCGGAGCCCGCGACGTCTCCTTCGCGGGCCCCGCCTACCTGTACACGCGCTCGAAATGGGCGGATTTGCCTCCGCCTTACGTGGGCGAGTCCATTCATTTCAAAAGTTGAGCGAACTGTTTGGCAAACAGTTCGCTGAAACAGTCCGCTCAAAAAGTGCCGTGTGTGGCCATGTCCGTCCATGCTAATTTTGAGCGGACTGTTTGCCGAAACTGTTTGACGAACAAAGTTGGGCGAACAGTCCGCCCGTGTGTACGCGGCCTAACACTTGAGAAGGTAGAATAGTGGTAACCCAGTTCACATGCGATTTTTTCATGCGATTTTCATCTATGACTAGCAAGCGATTTATTCCACCAGTATAGGAGAGCGCCGCAACTACCTCTTTATTTTCTTACAGCTTTTCCCTACTCATTCAGTTGGGACGTTTTTTGGTAGTGGCAGCTTCCCTTTCAAGCGATTTAGTTTTTTTTTTTCTCATTTCTAATCACTGTCTCCACAGCGAAAACCCCACCCTCCTTTTTTCATAAATGCACCCTTGCCCTATGACACTAACCTATGCCCTACTGACACGTCCACTGCTCTTCTGACACTATCCAATTTCCTACATTTATTTATTTATTTGTAAGCATGTATGTATATATATATATATATATATATATATATATATATATATTATATTATATTTATTTATGTATTACACATACCTACATACACACGCACGCATATTTGAGCTTTGGGGTGCACACCCTAATGCAATAGGCTGTGCACACCTATGTATGGAGGTATGTCACTGCAACAAGCGACATATGAGAGAACACTCTCCTGAGGCCAGGCAAGGCTCATGTTTAAATAGCCTGTCTGGCACCACCATGAGTAATGAGAATGCACGCCCATGTGCAGATGGTCAAGCTGGTGGTTATACTATGGAAACACAAAATAAATATTGCGCTACCTAATAGACCCCAAAAAGTGAATCAAAACTAAATAAATGGCTGCAGCTCAACACTTGTGAGATATGCACAAATAAGAAAATTATATGGTGGTTATACTACCTCTTCTACTGCATGGAACTTTAGAGATCTAACATCGTTTCTTTAGTATCATATACATACCTGTTTCAGTGCACTTGCTGCAATCTTTCAACAATTGTGCAATGACATGAAAAACTGTACCCGCCACCACCCTGTTGCAAATCTTTAGACCTAAATATATAACTGTCCATCCAGTAAACACGTAAACACTAGGAAATTGCCATTTAAAAGAAAAGTATGGGAAACATTTTTTTTGGGGGGGTCATACTTACCTAGGTGGATGCAACATCAGTCTGATGCTGCATCCGTCCGCCACCAGCTCTAAGACTGAGAACCAAGCGGTCAAACACCGGAGATCACTCAGTTCTCAGAGCTCCCAGAGCAGGGAGCTGGTAAATGTCAGTCACCGGCTCCCTGCTCTGACCCCCCAACCCCCTCGCCCCTGCTCACTGGCGTGCTGGGCTGTGGCGGGAACAGGGCTTCAGCCCAATGTCTGCTGAAAACGGGTCACAGAAGTGCAGAACAAACTCCTTTAACCACTTAAGGACCGCCTCATGCCGATATACATCGGCAGAACGGCACAGCTGGGCACATTCACGTACTGGTACGTGATTCTTTAAGTGCCCAGCTGTGGGCGTGCTCCCGACCCAGTCCTGTGCTCCGTGACCGTGGTCGCGGGACCAGCGGACCTAATCGCCGCTGGTGTCCCACGATCGGGTCACAGAGCTGAAGAATGAGGAGAGGTCTGTGTAAACAAACCTCTCCCCGTGCTTCCCTGTGTGGCTGTCACCGATCGCCTGTTCCCTTTTATAGGGAATGACGATCAGTGACTTTACATGCCAGGCCACGCCCCCTACAATAAAAAAAAACACGTAACGTCATACAGAACACTACACTGCCCCCTAGTGGTTAACTCCTTCACTGCCATTGTCATTTACACAGGAATCAATGCATTTAAATAGCATTGATTGCTGTATAAATGGCAATGGTCCCAAAAATGTGTCAAAAATGTCCGATGTGTCTGCCATAATGTCGCAGTCACAATAAAAATCGCTGATCGCCGCCATTACTAGTAAAAAAATAAAAAATAAAAATAAAAAACGATCCCCTATTTTATAAACGCTATAACTTTTGCGCAAACCAATCGATAATTGCTAATTGCGATTTTTTTTTTTTTTTACCAAAAATATGTAGAAGAATACGTATTGGCCTAAACTGAGAAAAAAATGTTTTTTATATATTTTTGGGGGATATTTATTATAACAAAAAGTAAAAAATATTGATTTTTTTTCAAAATTGTCGCTCTATTTTTGTTTATAGCACAAAAATATAAACCACAGAGGTGATCAAATACCACCAAAAGAAAGCTATATTTGTGGGAAAAAAAGGACGCCAATTTTGTTTGGGAGCCACATCGCAGGACCGCACAATTGTCAGTTAAAGCGCCACAGTGCCGAATCGCAAAAAGGGGCCTGGTCCTTTGGCTGCAAATTGGTCCGGGGTTTAAGTGGTTAACAGACAGCCTATTATTTTATGTCTGGTATAAGTAGTGAGTCAAATAAGGAGCAAGACACGAAGGATTCAGTCCTGTCTAAAAACTCTATAAGAAATATAGGAAGAGCAGTCAGATTTTTTTGCCAGTATTAGAAATAATGGGTAACTGTGGATTGAAATGAAAAGGTAATTTTTAATAACAATAAATTACAAAACAGCTTGTACAGTAATTATGCTGCAGATCACTTTTAACAAACTGTATATATTTTTTAAGAACAGCATGCAACTGACTAGAGGATTTGGCAGATGTTGTCAAGATATATATAATATAGACTGTATTTATAGATATGTTACAAAAAAAAAAAAAAAAAAATGAATTAAAATCTACTCCATCAACTCAGAAAGTATGAAAAAATGAAATCTCATGGAATTTAGCTTTTACATAGCTGAGACAAAAATAGTACAATCATAAACAGTAAAAGAAATCCCTAATGGGATTTTTAAAATATATTGTGTGGTCTAAAAAAGTAACTAGACTGATCTATAGTATTACATATTTGAAACCCCAAGACTAATTTCCTTTCATATTTTCCTAGTCTCCAAATTTCATTGCTACAATGTATACATAAGTCTAGAACCAGCAGTAAATTTATCAGTAATTCACCTCATTACAACCTTGCTAGGCCGAAAATGTAGCCTAAAATAATCGAAGCACAGGGTTAACTAAGTATTTTGGCTTATGTGAAGAGGAAAACATGTTCTTTCCTTTATCCAATTACCAGAGATTTTGGTGGGAGTTGGATGCACAGCATGGGGCGAATAGAAAATCCCAGTATGCAGACTTTTGCTTTAGTCCATCACAAAAGTAATAGCAGCTTCAGCACAATGTATCTTGGCTCACGCTGAATTATCAACACATGTGGTTAATAAGCATTCGCAAAGGCCAGCTGTATGATGGCTTCGCAGTATGCACCACCGTAAAAATAATGGGGGGGGGGGGGATACAGTAAACTGGAAATTGTCTCATCCAGAATTTGCATGCTGGATGCTCACATTACATTAACAAAGGTAGTGTGTGGCCTTTACCTTCTTTTGTTTAGTTGGCAAAGTACAAAACGGTCATTTATTTTCCCTGAGTCAGAGGCCAAAAAGAACCACTGTTGCTTTATTATGATACGCTGTGGGAGACTGCAAGACCAAACATAGTTAGTAAGGATATATAAGGTAACAACACAAATAAAACATGAGTTTCAGTTATAAATAGAAGAATATTTTAATGGGGGTAGGAGCTAAGCTGCAACCTAAGCAAGAGGCAATATAAGAACTTCAAATATAAATATATTGAATACATCTGAAAAACCATAGCTATAGCACGTTTTCTTGTTGTTTTTGTTAATTATGATTTTTTTCATTTAAAATAATTAAAACAAACAGGTGCGCTAATTTATAAGAATTTTCACAGTGCAAAAATACACGCAACAAAAATGTAAGGTCATAAAGTCTACTCCTACAAAAAAAAAGTGTATAAAAAAAAAAATTGGATGAAATGACTCAAAAAGTGAAAAATATATGATTCAGTTCATAAAAGGTGAAACAAAAATGTGCATAAAAAGATGTGCATGAAAAATGTCCAACTGACAAACTCTTATACAAAAGGGAACTAAGTGAACTAAATATGTGAAAAATGCTGTGCTCTTCAAGGGAATTGGTTGAACCAACTATAATGCCGTGTACACATGACCGGACTTTTCGATGGACTTGGTCCGGCAGACAATCCAACGGACTTTGCTGCTGAGGTCTGCCGGACTTTCAAACGAACGGACTTGGCCACGCACGATCACTCCAAAAGGTTGAATTGGTTGAACCAAGTATAATGCCGTGTACACATGACCGGACTTTTCGATGGACTTGGTCCTGCAGACAATCCAACGGACTTTGCTGCTGAGGTCTGCCGGACTTCCAAACGAACGGACTTGGCCACGCACGATCACTCCAAAAGTCAGACAGATTCGAACGTGATGACGTAGAACAGCGATGGCGAACCTTGGCACCCCAGATGTTTTGGAACTACATTTCCCATGATGCTCAACTACACTGCAGAGTGGATGAGCGTCATGGGAAATGTAGTTCCAAAACATCTGGGGTGCCAAGGTTCGCCATCACTGACGTAGAATAAGGAAGTTCATAGCCAGTAGCCAATAGCTGCCTTAGCGTCAGTTTTAGTCCGTCGGACTAGCACACAGACAACCCGATTTTTCGACCGGACTCGAGTCCATTGGAAAGATTTGAAGCAAGTTTTATTTCTAGGTCCGCTGTACTTTTGGGAAGAAAAAGTCCACTGGAGCCCACACATGATCGAATTGTCTGATTCCAGTCCGCCAGACCAAGTCCGGCCGTGTGTACGTGGCATAAGAGAACTTCAGTGCTCTTCAAAACACAAAGACTTTAATATCCCATCACCACTAATGCCAATGACACACGACCGGACTTTCCAGCAGACTGGGTCCGATGGAATCAGTCAGTCGGACAATCTAATCATGTGTGGGCTAATCTGATTGTTTTTCGTTTAAAAAATCAGACGGACCTAGAATAGTACATGTTTCAAATCTGTCCGACGGACTCAATCCCTATCCGAAAAACCTTTCTTCTGTGTGCTGGTCCGATGGACCAAATAAGACGCAAGGGAAGCTATTGGCTACTGGCTATTGAAATTCCTTTTTTAGTCCCATTTACGTCATCACATTCAAAACGTTGTGTGTACGTGGCATTAGATTAACTTCTTACCAGATTTTTCTGTAGGTAGTTTCTGTTCAGTAGTTTCAAGCATTGGATAATATTCCCACCATGCTCCAACAGACTGGGCTGTAAAAACAACCAAATTCCAGATAACAGCAGTATCAGACACTGGACAATGATCCCATAAGGCTTCAACACCTTAAGCTGTAAAAGTGGACCCAGTTTTTCAATGGACGCAGGAACCAATCTAGCAGCTCAAGGATAAATACCAGAGCATAAAGGAAGAAGAGGATAGCCTCATAGTGAAATATGTTTCAACAAAAGGGTTTATTAAAACAGCACACTAAAAACTTACATCAGAGCAAAAAATAAGTGCGCTTAAAAAACAGAGTGGTGTCTAAAATTAGCGCCTGCATAGCGTCTGTAAAGAGTCTCTCCCCTGCCTCCAGTGTGAAAGCACAGACAGGACGCCAAAAAAAGTCCTGTAAGCCTGCACATTTGCATTACATTTGAAGTCAATGGGCAGCGCAGCCAAAACCGCGGGCAAAGCGTCGATGTAGCGGCACTCTTCAGGTGGTCTTAACCCTTTTTCAGCTGCCTATTGGGGGCTAAAAGTGCCCCACTAGCGCCTGAAAATCTCTGCAAAAACAACGGTAAAACTGAGCTAAAAATAGCGTCACTTTACCGCCGACGCCCCCAATGCCCCAGTGTGAAAGCAGCCTTAGATGTCTCACACTAGTTTCTCCATAATAGGCTTCAGCTGGGAAAGGAAACACCTTTTAAATTATTAAATTTTTACCTTTATAAGTGCTGTTATCATGTTTTTTTTTTTTTCTCTAAAGTCTGTTTATGACACCTCTCCAAAAGTTTTACAGAAGCTCCCAAGTATATTTCAAGGCAAAAAAAGCCACTGGAGCAGTGGTTTAAAGACAACTATTCTAATGAATATATTAAAGTAATACAAAAGTTTCAGTTTTGTTTTTTGTTTTATACATTAAAATAAATAAACATGCTATACTTAACTTCTCTGTATAATGGTATTGCACAGAGCAGCCCTAATCCTCCTCTTCTCGGTCCCCCGTCATAGCCCCTTTCTATGAGGACACCTCTTTCTATGAGGGCACTCGTTGACTCCTGAACCACCTTGTCTGCATCTATAGATACACACAGGGCAGCTTGGCCGCACCCCCTGCTCCCTTGTTACAGAATTTGATTGACAGCACTGGGAGCCAATGGCCCCCGATGCCATCATTCTGCCCAGTAAGAAGGGAAAGAATGGAGAGAGTCATTGCTCTTGTACATTGCTTGATTGAGATCAGGCCCAGGTAATGTAAGGGAGGGTCTAAGGCTTCTGTCAAAACACATTAGCTTTATAGTTTTATTGTCACTTCGATGTTACAATAAAGGAAAGAAGAGCTGTGGGGGGGGATCCTCTGGCAAAGAAGTATTTTTTTGTCAATTAACGTTTATTGAAAGCGAGAAAAAAGATACACAATTCGCATGTCGCAGGTACAACTGCATACGTTTTTGGTACAGCTCATCATACATTGTATTAACCTGGAATTTTATCAGATAATTCTCAATTGTTGTGGTTGTCGAAAAGAGCCAGGTCGCTCTCAACCACCTTTAAGCTATGATATCCAAATAAAAAAGACTTTGGTTTAGTTCTGCCTGGTCATGTGGACGGTGAAGTGCACATGACAGGCTAGAAGCAAGTCTGGTTGGATGTTCAGGTATCGGCCTTATCGGAACCAATCAGAGGGAGTGCTGGGGCCCACTGAGGAGTCTGGGAAGGGGTACTTAAAGGGGTGTGGGTAACGTGTTTGGGGTTCCGGAGTGGTTTGAGAGACCCGTGTGGTCTAGCCTGGTTCCAGGACTGGGGTAGCCCCGTGAGGGGTCCCGGTCATGGGGTGTTCAACATCCCGCAACATGTTCCTGTCGGTGGCCCCTGATAGACCCGCTTGGTCTGGGTTAGGGATCCATCCATTCCCGGGTCTCGGAATCTGCTGGTCTGAGGTGCAGTAACTGAGGGAGGATTCAAAAGTGTCCGGGTGTGCGCTCGGCTTGGAGGGACACCGCAGCTCGTGGAAGTGACCGGGGGAGGACTCTTCGGAGAAGGGCCGGTAAGTGGCATCCTGAGAAGTGCCTGGTTACTGAGTTGAGAAGGACATTAACAAATTCACATTTTTTCCAGTACCATAAGGGAGATGGGAAACGTTCCAGGTACAGAGGAAAAAGGTTCCTGTTTACCCTTGGTTATTTGTTTAAGTTTTTAGTCAATGTGCTGACTGCCATGATCTCAGGCTAGACATCAGTTCAGCCTTGAAGTACCCAGCTGCAAGTGGCTACTCTCTGGGTGGAAATAGAGACTTTGCTAGATCTGCAGTTCAAGGTGCCTAAGTTCTTCACCCGTGCCCTCTGTTCCCTAAGAGACTGTGTTAATCGAAAGTTCTACTGCAAAACAAAACCTTTTTGAAAGGACTTCATCTCTGTCAGTGTACAAGTTGTTGGGTATCAACCCTGGGAACCCCTATAAGTGGAGGAGCAGGCCGAGAGAAGGTAACCGGTAAGCCCATTAAGTCAAGGCCGCCCTGCAAAGGGTTATGGCCGCTACACATGTAAGCAGTGTGGGTCACAAACATTGTCCTGGAAGAACATGCCTTTGTTCTGTTATTATGAATTCCCAAATTCCTGGAATATATAAAAATGGACCAAGGTTGGCAAGTTTTGTGAAATCTTTCTACACTATCTGTGTCCTGTGCTAAGGTATCTTCCATATCACAAATGTCTTTGACCTTATTTAGCCAGTCTGAGATGGATGGAACCAGCAGAGAATTCCAGTATAGAGGGATTAATGATGTTGCTGCATTTAAAAGAAGTTTAGATAAGTAGTGTTTGTACCTTTTAGGCAAAAAGTTTGTCACATGTAATAAGCAGCAGGCTGCGTTTAAGTTTAATTTAGTCTCTGTTATCCTTTTGATCAGTTCCCTGACTCTATCCCAGAAGGCTGTGATTAGGGAGCAATGCCACCATTTGTGGAACAGTGTGCCTGTTTCTTTGTGACATCTCCAGCAAGAAGCCGTTTTTGTGGATTCCACCTGTGTAGCATCCTGGGTGTTATACCAGTGTGTCAACAACTTATAACATGTTTCCTGCATTTCTGTGCTTAAGGAACACTTATGTGCTAAGATGCAAGCATACCTCCATCATTTATCTGTTATTCCATCTGCAATTCGTCCAACCACTTCCTCCTGTGTCCATCCATCCTGACAGCCTTAGAATGCTGTAGCCATGAATAAGTGATTGAGGTGGCCTTGATAAGTGGGGTACTACCATGGGACACTGACTCCAGGTCTGTCGGGGGTCTATGGACTTCCTGTGAGCTCCGTTTCTAACCGAAATAGGTTCACAGTTGAAGTTAGGACCAGTGTTGCAAGTGTTGGAGGTTATTCTCTGTCTTGAGTGTGATCCACTCTTTGATTTTGCCCCCCAGAAGTTTTTTTTGTGCCATATGGACAATTATTCAGGCATTCGTTTGAATGCCCAAGCAGTCAAAGTTTGGACCAAACCATTGGTTCATCACTAGTCTTTATTAATAAACAAAGGGTTCGGCATTCAGGATTGCTGCTTATGAAAAGTTACTTAGCTGCCAACAAAAGCAAAAATGTAATACATTGTAGTTACCAATCATTAGATGTGGTGACTTCATTAGCTTTCTTTTTTTCGGCTGTTTTCCTTTATGTCATTGATCTGGCAGGTAATACACTTCCTGTCTTAAACTGGCCATAGATGGTTTGAATTTCAAAAGGAAATGCTCTAAGAAGTTTTTTTTTTTTCTAGTCAATAACTGCTTGCCGACCGCCTCACGCTGATTTCAGTTGGCAGAAGGGAACATACAAGCAGATTAACGTACCTGTACGTTGCCCTTTAAGAAGTGGTTTGTGGGCGACCTCTGTGAGTATGATCGTGGGTCCTGCAGACTCGATGTCCATGGGGATACCCGCGATCGTCTCACGGAGAGGAAGAATGGGGAAATGCTGATGTAAACAAGCATTTCCCCATTCTGCCGAGTGGCAGGACACTCATCATAGCTCCCAAGTTAGAATCAACCCCTAGGACACACTTAACCCCTTCACTGCCAGTCACATTTACACAGTAATCAATGCATTTTAATCCCACTGAATATGTAGAAGAATATGTATCGGCCTAAACTGAGGAAAAAAAATGTTTTTCTATATATTTTTTGGGGATATTTATTATAGCAAAAAGTAAAAAATAATGCGTTCTTTTTTCAAAATTGTTGCTATTTTTTTGTTTATAGCACAAAAAATTAAAACCGCAAAGGTGATCAAATACCACCAAAAGAAAGCTTTATTTGTAGGAAAAAAAGGACGTCAATTTTGTTTGGGAGCCACATCGCACGACTGCGCAATTGTCAGTTAAAGCGACGCAGTGCCGAAATGCAAAAAGCACTCTGGTCTTTTCCCAGCCAAATGGTCCGGGGCTTAAGTGGTTTATATGTTTTCCACCGCAGCGACAAAACAAATTGAATGGACTTCTAACAGTATACAGTATATGGTTTTCATTCAGTAAATTCCATTCTTTCCAAAATCAAATGTTTAAAGCAAATTACATTCTGCTCATCTATGGCCAGCTTTAGGTGTCTGTATTCTTGATGAAATAGTAAAGCAGATACCTTTGGACAGTAGCATTGTCAATCTGGGGAGAGGGGTAGTGTTAAGCCCCATACACACAATCAGACTTACTGACGGGAAATGTTAGATGACAGGCTGTGGTTGGTAGATCCGACCGCGTGTATGCTCCATCGGACAATTGTTGTTGGACTTTCCACCAACAAATGTTGGCTAGCAGGTTTTCAAATTTTCCACGGACAAATGTGTGTTGTCGGATTTTCCGAGCATGTGTACACAAGTCTGTCGGACAAAAGTCCAAAGTACAAACATGCATGCTCAGAAGCAAGGACGAGCCAGAAGCGGCCGGTCTTGTAAACTTGCGTTTGTAATGGAGAATTAACATTCGTGACGTGGCAAATTATGAAATCTCTAAATGCAGCGCACAATTCTCTTCTTCTTTAATGGGATAATAATGAAGCTGCTTTGCTGGTGATACTGATGGAGTTATTGCAAACACATTTTCAAAGGCTTTTTTTTTTCTAGTGATATTAAGAATAATATTATTATGCTTTTTTTTTGCAAGTTACCACAACACCATTATCCCATAGTTTTATAAGATACAGCTATGTTGGTGTACCTTGTTAATTTTACATTGTATTTTTTAAAATGTAACTGCCTACTCCCAAACTGTAATTTGAAGTAAAACACGTAGCATGTCTTATTGTATTTGTTTTCTTTTTTTAATGCCTAAATAAAATAAAAAAATGTGTAGAATAATACTTGGCTATCTGCCAATAGAACAAAAAAGTGCATTCTGTACATCAAATACAAAAATATAGAAAATATACCATATCAAATCATTATATAAAAAAGGATTAATTCCAAGGCCAATAATAAATAACACGTTATCTCCTCCGATTCCCCAACATGTCTGGATGACGAACAGCCGTTCAGAAACGAATGAAAAAGCGCAAAGTTAAAAGTGTGAAATGAAAAGTGTGAAATGAAAAGTGCGAAATGAAAACTGCGAAATGAAAACTGCGAAATGAAAAGCGAGAATCAACACTCATCAAACTTCTACTAACATGAAATTAGCAGAAGGAGCCCAAAGGGTGCGGCTGAAAAACCACGTAGTACCTCTACTCTGTTCATAATTGTTGGCCAGCAATTGTGTGACCATGTGTATGCAAGACAAGTTTGGGCCAATGCCCTTCGGACAAAATTTCATGGTTTTGTTGGCCAACAATCTGATCATCTGTATGAGGCTTTAGACTAGCAGATTTAGCCTAGGTTCAAACTGCTGCAGGATTAAAATCATGCGAGTTCAAATGAACTCACACGATTTTATACCCGCATGTCAGTCCGACTTCGGGGGTGATTTCAGAGACATCTTTGCAGGTTCCTGCACAGATGTCTACTGAAATCACACCCAAAGTCGCCAAAAGTAATAAAAAAAAATACTTTTGGGAATCGATGTGGGTCCACAAAGTCGGCGTCGCACCGATTCGGATGCTGCCATTGCCGGCAATAGCCGCCAATTTGGCACGCGATTTGACTTGTCAAATCGCATGCCAGATTGAATCAATGTGAACTGAGGCTTAAATGGACTTCACTAAAAAACTGAAGTTAAGCTCCAGCTCACACTTTATAAGCAGTTACAGATAATTGTAAGAACCTCTGTCAGTGTTAAATGGTTTGTCTCATCCATCTAACCTCCATTTTTTCTGGATAGCTGGTAATCAGGAACAGCGATCTCTCTCCTCCTCCATTCAGTCCCATCCCCCAACAGTTAGAAACACCTCCCCAGGGAACACCTAACCCCCCTGATTGCCCCCTAGTGTTAACCCCTTCCCTGCCAGTGACATTTATACAGTAATCCGTGACTATTTTTAGCTCTGATCGCTGTATAAATGTCACTGGTCCCAAAAAGTATCAAAAGTGTCCAGTCTGTCCGCCGTAATGTCGCAGTCCCACTAAAAATCGCCGATTACCGCCATTACTAGTAAAAAAAAACTATTAATAATAAAAATTCCATAAATATATCCCCTATTTTGTAGACACTTTATCTTTTGCGTAAACCAATCAATATACACTTTTTGCGATTTTTTTTTTTACCAAGAATATGTTGAAGAATAAATATTGGCCTAAACTGATGAAGAAATTTAAAATATAAAACTAAAACCTGTGCCAAATGGTGAACTAAATATCATACAAAATTATAATTAATGAAGACCACAGCAGCTATTGCAAAGGTGCTAGACCTTAAAGAATATTTGTAAGAATTTAAACAGCGCTTATGGATAACGTACTAAGTATGTATACATAATAAAGTGCAAGGTGCAATACAACAAATGCCCAATGGTAAATATTAAAAAGAAAATATATATGTAAGGTGCCAACTGCTTCCAACGGTACTAAAATGACAAGATTTGAAAGGAAATGTTCGGAGACCATGCTCACGAGAGCCCATCGACCATCAGCTTTGCAGTCCAGGGGTCAAAAAGCACTTAATGGAGTCATGATGGTAAATCCAGGGTTTGAGAAGCTCCCACATGTAATTTATGTATGGACCAGAGAATGATATATTAGAGGAAAGGGAAAAAAGGCATATAGTGAAGTACTGCCAGCACTGTTTAACCACTTAACAACCGCCCTATAGCCAAATGACGGCTACAGGGCGGTTTCTTATCTCTGGGAGGCCGTCATATGACGTCCTCCCAGAATTCCGCTCTCGCGCGCCCCCTGGGGCGCGCACTCGAGAGCATCCGTGACCGCCGGGTCCACAGGACCCGGCGCATCACGGATCACGGTAAACGGCCGCTCATAGCGGCCGTTTACCACGTGATCGCTCCATCAAATGACAGAGTGATCACTTGTAAACAAACCGGCGTTATGTTATGACGCCGGTTCCTCCCTCCCCCTCTCTGTACCGATCGGAACAGCGGAGGGGGAAGAGATCGGTGTCAGCAGCGATGTGGGCTGCATCTGCCAATACCCTGCAACACTCTGCAATGCTCTGCAACACTCTGCAATGCTCTGCAACACCCACCAATACCCTGCAACACTCTGCAATGCTCTGCAACACCCACCAATACCCTGCAACACTCTGCAATGCTCTGCAACACCCACCAATACCCTGCAACACTCTGCAATGCTCTGCAACACCCGCCAATACCCTGCAACACTCTGCAATGCTCTGCAACACCCTCCAATATCCTGCAATGCTCTGCAACGCAATACTCTGCAACGCCATACTCTGAGATACCCAGCCATACCCAGCCATAGTCGGTGATACCCTGCAATACCCAGCCATAGACACCCCCCCCCCCCCCGCTGCCCTCCGGTGCTTCTACCGACTCGCCAATACGATCAAATCCAGAATCTTTTTTTTTTTTTTTTTCAGGCTTCCCAGCTTAGAGGTGAGATGTGGGGTCTTACTGTAAAGAGGACCTGTCATGCCATATTCTTATTACAAGGGATGTTTACATTCCTTGTAATAGGAATAAAAGTGATCAAAAAATTTATTTTTGGGGAAAAAAATGTCAAACTAAAATAAATAAAGTAAAATGAACAATACATTTTTTTTTTTTTAAAGTGCCCCTGTCCCCATGTTCTCGCATGCAGAAGTGAACGGATACGTAAGTCCCGCCCACATATGAAAACGGTGCTCAAACCACACATGTGAGGTATCGCTGCGAACGTTAGAGCGAGAGCAATAATTCTAGCCCTCTGTAACTCAAAACATATAACCAGTAAAAAAAAAAATAATTGTCGCCTATGGGGATTTTTAAATAGCGACGTTTGGCGCCATTCTAAGAGCCTGTGCAATTTTGAAGAGTGACATGTTAGGTATTGATTTACTCAGTGTAACTTCATCTTTCACATTATGCAAAAATTGGGCTAACTTTACTGTGTTTTTTTTTTTTAAGCACAAAACTTTTTTTTCCAAAAAAAAGCATTCAAAAAATTGCTGCGCAAATACCGTGCGAGATAAAAAGTTGCAACGACCACCATTGTATTCTCCAGGGTGTTTGCTAAAAAAACATATATAATGTTTTGGGATTCTATGTAATTTTCTAGCAAATAAATGATGATTTTTACATGTAGGAGAGAAATGTCAGAATTGTCCTGGGTGCTCCAGAACGCCTGATGGTGCTCCATGCATGTTGGGCCTCTGTATGTGGCCACACTGTGTAAAAGTCTCACACATGTGGTATCGCCGTACTCAGGAGTAATAGCAGAATGTGTTTGGGGGTGTAATTTGTGGTATGCATATGCTGTGTGAGAAATAAACTGATAATATGACAATTTTGTGAAAAAAGAGTAAAAAAGTAAAAAAAATCTTGATTTTGCAAAGAATTGTGGGAAAAAATGACAACTTCAAAAAACTCATCATGCCTCTTACTAAATACCTTGGAATGTCTTCTTTCCAAAAAGGGGTCATTTGGGGGGTATTTTTACTTTTCTGGCATGTTAGGGTCTCAAGAATTCAAATAGGCCGTCAGTACTTCAGGTGTGATCAATTTTCAGATATTGGCACCATAGCTTGTGGACTCTATAACTTTCACAAAGACCAAATAATATCCACCAATTTGTACTTATTTTTACCAAAGATATGTAGTAGTATAAATTTTGGCCAAAATTTATGAAGAAAAAATGACTAATCTGCTAAATTTTATAACAGAAACAAAGAAAAATTCATTTTTTTACAGAATTTTCTGTATTTTTTCTTTTATAGCACAAAAAATAAAAAACCGAGCGGTGATTAAATACCACCAAAAGAAAGCTCCATTTATGTGAAAAAAAGGACAACAATTTCATATAGGTCCAGTGTTGCATGACTGAGTAATTGTCATTCAAAATGTGAGAGCACCGAAAGCTGAAAATTGGTCTGGTTATTAAGGGTGTTTAAGTGCCCAGTGGTCAAGTGGTTAAATTGCGCATTAACAAATGCCACTCACGAGACAGCTTGTAAAACAGGCATTAGTCTGGATTCGCAACCTCAGCGTGGTTCCGCGTGCGTTCCATGGATAACGGAAGTAACGTCACAGTTATGTAAAACCAGAAGTGCATCAACGCTTTTCACCCCTCCTCCAGGGCATCTTCAAGGACATCTTGGAGGACATCCAATTTACTATTCTCAGTTAAATCGACGCAGTGCCATATAGCAAAAAAATGGCCTGGTCAGGAAGTGGGTAAATCCTTCTGGGGCTGAAGTGGTTAAAGAAAGTTATTAAATTACAGACTTACTGGTAGACATGTGCATTCGTTTTCGTCCGAATGCATTTTCGTCCGAATTTCAGCTATTTTCGTTTTCGTTTTGACAAACGATAACGAAAGCACAAAATCCGAAAAACGAAAGATCCGACATAAATAAATGCTTTATTTTCGTTTTCATTGTTACAACAGTTCGATATAGAATAGGAGATTCGACATGACTCTGACAACAATCTGTGTCTATAGAACCTGTGTTCGAATGTGCCTAACCTTACCTCTATTAGTCCAAGATTATATAGAGAAAATATTCGACAGAGAAAAAAGATTTGACAGAGAGAAAAGATTCTGCAAGATACTGTCCTAAAAAGTGTTTGGGGACCTGGGTCCTGCCCCAGGGGACATGGATCAATGCAAAAAAAAGTTTTAAAAACGGCCGTTTTTTCGGGAGCAGTGATTTTAATAATGATTAAAGTGAAACAATAAAAGTGTAATATTCCTTTAAATTTCGTAGGGGGGGGGGGGTTGTCTATAGTATGCCTGTGAAGGGGCGCATGTTTCCCGTGCTTAGAATTGTCCCTGCACAAAGTGTCATTTATGCAGGAAAAAAAGTCCTTTAAAATCACTCGCAGCTATAATGAATTGTCGGCTCCGTAATACAGAGAACACTCATTGAAAGTCATTGATAAAAAAATAAATAAATAAATAAATAAAAAAAGCGTGGGGGGCCCCCAAATTCAATTACCAGGCCCTTCAGGTCTGGTATGGATATTAAGGGGAACCCTGCCTCAAATTTAAGAAAAAATTTGACGTGGGGTTCCCCCTAAATATCCATAACCAGACCCTTCAGGTCTGGTATGGATATTAAGGGGAACCCCGCGTCAAATTTAAAAAAAAATTTACGTGGGGTTCCCCCTAAAAATCCATACCAGACCCTTTATCCGAGCACGCAACCTGGCAGGCCGCAGGAAAAGAGGGGGGGACGAGAGAGCGGCCCCCCCTCCCTCCTGAACCGTACCAGGCCACATGCCCTCAACATTGGGAGGATGCTTTGGGGGTCTGTGACCCCTCAAAGCACCTTGTCCCCATGTTGATGAAGACAAGGGCCTCATCCCCACAACCCTGGCCGGTGGTTGTGGAGGTCTGCGGGCGGGGGGCTTATCAGAATCTGGAAGCCCCCTTTAACAAGGGGACCCCCAGATCCCGCCCCCCCCCTGTTTGAAATGGTAAGGGGGTACAAAAGTACCCCTACCATTTCACAAAGAAAGTGTAAAAAATGGTTAAATAAAACAAACACACTTTTGAAAAATTCCTTTATTAAAAATAAAAAAATAAAAAAAAGATTCCAGCGGCGGTAATCCACTCTTGCTATCCAGCGATGGACGGTCATCTCTCCAGCGATGTCTCATCTCATCCAGCGCAGCGAATCCTCCGTCCTTCTTCTGTCTCCGTGCAGGAGACACTGCAAGGATTCCGGCGGCTGACGTTTCTTATATACGGAGGGCGGGGCCACCCGTCACCTGACCCCGCCCCCCTCTGACGCAAGGGGAAACCCGGGGTTCCCTGTGACGTAGGGGTGACCCGCACCCCTCTGATGTAACACAGGCAGGTTTCCGTTACATCAGAGGGGGGCGGGGTCACCTATACATCACGGGGAACCCCGGGTTTCCCCTTGCGTCAGAGGGGGGCGGGGTCAGGTGACGGGTGGCCCCGCCCTCCGTATATAAGAAACGTCAGCCGCCGGAATCCTTGCAGTGTCTCCTCCACGGAGACAGAAGAAGGACGGAGGATTCGCTGCGCTGGATGAGATGAGACATCGCTGGAGAGATGACCGTCCGTCGCTGGATAGCAAGAGTGGATTACCGCCGCTGGAATCTTTTTTTTATTTTTTTATTTTTAATAAAGGAATTTTTCAAAAGTGTGTTTGTTTTATTTAACCATTTTTTACACTTTCTTTGTGAAATGGTAGGGGTACATTTGTACCCCCTTACCATTTCAAACAGGGGGGGGCCGGGATCTGGGGGTCCCCTTGTTAAAGGGGGCTTCCAGATTCTGATAAGCCCCCCGCCCGCAGACCTCCCCAACCACCGGCCAGGGTTGTGGGGATGAGGCCCTTGTCTTCATCAACATGGGGACAAGGTGCTTTGAGGGGTCACAGACCCCCAAAGCATCCTCCCAATGTTGAGGGCATGTGGCCTGGTACGGTTCAGGAGGGAGGGGGGGCCGCTCTCTCGTCCCCCCCTCTTTTCCTGCGGCCTGCCAGGTTGCGTGCTCGGATAAAGGGTCTGGTATGGATTTTTAGGGGGAACCCCACGTCAATTTTTTTTTAAATTTGACGCGGGGTTCCCCTTAATATCCATACCAGACCTGAAGGGTCTGGTTATGGATATTTAGGGGGAACCCCACGTCAAATTTTTTCTTAAATTTGAGGCAGGGTTCCCCTTAATATCCATACCAGACCTGAAGGGCCTGGTAATTAAATTTGGGGGACCCCCCACGCTTTTTTTTTTTTTAAATTTATTTATTTTTTTATCAATGACTTTCAATGAGTGTTCTCTGTATTACGGGAGCCGACAATTCATAATAGCTGCGAGTGATTTTAAAGGACTTTTTTTCCTGCATAAATGACACTTTGTGCAGGGACAATTCTAAGCACGGGAAACATGCGCCCCTTCACAGGCATACTATAGACAACCCCCCCCTACGAAATTTAAAGGAATATTACACTTTTATTGTTTCACTTTAATCATTATTAAAATCACTGCTCCCGAAAAAACGGCCGTTTTTAAAACTTTTTTTTGCATTGATCCATGTCCCCTGGGGCAGGACCCGGGTCCCCAAACACTTTTTAGGACAGTAACTTGCAAATTAGCCTTTAAAATGAGCACTTTAGATTTTGAACGTTGGAGTCCCATAGACTTTAATAGGGTTCTAAAGTATGCTATATACTAGCTCCGTCGAATCTTCTTTATACATTCGACAGACACCATAAGTCTTCAAAGACAGATTCGACCATGATTCATGTGGATTTTCGGACGAATGCAATTTTTGAACGAAAAACGAAATAAATAAAAACGAATTTCGGGAGTAACTAAATAAATTAAGTTTTCAGACGAAAACGAAATTCCGAAACAAAATATTTTACTCTGCACATGTCTACTTACTGGCTGGATCACTCGATGAAAATTAAGAAAAAAATACTTAAAAAAAAAAAAAAAAACGAATGCAGCCACTACATCTAAGAATTGATGAGCTACAGTTTAACATTTTTGTTTTTGAGTTAATACCATTTGAAGAAAACCTTTGATTTTAGCTATTATACCATTGAAATTTATACCATGCTTTACTTGTTCCTCTCTCCAGCTCTTTGCAATTGTATCAATCTTCCTTTTAAGGGAAAATCACTAAGTGCTAGTTCACACTGGTGCAATTTCTGATGCGACTTGAGCCTCACACATGACAAAGGAAATCATGTTATTTTCAATGGTGCCTGTTCACATCCAAACCATTCTGTGCGGTGCAATTTTAGGAAAGGTTCTTGTGTGATTTCCATGCAATTTAGCTCCATAGAATGTGCTAATCACAACCAAGTCACATCAAAGTCGCACTCACATGTGATCACACTGAAAATTGGCTCAAAAGTGCATTGCAGTAGTGTGAACTGAGCCTAATAAGATAAACACAAGGAAAGATAAAAAAAGGTGGAAGAAACAACAATGGTACCAGGAAAAAACAAAAAAGGCGGGAAAAGGCAGGAGAGCTTAGGAATAAAGAACGTAGAGGAGCTTACAATTAAAGAAGATATATTGGATGATACCAAATGTTGGAAAGCTTGTTGTCCTTGTGGGTACAAGAAAGGGTTACAGAATTTGATACAGCAGATGAAAAAGTTTAGAACCCATTACTCTACATCAGGGGTCTCGGAGTGGCGGCCCTCCAGCTGTTGTGAAACTACAAGTCCCATGAGGCATTGCAAGGCTGACAGTTACAAGCATGACTCCCGCAGGCAGAGGCATGATGGGACTTGTAGTTTTGCAACAGCTGGAGGGCCGCCAGTTTGAGACCCCTGCTCTACATTCAACTATTTCCAATTGTAGGTGTTGGGCATTTTGGATGTTTTTACCATGCACTACAGGTGAAAGAGCTTAGAATCAATTAAGGTACAAGTGAGTGAAACAGAATTTAAAACAGTTTACAGTTCCTCAAAAAATACCACAGTAAAATGTTTCTCTTTACTCCTAAGAGCCGATTCACACAGGGGTGACCTGGGATCTTACTTCAAGTCGCCCCAAGCCGCGCGGTTGAGAAAATCAATGGAAGTAAATAGAGCCATCTTAACCACTTTCAGACCGGACCAATTTGCTGGTCAAAGACCAGACCACTTTTTGCGATTCGGCACTGCGTCGCTTTAACTGACAATTGCGCGGTCGTGCGACATGGCTCCCAAACAAAATTGACGTCCTTTTTTTCCCACAAATAGAGCTTTCTTTTGGTGGTATTTGATCACCCCTGCGGTTTTTATTTTTTGCGCTATAAACAAAAATAGAGCGACAATTTTGAAAAAAACGCATTATTTTTTACTTTTTGTTATAATAAATATCCCCCAAAAATATATAAAAAAACATTTTTTTCCCTCAATTTAGGCCGATACGTATTCTTCTACATATTTTTGGTAAAAAAAATTGCAATAAGCGATTATTGATTGGTTTGCGCAAAAGTTATAGCGTTTACAATATAGGGATAGTTTTATAGCATTTTTATTAATAATTTTTTATTATTTTTTTTTTTTACTAGTAATGGCGGCGATCTGCGATTTTTATTGTGACTGCGACATTGTCGGGGACCCATCGGACATTTTTGACACATTTTTGGGACCATTGTAATTTATACAGTAATCACTGCTATATAAATGCAGTGATTCCTGTGTAAATGACACTGGCAGTGAAAGGGTTAACCAGTGGGTGGCAGTGTAGGGGTTAAGTGTTCCTAGGGGTGTGTTACTAACTGTGGGGGGGTTGGGCTTTCATTTAGTGTACACTGATCTCTGCTCCAATCACATGGAGCAGAGATCAGCGTCACTAGTTGCTAGGCAGAATGGGAAAATGTTGTTTATACAGCATTTCCTCCATTCGGCCGCTCCGTGAGACGGTCGCGGGGATGCCCGCGGCGATCGAGTCCGCGGGTCCCGCGACCGGACTCACGGGGGTCCTGACCAGCGCGGGAGCGTGCCGCCGGCGGCGCGCTCCCAATGGCACGGCGGCAACGAATATTGGACGTACATGTACGCCAATATGCCTGCCCGTGCCATTCTGTCGATGTACATCGTCGTGCGCTGGTCGGGAAGTGGTTAATGTACACTACTGAAGTCGCTCCAACTTCAGAAAAGGTTCCTGTACGACTTCAATCCGACTTCTAGGCGACTTGTACCCATTGATTTCAATGGAAGTTGCCTCCAAGTCGGATTCCCTGTCTTAACTTAAGCAACTTTCCAGGAAGTAAAAATAGTTTTCTAGACAAAGCCCTCCCTCCCACAGAGCTGATTATGTGATTGGCCACTGGCAAAGTCACCTGTCCTGGAGGCAACTTCAAGTTGCCTTGTAAGTTGCCTCAAGTCACGCTGTGACTCATACTCAAGTCGTGTACAAGTTGCCTTCCAAAGTCGCGCTGAAAGTTGTGTTGCCCCTGTGTGAACCATCTCTTACATTCAATGTTTTCTGATAGTCTTTAATAAAATACTTGAACAAGCACATACCATCGTAAAACTGAAGAAGACCCCTTTCAGATCGAAATATATGTTTTTTTTTTCATCAATGTAAATCTAAATAAATAACAAAAATGAAAATAACATATTGCATGACATAAACTCTAACAAACATAAATATGGTATCATTTTGGGAATATACTGTTTATAATTTATGAGGATAAACTAGAAAAAAAAAACACAAAACATTCTATGCTTAAAAAAGAGATGTAGACTGTTACTTAAAATGTACATGGTAAAAAAGCAGAAAGAGCATACCATATTTGGTTTCAGAGAAGTATAAATTGCTACTACCGCAAACTTCTATTGTAATCTTCCTATGTGCACTGTTTGGGTAAATGCTATCCATCATGTAAACTTTGCGTTCACGGGACTGCTTTAGCTATACATTTTAAAACCACAATAATGTCTATTTTTTAAATGCAAAAGCACAACTTATTGGCAAGGAAAACATAAGCACCCCTGGCAATATCTTTTACACTATAATCCATGTTCAGCTCTTGTCTGGCCAAGCAACTTAAAATAAAATTAAGATGATACACATCTAATCTACTACAATGGCTAGTTGCAATCAGTCTAAGAAAAAAATAAAGAACCCAGTATAATGTTTTAATACCCATTACACATGAACTCTTTCTAACAGTATTTAGAAGTTAGTGTCATTTTAAAAGATACAGTGATTTGTTGCTTTGTCTGAATTTTTTAGGTATACTGATTTACTGGAGCTCTGTCTAGTGAATATTCTTTAACTCCCTATGGAAAACCCAAGGAAACCAAAACAGAATGTAATGTGTTTTCTGTCTGTTACTTGTGTACTTTTTTTACTTTATGATGACATTTTAAACATGCAGTATGTAATTACACTACAATTTGTATATTACTGTAAACTTTTACTGGCTTGTGTTTAGTTAGAAGAAATGAATGATGTTCCTCTGGTTTCAAAGAGTGAAAACTATCCAGTATAGTCTTTCCAATAAATCTACCGTACAGTTATGTGTTATTTTAAAAGTATTTTCCCTAAGTTTTAATATATTTTTCATAAGATTGTAGCAATTCTTGGACAGTCTTAACCAAATGATCTACCATGAAGTCACAGTAACAATTTTAATTGTTGGATTGGTTGCTGCTGGCCTACATCAGTAAAATGTAAGGGGGCACTGGCTTTGGCTTACAGTGCCCCCATGAACATGTGCAGGCCCCCTGCTTTCCATGTTATCTCCTTGTCTCCTTGTCATGTATTCTTTAGTTACATGCAAACTCCATTCTAATGTGGGTTGGTTCCTCAAAAAAAAGCCTTGTCTTTTGGATTTTGTTAGAATACTGCCTACTAGGGATGAGCCGAACACCCCCCGGTTCGGTTCACACCAGAACTTGCGAACGACCCCCGCGTTCGAAACGAACGTTAGAACCCCATTGAAGTCTATGGGACTCGAACGTTCGAAATGGAAAGTGCTAATTTTAACGGCTAATATGCAAGATAGTGTCCTAAAAAGGGTTTGGGGACCTGGCTCCTGCCTCAGGGGACATGGGTCACTGCAAAAAAAAGTTTTAAAAACTGCCGTTTTGGCGGGAGCACTGATTTTAATGACGATTAAAGTGAAAAAAAAAGGTGAAATATTCCTTTAAATATGGTGCCTGGGGGGTGTCTGTAGTATGCCTGTGAAGTGCCACGTGTTTCCCGTGTTTAGAACAGTCCCTGCACAAAATGACATTAAACGGAAATAACACCATTTAAAACTGCTTGCGGTTTTAATGTTATATCTGGTTCCTGCAATATGGTTGAAAATCATTCAGAAAAATGGCATGGGTAGCCCTCCCTGCCCATTACCAGCCTATTTGGGTCTTGTACGCATATTAAGGGGAACCCCGTACCCATATTAAAAAAAGGAAATACGTGTGGCCCCCAGGCCCTATATACTCAGAACAGCAGTATACAGGCGGTGCAAACAAGACAGGGACTGTGTAGGTTTGTTGTGTTAAGTTGAATCTGTTTGTAATTTTCAACCGGTACATTTTTAAAGTGTAGCTCCAGTCAAACAAACTATTTTTAAGCTTTTTGGAAAACATAGGGAAGGGTTATCACCCCTGTATAATTTGTTTTGTCGTCCATCTTTTTTCATCTCACTTGCTGCTGTCTCCTTGCGTTTGCAAGTAGGAGATGTTTGTAAGTTGGATGTTTGAAAGTAGGGGCCTGCCCTATATTATAGCGGTATGTACTGGGTACAAAGCACGCAGACAGCACGCACTATCTCCTAACACTACTGACTGCAAGCTCTATTATTAACCACTTGACCACTGGGCACTTAAACACCCTTAATTACCAGACCAATTTTCAGCTTTCGGTGCCCTCACATTTTGAATGACAATTACTCAGTCATGCAACACTGGACCCATAGGAAATGTTTGTCCTTTTTTTCACACAAATAGAGCTTTCTTTTGGTGGTATTTAATCACCTCTCAGTTTTTTATTTTTTGTGCTATAAAAGAAAAAAGACCGAAAATTCTGCGAAAAAATGAATTTTTCTTCGTTTCTGTTATAAAATTTAGCAGATTAGTAGTTTTTTCTTCATAAATTTTGGCCAAAATTCATACTACTACATATCTTTGGTAAAAATAAGTACAAATTGGTGGATATTATTTGGTCTTTGTGAAAGTTATAGAGTCCACAAGCTATGGTGCCAATATCTGAAAATTGATCACACCTGAAGTACTGACGGCCTATTTCCTTTTTTTTTTTTTTTTCACAAAATTGTCATATTATCAGGTTATTTCACACACACAGCATATGCATACCAAAAGACCCTGGAGAATACAATGGTGGTCGTTGCAAATTTTTATCTCACACGGTATTTGCACAGCAATTTTTCAAACGCGTTTTTGGGGGGGAAAAAACAGTTTTGTGCTTAAAAAACAAACAAAAAAAACAGTAAAGTTAGCCCAATGTTTGCATAAAGTGAAAGATGAAGTTATGCTGAGTAAATAGATATCAAACATGTCACTCTTCAAAATTGCACATGCCCGTGGAATGGTGCCAAACGTCGCTACTTAAAAAATCCCCATAGGCGACGCTTAAAATTTTTTTTACTGGTTACATGTTTTGAGTTGCAGAGGAGGTCTAGGACTAGAATTATTGCTCTCGCTCTAACGTTCTCGGCGATACCTCACATGTGTGGTTTGAACACCGTTTTCATATGTGGGCGGGGCTTACGCATGCGTTCGCTTCTGCATGCGAGCACATGGGGACATGGGCGCTTTAAAAAAAAATTTTTTTTTTTTATTGTTCATTTTACTTTATTTATTTTAGTTTGACATTTTTTTCCCCAAAAATATATTTTTGATCACTTTTATTCCTATTACAAGGAATGTAAACATCCCTTGTAATAGGAATATGGGGTGACAGGTCCTCTTTACAGTGAAATCTGGGGGTCAATATGACCCCACATCTCACCTCTAGGCTGGGAAGCCTGAAATAAAAAATAAAAAAAAGATTCTGGCTTTGATCGTACTGGCGAGTTGGTAGAAGCACCGGAGGGCGGTGAGGGGTGGGGGGCGTCTATGGCTGGGTATTTCAGGGTATCACCGAGTATGGCTGGGTATCTCCGAGTATGGCTGGGTATGGCAATTTATGGCAGGGTATTGCAGAGTATTGGCGGGGTATTGGCGGGGTACTACAGAGTAATAGCAGGGTACTGCAGAGTATTGGGGGGTACTCCAGAGTAATGGTAGGGTACTGCAGAGTAATGGGGGTTACTGCAGAGTAATGGGGGGTACTGCAGAGTAATGGCAGGGTACTCCAGAGTAATGGCAGGGTACTGCACTGCAGAGTAATGGCGGGGTACTGCAGAGTAATGGCGGGTACTGCAGAGTATTGGGGGGTACTGCAGAGTATTGGGGGGTACTGCAGAGTAATTGGGGGTACTGCAGAGTAATGGCAGGGTACTGCAGAGTAATGGCAGGGTACTGCACTGCAGAGTAATGGCGGGGTACTGCAGAGTAATGGCGGGGTACTGCAGAGTAATGGCAGGGTACTGCAGAGTATGCACTGGTATTGCAGAGTATTGGCAGGGAATTGAGGGGTTAAATTCAGTGAGCAGCGATGTGGGCACTGCAGATGCAGCCCACATCGCTGCTGACACCGATCTCTTTCCCCTCCGCTGTACCGATCGGTACAGAGAGGGGAGGGAGGAACCGGCGTCATAACATGACGCCGGTTTGTTTACAAGTGATCACTCCATCATTTGACGGAGCGATCATGTGGTAAACGGCCGCGACGAGCGGCCGTTTACCGTGATACGTGATGCGCCGGGTCCTGTGGACCCGGCGGTCACGGATGCTCTCGAGTGAGCGCCCCAGGGGGCGCGCGAGAGCAGAATTCTGGGAGGCCGTTAATTAACGGCCTCTCAGAGTTAAACAACCGCCCTGAAGCCGTTAATCGGCAATGGGCAGTTGTTAAGTGGTTAAAGCTAGATCACTAGCTATATAGGTGAGGTGAATATAGTGGTGTATACTGCGGTCAGGGCACAGACAACAACCACTACACAGCAGCAAGATAGGAAATCAGCCAAAAACGATTGGTGTGTACTGTGTTGAAGGTACACAGAACACCCACTGCTTCAGATGCTAACACACTACACGAGGCCACCTCAAAGGCGGCCTTATATAGTGTGGGGCGTGCACTACACAGCCTGAGCTATGATTGGCCACAGGCAGGATGCCTGTGGCCAATCATGGCTCTCCTCGCTGCTGGCGCTACGATTGGCCAAGCATGCGGGGTCACAGTGCATGCTTGGCCAATCATGAGCCAGCAATGCACTGCGCCACCGCAGTGCATTGTGGTCCGCGCGCGCCACTCGAATTTTGACGCGAACGGCCCAAACGTTCAGAATTCGCCGAACGGCCGAACAGCCAATGTTCGAGTCGAACGTACGTTCGACTCGAACACGAAGCTCATCCCTACTGCCTACCTTGACTATTGCCTGTGATTCATCTCCAGTCCTTTGTGTCAGCCTAAGCTTTTGTTTAGTATATATTCCTCTGCTTGAAAATCCCCTGCTCTGACCATTGCCCATGTTACTTTATTCTGCCTGTCAGCATGTGGTATTCCCATACTCAGGAGGCATATCAGAATGTTTTGGGGTGTAATTGTGAGTATGTCCATACCACATGTGAGAAACAACTTGTTAAATGACAACTTTGTGAAAAAAATACAAATTTCTTAATTTTCCCAAAAATTGCGATAGAAAACTTAAAAAAAAACCTCACCGTGCCTTTTACTAAATAGCTTGGATGGTCTCCTTTCCAAAAAGAGTCATTTGGGGGGATATTTGTACTGTCCTGGTCCTGGCAATTTTAGGGCCTTAAGAAATGAGACAGGCAGTCAGTACATCAAGACTAATTCATTTTCAAATATATAAACCATAGTAACTTTCACACAGGCTAAATAATATACACTGATTTTGGTTATTTTAGATTTAGCAGCATATATTTTGGCCTAAATTTCTGAAAAAAGAGTACTTGCTTGGAAAATTTTAGGACAGAAATGAAAAAAATGCATTATTATTTATTTTTCAAAATGTTAAAATGTTTCTTAAAACCCCAGTGGTGATTAAATACCACCAAAACAAAGTTCTATCTGTCTCAAAAAAATTGTGTTGCATGTTTGAGGAATTGCCATTCAAATTATTACAGTGCTGAAAAATATCCTGGACTTGAAGGGGGTGAACATGTCCAGACCTGAGGTGGTTAAAGTGATTATTCACACTGAGGTGGTAAAAGTGATTTTCAACTCTGGTAGCCAATCAGCCATTTATGTACCCCACATATCCATGACAGTACCTGTCGGTAAAAATATATTTCTATATCTATCTAGATTCTTCCTGAATTAAAGAATTGTATACTTCATACATGGATATGATGTTACAAAAGCATTGTCTGTTTGTTTGCCTTTAATAATTGTGTCCCTACCTCAATCCATAGCTAGGAGATGCTCCATGTAATTAGTCTTATCCTTCTTCTTATGCTTTACCCTCTATTTACCACATGAACTATATTCTGCTGGGGAAAGACATACTGATTTTTGATTTATCTGATGTCCATCTGTTATGATTTGCACAAGTTTTTGGATTAACACTTTCTACAATCTTCAAGATGTCATTTGGATCAAGTCACTGTTTGCAAAGCTACTGAGACTGTAAATTAAGCTGGATCAGTTATAGAGGTCACACTTTCAGTGCTTAAAGAGGAACTGCAGTCAGCTCACATAATATATAATAAAAACACCTTTGCCATTCTGAAGCTTCCCTCCAATCACTTTGCATATTATTTGATATATACTGTGATTTTGTACTTGCCAAATATACTCCCACTAAGTCTGGCTTCATCTATTTTAAATGTGGGCATCTGAAACCACTGCCTGTATACGGCACACAGAGGTACACCTCCAGCTCTGCATCCCTGCAGGTCTCATTGGCCCTCTTCCACCCTCCCTTCCTGGCAAACTCTCACAAGAGTGAGAGAGAGAGCTGTGTATGATGTCATAAGCCTAGGCTTTTTACCAGACAAGAAACAGGAAGTAGGCTGTATAAGGTATTTACAACAGTTAAAACAAGAAGGGCAAAATATTTAATAGATGGAAAGCTGAAAAAATGACTGAAGGTCTCTTTTAACCACTTCACATCCAGGCCAATTCTGACATTTCTCTCCTACATGTAAAATTCATCATTTTTTTGCTAGAAAATGACATAGAACCCCCAAACATTATATATGTTTTTTAGCAAAGACCCTAGAGAATACAATGGCGGTTGTTGCAACTTTTTATCTCGCACGGTATTTGCGCAGCAATTTTTCTAACGCGTTTTTTTCAGAAAAAAAAACAGTTTCATGCTTAAAAAAAAAAAAAAAAACAGTAAAGTTCGCCAAATTTTTTTGCATAATGTGATAGATGAAGATACACCAAGTAAATAGATACCCAACATGTCACGCTTCAAAATTGCACACGCTCTTGGAATTGCGCCAAACTTTGGTATTTAAAAATCCCCATAGGCGATGCTTTAAAAATTTTTACTGGTTACATGTTTTGTGTTACAGAGGAGGTCTAGTGCTAGAATTATTGCTCTCGCTCTAACGTTCGTGGCGATATCTCACATGTGTGGTTTGCACACCGTTTTCATATGTGGGCGGGACTTGCGTATGCGTTCGCTTCTGCGTACGAGCTCACGGGGACAGGGGCACTTTAACTTTTTTAGTTTTTTTTTTTTGTTAATTTTACTTTTATTTTTTTAGTTTGACACTTAAAAAAAAAATTGATTACTTTTATTCCTATCACAAGGAATGTAAACATCCCTTGTAATAGAAATATGGCACAATCGGACCTATTTACAATGAGATATGGGGTCAATAAGACCCCATATCTCACCTCTAGGCTGGGAAGCCTAAAATAAAAACAAAACAAAAAAACGCTCCTGGCTTCCTAGCCAAATCGGCGCCGTTATTTTGAATGCAGAGGCCAGGCGTGACGTCATAACATCGCGCCCGGCCTCCGAACGATCATAGAGACTCCGGGGACGATCTGGTCCACCGGAAATCTCTATGGTATTATCCGGGGGCCAGCGGATCCTGTGACCGACTCACCTATGGAAGCGGTGAGTCAGTAGAAGCACCGGAGGGCGGCGGGAGGGGGGGGACGTCCCCTCCCGCCTCCCGTAAGAACGATCAAGCGGTGGAACAGCCGCTATGATCGTTCTTATGGTGCAGGGAATCGCCGGCTGAAAACGCCGATATCTGAATGATGTCTGTGGCCTCAGGTATCATTCAGATATACCCCCAGAAATTCAAGGACTTCCCTGGACGTACCTTGGGCGGGAAGTGGTTAAATTGCAGAAAGCAGAACAATCAAAAGTAATTTAGCTCCAGAACAAAAACTTTTATCTCCAGTCAACAAATCAATAATAGCGCTGAAATATATTGGGGAAGATGATATAAACTCTAGCTATTCAGCAGGTTAAGACATGCAGTAATTGTCATACAAGCCTGTACATGTCTGCATCACAGCAGCCTACAACCTACACAAGAGCAATGATCCAGTGTTTTTCCATCTGCAGAGCGAATCGGATGAACACGGACAGATGGTCCGTGATCATCCGATCCCCGATAGACGAGAGTTGTTATCTGACAGGGCGGTCCCTGCCGGGATCGCGCTGTCATCCGTTTTGTCGGCTCAGCGGGAATAAACAGAGCGATCCCCGCTGAGCAAGCGGATGTTCACGTTGCGGATCATCAACGTCCCGTGTGAAAGGGGCCTTAGATCTAAGCAGTTGATACATTTTCAGAGACTGCCAGTTAACCCTTTCATTGTCAGCACAATGTCACAGCAAAACAGTACATTTTCTGTGGGAGCTGAACCAGAGTTCAGGAACTAAGCAGACAAGAAAAATTCTTAGTTAACCACTTCCCGACCAACCGCTGCAGTTGTACTGCGGCAGATTGGCTTCCCTGGGGGAAACAACGTTACCTGACATCGCTGCACCTTTTGACCTCTAGGGGTGCACACGTCTTGCCACCGGAGCCGATATTAGTGCCAAGTGGGCGCGATGATCGATCACTGGTGACAGAGCGAGAACCGGGATCTGTGTGTGTAAACACACTGAGCCTGGTTCTCTCAGGGGAGAGAACTACTAAGTATGAATACCGATCTTTCTCCACCTAGTCAGTCCCACCCCCCCCCCCCCCCACAGTTAGAACACACCTAGGGAACACAGTTAATCCCTGGATCGCCCCCTAGCATTAACCCCTTCCCTGTCAGTGACAGATACAGTAATCAGTGCATTTTTATAGCACTGATCACTTTATAATTGTCACTGGTCTCAAAAATGTGTCAAAAGTGTACAATCTGTCCTCCGTAATATTGCAGCCCTGATAAAAATTGCTGACCACCACAGTTACTATTAAAAAAAAAATAATAATAATGCCATCAATTTATCCCCTATTTTGTAGACACTATAACTTCTGCACAAACCAATCAATATATGCATATTGCAATTTTTTTTTACCAAAAATATGTAGAAGAATACATATCGGCCTAAAATGAGGAAAAAACGTGTGTGTGTGTGTTTTTTTTTTAATTGGGATATTTATTATAGCAAAAAGTAAGATGTGTTTTTTCAAAATTGTCGCTCTTTTATTTATAGTGCAAAAAATGTAAACCGCAGAGGTGATCAAGTACAACCAAAAGAAATATCTATTTGTAGGAAAAAAAAGGATGTCGATTTTGTTGGGGTACAGCGTCGCATGACTGCGCAATTGTCAATTAAAGCGACGCAGTGCCGTATCACAAAAAATGGCTTAGTCATTGAGCAGCCAAATATTCCGGGGCTGAAGTGGTTAAACCATCTTGGAAGGTTCAATAGAACTATGAGGCTGATGAAGTAGAAGTGCTGGTTAATGTCAATCAGTTATGGTTTAAAACTGTTGATTGCATGTCATATCTTTCTCAGTCTTCTCATGAAGTACTACAATTAGAGGGTACTTGCATCAATTCATTGCTACCTATGAGAGTTATCAATGATGTTGCCTTAACCACTTCAGCCCTGGCATTTTTAATATATATATATATATATATATAAATATATATATATATATATATATATATATATATATATATATATATATATATATATATATATAAATTTACTAGTAAGGGCGGTGAGCTGAGACTTTTAGCAGGACTGCGCTATAGCGGCAGAGAAATTGGACACTTTTGACACATTTTTGAGACCATTGACAATTATACAGTGATCAGTGCTATAAAAATGCACTGATTACGGTATAAATGTCACTGGCATGGAAGGGGTTAATACTAGGATCAATAAAGTGGTTAACCTGTGTTCCCTAGATGTGTTCTAACTGTAGGAGGGATGGGACTGACTAGGGGAGGAGAGATCAGTGTTCATACTTAGTACGAACACATGATCTGTCTCCTCTCCCCTAAGAGAACCAGGATTTGTGTGTATATACACACAGATCCCGGTTCTCGCTCTGCCACGAGTGATCGCAGGTGCCCGGCAGCCGTCACGCCAGTCGGGCACTCACATCGGCTCCAGGCACACAATGCGGGGGCACGTGAGCTTCTACAGCGTCTTAAAGGGTTGACGTAGAGTTACAGCGATTCGCCCAGAGGAGCCGACCTGCCACAGTACAACTGCGGCTGCTGGTCCAGAAGTGGTTAAATATACTAACCTCTTAAAGCAGTATAACACTGAAGGGTCACAGGGAGAATTAAAGGGATTTGATTAGTTTAATCTAGAGAAAGAGGGTTTAGTACTATAAACAAATACAAAGGCAGAAGTGAGAATTACACAACTTTATGAATCTAAATCTTATCACACTGCATGTCTCTAGATCCACCAAGTATATGCAATTAAGGTCTTTTACTCTCAGACAACAACTTATTAAAGCCTGTGCTGATGCTATGCTTCTAAAATTCAGGCAGCCCATTCCCAAAAGAAAGAAGAAATGGAAGCAGAAGCCACAGAAACTGCATGCAAGGAAGCATGGATGAAAGCAGAGCTGGAAGCATAAACCATATGCAAGAAAGCAGCGATGGAAGCCAAAACTGCACGCAATAAAGCAGAGATGGCAGCAGAGGTGAAAGCAGAATCTGCATGCGAGAGAGCAGAAATGGAAGCTTTGGAGAAACAATGTAAGCCCATCACAGTCATGGCAAGTTTAAAGGTGTTAAAGCTTTTAGTGAAAGTTATGCCGCGTACACACGTAGCGGACTATCCGACGGACTTAGTCTGGCGGACTTCCCGCCAGACTGTCCGTCCGAATTTCCGAACGGGCTACTTGCCCACACACGGCACTTTTTCAGCGGACTAATACGGCGTACTAAGTCCGCCGTACTATCCGCCCTACATTTGAAATGAACGGACTCGCCCACACACGCGGAGGAAAGTCCGCTCATTTCAAGCGGGTCTCCAGATAGGCGGAAAAATCGGAGTGGGGGTACCCCCCAGGTCCACATCAGACCCTTGTCCGAGCACGCTACCCGGCCGGCCAGGAAGGAGGGGGACGAGCGAGCGCCCCCCCTCCTGAGCCATACCAGGCCGCATGCCCTCAACATGGGGTGTGCCTTGGGGAAGGGGGGCCGCACGGCCCCCACCCCAAAGCACCTTGTCCCCATGTTGATGAGGACAAGGGCCTCTTCCCGACAACCCTGGCCGTTGGTTGTCGGGGTCTGCGGGTGAGGGGCTTATCGGAATCCGGGAGCCCCCTTTAATAAGGGGGCCCCCGGATACCGGCCCCTCACCCTATGTGAATGAGCATGGGGTACAATGTACCCCTACCCATTCACCTGTGAAAAAAGTACAAAAAAAAACACAACACAGGGTAAAAATAGTTTATTGCACAGCTCCGGGGGTCTTCCGTCTTCGGGGGGTCTTCTTGCCGGACTCCTCCGCTATTTTCTTCTAGCTCTTTTGCTAGCGGGGGAGCCCGGCTTTCTTCCTCGCCGCCACCCTTCTTCCGACTTCGGGGGTCTTGTCCCCCTCTTCGGTTCTTCTGCTGGGCCACCGCGCCTTCTTATAGCTCTTTTACAGGCGGTGGCCCGGTCTTCTGTCGCCGCTGTCGTCGTCATTGCTGTTGCCATCGCCGCCGCCGCCTTCTGTTCTTCTGTTCTTCTCTTCAGATCTTGACTAGTCGCTCCATCCGCTCACAATGATGGGGACCGGGCGCGCGGCGACTTATATAGGGACATTACCGGATGATGTCTCCGCCTATTATGATGTCACAGTCCCAGCATCCTCTGGGACTGTGACACCATAATGGGCGGGGACATCATCCGGTGATGTCCCTATATAAGTCGCTGCGCGTCGCGTCGGAGCCATTGTGAGCGGAGGGAGCGACGAGTCAAGATCTGAAGAGAAGAACAGAAAAACAGAAGGCGGCGACGGTGACAGGGACAGCGATGACGATGACAGTGGCGACAGAAGACCGGGCCACCGCCTGTAAAAGAGCTATAAGAAGGTGCGGTGGCCCGGCAGAAGAACCGAAGAGGGGGACAAGACCCCCGAAGTCGGAAGAAGAGCGGCGGCGAGGAAGAAAGCCGGGCTCCCCCGCTAGCAAAAGAGCTAGAAGAAGATAGTGGAGGAGTCCGGCGAGAAGACCCCCCGAAGACAGAAGACCCCTGGAGCTGTGCAATAAACTATTTTTACCCTGTGTTGTGTTTTTTTTGTACTTTTTTCACAGGTGAATGGGTAGGGGTACATTGTACCCCATACTCATTCACATAGGGTGGGGGGCCGGTATCCGGGGGCCCCTTATTAAAGGGGGCTCCCGGATTCCGATAAGCCCCTCGCCCGCAGACCCCGACAACCAACGGCCAGGGTTGTCGGGAAGAGGCCCTTGTCCTCATCAACATGGGGAAAAGGTGCTTTGGGGTGGGCACCCCCATGTTGAGGACACGCGGCCTGGTACGGCTCAGGAGGGGGGGGCGCTCGCTCATCCCCCCCTTTTCCGGCCGGCTGGGCAGCATTCTCGTACAAAGGTCTGATGTGGACCTGGGGGGACCCCCACGCCGATTTTTCGGCGTTGGGGTTCCCCTTTAAGTCCATACCAGGTGGCGGGGCCAGCGACGTCTCCTTCACGGGCCCCGCCTACCTGGAGACCCGCTCGAAATGAGCGGACTTTTCTCCGCACGGGAAAAGTCCGTTCACTTCAAAAGTACGGCGGACTGGCATACGCACGGCCGGATTGTCCACCGAAATGCAAGTCCAGCGGGAAGATTGGAGTGCAAAACTACTTTCTAAGTCCGCCGTACTTTCGGGTCAAAAAAGTCTGACGGAGGCTACACACGGGGGGATTGTCCGGCGGACTTGAGTTTGCCGGACTTTTCCACCCGATTGTTTGATCTTGTGTACGCGGCATTAAGGGCATAACAGCAGCAGACACAGTTGCATCATATTCCTAACACTCTCTCATAAAATTTCAGCTACTAGCTACAGCAGCTGTATCCCTCAGCCAAGGTCAGTGCACCATGCCTACCTCCTGTCAAAACAATCTGCCTACTCACCAGTTCACCAGGCTCTTGCATCTCAGCAAACTGTAAACACTGGTATATAGATAATAGGCAATACATCTTACCATGAAGCTAGTCATTTACCTCCTACCAAGTACACCAGACTCTTGCATCTCAAAAAAACTGTAGACACTGGTATATAGATAATGGACAATACATCTTACCATGAGGCTAGTCATTTACCTCCTACTAAGTACACTGCCCCAAAGCTGTGACCATAAATGGCAATCAACTCTGAGCCAGTGTCAGACCTTTGCATCATCACACCTCCCAAAGTTTCTCGATCTCAGTACACCAGACAATGTACCTAACTTTGTTCTGCATGCAGCTGTGAGCCCAAAGTCTTAAAGCGCAGTCACAGTTCACTAAACACATGCAAACAGCTTTCTAAGACAGGTCTCACTAATTTCAATGACAAACCTGAAAACGACAGAAACTGTAAATCAACTTTCAAAGCCACCATCAGTAAACTAGATGTCACAGCTACAGAAGAACTAGATCAGGTGGCTAGGTCCTCAAAATGCTGAACATATCAAAAGACTCAAAGCTGTTTACATTCATGCTCCAGTGCTCAGTGACCCTCTGTCAGGTAAATAGCAGAAGAAGGACTGGCAATTCCTCCAAAGACAATAATGGCTGCCATGGTGCACAGTGTGACTAATGTGGGGTGGTACTTCCTCCTTGTAAACTGAACATATCACATGACTTACTTTCTGGTCTATTAAGCCTGCTACTGGAGCTGCTCATTGCTGGATTATCTTCAGCTTCTCCTTGATCCTGTGTTCCTGTGTATTCTGATTGAACTTCTGTTATTGACCCAGCTTGCTCTGACCTTTGATCCTGATCTCCTGATTTACCCTTGGCTTGTACTTCTGACTTCTCTCTAACTTGCTCCACTGTATCTGACCTTGGCTTGGCTTATCAACTCTGCTACAGATCCACTTTCCTGTGTGTGACCCCAGATATCCAATCTCATCTCAGTACCTGGCAAACCATGCTTCTCTGGGCACTTCTCTCTATCTACCACTTTCAGGGAAGTGCTGCACTTAGCTGCAAGGGGAGCCCTCTCAGCATCTCAGCCTCCCACCTGGTAGGTGACACCATCTCTTTGGCTTCAATTGATACCCATCCAGTCTCAGTTTTGTAGATACTGCATGAGTGGTTCATCCAATTGTCTCCAAGTTACCTTATGGCAGTTTTTTCAGTCAAGGCACCCTTTAAAATTATAGACAATTTCAAGACACCTTTACAATTATGGACAGCCTCAAGGCACCCCATTCTAAAATGTAAAAAACGATTCTAATAGCTTTACACAATGCAGCAACAACCACACGTAGGACACCCAACAGTAGAGGTGATTTATTCTCCCAAAGCAAATTCACTTTTGCACACTGATACTGACTATTATTACAATGTTTCTCTTCTCTGTCAATTTCTCTCCATCAGTAAGATACTGGCACCCCAGTGCTGAGGGGCACAGGAGGGTCAAACAAGGATACTCTGGAGGCAACAGACATCCTCTTTATTAACTGATGACATTATTGATTTTTAGGATGCCAGTGTCTAGAAAGTCGTATTGGTGCATAATGAAAACCTGTGGCTTTGTGTAACTAGGCTTGATCCACCTGCTGGCTTGTATATAATTACTGATCAATTTTTAGGCATTTTGCCAGGCACTCCTGAAGAAACCTCAAGGCACCCCAGGGTGCCTAGGCACCCTGGTTGAAAAGGGCTGCCTTACAGTATACAGAAAACATGGGCATTGCTTGGATCAAGGTACAAGGAAAATTATAAAGTTTCCTTTCCTCTCTTTTCACTTTTTTTTCTCTTTTTTTTGCAGATATTAAGAATGATCCAAGTTTCTCCTTTGCGAAAGGCAACCCTCTCAGTCCACTTTCTCCAGGGTCTGTAAGCTCACGCTTTTCACATGCAGTGGTCCAGTGTATGTGCAAAAATTGACATAAACGTTGAGATGGGATGAATGTTTTATGACCCCGGATCTTGATACAGTATTTCATCTGTCTTTTGCAATGTTGTGAGAGAACTAAGACAAGACCACAATTGTAGATATACCTGTACCTATTATTATCTTGATGCATATAGTACTGTATTTTCTCTGTTATTTTGTGTAACCCGGGGACCGTCTTCCCCCTGTTTGGAGTTGAATAAAAAATATATTTGAAAAAAAAAATGATTTGCAAAAATACATGTAAACATAAAGCATGGCTGTGCAGATGCACGTCCATTGACACAACAAAATTGTATACTACTCCAGGGTTCTGGACCGCCGTGATGGACAGACGGAATCTTTGAACCACATCCAATGCGTTTTAGAATTGCTTCAGAGGTGTTTTTGTGAAATCAAGAGGTTAGTTGGTATATAACATGCCCAGAGCGATCGGTGTGAGCACACCTCCAAAGTTTTACAAAGAGTGTGAAAACAACCAACCTACCTGAAATTACTACAGTCTCTAAAAAGACTAATCAGAACAATAAAATCGAGAACCCAAATCACTGATGCCGCATACAAAAAACAACAAAACACACCGGTTTAGGAAATGTATTGGCTTCAAAAAGAAACCCTTGCACAATGCAATGCGTATTTAACTAGATGCTGACCGCCGGCCATCAAATGACGGCCAGGCAAGGCATCTTTTGTGGCGGGAGGCCATCATATGACATCCTCCTGTTTAAACAGGGAATGCGCATGATCGTGCACACGCATCTCTGTTCCTTCAGTGGCGGCGCGTCACGGAGACACCGCTTGTAACCGAGGGGGGTGAATAGCCATTGGGCATGGCTGTTTACCACGTGATCAGCCATGAGCAAGTCACGGCTGATCACAGATGGTTCCACCCCCACTGTGCACTGCGCATGCGTACGACCGCGAGCTCGCTGTGCGTGCACGTCAGAGGCGGAGTGTTCCCGGGAACACTGTTCGTCACCGACGCTGGTAAACAGCCATTGGCTGGCTGTTTAACCACGTGATTGGCTGTGATCCTTTCACAACCAATCACTAAATGTAAACAAACCGCGGTAACGAGATGTTACCGGGCTCTCCTCCTCACACACCGATTGTGTGTGAGGAGGAGATTGCAGTAACATCTCGTTACCGCTTACAGTACACATCAAGCACACTGATTGCCCCCCCAATAAAGAGGACCTGTCACCACCCATTAGAGTACCTGTCACTCATAGTCCATCAGAGTACCCGAGTACCTGTCACAGTCCATCGAGTACCCGAGTAACCGTCACGGTCCATCTGAGTTCTCGAGTACCTGTCACAGCCCATCTGAGTACCCGAGTACCTGTCACAGCCCATCAAACTACCCGAGTACCTGTCACAGCCCATCAGAGTACCCAAGTACTATCCATCCGAGTACCTGTCACAGTCCATCTAAGTACCTGTCACAGTCCATCCGAGTACCTGTCACACCCTATCCGAGTACCTGAGTACCTGTCACAGCACATCAGAGTACCTGAGTACCTGAGTACCTGTCATAGCCTATCAGAGTACCCGAGTACCTGTCAAAGCTCATCAAAGTACCCGAGTACCTGTCATAGCCTATCAGAGTACCCGAGTATCCGTCACAGCGCATCAGAGTACCCGAGTACCTGTCACAGTCCATCCGAGTACCTGTCACAGCCCATCAGAGTACCCGAGTACCTTTTCAGCCCATCAGAGTACCCGAGTACCTGTCACAGCCCACCAGAGTACCCGTCCCAGTCCATCTGAGTACCCGAGTACCTGTCACAGTCTGAGTACCTGTCCCAGTCCATCTGAGTACCCGAGTACCTGTCCCAGTTCATCTGAGTACCTGAATACCTGTCACAGTTCATCTGAGTACCCGAGTACCTGACACAGTCCAAATGAGTACCTGAGTACCTATCACCACCCTTCAGAGTACCCAAATACCAGTCAACAGGCCATCAGAGAACCTGTCACCAGGCCATCAGAGTACCCAAGTGCCTGTCACCAGGCCATCAGAGTACCCCAGTACCTGTCACCAGGCCATCAGAGTACCCGAGTACCTGTCACCAGGCCATCAGAGTACTCGAGTACTTGTCACCAGGCCATCAGAGTACTCAAGTACCTGTCACCAGCCCATCAGGGAAAGTGTCACCAGGCCATCAGAGTACCCAAGTACCTGTCACCAGGCCATCAGAGTACCCGAGTACCTGTGACCAGGCCATCAGAGTACTCAAGTACCTGTCACCAGCCCATCAGAGTACCAGAGTACCTATCTGCAGCTGTACCTATTTGCAGCCCATGCCTCATAGAATATATATTGGGGTGTTTGCTTTCCAAAATTGAGTCATTTTGGGGGTAATTCCATTGTCCTGGTGTTCCAGGACCTTCAAAAGTGTGATGGGTAGGAATGAAATGAGATGTGTCGTTTATGCTCCTAGAACGCCTGAAGGTACTACTTCAATGTTCGGCCTCTGTATGTGGCCAGGCTGTGTAAAAGTCCTACACATGTGGTATGCCATACTCGGGAGGAGTAGCAGAATGTGCTTTGGGGTGTAATTTTTGCTATATACATGCTATATATTAGAAATATCTTATAAATTGACAACTTTGTGTAAAAAAAATGCGTTTCCATTTTTTTCCACATTTTCCAAAAACTGTATGTGGCCAGGCTGTGTAAAAGTCTCACACATGTGGTATCGCCATACTCGGGAAGAGTAGCAGAATGTATTTTTGGGTGTAGTTTGTTGTATGCACATGCTGTGTGTGAGAAATAACCTGATAATATGACAATTTTGTAAAAAAAAATAATAATAAAAAAATCTTCATTTTTGCAAAGAATTGTGGGAAAAAATTACAACTTAAAAAAAGTCACCATGCTACTTACTGAATACCTTGGAATGTGTACTTTCTAAAAAGGGGTCATTTGGGGGGTATTTGTACTTTCCTGACTTGTTAGTGTCTCAAGAAATGAGATACACCTGATGTACTGAAGGCCTGATCAGAAGTGATCAATTTTCAGTGATTGGCACCATAGTTTGTAGACTCTATAACTTTCACAAAGACCAAATAATATACACTAATGTGTTTTTTTTTTTACCAAAGATATTTAGCAGTATACATTTTGGCCAAAATGTATGAAGAAAAATTACTAATTATCAAAATTTTATGACAGAAACAAAGAAAAAGGCATTTTTTTTCACAAAATGTACTTTTTTATTTTATTTATAGCATACCAATAAATTTGGGTTATTTTTACCAAAGATATGTAGCAGTATAAATTGTGGCCAAAATTCATGAAAAAAAACAATAATTTGCAAAATTTTATCACAGAAACAAAGAAAAATGTGTTTTTTTCAAACTTTTCGGTCTTTTTTCATTTATAGCGCAGAAAATAAAAAACCCAGAGGTGATCAAATACCACCAAAAGAAAAAAGAGGAAAAAGGGACAAAAAATTAATTTGGGTACAGTGTTATATGACTGAGTAATTGTCATTCAAAGTGTGAGAGCACCAAAAGCTGAAAATTGGTCTGGTCACGAGGGGTGTAAAAGTGCCCAGTTGTCAAGTGGTTAATGTTGACAGTACAGGCTTATTTGCTTTGTCTTCACATTCTCGAGATGCAATTCTCTATTTGTAATGAATAAATACAATCATATTGTATAATCATATGCTGCGTTACTACATTTTCTATATCAGTACCATAAGGTGCTACTATGTTAAAGTAAACCTGTGCTGAGAAAAATATGAAAGTTGCCATTTCTATCCTCCTTCCAGAAATGCTTTTTACCTAGCTGTCTTTAGTTTCTTAAAGCCACAATCTCTTGATTCATAATATTACATCTCAGTGAGTAGACTTACCTAATGTTACTGCACAAACCATTACATATGCACCTTTTATGCTCCCAAGTACAATGGCATTTAGCTTTCTACTAAAAGTTAACTCCAGGCTGGTGTAAAATACACCAATGCAGCTGGAGCCCCCACTCCTGCACTGCATAGAAGTAAATGTTCATTTAATCTAGGGGATGATAATTAAGGTAAAATAAGGTAAAAAAAACCTACCTTCTGCTCTCCCGGAAAGTGGGCAGACCCTCAACATCCTTATATGCAAAGTAAGTGATGGTGTTGAAGAGTTTATGACCAGTAGAGCAGCAAAGAGAAGAGGCTTTGGGGAGCTTGTGAAAAGGTGCAGAGGAGGCCTGTGGGATGGATGAATAAGATAGGTAATTCAGCCTATTTATCATCCTCCAGACAAAACAGGCATTTAATCCATGTAGTGCAGGGGAAAGGGGGTCACTTCATAGATATTTGAGATTTCATAGCATATATTATATACAATCTTTGTTTTACAAATAAACATTTAATGAATTAATAAAAATTCCAAAGGTTACAAAGAAGGAGGACAGCACTATCTATCTCCTTTCAGATATGCTGTTTCATCACTGAAACTTTGGACAGAGCTTTATGCAAGGAGACAAAGAAAGGCGCATATGAGGAAAGTTTCAGCTTGGGCTACTGAGCGATGTATACAACAGGCTTCTGAAGAAAAAGAGATAAAAAAAAATCGAAGGGAGTACAAAATATAATGATGCTCTTTTTCATATTTTCCAAAATACAATTTTTTAATCATAATAAGGAAAGAAGACAAGTACACAAATCCACTATATGTTCCCTTTAAATACAGTTTTATTCCTGTATACAGTACAATCATTACAGTTTAAAATATCAACTCTATGAATTCAAGGGCTGTAAGAAGGGGAGCTCATGATGCAAAAAATGATCTCAAGAGGATAATTAATCATCTGGATATCTTGTTTTACATCAATGTATTTTTAGATTCAATAACATTTTGAACAACCTTGGTATGATGTGCACAGCGGAGAATAGAGATAATTAGGTTAATGCAAAAGCTCTGTCATTCATCAAGCAGGTTCTATTGTTGACATTTTGGCAGATATTACAGATCTGTAATTCATGTCCTGGCATATGTTAACACTTGTTTTATCAATGAATTAACTGCAATTTTTAAAGACCTGTTCCACCCCTTTTTCCATTTAGTTTTTGACAGAAAGGAACTCCTGTCCTTATTGTTTTCTGTTCTCAATGGAAATATTTCCTCTCACTTAAAGCAACACCCTGACAAGGGGGGAATGTTCTTAACGGGGCCATGGAAGCAGTAAACAGCTTTCAATGGCTCTAACCCTTGCACCCTTTCCATCCCCTTCCCTATGCTACTATCTTGCTATGTAACTTTTCTATTTTTCTCTTGGATGGCACAGATTCAGAAGAGATTCATTAAAAGAATCACTTAATAGGAATAACCTGCAAGAGATTTGGATTTCCACAGTGTTGGTGAAATCTCACTAATGCACACATTCTACGCTTATACCAAATGAATGTCTGTAGTACCCAACAGCAGCAATAGTACTAGAATTGCATACATACACCAAATTAGGGATAATGATACCAGACTCCTTGCTCGTTCCAGACTATGCACCTGCCTTTCGTTTCTGTACCTCGTTGCCAGCCAGTTGCCTACCTAGCCTGTTCCTGATGTGCAGTGTCTTTCTCACACCTGTTTGGCTCCCGCTGTATTCCACCAGTGACCGGCCTACGCCTCTTCATCCGGGAGGACCCAGTATCTTCAGTGTTGCTGGCAGATCCTCTGTTTGCGGGTTGGCAGGTGCCACTGTCACTACAGAGGTGGATGCAGCAGAAGAGAAAGCAGGAGGAGCCAGAGACCTTTCTTGGTTTTTGAGGTGTCTACTCCACTGTAGCTCGTGCTTTGCACTTAGATGCCTGGTCATGCAGGTTGTGCTCAGGTTGAGAACGTTTATGCCTCGCTTCAGGCTCTGCAAACCACTCATGTCTTGTCATCAGCACATTGTCTGAAGAACTGCCATGCTAGGGAACTCCTTGGACCTGGCTCAGTCCCTTGCTACGTTGGGCAGTAGCAGGCATACTGTCTAGGGGACGGATCACTCCACTTTTGCACCCTGCTCCCTCTTCTGCTGTGCTGGTGGCTCTGTGCGACCACCGCCTTTTCCTCTGAACTACATTGGTCACCTGCATGACGTTGATTCCATGTGGGATCTAGGACCTCATCATCCTCCACATCATCTTCCACCCAGTCTTCACCCCTGTCCTCATTGTTGATCTGCACAATTGCGAAAGCAGCAGCAGTTGGCACCTGTGTTTTGTCATCATCCGAGACGTGCTGCGATGGTCCTCCCATGTACTTATCATGAAACATAAGTGGTTGGGCATCGGTGCACATAATCTCTTCCACTACTGTGGCAGGGCTAGGTGGATGGCCCTGGGAAACCCTGCTAACAGAGTCATCAAAAAGCAGAAGAGACTGCTACATAATTTGTGGCTCAGACTGCTTGGCTGATTTGCAAGCGGGTGAGGTGAAAGACTGATGGACATCGACTGCAGGTGTCAACTCTGATTTTTCATCAGGAGACTGGGTGGGAGACAATGTCAAGGAACCAGAGGCATTGTCAGCAACCCAATCTACTATCGCCTGTACTTGTCCTGGCCTCAACATTCGTAGAGCTGCATTAGGCCTGACCAAATACCGCTGCAGGCTCTGGCGCCTACTCGCACCTGAGGAAGGTGTTTCACTTGTGCGTGTAGCTGGCACAGATCGACCACGTCCTCTCCCTGCAACAGGAGCTCCACCAGCAGCACCACGGCCGGAGCCACGTCCCTTCTTTGACGTTCTCCTCATATTTTCCAAATGTAGGATCTTGCCCTAAATGGCGTTTTTGGAATAGCAGAATACACCCACAGTATGTAAGTGGTGTTTCTCACACCTACAGAAATGCAGAAAATGCTATTCAAAAAATGTTTTTGCCCTAAAATTGTTTTATTTGAATAGCACAATAGAAGACAAATATATAAATTGTGCATCTCACACCTCCAGATATGCAGAAAACACAAAAAAAAATTTTTCACTAAATGGGTGTTTTTGCAATAGCAGAATATACCCAGAGTATGTAAATGGTGTATCTCACACCTACAGAAATGAAGAAAATGCTATTCAAGAAAAATGTTTTTGCCCTAAAATGTTTTTATTTGAATAGCACAATAGAAGACTATATAAACTGTGTATCTCACAACTCCAGATATGCAGAAAACACTGCAAAAATTTTTTTTTGCACTAAATGGGTGTTTTTGCAATAGCAGAATACACTCAGAGAATCTAAACGGTGTATCTCACACCTCCAGATATTCAGAAAATGCTATTCAAAAAAAAGTTTTTGCACTAAAAATTTTTTATTTGAATAGCACAATAGAAGAAAACTATATAAATTGTGTATCTCACACCTCCAGATATACAGAAAACACAATTTTTTTTTTTTGCACTAAATGGGTGTTTTTGCAATAGCAGAATACACCCAGAGTATGTAAACGGTGTATCTCACACCTCCAGATATGCAGAAAACACTGCAAAATATATATTTTTTGCCCTAAATGGGTGTTTTTGGAAGAGCAGAATACACCCACAGTATGTACAGGGTGTATCTCACAGTAACATACGCAGTGCTGGTGCACTGAGCTTGCAGATAGAAGTTATATTTTCTCTGGCACTGGGCTCATGGCAGTGTAAAAAGACTGTGCACTGCAACCCAAACAGGTAAATCTATGTAGATCGCTGAGTTATTGGAATAGATTTCTGAATCTGGACTCCTAGATAATTCTCTCTCCCTCAAAACAGCAACAGGAACCTTGCCCTACACTGTCAATTTTTTCTCTCAGTGCAGTGTAAAAAGCTTGTGCACTGCACCCACACAACTAAATCAATGTAGATCGCTGACTAATTAGAATAGATTTCAGAATCAAGACTCCTATGATGTAATTCTCTCCCTCGCAGCAGCAGCAGCCAGGGACCTTTCCCTACATTGTCTAAAGCAGAGTGGCGTGCTGTGCTGTGTGCCTCTGGCTTATATAGAGGCTGGGTCACATGCTGCACTGGCCAATCACAGCCATGCCATTAATAGGCATGTCTGTGATGGCTTCTAAGGGCACACCAGTTAAACGAATGTTGATTGGCTGCTGCAGGGCTTTTTAAAATGCGCCATTACATTGCCAAACACCGGACCCAAACCCAAACATACAGTCAATTGTTCGGGTTCGGATCCGGGACCCAAAAATCCAAAAGTCCGGTACGAACCCAAACTTTACAGTTCGGGTTCGCTCAACCCTAACCATAAACCTTCAATGACAGATTTGACCTTAATTAATTTGGATTTTCAGACTAATGCAATTTTTAACGAAAAACAAAATAAATAAAAATTAATTTCGGGAGTAACTAAATAAATCTATTTTTCAGACGAAAACGAAATTACGAAAATAAATATTTCACTGTGCACATGTCTACTAAGAATAGCTGGCTCAAGGCTCACAACAAGATCTGGTGTTTAGATTGAGGTGTCTATGGTTGAACATATGATCCACTTCCACACAGTGCCGATGCACAGCTGAACCTGGGAGGTTGAAGGGAGCTCTGCAACTCACGCTGTTTATGATCTCTTATAATCTGAAGATCATGGAGATTTGTCAAGAGGCCATTTTTTCTATTTTTAAGCATTGGTGAAACACAGAAGCACTTTATTGGATATCAATATTAAGGAAGACTGGGAACAGTGCACCTTTACTCATCTGTTTGTCTTTTTTTTTTTAATCGTTTGGACACAAAAAAAAATTCTGATTCGTTTTTGGAAATGTATGTTGATAAACTGTATCACATTGGTGTCTTTGAGACATATTGCACAGTAGATTTTAAGCAATGAACAATATGGACACTAAGGGTCCGTTCACACAGAGGCAACTCAGGATCTGACTTCAGGTCGCCCCTAGTCGCCTCAGGTCACGCTACATATAAAAATCAATGTGAATGAGAGCCGTCTTAATGCACACTACTGAAGTCGCTCCGACTTCAGAAAAGGTTCTTGTACTACTTGTATCCGACTTGCAGTCGACTGGTACCCATTGCTTTCAATGGAAGTCACCTCCAAGTCAGATCTCCGTCTATCCGGAGGCAACTCTCACAGAATTATCAGCTCTCGAGAGGGAACTCCACGCCAAATTGATTTAAAAAATTTGGCGTGCGTTCCCCCTCTGAGAGCATACCAGGCCCTTAGGTCTGGTATGGATTTTAAGGGGAACCCCATATGCCGAAAAAACAACGTGGAGGTCCCTCCCAAGATCCATACCAGACCCTTATCCGAGCACACTACCCGGCCGACCAGGAAAGGGGGTGTGGACGAGCGAGCGCCCCCCCCCCTCCTGAGCCGTACCAGGCCGCGTGCCTCAACATGGGGGGACATCATCCGGTGATGTCCCTATATAAGTCGCCGCACGCCGCGTCCCTGTCATTGTGACCAGAGACAGCGACGAGGCAACATCTCCAGAAGAGAAGAGAAGAGAAGAACAGAACGGAAGGCCAGAAGACAGCGACGACAGAAGACCGGGCCACCACTTGTAAAAGAGCTAGAAGAAGGCGCGGTGGCCCGGCAGGAAGAACCGAAGAGGGGGACAAGACCCCCGAAGTCGGAAGAAGAGGGCGGCAGCAGACAAGAAGAAAGCCGGGCTCCTCTGCTAGTAAAAGAGCTAGCAGAAGATAGCGGAGGAGTCCGGCGAGAAGACCCCCGAAGATGTTTTTTTTTACATTTTTTTTCACAGGTGGCCCCCCTTCCTTCCCCAAGGCACCCCCCCATGTTGAGGGCACGCGGCCTGGTATGGCTCAGGAGGGGGTGCTACCTTGTCCCCACCCCCTTTCCTGGCTGGCCGGGTAGCGTGCTCGGATAAGGGTCTGGTATGGATCTGGGGGGGCCCCATGCCGTTTTTTCAGCGTGTCCAAGTTGCCTCCAAAAGTCGTGTTGAAAGTCATGTTGCCCCTGTGTGAATGGACCCTAAGTGACCCATTTTATGTGGTCAGGCGAGTTTGTTGGCCAATCAAGCACAGTGATACCATGATCATTAAATGAGGTATTAGTACTTTTGGCATTGTGGGCAGGTGCCAAGTCCTGTTGGAAAAGGAAAACCAAACTTGTTATTAGCAAGCCAAACCTTCAGTCTCATTCCTGATCAAGCCCTCTGTCTGTCTGCCTTGCTCAGCTAGTTTGTATTTTCCTGGGTATGTCCTTGGACCGGATATTGGACTATTCCCTGAACTCAGCCTGTCTTTTACCTGGACTGTCATAGAGCCACTTTGCCTGTCTGCAAAACCGCAAGTACCTGTTTGCTTTGCTCAGTTTTAGCCTGCCCTGGCATGGTGGCCAGGCACAATAGCATTGTGTATAATACCTGGGGGCAATCGAGTACTAGTAGGCCTGCTTGCCTTATGGGAAAGAGGGCTGCTATAGGCAAAGAATACAGTAGCCAGCTATAGTGTCTGACCACTTCTGTTGGGGTAGACGTTACATCAGGGCCGTCTTTAAGGCAGGGCAAAAGGGGCAGCTGCCCTGGGCCCTGTCATTGTTGTGGGGCCCAAAGCAGCTGCCTCATACTTGCCAACTATCCCAGTTTACATTCCCTTGTCCCTTGAAGTTTTAGTCCTGTGCTGCTACTAATGCTGCCCAGCACTGCCCTATTGTTGTGTACAGATGACTCACCTGCAGACCTGTGTTTACATTTAAATACTGGCATTCATATGTAAATAGCAATGACATGCATATGTAAATAGCTGAGGCCAACTGCATTGATATGTAAATAGAGGCAGCATTCATAGGTTTATCATGCCCCCCTGCAGTGAGGAGAAGATGTGCTGTAACCTATAGCAAACAGTGAGCAGTATTACTGTACAGCAATCTCTAGCAGCCAAGCAACAAGCAGAACTGTGCTGTGACCTCTAGCAACTAATCAGTGAGCCTTAAGGAGTGCTGTAACCTCTAGCAACCAGTCAGTAAGCAGTAGTGATATGCTGTAACCTCTGGCAACCAATCGCTGCCTGATCTGATACAGTAAACTGATTTTAAGTCTAGCTGCTATTTATTGTATGTCTCAGAGAAGGTGGAGAGTGAAATTGCATGGGGGGAGGGGGGCCCTAAGACATTTTTTGCCCAGGGTCCAATCAATATTAAAGAAGGCCCTGCGTGACATTATCACAAGCATTTAACAAAAAATAATAATTTCTGTGAAGATGGACTCTACACAGGCTCATTTATTTGCTGGGGAAATTTGCAAACTGGCACATCAAGTCCAGGAATTGTCTGTGAGTGTAAATGCACCTCCAACAGTAATTCAGGAGCCAGAGCCCAAGGTTAACCCACCTGACTATTTTTCTGTGACCCCCCATATGTTTTCCAATTTTAAAAATAGTTATGTAGCGGATGACATTTTGGACAAAATGTCATACGCATGTAAATTTAGTTTTTTGCCTCAGAACAGTAGGGGTTCTGAGGGTTAATTGAGTAGGTAGGCCTTAACACCAGTCTGGCCAGGCTGCGTTTGGAAGTTCTGCCTGGTCATGTGAATGGTGAGGTGCACATGACAGGCCAGAACCAGGTCTGGTTGGATGTTTAAGTATTGGCCTTCTCTGAACCAATCAGTGGGAGTTCCGGGGCCCGTTGAGGAGTCTGGGAAGGGGTACTTAAGGGGTGTGGGTCACGTGTTTGGGGAGAGGAGTTTGTGAGACCCATGGGGTCTGTTCTGGTTCCAGGACCAGGGTAGCCCATGAGGGGTCCCGGTCACGGGGTGTTCGATACCCCGCAACATGTTCCTGTGGAAGGCCCCTGATAGGCCCGTCTGGTCTGGTGTAGGGATCCGTCTGTTCCCGAGTCTCGGATCTGAGGCGCAGTAACTGAGGAAGTATTCAAGGTGTCTGGGTGTGCTCTCGGCTTGGAGAGGCACCACAGCTCGTGAAAGTGACCGGGGGAGGACTCTTGAGAGGAGGGTCGGCAATGGCATCCTGGGAAGTGCCTGGTTACTGAGTTGGGAAGAACATTGACGAATTCACACTTTTCCAGTATCATTGCCGAGACGGGAAACGTTCCAGGTACTGAGGAAAAGGTTCCCGTTCGCCTTTGGTTACAACCTGTCCACGTTCATGGGACTGTTTCAAGTTTTGAGTTAATGTGCTGACTGCCATGATCTCTGGCTAGACATCTGTTCAGCCTTGAAGTGCCCATCTGCGAGTGACTACTCTCTGGGTGGAATTAGAAACTTTGCTAGACCTGCAGTTCAAGGTGCCTGAGTTCTTCACCCGTGCCCTCTTTTCCCAAAGAGACTGTGTTGTTTGGAAGTTAATATTTCAAAATAAAACCTTTGAAAGAGGACTTCATCTGTGTCAGTGTTTGAGTTGTTGGCTGTCAATCCTGGGAACCCCTAGACGTGGAAGAGCAGGTCGAGAGAAGGTAACTGGTAAGCCCAATACGTCAAGGCCACACAGCAAAAGCTAGTGGTCGCTACAGTTGTATGCTATACTTTAAGCTTAAAGTGGTTGTTAACCCAACAGGGTTAAATTTATATTGTCCTCTCAGTTAATTCATGTAAGTCCCCCTGTGACTCTGCTTTATAAAATAATGCAGATATATATCTGTTAACAGAGCGCTGATCAGAGCTCACGTGTCCCTCCGGCTCTCTCCTCTCTAGGCCTGGCAGCTGCAGAGGATGGGGCCAAGGATCCCCCACTGATGTCAGTCAGGAGGGTAGGAGTAGAGTAGGAGAGAGGCGGCCTCACCCACAGCAGCTGTCATGCGAGAGAGGAGAGAGCCAGCGGGTCATGTGAGTGCCGATTGGCGCTCTGTAAATAGGTATATAGCTGCATTTTTTATAAAGCATAGTCACAAGGGGGCATTACATGAATCAACCGAGAGGATAATGTAAATTTAACCCTAATTTGAGCAGCAGGAGGGGAGGAGAGGGGGCGGGAACAGGCATGGAGCTGACAGGCAGGGAAGGGAGGAGAGCACAGAGGAGAGACAGGAGACACAGCAGATGATGGAGGCACATAAACTGACCACGGTGTCAGGGCTCAGCATATGATATACCGTGGTCAGTTTACAAAGGAAAGGGCAGAAACTATCAGGATCAGCCAGGTATTTCAGGTGATAGAAGGGACCAAATTGCACAGCATAGGCACTATGCAGTATAACATGCTTTAAAGGAACAGGATCTTTTAAGTTAACAAACACTTTAAGCCATGCTCCTCTGGGTCTGAAGGACAGCGGGTTGACCTGATTATTACATGTTTCTAATAAGCCAGTTTAGGTTAAGCTTATCAGACTCCATCAAAAACTCCTTAGTACACTACCCTGAACCAACGTCATTGAATGAACCCATGCAAGTAGCCATCCGTATAGACAGGTGTTTAGAAGAAAGGTGTACAGAGAGGTTGTTTCTTTGCCCTCCAGTACACTGTCTACTGCTTCATCAAAAGAAAGAGAGAAATGAGGCTGCCCTATGGATTTATGTGACCCAGAAGGTGCCTTTTTGTATACTACAGGGTTGAAGCTGCCTCTACAATATATTCCAACCGTAGGTGGAATAGAATATGAATGAATCCGGATGACGTCTTGATGACGAAAGGCGTAGGGCATGGCCATAGGACGTACACTCTCTCTCTTTCGGTTAGAACCGCGGCAATCGGCGGCAGCTGCAACAAATACTACCCGTCAAAAACTTTTTAACGAATTTGAGTACATTTCGTTATAAATAAACCATAGTTTACAAACAGTATTGCGCTATGAATACTCCTCTTTTCTATATGGATTAAAATGAGTGAGATGGCCGATACATGCTGAGAAATTGAAGGTCCCAGGACTGTACCACACAGCGACACAGGGGCTCACACTGTGGAGGCGCTACTGCCCCCGTAGGGGCAAGGCATCTGGTGAGTGCAAAACCACCACTATTTGCACGGATAAGCGCTCTGGCGCCTTCCTTCCAGCATATTAAGGATTAACCATAGCACTCATGCTATGACTTGTGCACATTGTGCACGAGTCCCTTTTCACGTGTTCATGGACTATAATTTTACTTTCAAGCAAATTTAATATATATTTATTTGTCTATTTATTTATTAACATTATATATTTACATAAAAAAACATATATTACAATATATATATATTTTTTCTAACACTCAACACGGTTCTTATTTTATTTTTTAAGTAAAGTACATTTCTAAGAAAAACAGTAATAAGTAAACACTGAGAGTCCCGTTAATCAATTATATAAATTTTAGGTATACACCACATAGGTCTCTTTAACACCTGACAGAGGGTCAAGCACAGTTATATCCCTTTAAAATATAAATAATAGTTTCATAGTTAGTAAGGTTGAATAAAGACACAAGTCCATCCAGTTCAACCTGAGTGAGTGTCTACAATTATCAGTATCCCTGTACATTGCACACTCACATTGGTCCCTACCCTCAAGCCAAGGTCCCCATTCATATACTAGGGCCAATTTTAGACAGAAGCCAATTAACCTACCTGCATGTCTTTGGAGTGTGGGAGGAAACCAGAGTACCTGGAGGAAACCCACGCAAGCACAGGGAGAACATGCAAACTCCAGGCAGGTAGTGTCGTGGTTGGGATTTGAACCAACAATTGTTCTTACTGCTAGGTGAGAGTGCTAACCACTACACCCCTGTGCCGCCCTATCTTATTTTTATTATTATAACTTATTTTGAGAACCTTGGAAAAATCTAGATGACCCATTCCCCACTCTAAACTTACTAAAGGGAAGCACTATTTCAACTTCACATGTTTTTTTAGTTTCTTTTTTATTTGTATTTTTGTGGAAAAACGTTTTCTATTTGTATGATTATAATCACTTCACAGTTTTTGGTATATGAGACTGTCTGAACTATTTAGATAATATTTTCGGTTTAATTCACCAGAGGGTTTAAGCCCTTGTACACACGGTCGGACATTCCGACAACCAAATCCGTCGGATTTTGTCCGACGGATTTTGTCCGAAACTGTTGCATACACGCCGTCGAACAAAGTTGTCGGAAAATCTGATCGCTCAGAACGTGATGACGTTATTTCGTTACGACGGGACTACGTTCAGGCTAGTAGCCAATAGCTTTGATGTAGGAATTTGATCTGAGCATGCGTGCCACTTTGTTCGATCGGAATTCTCTACACATGATCAGAGTATGTCCGATCGGAGCATTTTGTCGGAAAATTTTACCAACAAGTTGGAAAACTTGGTCCGTCGGATACTCCAGAAGACAGAAACAGTCTGATGGAGGCCATGCACAGTCGTGAATATCCGACAAAACGGTCCGATCGGACACATTCCGTCAGAATCTCCGACCGTGTGTACAAGGGCTAACACATCTTTCTCACACAAATTATTTTATATATTTTTTACAAATTATGTTTTTTTAGATAAGGCATTGAAAAAGCATGAGGGTTGGGCCCACTTATATTTATAAAAGATCACAAACATTACTGCTCACGAAGGCGCATGCGCGGCAGCTCACAAGATGGCCGCTGGCTTCTAGAGCTCCGCTCCACCACGGCCCCAATTTGAACACCGGAGCTCTCGGAACGTCCCACGACGATCACCACCGGGCCAGGCGGATAGACGAAACCGCCAGGAATCCACGGATGTCGGCCTCGCATCCGCGGCGCAATCTCCTGGGACAGATGTCGGCGCAATCCGTTCCTGTCAGCTATGCCAAGATGGCGGCGGCAGGACATAAGACAACACACAGCGCGGACCTCGCTGAGGAGTCTATAGCTGACCAGGACCTGGTCCCTCCGTGCTCCCCAGGTACTGACTTTCCTCCTCTCCCCCAGGCTGCCTCTCCAGCGTCCACAGAATCTTTATTAAGCAGACTGGACGGGGATTGTCCTTCCACCCCCACGCTGGATCCTCACACAGGCATGCTTCTCTCAAATGCTGATTCTGATATTGCAGCCCCTGCTCCTAATGACTTTCCCTCCATGATGAAAGCTTTTTCCCAGCTTCTAGCCAAAAGTCTGGCAGAAAATGCAGCACAGATTTCTGCATCCATACACTCTGACTTGCAGCACATTGGGGTGAGAATTGACACTATTGAAAAGAAAGCAGATCAGGCAGTTGCACGAATTAATCAGAATACAGCCAGATTACAGGATCTGCAGGATCAGCTTGAAACCGCTTGCGCAAAAATCGACGACCTCGAGAATAGATCGAGACGTTATAACTTTAGGATCAGGGGTCTCCCCGAATCCGAGAAAGATGTCCCTGCAGCTGTGAAGCAACTGATTAAGGATCTAATACCTGATATTTCTGAACAACGTCTGGAACTCGACAGAGCACACAGGGCCCTACAGCCTCCCCGCTCAGATGGCCTCCCTAGAGACATTATAGTCAAAACACACTTCTACTCTGTAAAGGAAGAGGTTATGAAAAGAGCCAGGTTCTCAGACAACCTCAAACTGCTGGGACATAAAATTCTGATTTTCACTGATTTGTCACCCTATACGGTACAAAAAAGACGTGCCCTCAAGCCACTTCTTCAAATCCTGGCGGATAAACAGATTCCATACAGGTGGTCTTTTCCTCTACGCCTTAATTTCTCTTACATGAATAAGCATCTTGGATTCTCCTCTTTTGCTGACGGCGAAAAACTTTTACTTCAGCTAGGTTTAATTCCTCAGGACACACCCCCCAGGCAACCCGTCAGAGGAACCCCGGCCTCTTCAAAAAGGCCTCCTCCGGCCAGTCCTCTACAACCAAATTGGCTACAACAGCACTCCAAACGCTCCAAAGAAAATCTCCCGCCCTGATGTGGATTCGTCCTCAGAAGAATGGATAATTGTTCTTGATTATTGCCAGACTCTTCCTTTTTTCGCTGGTTTTTTGACCACTTACAGAACCATTCAGTGACCCTTTCTGGGACTCCCTCCTTTGGCCTAGGGCCATTTACCTGTACTTCCCAATTTTTTTTTTATATACTTCCCTTTTGGTTTTTTCTCATTGTTATTGGACTGGGGGACTCAGGTTGGGAGGGATGGAGGGGAGGGATTGAGGGGCCTCGGCCCTATGGGGTAGGGGGGGTGGGTGGGTTCTAAAGTTCTATTCATTTACAGTTTTACAGGACTCTTTATGATTGTATGTATACTAACCTGGGGTTCATTTTATTGCTATCTACTTTCCATTTGTCTCTCTGAGTTATCCCAGTTAGGATCCCAGGTTTTTGGGACAGGCAGGCATGCCTTTTCAGTTGGCAATTACTGGGGGCGGGGGTTTTTGGCCCACGGGGTTCCTGCTGTTGTATGGGGCAGCCTGACCCAGCCCTACGCCCGGCTGGAGTGGGCTGCTCTATAGGGGCCTTGTTAGGGGGAGGGGGGGATTTGAGAGAGTATAGACCTACTGAGTAGGCCTCTTCACTGCAACCACAATGACCAGTAACAGGGTTTTGTTATTAGTTTTTTAGCAATTTTCTTCGTTTTTTTACTGGTGGTTAGTTATATTTCAGGTTTGTTCTTATTCTCAGGGACGTTCTGCCTATGAGCTTTCTTATGGGCTTTTGTTTTAGCTCTCATTTGCTTGTTTTCTTTTTCCGGTTTCTGGGGCTGTGGTGGACCCAGTGCACCTCTGACAGGTTTCTAGAGCACCTTTGGTGCCCTTGGAAACTATACTGGTGGTCCTATATTTAGGACTTTCCGGTCCTCTTAGATTACGGGGGCGGAATGACCCAAACTTTCCGTCCGTGGGGTGGGCAGGGGTCTGGGGACCCCAGATTTTATGGGGAGATGTTTTTGTTAGGGCAAAACATCTGATGTTATACTGGTGTTTTTAACATTGTCTCTCTCTTCCCCTTCTCTATCCTTCCTTCCTTCTTTTCACCTCTTTTCTATAGCTCCTCTCTTTTGCTCAATTTTACAGTCTTTGGATCCTGGCGGACCGTGGTCTTCCTTCCCATGCCCCGGCGATTTTTCTCCCACTTTGCGCCTACTCCTCCAAGTAGTGCTGTTTCACTACACAGGTAAGAAAGCAGCCTTTCAACTAGCCTCTACACACATATCTCATGCCTAGTTCCACCACTTTAGCCCCCACTCTCAAAATATTTTCTCATAACACTCAGGGACTTAACTCCCCTGTCAAGCGCAGGAAAATGTTCCAAAGTTATCGGTCTATGCATGCAGATATTCTCCTATTACAAGAGACTCACTTCCCAGCTTCATATAATCCTACCTTTCTCCACCAACATTTCCCCCAATTTTTTCTTTCCTCCGCTTCAAACAAAACAAAGGGGGTGGCCATTTGCCTGGCCAAACATGTTAATTTCACACACCATGAGACTGTATCGGACCCACTGGGAAGATACATTGTAGTATCGGGGAAGGTTGATGGAGAGATGTATACGTTTATATCTTACTATGCCCCTAACAAAGGGCAGAGGGCTTTCTTTGACTCCTTACTTCATAAGATTATACCTCATTTTAGGGGTACTATCATCCTTGGAGGGGACTCAAACATAGCTTTTGATTCCTCCTTGGACAAATCTAGTATTCGCGGTCAAAAACGCAGACATCCGCCTAGACAAAGCGTTAAGATCGCCCAATCACTACACTCAGCAGGACTGATTGACATTTGGAGGGAAGTCAACCCCCATACAAAGGACTACACCCACTTTTCAGCACCCCATAATACTCTGGCCAGGATAGACCACATATTTGTCAGACCCACATCGATTCCCCTTGTCAATCGCTCTAAGATAGTGGATACTCCATTATCTGATCACTCCATTGTCACTCTGAGTATAAACAGGCCAACGGGGACGGGGTCCCCACCTCGTTGGCGTCTACAGGAATCCCTTTTAAGCGAACCGGCCCATTGTTCGGTTATCGAGGGCTTTATTCAAGACTATTTCAGTACCAATACGACTGAGGACGTTTCCCCTATGACTATATGGGCGGCTCATAAGACAGTAGTTAGAGGAGACATAATCAAATTATCGGCAAAGCTTAGAGCGGAACATAAAGCTGACACGGTTAAGCTGACTAATGAATTTAGATCGTTGGCTAGGCTCCATAAGCGTCACCCCACTCCGGCCTCCCTAGCTCAATTGGATAAGGCTAGGACCCTTTTAAATTTACACTTAACGACAGCAGCAGAAAGACATCTCAGATGGACAGGGGCTAAATTTTATAGTCAACGGGATAGGATCGGCTCCAAACTTGCTGTTAAACTAAGCCCCAAACAACGCATCTTAGCTTTTCCTAAAATTAAATTGCCATCAGGTGAGTTAACACAGAATCCAGAGAAAATAATGAAGGCTTTCTTACAGTTTTATTCTAAACTTTATGAACACACCCCCGATCTCTCGGATTCGAAACGGAAGTCCTTCCTAGATTCCCTCCCACTGCCCTCCCTTACTACTGATCACAAGGACCTCCTGGAAGCCCCATTTACCCAAGATGAAGTGTTAAGTACAATCAAATCCCTGAAAACAGGCTCTTCCCCCGGTCCAGATGGTTTTTCTACGGGATACTATAAGAAGTTTAGCTCCACCCTAGCTCCTCACCTGGTATCCTTTTTTAACTCCCTTAGGAAGGGGTCACCCCTGAGTATAGACCCTAATTCGGCTTATATTTCGGTAATACCTAAGCCAGGAAAGGACGTCAGTGATGTGGGAAACTATCGCCCTATATCTCTCATTAATAATGACGTTAAAATTATGACTAAAATATTAGCCAATAGGATTGCGAGCTTTATTCCCGCATACATACACAAAGACCAGGTGGGTTTCATTCCCGGGAGGCAGGGTCCGGACCAGATAAGACGTTCCATAGATGTCATCTCTCTCCTCAATTCCCAATGGGATGGTGGTCCCCCACAGGAAGGGTTCCTTCTTTCGATCGATCTACATAAAGCGTTCGACTCAATAGACTGGGATTATTTATCAGATATCCTGCACAGATGGGGATTTGGCCCTTCTTTCCTTAATTTAATAAATTCACTTTACTCTACTCCTTCAGCACAAATACAATTGTTGGGTAAATATTCTGCACCATGCCATATTAGAAGAGGTACTAGACAGGGCTGTCCACTATCCCCCCTGCTATTTGCAATTGCAATAGAAACTTTGGCGATAGCTATTCGGACGAACCCGGACATTCGGGGGGTGGTATGTGGAGACCAGATTCATAAATGTGCGTTATATGCAGATGATCTTCTTCTGTATATTACCTCTCCCCTAATTTCTTTACCAATGATCTATAAAGTGTTGGGTAAGTTTAGTGGGATTTCTGGACTTAGAGTTAACATGCATAAATCAATGGCATTGAACGTTAATATTCCTCCGGACCGCCTTCTGCAGCTTGTTAGAAACTTTGATTTTGTATGGGCTCCCAAAGAAATCTCTTATCTGGGGATAAAACTAACTCCTAACATCAAAGATCTGTTTAATGCTAATTATCCCCCTATGTTAACCAACTGTAGGAGAGATCTGGAACAGTGGTCGAAGTGTGGTCTGTCCTGGCTAGGTAGGGTTCATGCTGTTAAAATGACGCTACTTTCCCGTATTCTGTACTTGTTTCGCTCTCTTCCCATTCCGATTCGTAAGCAGGTCCTTAACAAATTACAATCTGAGATCATTCGCTTTGTCTGGGGGAAAAAGGGTTACCGTTGCCCATCTAGAAATTTGCTTCGCTTAAAATCTCAAGGAGGGTTGGGTCTCCCGGATATGTGGAACTATTACATGGCAGCTCAATTGTCGCAGATTTCTCTGGTCTTTTCCAAAGGTACAAAACCGGATTGGATCTCTATGGAGAGGAAAGCAGTCCCACTTCACACTATAGACTTCCTGCTTTGGTGCAATCCGAAGGTGCGACCAGCCATCATGTCACCTACACTTTCCCACTCTGTAGCCCTCTGTTCAAAGCTATTCAAACGTAACACTCTGACATCTCCACTGAAACCGCTGGCCCACATATTTAACAACTCCAATTTCCCTCCTGGGTTGAACATTCAGGCTTTTAAATGGTGGACTGACAAGGGGCTATACCGCATAGGCCACTTTCTTTCTCCGGGGGGTCCCCTGACCCTTTCTCACTGTAGAAAGAAACTGGAAATGCCGGATACCGAACTTTTCAGATTTTCCCAAATATCTCATTTTTTAAAATCAATTTGGTCCGATCAACGGACACCCCCCTCCATCACACCTTATGAACACTGGTGTGTCAATACTACAGACCAGAAAGGCGGCATCTCTCTGATCTACACAGCGCTCCTGACGAGGAAGGGAAAGCCGACTTACGCTCGAGCATGGGAGGAGGACACGGGAAGCTCATGGTCCACTACTGAGTGGTCTCAGGCAGCCACACGCTCTTTTACAGGTATTTTCAATATTTCATTAATAGAAGCCAGCCTTAAAATTTTATTCCGTTGGTATTATGTCCCAGCTAGATTGGCTCGGATGTTCCCTGGTACTTCATCCCTATGTTTTAGAGGCTGCGAGCTGGAGGGTACTATGATACATATTTGGTGGTCCTGCCCACATATACGGTCCTTTTGGCAGAAAATTTTTAGAACCATCAACATAGTATCCGATACCAATGTACATCCTAACCCAAATGTAGCTCTTCTCAATCAATCCATACCCAACATGTCCAAACTTAAACAGAAACTTGCCTACTTCATTATGTTGGGAGCTAAAACTACAATAGCGAAGGCTTGGGAAAAGCCTACGGTCTCTTTCCAGTGTTGTAAAAGGAAAATCTCTTGGATTATGTCACAGGAGCACCTAGTGGCTAAATTGAATGATAAGGTTGAGAGATTCTATACCACCTGGGATCCATGGGCTGCTTATTGCCACATTCCCCTTAGACCTGGCTTATCCATTTGATTTCTCTTTGATTCTTCCGGTAGATACACCAGATATAACCTTTCTGTTTCTATTTTACTTTTCGCTCTTTCTTTTCCCACGTATTCTTCTTTTCTCTCTTGGGGGGTATCTTTTCCCCTCTCTCCATTTGTTCTACTATACTTGTTATGGCACCCACGCATATTTGAAGGTCGGAGGCTGGTTACGGCACTAGGGATTTATGATCTGACCTTCTCCTTAGAAGTACATATGGTTCAAATTTCTATCTTTGACTTGGGGACCCGGGGGACCAGGGGTGTGGACAAACTTTTCCAATTGGGGTTGAATGTGGTGGGAGGTGTTGGGGTGGTCTCTGGGAGTCCTAGGCCCTCACACAGTTAGCTCCCACTGGGGTGGGGGGGCCTGGGCTCTCGGGTGTCGCTCTGGGGCCTTCTACTGGATCCCCTGATTTTTTTTTTTTTTACAATAATTTTTCTCGTTTTTGCCATGCTTCTGGTCTCCTGGACCTGTTTGATCTGTATAGGGGGGTTCTCCCCGATCAGTTTAGACCATTCTTGAGGGTGTTCATGAATTTGTTACGCTTTGCTCGTTGTATGGCTCTCTCATGATAGGTTATTTGTATCAATTTCATGTTTTTCTTTTGTTTATTGGTACATATATACTGGTCGCTGTATTGTTATATGTATCTTTATTGCAATGGAGCCAATGTTATTCTGTTTAACTACGAAAATACAATAAAACTTTCTTGAAATAAACATTACTGCTCACAAACACCTGACAAAGGGTCTAACACAAGTATTTTTATTATTTTATTTTAACATTAATATTTTTGGATTCACTTCAAACAAATTGCTTTTGACCTGCACATTTCTCATTTTGAAACAATAGGGGATAGCGCCACTTCTACTTTCCTTTTACATTTTCATACTTCTTCATCAAACCTTCCTGAGCCCTCTCAAACTCTCCTGGAGGATGAGCCCATGCAAATTGGTGCTACCCATTTATCCTCTTGGGAAAAGGCTAGAAGTAAATATCAGGGACTTTGCTTATATTGTGGCAACCACGGCCAGTTTGTTGCCAGCTGCCCTAATAAGCTGGGAAACACCTCAGTCTAGTCTAGTGCGGGTGGGGTAAGCTTCTCTAGACTATACTGTCAGGTATCCTCTGAGATAAACTATTTGATCCTGCACAGCTTAGTTCTACCATATTTTCTCATCACCTCTCAGCTTTCATCTATTCTGGTTCCTCTAGCAATTTCATTAATAGGGACCTAGCACACCATCTACAGATACCCGTGACTAAGGTGCACAGACCCTTTTCAGTCTTAGCTGTTGATAACTCTCCCTTGTCCATGGGCCTGGTCACCTTGTGCACTGTACCTATTGCTCTGACCATTAGGGAATTTCTTAGGGACACAATCAGCTTCTACTTGATAACATCACCTGCTTATCCCCTTATCTTAGGGTATCCCTGACTTGAACTTCATAACCCGCACATAGATTGGGCTACAGGAGAGATTAGGTCCTGCTCCCAGAGCTGCATTAAAACTGCTGACCAGTTGCCCATTTGTAAATCTTGTGTGGCTAGTACCAGTCATGTGCCTTTATTACAGTCCTTTTCGGATCCTGATCATGACAATTTTTCCAAGTGTGACTCCAGTTTCCATAACCATTTGCCTTTATATGATTCTGTTAAAGCAAAAGACGCTGACAAGTTTATTGAATTCTCTACAGGCCACCTCTCCAGCCAATTGCCACAGCCTGAATCTTTTCCTCCTAGAAGTCAAACTTACCCGCCATCTCACATCATTGAGCCCTGTTTGGAAACTTCCTCTAAGTTTCACAATACCTTACTTCCAGCACGAGTAATGGGGACCTTTTCGCCTGGCTTTTTGGAATATGTTTTAAAGGCTCAGTCTTGTGTTCTTCCATATCTACCCCCTGTAAAGCTGTTTGTTTCCCCTCCACCTTAGGCTTAAAGTGCTGAGCAACAGTCCAGTCCTTTTTCTTCTAAGCCCAGGTAAGGCACTTCAGACGTTGTCTCTGGTTCAGAAGTGGCTTGACACAAGGAATGCGACAGTTGTAGCCAGTGTCCTGGATACGTCTGTGTAGTCCACTTCTTGGGAATCTCCCCCAAATTCTTGAATGGCCTTTGCTTCACAATTCTCTCAAGGCTGCAGTTATCCCTGTTGCTTGTGCAACTTTTCCTGTCATACTTTTTCCTTCCATTCAACTTTCCTTTAATATGCTTGGGTACAGCACTCTCTGAACAGCCAGTTTCTTTAGCAATGACCTTTTGTGAATTACCCTCTTTGTGGAGGGTGTCAATGGCTGTCTTCTGGACAACTGTCAAGTCAGCAGTCTTCCCTATGATTGTGTAACCTACTGAACCAGACTGAGGAAACCTTTACAGGTATTTTGAGTTAATTAGCTGATTAGAGTGTGACACCGTGAGTTTACAAAATTGAACTTTTTCCCAATGTTGTAATTTTCTGAGATACTGCATTTTGGGTTTTCACTAACTGCAAGCCATAATAATCAAAATTAAAAGAAAGAAATGCTTGAAATATATATCACTCTGTGTGTAATGAATCAATTTAATATATGGTTTTAATTTTTTGAATTGAATAAGTTAACTTTTTGATGATATTCCAATTTTCTGTAAAACGTATGTCAGATGTTTTGGTGAATGGCTTACTAAAGACCTTTACCGACTTGCAAAACCAAATTAGTTTGCCCCAATCTATGCTGTTCTACTATCTACAGTTGCAGCATGCAGTTACAGCCCAAACACTACCATGAGGAGTCAGTCCCTTACCTCCATCTTCAGTATGATGCAAAACACCACTGCCACTAATGGGTGTATTTCAAAATGATATGCAGTGTTGATAGTTACCCTTTCAAGATGGAGAGTTCTTGGGACTGAAATTGGCTCATTTGAGGAGGACTAGTCAGAGGAGGCGAACCCAGAAACTCTCGGCAAATCTGTAATCTGTATACTTCATGACTCGCAAGCTCCTCTATGCAGTAAATGCCATGGAGATCTAATTAATTTACTATGGTGGTGCTCCAAGCTACATATCTACTGGATGAGAAGCCATCCAAACTCTGAACTCAGTATTTCAGATAAAAATTTAGACAGATCCCAAGCAGTGTATCTCTGGTATCTTAGACTCGATATGGCTGCAAAAATTTGCCAAGGCGGAAATTTCGAGGGCTCTATTGCAAGCCCGTAGACTGCTGCTATCCCACTGGAAATCCACAGATCCACTCACACGCTGAAAGAAATGGCCAGGAGCTGAAGTACCACTGGGAGGAGGGCCAGCATGACTTGGATGGGGCAGTGAGGCGGAGGCAGTGAATAGGAGGTAAGCAGTTAATGGGGATTAGGAGGCAGGCCGGTGGGTGGAGTTTAGGATTAAGCTGGGGGACGGAGTTAGTGAGTGGCAGTCAGTTGGTGGCGCGGAACGCACCGGAAGGTTGATTTCTTCACTTGGTCCCCAGTTAGTTAGGGGTAGAGGCAGGTATCATGGGGGACTTGGAGGCACTATTTTCACAACTTCGGGAGGAGATAGTGGCAAGAGACACTGACTGGCTGCAGGCCACGGTTTCCAGCCTAATCCAGGGCCACAGCCAGACCTCCTTTGGCCCCCCGCAAGCCCCCCTTCTCCGGGTCACTCATGTGCTAGGAGGTTAAGGCCTCCTGAGCATTTTAGCCTGGCGACGTTCAGTGTCCGGGACCATATTGGGAGCCCTGCTCAGGACCCTCTGACGCCGCCGGCCAAGCAAAAGCCTGCTGCAGCCTGTGCGGAAGTTGGGAGGAATTCCCGCCCACAGCGGACTCCGGGTGGGAGCCATTCAACTGGGCCTGTTAACACCCCCCTGCTGCAGATACCAGATGCATGGCGGCTGCCTCAGCGGGCTCTCCGCCCAATCGGAGGGTGGCTCGGCGAGGGAGAGATGGCTTGGCGGGTGCCGGCTATTTTCCTGGAACAGTCGGGGCCTGTAATCCAGAAGGGAGAGGGAGGAGACGAGTGGCAGCAGGTGCGCAGCGCCATCGGGGGGACCTGGACGGTGTGCGGTCCAGATCAGCGGCCAGACGGGCTTCCCCTGCCCGGCCTAGGGCTCAGCATGGCAGCCGCATGGATCGGGAGGTGCATCCCGGCATGGTGCGCAGTGAGGACGTCACTGCAGGGCACTCAGCAGCTGCGGGAAATCCTGAGGGAGGCTGGGAGTTCCTAAGACAGTCTGTCAGAGGGAGAGTTGGATGATCAGGATAAAGGCAAGATCCAGGAGGTGACACGTGAAACAGGAACTATGGCTGGATGTCCATTGGGGCAGCGGCAGCCAGGTAAGAACCTTTCTGTCCTATCTTTTTCCTCTCCTGTTCTTAGCACAGGGGATTCTGTGTGCAGGGTTGGTGGTACAGGGGTGCCAGTGGGGCAGGGGGATGGCTCAGGTGGGGTGGGTCACAGTCCTGGTTCCCTGTCCCTTGGGGTAGCAAGTGGGGGTGGTGCAAACATTGTTGGCTGGCTTGCGGAAGGTGTTGGTGCGCTGTGAGGCTGGTACATGGCCGGTGGCAGACGCCTCCCCAGTGGCTGGCGTGGGCTGCAGCCCACACTTCTGCAGCTTAGGGCTCTGTGCTGGTGGTGCCAAGGCCGGTCATATCAGCTGGGGTTGCGGGGCCAGTGGGGGGCCCGATTGCTGGTGGGGTAGGGCTAGCCAATCCTGTGGCCTCGCCTGCATCATCAAAGCTAGTGGCTAGTACAATGGCAGCGGTTGGGGGTCCCGCGCCAGCTGGCAAGGGGGCGGTGGGGGTAGACAGGGTGCGTTTGGCAGATGTCGCCAAATGCGAAGTCTACGTCTGTTTTGAGGGGCCTTTGGTGCTCATTTGAAGGCAGAGGTAAAAAAGCACATTTGGAAAGGGGAGCACGTTGAAATTTTGTCTTTGTTCCCTTGGAGAAGTTTAACTTGGACAAAGTTAAGCCTGACGAGAGCAACGTTTGCAAATTGGTTGCAGGCGTTTGCGATTTTGGCGAGTGTTATTGGGGAAAAGGTGCCAAAAACTGCTCACTGCTTTTTTGCTACCTTGATTCCACTGGGGAGGCGCAAAGGGTGTATGGGGGGACTGCTTGGTTGCTCTATGATGAGCAATTCCGGCAAAGGAAGGCGGTTCGCCCTTCTTTACGTTGGGACCATAAGGACATTAGTCTTTGGATGAAGCTAATGTCCTCTCCAAGAAGTTATTTGCCTCCCTTTCAGGGTGGGGCTGGGGTTTCGGCCTCTGCCGGGCAACCGGCTGCAAGTCGCATGGGTTTCTGCTGGCAATTTAATGCAGGTACATGCAAATTCGGGGCCAAGTGTCAATTCCAGCATGAGTGTTTCACATGTGGGGCTTTGCACTCACAGTCTCTGTGCTTTAAGCAGGGACACGGAAAAGGCGGGATTCTGGAAAAAGGGATGACGCCGGTGAGGCTAATCAGGAAGCGGCCAGGTTATTAGAGTTGGGTTTTACTGAGGGTTTCAAGTTGAATAGTCGACTCCAGGTGGTTCCACCTGTGGTGGATAATTTGAAGTCGGCTAAAGAGCATGCTGGCATTGTTACCGAAAAGTTGTTCAAGGAAGTTTCGTTGGGTCGCATGACTGGTCCGTTTGAGCTGCCGCCATTACTCGATTTGGTTATATCCCCTTTGGGTGTGGTTCCCAAGAAGGAGCCAAACAAGTTTTGGCTCATTCACCATTTGTCCCACCCACGCAGGGGATCAGTTAATGATTCCATTGATCCGGGCCTCTGCACGGTGTCTTACACATCTTTTGATACGGCGGTGGCCTGGGTGCAGCGTTTTGGTAAGGGGGCATTGTTGACCAAAACGGATATAGAGGCTGCTTTTCAGATCTTTGCCTAAGAAGTGCGCTATTTCCTGTTCCTTGTTCGAGCACTTTAGTTATTTTCTGGAATGGGTGGTGCGGGATGTTTCAGGCTTGTCATCCGTCATCCATTACTTGGAGGATTTTTTGTGTATAGGGTCTGCGGAGAGCCTGGTGTGTGCATCGCTGTTGGCTACAGTTCAACAACTTTTGGGGTTCCGTTGGCTGCTGACAAGACTGAAGGTCTGGCTATGGAGCTTCGTTTCTTGGGGATTGTTATAAATACTGTGGCTATGGAGTGCCGTTTGCCTTTGGACAAACTGGAGGGTTTGAAGCAGGAGGTGGCTGGAGCTTTACAGGTGAAGAAGATTCAGCTTTGAGCCCTGTAATCTCTGCTGGGCAAATTAAATTTTGCATGCAGCATCATGCCTATGGAGCAGGTTTTCTGCTGCTGGCAGCGGCCACGGGCGGGGTCTGGGCTTCGCATCATTATATTCGACTGAGGCTGGATCACAAGGAGGATCTGAAAGTGTTGGACTCTTTTTTGGCGACCTATAATGACCACTGGTTGGGGATTTCGAACTTTGATATAGAACTGTTCACCGACACGGCCGGTTCCAGCTGTTTCGGGGCCTTTTACTAGGGAAGGTGGAGCGCCAGGGAGTTGCCAGTGGTCTGGAAATAGGCTGGTTTAGTACGTAATCTGGCAGCGTTGGAATTATTCCCCATAGTGCTAGCAGTTGAGCTATGGGGTGAGGAATTTAGGAATCGCCGCGTGCGTTTTCATTGTGATAATCTTGGGGTTGTACAGGTCATCAATAATAACACTACGCCCCCCCTCCCTCAGTTGTGCGCTTACTGCGGCATCTGGTTCTGACTTTTTTGTGTATCAAGGGTTTTGTGACTGCTGTTCATGTTTCGGGGATTGATAATTCAGTGGCTGATGCGTTGTCTAGTTTCCAGTGGGACAGATTTTGTCAACTGGCACCGGAAGTGGATGTGCACGGGATTCCTTGCCCCAAGCGGTTATGGAGCATCGCATTGCCACTGCTCAGCTTTTGATCCATAGATCGGTTTCTGCAGCTACTTGGACAGTGTACACTAAGGTTTGGCTGGAATGGGGTGCCTTGGTGCGGAAAGTCGGGGAATGCGCTCACGATGAGGGTAGAGTCCATTTTCTGCTTTACTTTATAGGAAGGAATTTTAAGAGCGAGATGTCGACTATATGTCACGAAAGTTGGCTGGGCTGGCCTTTATGTTTCAGTTGGCGGGTCAACGGGACGCTACTAAGGCTTTCATGGTTCGGCGTACTATGCGTGAATATCACACTGGTCGCTAGGCAGCCGACACGAGATGCCCAGTTTCTTTTATGGTTTTGGGGGATGTGGTGGAAAAGTTGGGTAAAGTTTGCGTCTCACAGTTTGAGAGGGACATTTTTTATTGGCCTTTTTGGAGCTTTTCGGGTGGGTGAGATGGCGAGTAAGAGCAAAAAGGGGGACGTGGTTTGGATGTTCAAGATGTGTGGGTTCAGAGGGATACTTTGGCGGTGTTCCTGAGGAGGTCCAAAACGGATCAATTGAGTAAGGGGGCCTGGGTGGAGTTGAGGATGGTGGTCCCGGGTTCTCTTATATGTCCGGTTGCAGCTGTGGGGGGGAATTCGGCCAAGTCAGGCCTCAAGGCAGAGACTCAAGGATGGGACAGCTGTGTCACGCTTTCAATTTCAGGCGGTGTTCAAAAAATATAAAAAATTTATACAACACAACTAATTCCCTCTACCACTGTGTATCACCACTGCACTAAACACAATCTCACCCTATAATCTAAGCTGCTACATATACAAAAAAAATGTGTTAATATTAGTGCAATGATCCTATCCTCAGATAGAAAATTCAAAAAAGCATGTAGCGCTAAATGTGCAAATAACTCACACCATATATCTAATTATATCTCACATGAGAAGTATACCAAAAACATGCATAAATACACTCACATATACTGTACATATAAATATAAAGTGCTAAATGTGCGAATGGTATACAATAAAACATGCACTTATACCCAAACTTAATCAGATATAGCAAAAAACATAAATTATCAAGTGAAAAAAGAAAAAAAAATATATAAAAATAGTGTAATAAAAAAATCCAACAACAGTAATCCACGTGAAAATGATGATTAGTGTCCAAATAAGGCGATTAATCCTTCACCACACCTTCAGTGACCGTGAATCCCCCAATGTGAATACACTCACCAGCTATTAAGCCAAACACTTTCGTGCTTGGCTGATAAGGCTTTCAACCCTCTAAACAGAGTTATAATTGCAGGATCATCAAACTTGAGAAGCCCATACACATTCACTCGCTCTATTTCAGCAGGTCCGTGACAGTTGGAGTGTGCTGTACACCTCCCTTCACTTCCTCGGTCCACAATCACCATACACTGGCCAGCACTCTAGATTAATGATACAATACGTTCGCCAGATAGCCACGCCCGACATGTTTCGTCATCAGTCTGACTTACTCATGGGATTGGCTATCTGGACGGAGTGCGCAGTAATGGACAGATGTCCGTTAACCGCGCATGCGCCAATCGCGTGTCCCTGTACCATCAATGAGCCAGCATTTCCATCACAGCACATAGTATAATCTCCCCAAACATATTACCCACAAGTGCCGCCCAATACCTACAATCAACGTCATTCCCCGGCTATTCAGCATTATACTATGGTGCGCCGAGCCGTCAGTGAGCTGTGCAGCACAAGAAACTATTAATAAACCCATATAGATCGGATCCTCTCCATGTATGATGCATATATGACCCCTACATTACTATGCCACTTTTAATAGCCAATCCATTAAGGATTAGAATGCTCAGAATAGTATAGTAATATTGCATCATATCTATATGTGTATCTAAAAGATAATAAAACCACCTACCCTCACACTACAGCCCATATAATCTAGGATGTACAAACTAATATTTCTTACTAAGGCAACTACCTGCGGTGACACCTAGCCTCATTAATAAAATTAACTCTTAATTCTAGTTTCCACACCAAGGAAACCTATAACAATTAAAAAAAAATGTAAACTTAGCAAAGATATTCTGGACATACATGATATATAAATATAAAACTAGCCCAATCAATCAATTTATATCATTAAAAAATACCAAGAAGAAAAATATATAAGTAAATGAAATAAAATGTGAAAATAAAAATAAAATAAAAATAGAATTAAAAATAAAACTAACAATGAAAATGAAAATAAAAAAAAAAAAATTTAGAAATAAAAATAAAAATAGAGGTGAAAATAAGAGTACAAATAAAAGTGAAAAAAATGAAAAAAATAATAATAAAAATAAAAATAAAATTAAAAATAAAAATATATAAATAAAAATAAAAATAAAAATAAAATAAATATAAATAAAAATAAAAATAAGAATACAAATAAAAATAAAAATAAATAAAGAAAAACATGAAAATAAAGATGTTAATTAAAAGAGATAGTAATGAAACTAAATAAATATAAAATAATAAATACTAATAGTGATAATGATCCTATTCAGAAATAAGACCAAAAAACAATGTTTTGTGTGTTAATGTGTGTGTTAATACTACTAAATGGGTGCATACAGATTTTCCAAATAAATAAATATATATATATATATATATATATATATATATATATATATATATATATATATATACATCTCCCCAATAGCTCAAAAATTGCTAATGAAGCAATTGAGATTCAGCTCTATGTTCATCCCCCTAGGAGAGAGACACTTTATTAAAAATAATCCTCTGGGACAAATCCCTAACGCGATTTGATCCTCTCTAAGAGGGATGGACACAGCCAATATCACAGAACTGCAGTAAGCTAGGATCCTGTTGGTGACATTCTTTGAAATGCAGTGACACACTATGATATTGAAAGCCTTTTCTAAGATTTGCAAGATGCTCAGAGATCCGTACTCTGAGCAATCTTTTGGTGCGTCCTACATAAAACAGTCCACAGTGGCACCAGAGCAAATACACCACATGTGTCATGTTGCACATCATGAATTCACCAATATCGAATGTATCACCCTCCCTATTGGTAACAGAGGTAACCCCCCTATTCACTTGTCGAACCGTCCTGCAACAAATACACCTCCTGCATGCAAAGAAACCTTTTAGTTCCCTGGAGAGGGATTGTCTTATTGGGGGGTCAAGTATATTTTTCACCACTCTATCCCCTATATTAGGAGCCCGTCTATAAATGAATTTCGGCTGTCTAGGTAGTACTGTCCCCAAATGTTTGTCCCTGCCCAGAATATACCAATATTTCTTAAATATTTGTTCTATATCCTTATACTGGTGGTGATACCCTGACACAAAGCCCCATTGATGTTGTTCATCTATTGCTCCTTCAATTCTCCCCCTTAGACATACAGTGGTGTGAAAAAGTGTTTGCCCCCTTCCTCATTTCCTGTTCCTTTGCATGTTTGTCACACTTAAGTGTTTCGGAACATCAAACCAATTTAAACAATAGTCAAGGACAACACAAGTAAACACAAAATGCAATTTGTAAATGAAGGTGTTTATTATTAAAGGTGAAAAAAAATCCAAACCATCATGGCCCTGTGTGAAAAAGTGATTGCCCCCCTTGTTAAAACATACTATAACTGTGGTTGTCCACACCTGAGTTCAATTTCTATAGCCACACCCAGGCCTGATTATTGCCACACCTGTTCACAATCAAGGCATCACTTAAATAGGAGCTGCTTGACACAGTAAGGTCCACCAGAAGATCCTTAAAAGCTACACATCATGCCGAGACCCAAAGAAATTCAGGAACAATTGAGAAAGAAAGTAATTGAGATCTATCAGTCTGGAAAGGGTTATAAAGCCATTTCCAAAGCTTTGGGAATCCAGCGAACCACAGTGAGAGCCATTATCCACAAATGGCGAAGACATGGAACAGTGGTGAACCTTCCCAGGAGTGGCCGGCCGCCCAAAATTACCCCAAGAGCGCAGCGACGACTCATCCAAGAGGTCACAAAAGACCCCACAACAACGTCCAAGGAACTGCAGGCCTCACTTGCCTCAGTTAAGGTCAGCGTTCATGCCTCCACCATCAGGAAAAGACTGGGCAAAAATGGCCTGCATGGCAGAGTTCCAAGGAGAAAACCACTGCTGAGCAAAAAGAACATCAAAGCTCGTCTCAATTTCTCCACAACACATCTTGATGATCCCCAAGACTTTTGGGACAACATTCTGTGGACCGATGAGACAAAAGTGGAACTCTTTGGAAGGTGTGTGTCCAAGTATATCTGGCGTAGAAGGAACACTGCATTTCATAAAAAGAACATTATACCAACAGTAAAATATGGTGGTGGTAGTGTGATGGTCTGGGGCTGTTTTGCTGCTTCAGGACCTGGAAGACTTGCCGTGATAAAAGGAACTATGAATTCTGCTGTCTACCAAGAGATCCTGAAGGAGAATGTCCGACCATCTGTTCGTGTACTCAAGCTGAAACAAACTTGGGTTCTGCAGCAGGACAATGATCCTAAACACACCAGCAAGTCCACCACCGAATGGCTGAATAAAAACAAAATGAAGACTTTGGAGTGGCCTAGCCAAAGTCCTGACCTGAATCCTATTGAGATGTTGTGGTATGACCTTAAAAAGGCCGTTCATGCTCGAAAACCCTCTAATGTAACTGAATTAGGACAATTCTGCAAAGATGAGTGGGCCAAAATTCCTCCAGGACGCTGTAAAAGCCTCATTGCACGTTATCGCAAATGCTTGGTTGCAGTTGTTGCTGCTAAGGGTGGCCCAACCAGTTATTAGGTTTAGGGGGCAATCACTTTTTCACACAGGGCCATGATGGTTTGGATTTTTTTTCACCTTTAATAATAAACACCTTCATTTACAAATTGCATTTTGTGTTTACTTGTGTTGTCCTTGACTATTGTTTAAATTGGTTTGATGTTCCGAAACACTTAAGTGTGACAAACATGCAAAGGAACAGGAAATGAGGAAGGGGGCAAACACTTTTTCACACCACTGTACTTCTCTTGGGGTATTAGCAATTTCCCTAATAGTACTATCCAAAATACACTCTTCATAGCCCTTTTGCAGAAATCTGTTTTTGAGAACCTGGGACTGAATTTCACAATCTTCATCTTCTGTGCAGTTGCGACGGACCCTCAAAAATTGTCCCTTCGGGATATTTTTAATCCATGAGAGATGATGCCCACTTTAATTGATAAGTAACTATTACGATCTGTGGATTTAAAGAACACCACTGTATTGAATTTACTTCCCTTCCTTTCTATTTTAAGGTCAAGAGAGTTCACAGAATTTGGACTTACAGTATATTCCAATGTTATATTATGGGCATTATCATTAAGATGCCTTAAAAAGTTTTTAACGGACAACTCCGTCCCCTTCCAAATGAAAAAAAAGGTAATCAATAAATCTACATTAAAAAATCAATTGCAGGGGTTTGATACCAAACACACATCTATCCTCCCATTCTGCTATAAATAGGTTGGCGAGACTGAGGGCATATTTTGCCCCCATTGCCACACCAACCTGATGGGAATAGAACACACCCCCATACCAGAAGTAGTTGTGTGTCATGCAGAACTCTAATGCACGACCAACAAACACCTTATGAGTATGTGGGATGTCCTCTCTCCTACTCAAAGCCTAATTAAGAGCCAAGAGGGCATCCTGGTGCTGAATAATGGTGTATAATGCGGCCACATTGGCTGTTACTAAATACACTTCAATTGAGGGCAGCACTAAAACCTCATCCAATGATCTCAAAAGATCAGTGGTATCCCTCAGATACACCTTGGTGGTTCTCACGCTGGGTTGGAGGAACCGGTCCAGATATTCACCCAACCTAGCTGTGACCGATCCAATCCCATTCACAATCAGATGGGCTGGTGGTGACAACACATTCTTGTGGATCTTGGGTAAGGTATAGATCACCGGGATCCTGCATACACTAGGGACCAGATACTTCCTTTCTTTGGCATTCAGGGCCCCCTTCCCAAACCCCCATTCAATAAGAGACTCCAACTGCATTCTATATTCATCAGTGGGATCAGATCCTAATTTCTTATAGGTGTTGACATTGCCTAGAAGTTCTTCTAACTGTTTATGGTAGAAGGACTTCTCTAATACAACTACACCCCCCCCCCCCCCCCCTTGTCAGCTGGGCGTATGATGATGTCCTTTTTCTCCTCCAGGGAATCCTATCCCATCCTTGAGATAACTTGGATTAACATGCTTCTTCAAGGGTAATTCCTCTAAATCATTCAGTACCAGGTTTTTAAAAACCTCTACAAAATGATTACCAGACATTTGGGGATTAAATAATGATCGATTTCTCAGTCCACTATCCACCCGAGTCTCATTGTATCCAAGGGTCTTGGAATAATAGGATTGGTCAAGAAATGTTTTTTGATATTCAAAAAACATTTAAAAAAACATTTCTATCTAAATAGACATCAAATTTGTTCATAGTTTTCCGCGGGGCACATTTAAGGCCCATATTCAAAATGTTCCTTTCCTTATCATCCAATTCTACCTTACTCAAGTTTAAGACCCCATCACTTACATGTCCCTCAGCCTCTTTTTTGGATTGTTTAAATAGTTTTCTCCATCCTGCACGACACCCCCTAGTTCTCTTGATGGTGGGCCTACATTCTGTATAGGCCCACTTATTTGTCCATTGTATGTTGGTTGAGAGTGCCTCCTTGGGGTTCCCGCACCCCTTCCTCCCCCCTCCCGTTGACCTAAAAAGGGGTGGACCTTGGGATGGGTACCCAGGCCCATTAAATTGTCTATTTGGGCCTTCATCCAACAAGGGCATGAACCTGTTGGAGATCGGGATAGGGCTTTCCCCACCCTGATATTGACCATAGTTGTAATTCTGTGCCCATCTATGATTACCTTGGGGTACATAGTTGGGCGGACAATAATCCCTACTCTGTTGGGGTGGGTGTAGCCCATATTGATTAAACTGGTAATCACCTCCCCTTTCATAGTGATGTAGTCTAGGCGAATAATAACCACCATTCTGCTGATTCCCCATATATTGCTGTGTTACACTCCTCCAATAATTGTATTGCTGCGATGTCTGGGGTGGTGGTAATTTCTTATTCTTCCCTTTACCCACTACTACTTCTCCTCCATTTTTTGAGCTCTCAATAACATTAGTTGAGCTCTCAATCCTGAATCAGACCCCTGGATCACTTCACCCCTCCCTTCATTCCGTTGCCATGCATAAATTGTATTATTCTTAAAATCTGCTGCATCACTATTATATTTTTTCACCTTCTTTTTCTGTATGTCTTTGTCCCATTTCTCCAATTTTTTCTTCATGGTATTATTAAAATCCTTAATCTGGGTAGTGTCACCTACAATTTCTAATTTACTTTTTATCTGGCTAATCTGCTCTTTTAATTTTCCTAATTTCACTTCCTTCCTTTTTAAAACCAAAATCTGTAATTCTTTTACCATTTAAAAAAAAAAAGCCAGCTACTTATCCATAGAGCATAGAGAGTGTTCAAAAAATGTTTGGTGGCAGTGGGGTTGAGGGCGTAAAATTATTCTTCTCACTCATTCCGCATCAGAGCGGCCACAGAGGCGGTCTGGTGGGGATTGGATGAGAATGTGGTTTGGAGTATTGGAAGTTGGGAATCAGCGCAATTTAAATCATATGTTCGCCCCCACTTGTTGTAGTTAAAAAAACATAATGGGGGGGATTAATGTTTGTGGCTCCTCTCTCTCTCAGCTTCTACAAATTCATGTTGTGCGTTCAGGTGAGTCATTTGCTGAGGTCCTGGAGTGATGTGTTTTTCCCTTCCCCTCCCCCTCTTTTTCTGTTTCTTTTTCTTTCAGATTCGGAAACCTGCTTGGTGTGGATCCTGGGACACTCCTATGTGTATTGGGGTGCCAGGAGGGTAGATGCCAGGAAGGATGGCAGGGTGTTAGGTTTGTCTGGGGAGGAGGGCGTAGTACGCTGGATTGGAGTCCCAGGCATGCTATGGTCCAGGGTGGTACTTGAAATGCATAGGTACATTCGATTGGGCCTCCCCCCGATGTGGTTCTGCTACATGTGGGGGGTAATGACCTGGGTTTCGCGATGCGCAAAGGAATTGATCAGGGACATCAAATTTGATCTGTTATGGCTGCAATCCTTTTTCCCTGATACCATTTTTATCTGGTCTGATATTGTGGCCAGGTCGGCTTGGCATTTGGCTCGCTCTGTCACAGGTCTGAACAGAGCCAGGGTGAAAGTCAACAAAGCGGTGGGCAAGTTTTTTGTACGGAACGGGGGTTTGGCGGTTCGTCACTGGGAATTGGAGGAGGAAACGTGACGTTTTTTACGTTCTGATGGGGTGCACCTGAATGCTATTGGTATTGACCTGTGGCAACTAGGTTTGCAGGATATAGAGGGGTGGGTCCTGCGCAAATCGTGCCACTCAAATAAATACACAAATTCAAACTAATATAAATATGTGCATACATATAATGCCGTGAAAAAAAAATATAGTTCATAAAGCAGCACGGGTAAAAATATAAAAAATGGAGAAGGGATCAATGATAGAATACTGATAGAATGTCCGCTACTCAAGGCTCCCAGAACTCTCACCTTCAAACGAAGTGAATAAACAAATCAAACAAACTCCAGGATTCTCTTATTTCATTCATTAATAATAGCCATCAGGAAATCCAAAGGAGGGATGTAATGATACAATTCCGCCACTAGAGGGCCAGTCCCAGCTTATAGAATAGGTAATATGGATCTTCACTTCTATTCCACAGTGTATGGCTCAAAATAAGAGAAAGGAGGGGGAGAGAGAGAAACAGGAGACTTCCATAGTGTAGTAGTTTAAAAAACGGCAGGTAGATTTATTAAGAAGCAGTAAAGACTCTCACATTTAAATTGCAAAAAACAAACACAATCAGGAAGAGGGTGTAATGGCAACTTCCTGCCTGTCTTACTCTACTTCCGGTTCGTCCTATGGCCACTCCCTACGCGTTACGACATGTGACTTCTTCATGGGGATTACTGCTTCTTAATAAATCTACCTGCCGTTTTTTAAACTACTACACTATGGAAGTCTCCTGTTTCTCTCTCTCCCCCTCCTTTCTCTTATTTTGAGCCATACACTGTGGAATAGAAGTGAAGATCCATATTACCTATTCTATAAGCTGGGACTGGCCCTCTAGTGGCGGAATTGTATCATTACATCCCTCCTTTGGATTTCCTGATGGCTATTATTAATGAATGAAATAAGAGAATCCTGGAGTTTGTTTGATTTGTTTATTCACTTCGTTTGAAGGTGAGAGTTCTGGGAGCCTTGAGTAGCGGACATTCTATCAGTATTCTATCATTGATCCCTTCTCCATTTTTTATATTTTTACCCGTGCTGTTTTATGAACTATATATTTTTTTCACGGCATTATATGTATGCACATATTTATATTAGTTTGAATTTGTGTATTTATTTGAGTGGCACGATTTGCGCAGGACCCACCCCTCTATATCCATTATTTGATAGTTTGTGTTCACTATTTTGTCCTGCTGCATTTTTTAGTTAGCATTTGCACTTTATATCACTCAGGCTTTTTTTCAAAGCATCTGTGTGTCATGAATTTTGACTTTAGATTTTGTTTTACTCTAGTCACTCATTACCACTTAGCGGCGCGAAGGCTGACCACTTTCATAGGTTTGCAGGATGGTGTGCAGCGGGCGTTCTTGGGTTTGGAGGGCGACACGCATGTAAGGGTGTCTTGTGTGTGTGCTGTAGCGGGAGGTCTATGGGGAACGCACCAGAAGGTTCATTTCCCACCCTCCCTCCAATTATAGTTATAGTGACAGGTGCATACTGGATCTGGGGTGGTTTAATTTTCGTAGTTGGGGCATTATGGGTGTAAATGGGTGGTTACCTTTTTTACTGTCGTAGCAGTGGGAGGTCTATAGGGTCTTTGAAGGCGGTGCTGAGAAATAATGGAGGTTTGGGGGGGTTGGGTCCTTTCCCTTAACTGATAACAATAGTGTGTAGTAGCTTGTATCTGGAAGGAAGTAGCTGCTTGTCCCTGAGCTTGCGTAATACACGGCGTGGGGCCTTTTATGGGTGTACCGATACAACTAGTTGGTTGGAAATTATAATTTGCTTTCAAAGACCTCTAGATCAGGAAGGTTTAATACTGATGTGTATTTTGTTGGTAATGTTTATGTAAAAATGTATTATATGCATTAAGTTAAATGTTTGTGTGAATTTTGTATTTTATTTGTTGTAATAAAAAGGCTGCTATAGCCATTCGACTCCAAAAGAATTGTGTCGTCTGGTCAATTGCTAGTAAAGATGTATAAGGGAGTAGAATGTTATTTACGGGAGCCTCACGAATATGTACATCCCTTAGTCATGAATAGAGCACTTGGGAGACACACTCCATTCGGAAAATATATTTATCAGCATAGAGGTTGCCCGGATAAATTTGTAAAACTATGGGAACCCTGGCTTGATACTCCAAGACTTAACTCTTTAGATTTAATAACTAATAGGATTCTGTAATTGACCTGACTGTGTTTGATTTGCACAGTGCCATTTAGGCTAATGGTATTTGTACTCAACTCCCTGTTATAGCAGATGTCTCAATGATATCAGTGCTGTATTATGTGAATATAGTGCTCTATAGCCGCACAATGGATGGATTCACAAGTTGTCTATACCAACTGTCTGCTTTAACTGTCGATTACTCTGAAATTGTATTTTTAATTTTCAATTAACATTCTTCCTGATTTAGAAAAAATCCCATCATGCAATCAATCGTGCAATGCCATCAAGAAGGTCCAAGCCTTTTATAATATTTCCTACTGTACAGATTTGGGCAGTACACCAGTCCTATCACTTTCAGAAGGATTATTGGCACTATTCTTCTGTGTGTTGGATGTCTCTTTGCAATGTAGTTACTATTTTTAAATGATGGTAAATGCTGTGTTAAACTTTTGTTGCATTTCCTGCCAGCAGTTTAATAACTGGAATACAGTATATGTATCTCACTGCAGGAACATACTCAGTGCACCAGTAACCACATCCAAGTGTTGAAAACATCATACACTATTGGGCTGTATCTGTGAGCTGTGTTAAATAGCAATAAATGGGCTAATCCCAGATGAGTAGTTTACCTCCAGAATACTTTGTTTGTAGACCAATGCTCTTCTACATTTATTATGTAGCTGAACACGCTTAAAGTGAAGCTCTAGCCAAACGTTTTAATAGCTTTAGATCAAAAGGGTTGGGACCTTTCAGATTTCTGTTGCTGTTTGTGTGCCCACCCCCCTGTGGTCACTGGGTCAGGCAATAATGGAAACAGGGGCACAGACCAAAAAAAGAGTGGGGAGAGATTAGAACCTCTGTTAGGATTTTATTGTTTGCGCATCTGTTGGAGGAATTCTCCTCTTTTTCTTTCCCAGTGACAGTGGTCTTTGGAACAAAAAGGGAATGGAAAAGTTCCAAACATGTAACAAGGCAATAATAAAAATCTGTTAATTTCCAGACATTGGAGGACAGAACTACTGCCAACTGTGAAGGAATAGATGGATTATATTGATCATATCCATGAAATTGAAGAAGTCTTACACTCAAAACAGGACAGAATAACACAAGTTAACAATACATGGTAAGCCTGGATAACATTTAAACAGATCATAGTTTACAGAAATATTAAAACAAAGACATACTGTGTTTGATTTTCCAAATGCAAATAGGATGTTCACTTTGCAAGAGGTTTTGAGTGAAATTTCTTTCTCTTGCATAACGTAGTATTTGTATACCTGAAGAACTTTTGTTTGACTAGTTATCCTGAATCTGATCACTTTTGTATTGCTATGAGATCAGTGGTGGCCTTGGTGTCTACCTACTCTGCTCTCCGCACCTTCACAGATTGATATAGAATTGGCACAGCCAACACTGCAAGTTCATGAGGCACTCTGCAGCCCTTTGGGGGTTTCTGAGCTCACTGCCTGAACATCCATCCACCCAGGGCCATCTTTAATATTGATTGGACCCTGGGCAAAATTTTTCTAGCCCCCCCCCCCCCCCCTCCATGCAATTTCACTCTCCACCTGCTCTCAGACATACAATAAATAGCAGCTAGACTCAAAATCAGTTTACTGAATCAGATCAGGCAGCTATTGCAATTGCTTTCCAGCGGTTACAGTGTATCATTACCGCTCACTGGCTGGTTGCTAGAGGTTACAGAACACATTACAGCTCACTGGTTAGTTGCTATAGGTTACAGCACATGATTTCTGCTTGTTGATTCGTTGCTAGAGATTACTGTGGATATGACCTCAGGGGGGCGTGATATACATATCAATGCCGCCGGTCGCCTCTATTTACATAGGAATGCCGGTAATTTACATGTAAACACAGGGTATGCAGGTGAGTCATCTGTACACAACAATAGGGCAATGCTGGGCAGCATTAGTAGTAACACTTCACACTGAGATATTGGGACACAGCACAGGACTAAAACCTTGCGGGACAAGGGAATTTAAACCAGGATAAAGGTAAAAATAAACTGCGCTCAGGTAAAAGGACATCAAAACATCAGAAAACAAATAAACTAAAGGCAGCAGCTTAAAGTAGGATACACACACTTAATACACTATAAAAAAGATGGCTCTAAAGCTGCGCCATAAACCCCAGTTAGCTAGCAAAATATCAAATACCTGAATTAAATTAAATAAATTAACATATACAATCCATATAGATAATAAATAGATCAAATGACATAATTTGTGACGAAACGCATCTGGGAAGGCACGCAGTGACGCCACCATGCTATACGAGGAGAGGACGGGCTCCCAAATGAACGCCGGCCGGCTTTTCGAATCATTTCTTTGATGCGTTTTTTACATGGGCTAAATGTAAGTACATATATTTTTTAATTTAATAAAAAGTCCAACTGGTTTTATACTATGGAGGCTCCCTCCTCTTTTTGAGTTACCAATAGTATCACTACCAATCCGGGACCGCTGATTGTGGGATTTTCATGGGACGCTGCTGGATACAGGGTGAATTGATCTATGAGCTTTCAGTGTATGGAAGTGACACAGCTGATTTAATGATAAGGCTCCATTTGTGTTGTTTTCTGGTAAGCGCATCCACTACTCGGTGACGGGCACCTGTTTGCTGTTCTGTGTGGATTCACTGTGGTGACCTGAAAATAACTCCTATGAAGGACTCTATCCAGGGCCGTTTTTAATATTGATTGGGCCCTGGGCAAACATTTTTTGGGGCCCCCCCAAAGCCCCACACTCTGAGACATACAATAAATAGCAGCTAGACTCAAAATTACTTCACTGCAGCAGATCAGGCAGCGATTGGTTTCTAGAGGTTACAGCACACATTACGACTCAGTGATTAGTTGCTAGAGCTTACAGCACATAATTTCTGCTTGCTGATTGGTTGCTAGAGGTTACTGCACATTAATACTGCTCACTGATTGGTTGCTAGAGGTTACTGCACATCCTTACCACTCACAAATTGGTTGCTAGAGGCTACTGCACAGCATCACCCCGCACCTATTGGCTGCTAGAGGTTACTGCACATCATTATTGTTGCTCACTACTTGGTTGCTAGAAATTTCAAGAGATCATAACTGTTCACTGATTTGTTGCTGAAGGTTACTGCACATCAATACCACTCACTGGTGCTAGAGATTACAGCACATCATTACAGCTCACTGGTTGGTTGCTAGAGGTTACAGCAGATCATTACAGTGCAGTGATGAGGGGTGTGCTATGTACAAAGTGCAGGGTTGAGGGGTGCACTGTGCTTGGAGTGCAGGGCTGAGGGGTGCACAGAGTACAAGGCTGAGGGGTGCGCAGAGTGCAGGGCTGAGGGGTGTGTAGAGTGCAGGGCTTAGGGGTGCGTAGAGTGCAGGGCTGAGAGGTGCGCAGAGGGCAGAGCTGAAGGGTCCACAGAGTGCAGGGCTTAGGGGTGCATGGAGTGCAGGGCTGAGGAGTGCGCGTAGTGTAGGGCTGAGGGGTGCGCTGTGCTCGAAATGTAGGGCTGAGGCATGTGCGGTGGAGGGGTGAGGAGTTCGTGGAGTGCCGGGGTTAAGCGGAGTGTGCGGAGTTGCGAGCGGAGGGGTGACGTAGAGTGCAGGGCGGAGGGGTGCACAGAATTGCGGGCGGAGGGTGTGCAGAGTGCAGGGCGGAGGGGTGCTCAAAATTGCGGGCGGAGGGGTGCGAAGAATTGCGGGTGGTGGGGTGCGCAGAGTGCAGGGCGGAGGGGTGCGCAGAATTGCCGTCAGAGGGGTGCGCAGAGTGCGGGGCGGAGGGGTGCATAGAGTGCAGCGCAGAGGGGTGCGCAGAATTGCGGGCGGAGGGGTGCGCAGAGTGCAGGGCAGAGGGGTGCGCAGAGTGCAAGGCGGAGGGGTGCGCAGAGTGCAGGGCGGAGGGGTGCACTGTGACCGAGTGCAGGGGTGCGTGGAGTGCAGGGCAGAGGGGTGCGAAAAATTGCGGGCCGAGGGGTGCGCAGAGTGCAGGGCGGAGGGGTGTGCAGAGTGCAGGGGTGTGCGGAGTTGCAAGTGGAGGGATGTGCAGAGTGCAGGGCAGAGGGGTGCGCAGAATTGCGGGCGGAGGGGTGCGCAGAGTGCAGGGCGGAGGGGTGCGCGGAGTGGCGGGCTGAGGGGTGCACTGTGACCGAGTGCAGGGGTGCATGGAGTGCAGAGCTGAGGGGTGCGTGGAGTGTGGAGTGCACTGTCTACATCCCCCCCACAGTACAAAGCTCTCTTTCCCAGTTCGGAGCCCCCCCCCCCAGTTCCTCTCCACACCACAAAATATCACAGAGCTGCAGAGTACTCACGGTGTGTCCGTGCAGGCTGCCAGTCAGGAGGAGCTTCTCTCTGTGCAGCTCCCCCCCCCCCTCGCCTCTGCTCTCCTATAGTGTTTGGCGCTCGTGCAGTTTCCCCGCCCCTCACTCCTCTGCTCTCTCATAGAGATCGATATGTATAGAGGAGGGAGGGTTTGAGCGGCCGCGGGGAGAGGAGCGCTGTCGCTTGTAAATACAGAGACAGCGCTTTTGTATTTACAAGTGACGGAACTGAGCAGAGCCGGAGGTGGCTGAGCTCCGGCTAAAACAAAACCCTGGCGGGCATCGTGGGATTAAAGGGGCTACTTGGGGCCCCCCAACAATGATCGGGCCCTGGGCAGCTGCCCCTTTTGCCCCGCGGTAAAGACGGCCCTGACTCTATCCTATAAGCCTTGTCTTTCTTTTTTGAGTGGATGAACTGCGATTTTGAAGTTTTATTTTTTGGTATTCATTTATGCGAAATTAATTTGATCTATTTATTATCTATATGGATTGTATATGTTAATTTATTTTATTTAATTGAGGTATTTGATATTTTGTTAGCTAACTGGGGTTTATGGCGCAACTTTAGAGCCATCTTTTTTAAACCAGGATAGTTGGCAAGTATAAAACAGCTGCTTTGTTCCCCACAAAAATAACAGGGCCCAGGGCAGCTGTCCCTTTTGCCCTGCCTTAAAAACAGCCCTGCATCCACCCTCCAAAACAAAGCATCCATTTTCTTGAAAAAATGATGGTACAATGCTGGTGATTAATAACGTCAGTTACTACTACACTATATAAATGTATAGAAATAGCACATAGGCGAAAGGCAGCTAGCAAACACACAGGTTGGTACACAAACTTCCACAATAAAAAAGAAAAATTATTTTGCAGCACCAAAATATTATTATGAGCAATAATACAATTAATATGTAATAAATGTGACATAATCAGTATACGAATAAACAGCAGTGATTAGTATTAACTAAATGTCCTATTAATGACACAAAAACATTGTACAGAAAAAGTTTATCATAGTGAAAAAGTAATGTATATCCACCACCGTGTCCAATTGGAGAAAAATGTTCTAATGTATATCCACACCATACCTTCTAGTCAATTACAAACTCATCAGAAGTATGTGCTACAAACTGTGCAACACAGCGAGAATGGTGAATTAAACGGAGCTCACGCCTTCTCTATCATCACAAACTCAGCCCAAGGGAACCATACACTTTGCCTACGAATGACAGCAGAGATAATGGTAAACCAGCACTGCATTATATCAATAAAGCTCACCACAGGAGCAAGCAAAGTGATACCATAGCGTAGTAATTTTATTTAAAATTGTAAAAGTGTCACTGCTCAGCATCCAAGACATTGTCATATCATCAGGAATAAGATACCTCCCTACGCATTTTGTCCAATAGAATATCTTCAGGGGACCTCTAGCACCAGTGTTCTCACATCTTTTCCCACCAAGGCCAAGGGATAGATCTGAAGCCATATTTTCATAGCCAAAAACATCACTTTTGCCACTATATTTGTGGAAATTGAATTACAACATACCAAACCAGTGGTCACATTACTATTGGTGGCCATATTGTCTTAGACCTTGTACACACGGTCGGACATTCAGACGGAAAATGTCCAATTGGACCATGTTGTCGGATAATCCGACCGTGTGTGGGCTCCATTGGACTGATTCTGTTGGAATATTCGACCGACAAAGTTTTAGAGCTGGGCTATAAAATGTTCCGACAACATGATCCGATCGGACCTTGTCCGATTGTGTGTAGAGAATTCCGATTGGACAAAGTGCCACGCATGCTCAGATCAAATTACAAGACCAAAGCTATTGGCTACTAGCCTGAACGTAGTCCCGTCGTAATGAAATAACATCATCACGTTCTGAACGATCGGATTCTCCGAAAACGTTGTCCGACCGTGTGTATGCTACACCAGTTTCGGACAAAATCAGATGGATTTTGTTGTCGGAATGTCCGACCGTGTGTACAAGGGCTTAGACACTAAACACCATCATATTTTTGTGGACCAGTAATTGTATAAAACAAAGCCAGAAAAATATAACAATAACAACACTGTGTATTATTTTTATTGAAATCAATCAGTACAATGCAGGAGAATAAATAGAAAACTTTTTAAATAAATAAAAATATAGGAATCGGGCCACTAAATGTAGGTAAATTCATAAAAACATAAATATGGTCTCAATATTGACAGTCTGTGTGCCGAGGTCCTAGGAAATAAAATGGTGGTCATTACAACTTTTATGTCACACGGTCTTTGCGCAGCAATCTTTCAAACGTGCCTTTTTGGGGATAAAAAAAAGTTTCAAGAATAAAAAAAACAGTAAGGTTAGAACCAATTTTTTTGTAAAATGTAAAAGATGATGTCATGCCGAGTAAATAGACACCTACTGTAACATGTCATGCTTTAAAATTACGCACGTTCATGGAATGGTGCCAAACTTTGGTACTTAAAAATCCCTGTAGGTGGTGCTTTAATTTTTTTTACAGGTTACCTTTTTAGAGTTATAGAGGAGGTATTGAGCTAGAATTATTGCTCTCACTCTATCATTCATGGTGGTACATCACATGTGTGATTTGAACTTTGTTTACATATGCAGGAGCGACTTACGTATGCTTTCTCTTCTGTGAGCGAGCACACGGGGACAGGGGGTGCTTACTTTTTTTATTGTTTATTTTATTTTTTATTTTTTACACTTTCCCTTTAAAAAAAAAGATTATTCACAATCTCCGGCTTTCCTGCTAAGTCCCCAGCATTGTTTACTTCCGCCGGCCTGAACGTGACATCATAACGTCACGCCCGGGCCTCCGAGAGTCATAGAGATTGCCAGGGACCATCTGTCCCTCAGATTTCTCTATGTCTAACTTCCGGAACTGGCGGATTCCTTCTCCAGATCACTGATCGCACGAGAGAGCCAATAGAAGCTCCGGAGGGCAGCTATAAGAACGATCAAGCGACTGAACTGCCTTTATGATTGTTATTATGGTGCACAGAATCGAGAGAACGATATCTGAATGATGCCTGTAGCTGCAGGCATCATTCAGATATCCCCACTGACGTCATGTGACACACCTTCGGCGCAAGGTGGTTAAAAGTGATACAGAGACAATCCAACAGTTATATAATAAATGAAGAAGGCCTAATTTCTAAGCAAAGAAACAACCTAATTTATTGGGATTCAATGATTACGGTAACTAGTGTCAATAAAACAATTGATGTCCCAGTCCATGTTTATCCCTTTTTCTGCCAGGCCCTGTGCTCCACTTTTAACCTCACGTGGCCAGATCATTTTTGCAATTTTTCCATTGCTTTCTTATTTTTCCCTTACAGCTTTCAGAATTTGTAAAAGACCCCCCTCCCCCAACAAAGACCCCCCCCCCAAATAAATTTCCTGAAATAACATGAGCAGTAGAATAAGAAGAAGGTGCTACTGATTTTTAAGCCCCTCCCCCCCCCCATGATATTGGCCTAAATGTTTCTCAAAACAATATTTTTGCTAAAAATACACTCATTACTAGCAGACACAAACAGCAAATTTTACACCATTTCTGCTAAATTCTACTAAATGTAAGATCTCAACCTGTATTGAGTTATTAACCACTTCAATGCAGGGCACTTATACACCTTCCTGCCCAGGCCAATTTTCAGCTTTCAGCGCTGTCGCACTTTGATGGGCACTGATAGGTGGCACAGATGGGCACTGATAGGCGGCACGGATGGGCACTGATAGGCGGCACGGATAGGCACTGATAGGTTGCACAGATGGCCACTGATAGGTGGCACGGCTGGGCATGGATGGGCAGTGATAGGCGGCAAGGATGGGCAGCGATTGATGGTACGAATGGATGCCTATCAGTGGCAAACAATGCCTGCCAATCAGTGATGCCCATTGGCATCCCTGGTGGTCAAGGGTGGCATACCTGATTGGCATCCAGTATGGGCATCCTCGAGGGGGGCTGTGCTAAATAATCAATAAGCACATGAATGGGCACTGATAGGGGACACGGATGGGCACTGATAGGCGGCACAGATGGGCACTAATAGGTTGCACTGATGTACACTATTTGATGGTGGCCCCTGGTGGTCTAGGGGGGCATACCTGGTGGTGACATCCCTGGTGGTCCTAGTGGCATCCCTGGTGGTCCAGTGTGGGCATCCTCGGGGGGGGCTGCGCTGAATAATCAATCAGCACATGGATGGGCACTGATAGGTGGAATGGATGGGCATGAATAGGTGGCACTGATGTACACTAATTGATGGTACGGATGAATGTCAATCAGTGCCAAACAATAAAGCCTGCCAATCAGTGATGCCCATTGGGGGTAATGATTGGCATCCCTGGTGGTCTAGGGTGGCATACCTGGTGGTGACATCCCTGGTGGTCCTAGTGGCCTCCCTGGTGGTCCAAGGTGGGCATCATCGGGGGGGGCTGTGCTTATAATCAATCAGCACAGACCCCCCTGTCAGAGGAGCAGCCGATCAATGGCTCTTCCTGTTTATACTGTTATCAGCCGTGATTGGACATGGCTGATCACGTTGTAAAGAGTCTCCATCAGAAATGGATCGGTGTTGCGGTGTGTCAGACTGATGCAGAACAACGATCGCTGTGATGTGCGCCCCTGGTGGCTTGATATCCTAGCGACGTCATATGAAGTCCGGTCAGGTTATTGAAACCACTTTGCCGCTGTCATTTTGCTATATGGCGGGCGGCAAGTGGTTAAATAACAAATTTGTGCATGCGGCGGGCGGTATAGATTACTCACTGTGTCGATTCAGGAATTTTTTACCAATCCGCCTTTATCCTGACAGCTGCAGCGGGAGGGATCTGAGAAGCAGCGCTGCAGGGAGGGAATTCATGTAGATCAGTGACTAGGGGGTCCACTGCAGGGGGGCTCATATTTGCAGGGGCATCTATTTAGATATTTGTATAATTTAAGGCTCTCATGCAGCACCTGAAAAGGGGTAGTGCTGGGGGGGGGGGGGGGATAAGTGCTATGGGACATAATTACAGCAGAAAAAGGGGGCATTTTATCATGAAGTTCAGCAGGCATGTAGAGGGGCAGCAAGAAGTAGGGGGTGAGAGAGCAGAAAAGAGAAGGTGGATGGCGGCGGTCATATAGAGGGGCAGCAAGAAGCAGGGTGCGAGAGCAGAGGCGGCTGGGGTCACATTATAGGGGAATCGTTCTAATCAGCACCTTGTTAACCACTAATCAGAACTATTGGTTTGTTCAGCAAAGTCTAAATTAGAGTTTAATGTGACCATGAGCTTATAGCAGAAGGAGGAATGTCAGGTCTGTAGGGTATATAGACCTGGCCAGCTGAAAGCAGTGCTATAGTTCCATACACAGTATGGACCTGGCAGTGAACAGGTTAAACCAGGAGGAACAAAAGTTCTTAATTCATGGATCCAGTGCATCTCTAATTTATACACTTTGCGGGTCAAATTGCACCCCCCTCCAATGAGGATGCAGCTCATATATTTAATTCCCTTAGTGTTTTTGTGATGATTCATCCTGAAATACGCAGAATGACTATGACTTCTAAAACCTATTTTTATGTTGTATACGTGTTCTCCCAGCCGATCATGTAATCTTCTTGTGGTTCTCCCAGTGGCGGCTGATGCTCAATATTTTGAGGGGGGCGGCAAACAAACCTCCCCCATTTACTTGCACCGCCGCCACTCGCACCGATGACACCCCACCATGGGCGGAATGTGGGGAGTATGAGAAGAGGCAGTATATATATATATATATATATATGGGATGGATTGCAATGGCCAGGCGATGTACAGGTAACAGTAACTGGGGTTTGTGCAGTGCGAGGAGCAGTATGTAGGTGGTATATGAGGAGTGGTGTCGGGGCAGGCACCCCATTGCCAAAACCCCCCCTCATGTTCAGGTGCCGAACGGGGGGAAAGCAGAGGGGTAGGGATGCTGCTCCTCGCTCCAGCTGAGGGAAGAGCCAGGGAGTCCTAAGACTCCCTGGCCAATCGGGTCTCAGGAGCTGCTTCCTGATTGGCTGGGAGGAGAATCAGGAAGACAATTGCGAATATTAATTTGATAATTTCACTAACAGGGTGGTCTCAGGGCTCAGTGCTCTGCACCCCAATCCCACCCTTTTTTTTGAAGCCAATTAGAGCCTCGGGCTCTAATAATGTGCCTCCAAAAAAAAAAAAAAACCCTATTGAAATCCGTGTTTGTCCAGCGCCCTGCATGTAGATTAGGGGGCCTGATGCATGGATGAGGAGGTGGCGCCCATGTGCCCCCTATGGATGGGCCACCACTGGGTTGTCCCTATAGATGTATTTCCTTTTATATATAATGAAGTATTAGAGAATGTAGCCTAATTATCAGTGCCAGTATTCAAAAGACCCCAGTGAAAACTTACAGTATCTCACAAAAGTGAGTACACCCCTCACATTTTTGTAACTATTTTATTTTTTCATGTGACAACACTGAAGAAATGACACTTTGCTACAATGTAAAGTAGTGAGTGTACAGCTTGTATAACAGTGTAAATTTGCTGTCCCCTCAAAATAACTCAACACACAGCCATTAATGTCTAAACCGCTGGCAACAAAAGTGAGTACATCCAGAAGTGAAAATGTCCAAATTGGGCCCAATTAGCCATTCCCCCCCCCCGCTGTCATGTGACTCGTTAGTGTTATAAGGTCTCAGGTGGAGAGCGGGTGTGTTAAATTTGGTGTTATCACTCTCACTCTCTCACTCTCTCACTCTCTCACTCTCTCACTCTCTCACTCTCTCACTCTCTCACTCTCTCACTCTCTCATACTGGTCCCTGGAAGTTCAACACAGTGGTGTAGTGGTTAGCAGTCTCACCTAGCAGTAAAAAGTGTCGCTGGTTCGAATCGCAACCATGACGCTACCTGCCTGAAGTTAGAATGTTCTCCCTGTGCCTGCACGGGTTTCCTCTGGGCACTCTGGTTTCCTCCCACACTCCAAAGACATGCTGGTAGGCCAATTGTTTTCTGTCCAAAATTGGCCCTAATATATGAATGGGGACCTTGGATTGTGGGCCTCTTTGAGGGTAGGGACTGATGTGAGTGTGCGATGTACAGGAATAGGGACAATTGTAGGCACTCACTCAGATTGGACTGGTGTCTTTATTCAACCTTACTAACTCTGTAACTGTGTAACATGGCACCTCATGGCAAAGAACTCTCTGAGGATCTGAAAAAAAGAATTGTTGCTCTTCATAAAGATACCCTGAAACTGTGATGCAGCATGGTGGCCAAGACCATACAGTGGTTTAACAGGTCAGGTTCCATTCAGAACAGGCATTGCCATGGTCAATCAAAGAAGTTGAGTGCACGTGCTCAGTGTCATATCCAGAGGTTGCCTTTGGGAAATAGATGTATGAGTGCTGCCAGAATTTCTGCAGAGGTTGAAGGTGGGGGGGTCAGCCTGTCATCGTTCAGGCCATATGCCGAAAATTGCATCAAATTGGTCTGCATGGCTGTCTTCCCAGAAGGAAGCCTCTTCTAAAGAAGATGCACAAGAAAGCCCACAGTTTGCTGAAGACAAGCAAACTAAGGACATGGATTACTGGAACCATATCCTGTGGTCTGATGAGACCAAGATAAACTTATTTGGTCCAAATGGTGTGTGGTGGCAACCAGGTGAGGAGTGTCATGGTCTGGGGCTACATAAGTGCTGCTGGCACTGGAAAACTACAGTTCATTGAGGGAACTATGAATGCCAACATGTACTGTGACATATTGAAGCCGAGCATGATCCCCTCCATACAGAGACCGGGCGGCAGGGCAGTATTCCAACATGATAATGGCCCCAAACACACCTCCAAGATGATCACTGCCTTGCTAAAGAAGCTGAGGGTAAAGATGATGGACTGGCCAAGCATGACTCCAGATCTAAACCCTATTGAGCATCTGTGGGGCATCCTCAAATGGAAGGTGGAGGAGCATTCACCAGCTCTGTAATGTCATCATGGAGGAGTGGAAGAGGACTCCAGTGGCAACTTGTGAAGCTCTGGTGAATTCCATGCCCAAGCGGGTTAAGGCAGTGCTGGAAAATAATGATGGCTACACAAAATATTGACACTTTGGGCCCAGTTTGGACATTTTCATTTTACTCACTTTTGTTGCCAGCGGTTTAGCCATTATTGGCTGTGTGCTGAGTTTTTTTTTGAGGGGACAGCAAATTTACAGTCAGGAGCAGACTGATCATTCAGCCACTCGGGCACTGCCCGAGGGCCCCAGGCCACTAGGGGGCCCCATCAGGGTTGCCAGCCTCAGTAAAACCAGGGACAGTATGTAAAAATCTGTGTTTTATTTACATCTGTCTCTGAAATGTCCCTTACCGACATCATTTTGGTCTAAAAATCCAGAGATTATAGCTGCACCACCTCTCCAGTACCTTCTCAGCCAATAGAAACATGTCTGTGTATACTGTGTGATTGTATACTGTGTGTGTGTGTTTGTGTATACTGTGTAGCCCCATAATCTTTGATTGCCTGGGGGGCCCATAATCTCCTATTGCCAGGGGACCCCATGAGTTGTTAGTTCGCCCCATGTTTACAGTTATACAAGCTGTACCCACACTGCTTTACATCAGAAGATATAATTAAATATTTAGAAAAATGTGAGGGGTGTACTCACTTTTGTGAGACACTGTAAATCTAACATTAGAGTTGAAGTTATGCGCATCTTACCCACTTTGGTATATTTAAACTTATTTCTAACTTAGTAACTTATTGTGAAATAAAAGTTTTATTTTATGCCCAAGTGGGTAAGATGCCCAATGACTGAAGTGCATCCCCTCCACTCTATGTATTACATTATATTACAAATAATGATTTTAAATGTTATGTTGAGGACTAGAAAAAAGTAATACAAAAAAATAGCTTGACTCCATTCCACATAATATGTTGATTTCCACAGTTGCTAGGCATTTTCGTCTTGTCAGCATTTCTAAAGTGTTTGTATTGTAGTCATAAGGAAACAATTTAGCAAATTACTCATTCACAGAATTATGCACTGTGTTTTGTATAAGGGACATCAAAAGGCAAAATACATTCCAAGAAGGAATACACGTGTTTAGTGGGTAGCGATCTGCTGTCTTTGGGGATCATTAGGCTCATGTTAATCATTCTCTGTGGATGTACAACATGACTACTGCATTTTATTTAGAGACAAAGACAATAATATTTGTACAATCTTCAATGACATTCATTATTCATACATATGTGAATTGCCACCTATTTGTCAGGAACTCATGTTTATAGCCTTTCAAGTACATACTGTATTTTTCTTTGATGTCTGCAGTTATCATTTTATTTTGGATCTACAGCAATGGGAAATAAGGGACCCTACTACACAGGCATGTATAGGGTAACCAACATGCAATTACAAGCTGGAAAAAAAAACAATGGACTTCTTTTATGAATAACAGCTATTGACGATTTCTATACTGCTCACAAACCTAAGAGGAAACTTGCGATTAGGGATGAGCCAAACATCCCCCGGTTTGGTTTGCATCAGAACTTTCGAACAGACCCCAAATTCGTACGAACTTTAGAACCCCATTGAAGTCTATGGGACTCGAACATTCGAAATAAAAAGTGCTAATTTTAATGGCTAATATGCAAGATACTGTCCTAAAAAGGGTTTGGGGACCTGGCTCCTGCCCCAGGGGACATGGGTCAATGCCTAAAATGTTTTTAAAAATGGCCTTTTTGGCGGGAGCACTGATTTTAATGATGATTAAAGTGAAAAAAAAAAGTGAAATATTCCTTTAACCACTTGCTTACTGGGCACTTAAACACCCTTCCTGCCCAGACCAATTTTCAGCTTTCGGTGCTCTCACACTTTGAATGACAATTACTCAGTCATGCAACACTGTACCCAAATGAATTTTGTGTCCTTTTTTTCCCACAAATAGAGCTTTCTTTTGGTGGTATTTGATCACCTCTGGGGTTTTTATTTTTTGCGCTATAAATGAAAAAAGACCGAAAATTTTGAAAAAAAACGCATATTTCTTTGTTTCTGTGACAGAATTATGCAAATTATTAATTTTTCTTCATAAATTTTGGCCACAATTTATACTGCTACATATCTTTGGTAAAAATAACCCAAATTAGTGGATATTATTTGGTCTTTGTGAAAGTTAGAGAGTCTACAAGCTGTGGTGCGAATCGCACAAAATTGATCACATCTGATGTACTGGTGGCCTATCTCGCTTCTTGTGACCCAAACAAGTCAGGAAAGTACAAATACCCCCCAAATGACCCCTTTTTGGAAAGTAGACATTCCAAGGTATTTAGTAAGAGGCATGGTGAGCTTTTTGATGTTGTCATTTTTTTCCCACAATTCTTTGCAAAATGAAGATTTTTCATTTTCTTTATTTTTCTCCACAAAATTGTCATTGTAATAGGTTATTTCTCTCACGTGGCATGTGTATACCACAAATGACACCCCCCAAAAAATTCTGCTACTCCTCCTGAGTATTACAATACCACATGTGTGGGACTTTTTCGCAGCCTGGCCACATAGAGAGGCCCAACATGCAGGGAGCGCCATCACGTGTTCTAGGAGCATAAATTACACATCTAACTTGTTGACTACTTATTACACTTTTGAAATACCAGGACAATGACACGTGACACTGATGACAGATGGCACTGATACGTGGCAATGATGACACTTATACGTGGCACTGATGACACGTGGCACTGATGACAGATGACACTAATATGTGGCACTGATGACACGTGGCACTAATACGTGGCACTGATGACACGTGGCACTAATATGTGGCACTGATGACACGTGGCACTAATACGTGGCACTGATGACATGTGGCACTAATACGTGGCACTAATACGTGCCACCGGTGACAGATGGCACTAATACGTGGCACCAATGACACGTGACACTGATGACAGATGGCACTGATAAGTGGCATTGATGACACGTGACACTGACAACAGATGGCACGTGACACTGACAGGTGGCACTGATGACAAATGGCACTGATACGTGGCACTGATGACAGATGGCACTAATACGTGGCACTGATGACAGATGGCACTATGTGGCACTAATAACACGTGGCACTGATGACAGATGCCACTTATACGTGGCACTGATGACAGATGGCACTGGGGACAAATGGCACTGACAACAGGTGGCACTGGGGACAGATAGCACTGCGGGCAGGTGGCACTGGGGTGGGGTGGATTGCACTGGGGTGGATGGCACTGGGGCGGATGGCACTGGGGCGGATGGCACTGGGGCAGGATGGCACTGGGGCGGATGGCACTGGGGCAGGATGGCACTGGGGCAGGATGGCACTGGGGCAGGATGGCACTGGGGGGGGGGCATGGCACTGGGGGGGGGTTGGCACTGGGGGAGGATGGCTCTGGGGGAGGATGGCACTTTTTATTAAACTTTTTTTTTACTTTTTTTTTTTTTTTTTTTCTTTTTTACACTGACGGCTGCTGCAGCCGTTCTTCTCTCCCCTCTCACACGCTGTCTGTGTGAGGAGGGAGAGCGGCGCTGAGAGATGATCTCATATGTTTACATATGAGATCATCTCCCATTGGACACGCCGATCACGCTGTAAACGGCCGCTGTGATTGGCCGTTTACAGCGATCTGTGTTTGCCTGTCCCCGGGGGACACGGCAAACACAGAACTTCCGCGATGCGCGCCCGCGGCGGCGCGCATTGCGGAAGTAAACACCAGGCCGTCCAGGGACGGCCAGGCACGGGAAGCCGCCCGCCCTAAGGCCGGCATTCGGCTATAGGGCGGGCAGGAAGCGGTTAAATATCGTGCCTGGGGGGTGTCTATAGTATGCCTGTGAAGTGCCACGTTTATCCCGTGTTTAGAACAGTCCCTGCACAAAATGACATTTAACGGAAAAAAAGTCATTTAAAACTGCTTGCGGTTTTAATGTAATATCTGGTTCCGGTGTCTTATCATATAAGGTCCCCCATCAGATAGTGTCAGCTGTGTACTGCGCATGCGCAGTACACAGCAACACAGGTTCCGAAAATAGCCGAGGATGAACGGCGCCTGCGCACTGAGTCCAGGTTCTAGCCCCACCATCCAAGTGGACATAGAGTAGCAATAAAAAAGAGCCGAGCGCAGCGAGGCCGAGCCCGAAGCATGGCGAGCGAAGCTTGCCCGCGAGGGGCCGTCTAATTTTCACAACCCTATGTCCGCTTGGATGGTGGGGCTACCACCTCCACTCACGGTGCAGGCGGCGTTCAGCTTCGGAAATTTTACGAAGCTTCTTCTGCCCCGTACTGCGCATGCGCAGTACGGGGCGTACGCTATATGATGGCCGGACTGAATATGCCAGAACACCGGAAATATGGATGAAAATCGTTGAGAAAAATGGCATGGGTAGCCCCCCCTGCCCATTACCAGCCCCTTTGGGTCTTGTACGGATATTAAGCGGGACCCCGTACCCAGGCCCTATATACTCAGAACAGCAGTATACAGGCGGTGCAAACAAGACAGGGACTGTGTAGGTTTGTTGTGTTAAGTAGAATCTGTTTGTAATTTTCAACTGGTACATTTTTAAAGTGTAGCTCCAGTCAAAAAATCTATTTTTAAGCTTTTTGGAAAACATAGGGAAGGGTTATCACCCCTGTATAATTTGTTTTGCCGTCCGTCTTTTTTCATCTCACTTCCTATTGTCTCCTTCCGTTTGCAAGTAGCAACGTTTGTAAGTTGGATGTTTGAAAGTAGGGGCCTGCCCTATATGCTCTGTAGAAATGGCGGAACAAGGTATTGGTGTTGCCACAACATTGTAAGCCCTCAAAGTGACTCTTGGTGGGCGTTGGAGCGCCCTGCTGTGAACGATTATATCAAGAATTGTAATTACATGCCATTGTTGAACAGTGGTAGAAAAATTGGGCCTTTGGTGGTTGTGGTGCTGGTGCCACACCACTATAAGTCCTCACAGTTACTCTCGGTGGGCACAGGAACGGGCCCTGCTGTGAAATATTATATCAAGAATTGTAATTACATGCCCCTGTTAAACAGGGGCGGAAAAATTGGGCCTTAGGCACTGGTGCCACAACACTGCAACCTCTCCCATATACTCTAGTTGTAGTGCAGGAATGAGCCCTGCTGCAAAGCATTGCATCAAAAATTGTAATTAAACGCCCCTGTTAAACAGGGGCTGAAAAATTGGGCCTTAGGCACTGGTGCTGGTGCCACGACACTGCAACCTCTCCCATACACTCTAGTTGTGGTGCAGTAATGAGCCCTGCTGCAAAGCATTGCATCAAAAATTGTAATTAAACGCCCCTGTTAAACAGGGGCTGAAAAATTGGGCTGGTGGCATCACCCAGAACCAAAAATGTTCTTCCAACATATAAGCGGAGGAGGAAGAGGATAGATAATCAACATAACAGGACAGTCACTCAGCATCAGCATAGGCAGCCTTGAAGGGATGTGATATTTAAAAAAAAATATTTGGTTACATCAGCTTCAGGTGCTTGGTAGCTGTGGGTGATCCAACACTGATTCATCTTTATGAAGATCAGTCGATCAACCAAGTCGGTGGACAATCGCACCCTGTGATCGGTAACAAAGCCACCAGCAGCACTGAAGGTGCGTTCCGAAAGAACACCTGGATGCAGGACAAGCCAGTAGCTCAATTGCATACTGTGCAAGCTCTGGCCAGTGATCCATCCTCAAGACCCAGTAAGCCAGAGGATTTTCAGTGGAAAGGTGTCCAAGTCTGACCTTGCCCCTACAGTAGGTATTCCTGCACCATGTAAATCAAACGCTGGCGATGGTTGCTGGAACCAATCATACCTTGGGGCTGCGGACTAAAAAATTGTCTGAACGCATCGGTCAGACAGCCACCTTCTCTACTGCTCCTTCTGACCGATGCCTCAGCAACACGTTGTCCAGGACCAGGAGTTTGTAACCTCCCAGTCTCTGGGAACGCGTTGCAAAGACCTTTCTGCAAGGCCTCCCGGAGAAGTCTCATCCTCTTCTCCCTCTGCGACGGCAAGATAAGGTCGGCAACCTTACCCTTGTACCGTGGATCAAGGAAAGGGGCCAGCCAGTAATGGTCCCTCTCCTTGATCCGAAGAAAACAAGGATCCTTCCGCACGCAGGATCAGGGAGGCCATGCAGCGTAGGTTAGCTGAGGCATTCGGTCCAGAGTCCTCTGGGTCACTAAAGACAACATGATCTGCAGCTACTTCCTCCCAGCCACGTACAAGTCCACGGGTTTCTTGGGACTGTAAATCATCCCTACAAGACTACTGCTGCTGCTGATGCTGAGTGCCAGCCTCCACCTCCATGCTGACACAATCATCCTCCTCCTCCTCCTCCTCCTCCTCCTCCTCCTTCTCCTCTTCCTGTGTGATGGGTGGGACAGCAGGAACACTGTCTGGATAAAGGGGGCCTTGAGAGGCAAGGAATTTCTCCTCTTCCTGCCTCTGTTCTGCCTTAAGTACCCTGTCCATTATTCCACGCAGCATATGCTCCAAGAGGTGGACAAGAGGTACAGTGTCACTGAATAATGCACTGTCACTGCTCACCATCCTTGTGGCCTCCTCAAAACGGTGACAGGACAGTGCATGCCCCACTGGCATGGTGAGAAAAAAATCGAGCTCCCCTGACCTTGTCTTGGTGCCGTAGTCGCACAGGTACTCATTGATGGCCCTCTGCTGCGTGTGCAGCCGCTGCAGCATGGCCAACGTTGAGTTGCACCTGGTGGGCATGTCACATATAAGGCGGTTCTTGGGCAGGTTCAACTCCTTTTGGAGCTCAGCCAGCCGAGCACAGGCATTAAATGATCGGCGGAAATGCATACAGACTTTCCTGGCCTGCTTCAGGACATCCTGTAAGCCCGGGTACCTGCCCAAGAACATGGGTCAGTTGTCCGTGTCAGAGGGCGGAGAGGAGGTTGGTGCCATTGTTGCAAACCACCAATCCTGGCTTAAGCTGGCGTGGCGTCAACCACCTCTTGGCCTGCCCCTGCAGAGCTGACAAAATATCTGCCCCAGTGTGGCTCCTGTCCCCCAAACAAACCAGTGCAAGCATGGCATCTTTTTGCCTGCGTACTTGCGTAGCCCCTTGAATGCCTATGGAGCACCGCTGGTTCTGAGGACAGAGTACTGGAAGAGGCCAAAGAGGAAGAAGAAGAGGAGGGGGTGGAGGAGAGAGGTGTGTCACAACCAGTAGTAGCATTTTGGAGGCGTGGTGGCGGAACAACCTCCAACACTACTGCACCTTGTCCTGCATCCTTCCCAGCTGCCAGAAGAGTGACCCAATGGGCCGTGAAAGACAGGTAACGTCCCTGTCCATGCCTGCTGGACCATGAGTCAACGGTAATATGCACCTTACCGCTGACCACCCTGTCCAGCGAGGCAAGGACATTGCCTTCCACATGCCGGTAGAGAGCCGGAATCGCCTTCCGTGAGAAAAAGTGGCGTTTGGGGACCTGCCACTGAGGAACCGCACATTGTACAAACTCACGGATGGGGGCCAAGTCTACCAACTGAAAAGGCAGCAGTTGAAGTGCTAGCAATTTTGCCAAGCTAGAATTCAACCGCTGGGCACGTGGATGGCTGGGAGTGAACTTCTTTCGACGGTCCAGCAGCTGGGGCAGGGAAATTTGCCTGCTATAATCGGATGTGGGTGTACTGCTAGCAGAGTGCCCGGAAGCACTTGGCTGTGACACACCTAATTCTACACCTTCATTCCTCTCAGAGCAGGTTTCAGAGAGGACTGAAAGTCTAGTGGGGTTGGAGATCCCAGCTGATGAGGAGCAAGGAGAGGTCCACTTTGTTCTTTGGTGTGGGTCTTTGAGGTACGCTTGCCAACGAGCTGCATGGCAGGTCAACATATGTCTGGTCAAGCATGTGGTGCCCAAGCGGCTGATGTTTTGGCCACACGAGATACGCTTGAGACATATGTTGCAAATAGCAGCGGTGCGATCTGATGCACTCGTCTCAAAAAAGGCCCACACCAAAGAACTTTTAGAATAACGCGCAGAGGCAGTGCCCTGAACAGGCGGAGCTCTGCGGTGTGATTCAGTCGGTGTGCTGCCCCTAAGCTGGCCCTGGAGGGCATCCTGCCTTGTTGGACATGTGCCTCCTCCTCTCTCCTACCAGGCACCCACGTGGAGTCAGTGCCCTCATCATCACTTCCCTCTTCAGCATTGGAGCAAACCTGGCAGTATGCTGCAGCTTGTGGAACATGACTGCCAAATTGCTGTCCTTCATGAGCATCCCCTCTCTCTGCACTAACGCTACTGCCTTCCTCTAGCTGAGTATCATCATCAGAGCCTACAAAACACTGGGCATCCTCCTGGAGTATGTACCCAGCTCAAAGAGTTCAGGGGACTCCTCAGTCGGACGTGGTGGGTCTAGGGAAGGAGTCAATGATGATGACATTGAGACGAGGGAAGACGATGCGTTTGCAGCTGCTTTTCTAGTACCCTGAGCCTGGGTGAGAGAGGATGAGGAGGATGAAGAGGGCTTGGTCATCCTCTCTACCAAGTCTTCGGCGTGATGTGGCTCAACACATCCAGCTGCCGAAAATAAGGACAAGCGTGTCCCATGGCCACGTGCTAATGACGATGAATTGCGTCCTCATCCAGCACTGTTGTCTCTAGACACAGAGCCTGCTTGCCCTCTTTTATCGGCTCATGCCTGTCTATCTCTCCTTGTTGGCCTTCCAGACATGGTAATGGCCTGAAGGGAGATGGGAAAACCAGCAATTGGGTAGTGTATATTGTGCTGGAGGCACACAACACCCACTAACTCCTGCAGATGCCTTTATTATAGAACAGGAATTAAAGGGTAGATACCGGTGTATACTGTGCTGTGCTGGAGGCACACAACACCAACAGGCATCCTGCCTGTGGCCAATCATGGCTCTCCTCCCTGCCGGCGCTGTGATTGGCCAAGCATGCAGGGTCATAGTGCATGCTTGGCCAATCATGTGCCAGCAATGCACTGCGATGGCGCAGTGCAATGTGGGCCGTGAGCGCCACGTGTATTTGGCGCGAACGGCCCATAACGTTCGGTATTCGCCGAAAGTGCGAACAGCCGATGTTCGAGTCGAACGTATGTATGTTCGACTCAAACACCAAGCTCATCCCTACTTGCGATGCTCAAAGATTGTTTGCTGCTCACATTGGCAGGGATCCCTACAGCCCAAAAATCAAAGCACATAAATAATGCGCAAAAGGTGATTGAAACATTTACTGAAAGAAAGGATAGTAGTATTGGGACTGATTTACTAAAGGCGAATAGGACTTGTACTTTGCAAGAGAATTCAGCTTTAGCTCTTTACATAGTAACATAATTAGTCTGGCTGAAAAAAGACACAAGTCCGTCTAGTTCAACCAATCGGAAAAAAAAAAAAAATGTATACAATCCCATATACCCAGTCCTATACCCACAGTTGATCCAGAGGAAGGCAAAAAAAACAGCAAAGCATGATCCCATTTTCTCCAGCCGGGAAACAAAATAATCCTACCTAAACCCCCTAGGAGGCAATCGGATATTCCCTGGATCAACTGTTACCTATAAATATTAGTGTCCAGTTATATTATATACATTAGGGAGGAATCCAGGCCTTTTTTTCAGCTTTCAGCGCTGTCACTCTTTGAATGACAATTGTGCGGTCATGAAACACTGTACCCAAATGAAATTTTTATCACTTTTTTCCCACAAATAGAGATTTCTTTTGGTGGTATTTGATTACCTTTGGGTTTTTTTTATTTTTTTGTTAAAAAAAATGTAAAAATACCAACATTTTTGAAAAAAAATACAAAACAGTTTTATATTTTGTTAGAAAATTTTGCAAATGGGTAATTTTTCTCCTTTATTGATGTACGCTGATGAGGCTGCACTGATGGGCACCGATAGGCTGCACTGCTGGGCACTGATAGGTGGCACTGGTGGGCACTGATGAGATGGCGCTGAGAGGTGGCACAGAGAGGTGACACTGATGGGCATTGATAGGTGGCACTGAAGGGCACTAATAGGTGTCACCGATTGGTGGCACTGATGGATGGCAGTGGTGGGCACTGATGGATGGCAGTGATGGATAGTGATGGGCATTGGTAGGTGACACTGATAGGTAGCACTGCTAGGCCGCACTGATGAGGCATTGATTGGTACCACTGGTGGGCATTGATAGGTGGCACTCGTGGGCATTGATAGGTGGCACTGATTGATATACACTGTGGGGCATAGATTGCTGGCACTGATATGCACTGTGGGCACTGGCAGAAGGCACTGGAAGATGGCACTGCTGAGCACAGATGAAGTGGCTGTGCCTCTTCCTCTTTGGGACCGATGTCCTTTACACAGAAGCCGGTGATCTGTTTTTTTTTTTCTACTCATGCTGTCAGCGCGAGGAGAAAAAAACGATTACTGATCTTCTGTTTACATCACGTGATCTGCTGTCATTGGCTGACAGCTGATCACGGGCTAAGGGGCCGGGATTAGCCCCTTACTCCAATCTGTGATCACCCAAGTTTCATTGACTCTGGGATCACAGCGTGCCCTGCAGGAGGCACGCGGGGAGCGTGCAAAGGGGAGGTCGTCTATTGACAGCCTACCAGCAATGTAGGTCCATGCTGTAGCTGTCATTCGTCTACAGTGTGGATGGGAACTGGTTAAAGCAATCTACTGAGCTTGACAGAACCAGCACTTGAGGGAGTCTATTCCACATTTTCACAGCTCTTACTGTGAAGAAACCTTTCCTTAATTAGAGGATAAACCCCCTGTTCATATTGACACGATTTGACATGCGATTTGAGAGGTCAAATTGCACGTCAAATCGGAGCCTATTGCCGGCAATAGGAGCATCCCAATCGGTGTGATGCCAACTTTTCGGCGCCACACCCTTTTCTGAAAGTAGTTCCTGTCCTGCTCTTGGCAACTTCGGGGCAATTTCAATAGATATCTGTGCCTGAACTCGCACAGATGTCTTACATGTCACCCCCAAAGTCTAAATGAAATACGGCTTTGAAATAATCTAAACTCACACTATTTTAAAGCCGTTCTCAGTGTAAACGAAGGCACATTCTCTTTTCCTCCAGACATACAGAGTGCCCCCTTGTCCTCTGTGATGACTTTAAACTGAATAACTCAACACCAAGTTCACTATATGGACCACTTATGTATTTATGCATGTCGATCATATCCCTCCCTAGGCCTGGTTTACACTGGTGTGATATGCGCTCCTACTTTGAGAGCACATGTTGCATGACATGCAAAAATCAATGTATCCTTATGAGAGCCATTTTAACTGGTCTGACTTGTGTCGGTGTGACTTTGGAAAAGGTACCTGCACTACTTTGGTCCTACTTGAGTCCGATTTCAGCCAATAAAATTGAATGGAAGTTGCATCCAGGTTTAGATCCTCATCTTAATTGATGTGATTTGGATCTGACATGACATCTGTAGGACTAAGCCCAGTGTTTCATAACCTTTTACTCATCCAACTACCTTTAACCACTTCCCGTGACCCACCTTAAACAAAAAGACTGGACTACATATGGATTAAATGGCCATCCGGCCGTATTTTATTTAACAAATCTGTTTCATAAATAACATAAATAACTTTAAATAACCGTAAACCTTCCCAGCCTTTAAACGGGTCATGGGTACTAGCATAATAACATACTAGTCACTGCAAACGACTTTTGAACTTTGACCTCTTGCCCTCCAGACGGAAACCCCTGTCTCGGAGGCTATACCTAAATCGTCGCAGTGACCTACCCCTTTTAACCCTTCCAGGTTAACACCTCGTAACCTGGAAGTACCAATAAACCACCCCCATCCATGGATGGGTACAACAGTTTACTACCCGTACCTCCCATTATTACTTTAAAAACTGCCAAAGAACCGCCTGACTCCCCTTGTATCATTAACAAACCTCCCAACAAAAGAACCCTCAATACCACAACCAGGGAGGGTGGGTGGGGATCACTTCCTCCTCCGCTCGTGTGACTGAGCGCAGCACGTCCTAACTCACGGCGATACACGCTAGGCTCCGCCCCTGGCTCCGCCCATCCGGCCTCCTTAAAGCGGCCCAGCGCCACACTAAAGACGGCGACTGTGCAGTCCAGCACATGTCATGCCGTCCCTGCGCCCACCCCCTGCGGCTGCTAGCTCCGGGACTCTCTTGACATCTGTAGGACTAAGCCCAGTGTTTCATAACCTTTTACTCATCCAACTACCTTTAACCACTTCCCGTGACCCACCTTAAACAAAAAGACTGGACTACATATGGATTAAATGGCCATCCGGCCGTATTTTATTTAACAAATCTGTTTCATAAATAACATAAATAACTTTAAATAACCGTAAACCTTCCCAGCCTTTAAACGGGTCATGGGTACTAGCATAATAACATACTGGTCACTGCAAACGACTTTTGAACTTTGACCTCTTGCCCTCCAGACGGAAACCCCTGTCTCGGAGGCTATACCTAAATCGTCGCAGTGACCTACCCCTTTTAACCCTTCCAGGTTAACACCTCGTAACCTGGAAGTACCAATAAACCACCCCCATCCATGGATGGGTACAACAGTTTACTACCCGTACCTCCCATTATTACTTTAAAAACTGCCAAAGAACCGCCACAGCCCGAAAGGGGTAAAGCCTTACCCTTTTGGGCACCTCCACACTCGCAGCCCTCGCTGAACACCCTCCTGCAAGCCTAATGTCCACAGATCCGTCCCGACGTCATTCAAATGAACGCCATCACTCCGTAAGTACCTCCACGTTTCCACCTCTAATTCCCTATGTCTGACTGCCAGGCCCCCATTCCTGATGAAGAACCTGCTGACCTCCTTGTTGACCTTCACCCTGGCCCTGTCCACCTTCTTGTCTGATAGGGCCCACCTCCAAGCCAACCTGCCCACCATGTCCGACCATACCATAACCATGTTAGGGTAATTAGCTTTTAATCGCAAAAAATCGCATTTTATGTCCCGGATAAGATCCCTCATAGACCTGGCCCCCATATCATTACCCCCCACATGAAAAAGTAACACATCGGGTGACCTGTCCAGTCGTGAGAACCTATGTACTTCTCCAAGCACCCTGTTCCACCTCATGCCGGGGATCCCAATCCAACGAACTTGAGCCTCCTGCCTTGGAATGCGAAGCTGCCTGCCGTTCGGCCGCATATCCGCTCTCTTTGCACCCCAGAAAACGTATGAATGGCCCAGTATCCACACCAGGCCCACTTCATAACCTGAGGAGAAATAAAAGTAACACATATGAAAAAAAAAAACAAAAAAAAAACACTAAATAAAAAAAAAAAAAAAAACATCCGGACCCCCCCCCCCCCCCCCAAAACTTGAAACGAGGAAAAATGCATCAATCTAACAGCTGTGGACGGACATACAATTTAAACCTGTCCGAATCCCACCTCCCAATTTTCCTAACCGCCTCGACACCCAACCCCGCTCTGGAAGCCTCGGTGGCAGCCCCAATCCTGAAGGAATGAGAGGAAAAATCGGTCGGGTCAAAACCCGCTGCCACCACGCACTTCCGAAAAACAGTCACAAATTGAAACTTGGACAGGTAAGTGCCATCCAGATGTATTAGGAATGGAGCCGAGACCGCCGGCCGCACCGCCAGGAAGCTTTCCACAGCCCTAACAGGGCAGAGGGCCACCTCCCCTATCCTGGCCAACTCCACTCGCAACCCCTTACCCTCCTGATCGGTCTTAGACCGCCGAATCAAGATTCTAACCCCAGCCCGTCCCAGTGCAACATCTTCCCGTGCCAAACCCCCCGCAACCCGCTTGGACGGGCTGACCAGTTCACTAATCCGCAATGCCCCGAAAAAGGCGAGAGCAAAAGCCACCCAGAAAAGCGTTCGCTCATAGGCCGAACGACAAACCCCCACCACCGCCCGACTCAGGGCACGAAGAAGTTCAAAAGAGACTGGACGCCTCCTGTCCCTTCTCTTGTGCGCCCGCCTATAGCCTTTTATCGCTTGTCGTAGCCAAAATTCCTTCGTGAAGTCCCGCTGACCCTGCCATTTAAACAAAAAAGCCAGCCCAGCCAATTTCCGATCAATGGTGGCCGCCGATACCCCCTTATCCAGAAAACCACTAAGGAAATAGAACACCGCCTGAGCCATGCCCGCATCACCCGGGGCCATGCCGATAGCTGCTAAACAATCCGACCATTCACGCCACACCTTCGAGTAGGCCCCCCACGTAGCCTTACAGACAGATTGCTCTATCCAGCTTGCCGCTGTTCTAGCGCAATGCTCCACAACCCCGCGGGGCAGTCGATCCCATGATGCTCCGCCTCCGGTGCCAGTCCCCGGAACCTGTCCCACTGAAAACGAGACAGAGCATCAGCAATTGTGTTGTCAACTCCCGGCAAGTGCACAGCATAGATGAAAGCATTCACCTGTAAACACCGTAAAACCAAATGCCGAAGAAGCCGGACAACCGGCCCTGAGGCCGCCGTCAGCCGATTCACCACCTGCACTACCCCGAGATTGTCGCAATTGAATCTCACTTTCAGGTTACGAAACGCTTCCCCCCAAATTTCAACTGCCACCACAATAGGGAACAGTTCCAACAGCACCAGGTTTTTCAACAATCCCGCCTCAGACCACTCGGCCGGCCATCGTGCCGCGCACCATTGTCCCTTGAAAAACGCTCCGAACCCCGTGGACCCCGCAGCGTCCGTGAACAATTCCAGGTCAAAATTACTGATCGGACCGGACATCCACAGAGCCCGGCCATTAAAGGTCTCCAAAAACCCTTGCCAGACTGCCAAGTCCGCCCTGTGATCCTGATTGAAGGTCACAAAATGTTGGGGGGACCGGATCCCCGATGTAGCTGCCGCCAACCGGCGGCAGAAAACCCGCCCCATGGGCATGATCCGGCACGCGAAGTTCAACTTCCCTAGCAGCGACTGCAACCGTCGCAGTTGCACTTTACGCACTCCAATCATCCCACGCAGTTCCTCCTGAAGCGACGTCAGCTTGTCCAATGGTAACCTGCACTCCATTCTCGCGGAGTCAATCACAATCCCCAAGAATGTGATGCAGGCCTTGGGCCCCTCTGTCTTCCCCGGAGCCAACGGAACTCCGAAGCGCTCCGCCAAATGTTGCAGCGTCCCCAAAAGTACCGCACACACCGTAGTGCCCGCCGGGCCAACACATAGGAAGTCGTCCAAATAATGGACTACCGAGTTGATGCCCGACACGTCACGGACAGCCCACTCCAAAAAGGAGCTGAATTGCTCAAAAAAGGCGCAAGAAATAGAACACCCCATAGGAAGGCAACGATCCACGTAAAACCCCCCCTCCCATGGGCAGCCAAGAAGCCTAAAACTGTCCGGGTGCACAGGAAGCAGGCGAAAGGCCGATTCAACGTCCGACTTCGCCATCAAGGCCCCCCGGCCGTAACGCCGCACCCAAGCTATCGCTGCATCAAAAGAAGTGTATGTCACCGCACACTCCTCCGGGGGGATAGCGTCATTCACAGAACCACCTTTCGGGAACGACAGGTGATGGATCAGCCTAAACTTGTTCGGTTCTTTCTTCGGCACCACACCGAGAGGCGAAACCACCAGGTCCGGGAAAGGCGCCTCCCGGAATGGGCCGGCCATGCGGCCCAAGGACACTTCCTTGCCAAGCTTTTCAGCAACAACAGCTGGGTGTTGCAATGCGGACTTCAAATTCTTAGCCAGGGGCGGAACCGAGGTCAAAGTACAAGGGATCCTGAAACCGGAAGTAAAACCGTCTTCCAACAATTTTGCTCCCGCCCGATCAGGGTATCTACTGAGGAAAGGCAACATCCTTTCCACTCGCACTGGCGTCGTCCCTCTTATGCGCAACATCTCCGGGACGCCCGCTCCCTTTCTTGAAACACTTGGAGAGCGCGTGAGTACCCCCGCACCCGGAACATAAGTGCTTGAACCGACAGGTGGGCCCAAACTTACAGGTGCCCGCGTTAAACTGCCAGCAGAAACCCCAACGTTTTTCGGTCGGCTGCCCTGAGGTTGACGAACTTCCGACCCCCGGCTGAAAAAACGGATTGGGAGCCCGCGCCGCTGTCATGAGCTTCATCCACAGGCTAATATCCTTATGATCCCAGCGAAGAGACGGTCGGACTGCCATGCGTTGTCTAAACTGCTCATCATAGCGAAGCCAAGCCGTACCACCATACGTCCTGTGCACTTCACTGATGGCCTCCAGATACACGAACAGCGCCGAACAGTGTTCCGGAGTCCGTTCTCCCACGACGCTTGCTAGGATGGCGAATGCCTGTAGCCAGTTGGCAAATGTGCGCGGAATCAACCTGTACCGACGCTTCTCCTCATCCTCTTTCTTCCGCTCCTCGGGCTTCAACCTATCTAGGTTGAACTTCTCCAGCGGCAACAAGGTGAAAATCTCGACGTACTCACCTTTCCAAATCCTCTCTTTCACCTCAGTCTTAAGGTGTGCTCCGAGCGGGCCCTCGAAGCAGACGTACACCTCACTTTTTGCCGCATCCGCCAAACGGACCGAATCAGCCGTCTTGTCAGCCGGCTGAACCGTGTCCCCTTCCGCCGACGGCGCCACCACAGACACCCCTGCGGAACTGGCGGGGGCGGCCTGCACCCCCGTCACCCCTCCAGCTGTGCCGGACACAGGAGTAGGCACCTGGGACCACGCGTGAGCCGGCCCGCCCGCACCCCCCTGTTCGCACCGTTGCACCAAATCTTTAAGCCCCTGCAACAAACCCCCCAGGGCCTCCTGGCCCGCCTGACCGCACCTCCTCTCCCCTGCTACAGGAAGGTCTGCCCCAGGCCCCGCAGCCCCAAAACCACCACCAGCAGCCGTACCCTGCGGGTTACTCCGCGCAAGTAAAACCTGCAACACGGAAGAAAAAACATCATTAGAAGCACACTCACCGGGCTGCCCAGGGCTGGGCCTTGCAGCCGCCTCGCACGGACCCACCGCCGCCGACCGGACCTGGTCGTCCCCTCCGTCCGACTCCGACAGTTCCCCTTCGGACCTGCTGTTATCGACCTCCAGCTCACCGCGAGGAGAGCGATCTCCAGACGCACCAGCTCCCCCGTCCTCGGATCTGCGGCGTGTTGGGCGCGACTCCCTTCTTCCGCGGCTGCCCGCCGAGTTTCCACGTGGCGGCGAAGTGCTCCTCCGCCTCCCTTCCGGCCGGCTGTTCCTCTCAGGCGTCACCTCGGAGGCCCCCTCGGCGGCATGACGCCCCCTATGCCCGCCTCTGGGCTGCCTGGGACTGGGGGCCGCGGTCATGGGCAGGACCCCCACCCGCTCCACAACTTGCTCCCGCCGCCTGGGCTGGCTGCCGCCACCCGCACTGCCTGTGTCCTTCTGCCGCCCCATGCAGCGGCGCCTGGCCGGTGGCGCCGAGCCCTGCGAAGCCCCCGTCTCTCCCAACGCAGCCGCCTGTCCTCTCCTCAGCCCACTCCTCCCGGCTGGCCTGGAGGCCCTCTGGCCGGAGGAGGCCGCCCCCTCAGGGGTCCGTGATGTCCCGGCTGCAGCTCCATCCCCCCTAGGGGTGCCGTGCGTTCTGCTATGGTGTCCCCCCGGGCCGGCCTCTGGGCTGTACCGCTCGGGCGGCCTGGATCGCCGCGCCCGAGGTGTAGCCACTACTCCCCCGCCGTCTGCCGCCTCCCCCTCAGCCGCCATGGCCGCTATCTGGGCCCTGAGCCATGCGGCGCCTCGACTGGCTACCGCTGACCGCAAATCCGCCAAAAAACCCTCACTTGCCGCCATGATCCGGAGGTCCGTGCTGTCTAGTGTTGCGCCGCGCGGGAACGTCCGAGCACACGAGGGCCGCACCGTGCTGTATTGCGCCGAGCGGGAGGGTCCGATCACTTCCTCCTCCGCTCGTGTGACTGAGCGCAGCACGTCCTAACTCACGGCGATACACGCTAGGCTCCGCCCCTGGCTCCGCCCACCCGGCCTCCTTAAAGCGGCCCAGCGCCACACTAAAGACGGCGACTGTGCAGTCCAGCACATGTCATGCCGTCCCTGCGCCCACCCCCTGCGGCTGCTAGCTCCGGGACTCTCTTTACAGGAAGATTACATAGACATTCCCTGAAGTTGCTTTAAAGTCACGTTAAAGTTGCATCAAAGTCAAATGCAAATTTGCCAAAATCAAATGCTGACTTTTCCAGGCGAATGTGCCAAAGTTGCCTGGCAAAATCAACGACTTTCAGGTCTTGGTAGTGTGAACCAAGCCTAATTCAGTTCCTCTAATCTTTCCTCATAGCTGAGCTCCTCAATAGCTCTTATCAGTTTGATTGCCTTTCTCTGCACTTTCTCCAGTTCCCCGATATTCTTTTTGTGATTTGGTGCCCACAACTGAACTGCATATTCAAGATGAGGTTTTACTAATGATTTGTACAGGGGTAAAATGTTTTCTATATCTCTCTTAACTGCTTATCGACCATATACTGTATATATATGGCGGAAGGAAGCTCTCAGGCTTGGGGGCACGCTGTAGGCGGCCCGCTCCTGCTGTGATTATTTACAACGGAAGCCCATCAGTGGGCACCGCAGACTTGATGTCTGCCAGCACTTGCCGATTGTTCATTAGACAGTTAGAATGGCAGTCTGCCTATGTAAACAAGGTAGATTGCCGTTCTGTAAGCAGAACAGGAACACGGATCTTTGCCTTCCACTAGTACAAGCACCTCCCACAGTTTAGTAAAACACAGGCTAGGAACACATTTAACCCTTTGATTGCCCCTAATGTTAACCCTTTCCCAGCCAGTGTCATTAGCACAGTGACAGTGCATATTTTTAGCATTGATCACTGTATTAATGTCACTGGTCTCCAAAAAGTGTCACAAGTGTCAGTTACTTTCCCAACTGTCTGCTGCAATATTGCAGGCCCACTATAAGTCCCTGATCTTGGCCATTACCAGTAAAAATAAATAAATACAAATTCCATAAAAATATCCCTTAGTTTGTAGACACTATACATTTTGCACAAACCAATCAATATATGCTTGAATACAGAATACACATTGGCCTAAACTGATGAAGAAAATTATTTTTTTCCTTTTTTTTATTGGATAGGTTTTATAGCAGAAAGTTAAAAAAATATATATTTTTTCAAAACTGTCAGTCTTTTTTTGTTCATAGCACCAAAAATAAAAACCTCAGAGGTGATCAAATCAGAAAAAGAAAGCTCTATTTGTGGGAAAAGAATGACATCAATTTTATTTGGGTACAGCGTTGCACGACCGCCAATTGTCAGATAAAATTAAGGGGGGTAAATCTTCTGAAGTGAAGTGGTTAAAACAAGTGAGGATTTTGCTTGCCATGGAATGCCATGCCATTATTAAGCTTATGATTTTACCAGAACACCCAGATCATTATTCACCATTTGTACCCCATAGTATGTATGATGAATGCATATTCCTAGCCCCCAAGTGCATAACTTTACATTTATCAACACTAAACCTAATTTGCTACATAGTTGCCCAATTAAACAGTGCATTGACATTGGCTTGTAAGTTGTAGACTTCCTATAAGGGTGTTATTCCACTGCATAGCTTTTTTTGCAGGGCAGTATTCCTGGTGGTGAGGCTGCAATGAGTGCACGGGGAGGCTGCAATGATGGGCATGTGAGGCTGCAATGATGGGCATGTGAGGTTGTAATGATGGGCATGGTGAGGCGGCAATGATGCGCGTGGTGAGGCAGCAATGATGGGCACGGTGAAGCTACAATGAGGCATGTGAGGCTGTAATGATGGGCATGATGAGGCTGAAATGATGGGAATGGTGAGGCTGCAACGATGGGCACAGTGAGGCAGCAATGATGGGCACAGTAAGGCTGCAATGATGGTGAGGCTGCAGTGAGCGCATGGTGAGGCTGCAATGAGGGCCCGGTAAGGCAGCAATGATGGGCACAGTAAGGCGGCAATGATGGGCACGATGAGGCAGCAATGATGGGCAAGGTGAGGCTGCAATGATGGGCACGGTGAGGATGCAATGATGGGCATCTGAGGCTGCAATGATGGGCAAGGTGAGGTGGCAATGATGGGCACAGTGAAGCTGAATTTGATGGGCACTGGTGAGGCTACATTGATACTCTTGTATCATGTCCGCAGTCTCTGACCCTCACTTGTGTCATGTCCGCAGTCTCTGACCATCTCCTGTATCATGTCTACCTTCTCTTAACATCTTTAGTATCATGTCCTCAGTCTCTGACCATCTCCTGTACCATGCCCGCATGCCCGCATCCTATGACATCTCCAGTACCATGCCCGCAGCATCTGACATCTTTACATCTCCTGTACCATGCCTACAGCCTCTGACATCTTGACATCTCCTGTACTATGCCCACAGCCTCTGACCATCTCCTGTAATATGCCCGCAGCCTCTAACCATTTCTTGTATCATGTCTGCAACCTCTGACCATCTCTTGTCTTATATCATGTCTGCAGTCTCTGAGGGGGAGTCTGGAGAGAAGTTAAGAGTGGGAGTGCCGCCAGGATGGGGGACATGGGAGAAGTCATATGTGTGGACTGTGGAGAGGAGACTATAGGAAAAACTAGAACCACCAAGCTGGAGCCGACTGACTGATCCCTGAATGTTGCACCTGAGAGGAGGTCAGTGACAGCACCGCTAGGCCAGTTTGAGGGGGGTATTGATGTAAGGGGGAAGTAAATACAATAATGTAAGGGGGCACTGATATAAAGGTTTCCCCCTTATATCAGTAACCCACCCCCCTTACTTTAGTGTATTCTTTCTGTGGAAGGTGGTCTCTGGTCACCAGAGTCCACCACCCCCTTCCCCACAATCCCAGAGTCCCAGGTGTCCCCTTTGATGATTGCTCCACTTTTACTACTTTTAACTGAAATTTTCTGTTTATATATATCGGTCTTATCTATATATAATACGCTCTTCAAATGTGCTTTAAAATGTATGGTTTTCCCTTTTTATGAACAAGAAATTAATGACGTTATGCTGTTGGCCTGGTATAATAATGCTATGGGGCTGGTATGAAATTATTTCCAGGACTGGTTTTTATTCCCAGTCCAGCCCTGGTCATGGAGAAGTGGAAGAGGGCTCCAGTGGCAACCTGTGAAGCTCTGGTGAACTCCATGCCCAAGAGGATTAAGGCAGTGCTGGAAAATACAGGTGGCCACACAAAATATAGACACTTTGGGCCCAATTTGGACATTTTCACTTTGGTTGCCAGCGGTATAGATATTAATGGCTGTGTGTTGAGTTATTTTGAGGGGACAGAAAATGTACACTGTTATACAAGCTGTACACTCACTACTTACATTGTAGCAAAGTGTAATTTCCTCATTGTTGCCACATGAAAAGATATAATAAAATATTTACAAAAATATGAGAGGTGTACTCACTTTTGTGAGATAATATAAATATATATATATATATGTATATATATATATATATATATATATATGTATATATATATATATATATATATATATGTATATATATATATATATATATATATATATATGTATATATATATATATATATATATATATATATATATATATATATATATATATATATATATATATATATGTATATATATATATACCAATCCCAGCCCTCTGTTGACTCTGTTGACTGAAGTATATTACCCATGGTGGAAATGGGCCCTCTGTAGCATGAAAATAGTATAAATATCCCAGACAATATACACATAGACTATGTAAAGATCAACTAAACAGATAAAATCAAAAAGCAAACAAAAACTCTCTTATGGAAAAGCAGCTCTTATATAGGTCATCAAACTGTTGTTAAACAATAGCTCCACACATCTTTATACAATGGTGGTAGATAAGAAGCAAAAGACCAAGAAATATATATACTAGAGTTGGTTCAAACACCCCCTGGTTCGGTTTTCCCCAGAATATTACAAAAACTCTGAACCCCACGGAAGTCTATGGGACCCAAACTTGAAAAATGTAAAGGGCCCATTTTAAAGGCTTATGTTATTGGTCATAAAAATGGTATGCGGGTGCTGGGTACTGCCCTGGGGGACATGTATAAATGCAAATTTTTTTTTTTAAAGATTGTTTTTAACCACTTCAGCCCTGGACCAATTGTCAGCCTAAGGACCAGAGGTCTTTTTACAATTTCGCACTGCACTGCTTTAACTGGTAATTGCGCGGTCATGCAATCTTGTACCCAAACGAAATTTGCGTCCTTTTCTTCCCACAAATAAAGCTTTCTTTTGATGGTATTTGATTGCCTCTGCGATTTTTATTTTTTGCGATATAAATGGAAAAAGACCGAAAATTTCGAGAAAAAAAATATTTTCTACTTTTTGTTATAAGAAAAATCGAATAAACTCAATTTTAGTCATACATTTAGGGCAAAATTTATTCAGCCACATGTAAAAAAAATGTCAATAAGCGTATATTTATTGGTTTGCGCAAAAGTTATAGCGTCTACAAACTAGAGTACATTTTCTGGATTTTACACATCTTTTAATTTATGACTGCCTATCTAATTTCTTGAGGTGCTAAAATGGCAGGGCAGTACAAACCCCCCCCCCCCCCAAATGACCCCATTTTGGAAAGTAGACACCCCAAGGAAATTGCTGAGGGGCATGTGGAGCCCATTGAATATTTTTCCCAAGTGAATGAATAATGATACAAAAAAAAAAAAAGTTTACAAAAAGTTGTCACTAAATGATATATTGCTCACACATGCCATAGTTATATGTGGAATTTCACCCCAAAATATATTCTGCTGCTTCTCCTGAGTACGAGGATACCACATATGTGGGACTTTTTGGGAGTCTAGCCGCGTATGGCACCCCGAAAACCAATCACTGCCTTCAGGATTTCTAAGGGTGCAAATTTTTGATTTCACTCCTCACTATCTATCACAGTTTCGAAGGCCATAAAATGCCAAAATAGCACAAAACCCCCCCCAAATGACCCCATTTTGGAAAGTAGACACCCAAAGCTATTTACTGAGAGGCATGTTGAGTCCATGAAATATTTTATATTTTGCCACGAGTTGCAGGAATATTAAATTTTTTTTTTTTTTTTTGCACAAAGTTGTCACTAAATGATATATTGCTCACACATGCTATGGGCATAAGTGAAATTACATCCCAAAATAAATTCTGCTGCTTCTCCCGAGTACGGGGATACCACATGTGGGGGACTTTTTGGGAGCCTAGCCACGTACGGGACCCCGAAAACCAAGTACTGCCTTCCGGATTTAAATATAAAACGCTACCAAAAAAAACTGTTAGCGAACGCAGGGATCAGGCCTGACTCTGCGAACGCTGCAGTTATGTGTTTAGTGTTTTGTAAGTGACAGTGATCAATCGATACTGCACTTGGGTGGGCTGGGCGGAGGGGCAAAACGCAGGTGCCAGCAGGTATCTGGGCTGATCCCGCTAACAATGTGTTTTTTTTGGAACCCTAAACTGCTGGGGACGCTAGTATAGATCTGATCAGATCAGATATTGATCTGTTCAGATTCTATAACATTACGGTTTATGCTTTGCACATGGGTGTTAGCGGTACTGGCACTAAGCTAGCACTGCCTGGGGCAACGCAGACCCTGACCCTAAAACCTAATTGATTTCACCCACCGGGTGATCAGGGGGTTAAACCTTTATTGGGTAATAAATGGTGGGTACCCTGATGCTATAAAAAGCAAACTAACTAACCAGAGTCACCCGTAACACTTATACGGTGATCACTGGTGAAAGGGTTAACTAGGGGCAATCAGGGGGTTAAAATCTTTATTAGGTAGTATATGGGGGTCCCTGGCACTATATAAAGACCTGACGGGGAACCTAAATAACTAAATGGCTAACCAGTGTCACCAGTGGCACTTATACGGTGATCGCTGGTGAAAGAGTTAACTAGAGGTAATCAGGAGGTTAAAACCATTATTGGGTAGTATATGGGGGTACCTAGCGCTATAAAAACCTGGCGGTGAACCTAAAAAAATAACTAGCTACCTAGCGGCACTAGTGACACTAATGCAGCGATCAGAAAAACGATTGCTTAGTGACACTGGCAAAAGGGGGTGAAAGGGTTAACTAGGGGCAATCAGAGGGTTAAAACCATTATTGGGTAGTATATGGGGGTACCTAGCGCTATAAAAACCTGGCGGTGAACCTAAAAAAATAACTAGCTACTTAGCGGCACCAGTGACACTAATGCAGCGATCAGAAAAATGATTGCTTAGTGATACTGGCAAAAGGGGGTGAAAGGGTTAACTAGGGGCAATCAGGGGGTTAAAACCGTTATTGGGTAGTATATCGGGGTACCTAGCGCTATAAGAACCTGGCAGTGAACCTAAAAAAATAACTACCGGTAGCTACTTAGCGGCACCAGTGACACGAATGCAGCGATCAGAAAAACGATCGCTTAGTGACACTGGCAAAAGGGGGTGAAAGGGTTAACTCTAGGGGCAATCAGGGGGTTAAACCTTTATGGGGTGGTAGGGGGCTACCCTGGGCCTAACACTAACTGCCCTGACAGTTTTTACTGTCACAACTGACACTAAATGCAGTGATCAGTAAATAAATGATCACTGCAATCAGTGACACTGTGACTGGGGAGGGGCGATGGGGGGGGGTGATCGGGGGGATTTGTGTGCCTATGTGTACCTACATGTCAATGTCAGTGTAGTGTTGGTGCACACTTACTTTCCCTGTTCTCCTCGCAGTCCGGTCAAAAAGACCACCCCGAGGAGAATGACATCACTTCCTTCCTGCCTGTGTATACTATACACAGCGGGGGAAGCTTCTCATTCGCCAGGCGCGATCGAGAGGGGATGGCCAGAAACCAATGGCCATCCCCTCATCTTGGATCGCTCCTGCAGCAAAACGGACCACCACATCCAGCGGGAGGGGGTCCGATCGGACCCCCCAACCGCTGGAAGGTGAGCACGTACATGTACATGCTTGTGCCTGTCGGTGTCATTGCGCCGACGTACATTGCCATGCGGCAGTCCTTAAGTGGTTAAAGTAGGAGTGATTTTAATGATGCTTAAAGTGAAACAATAAAAATGAAAAATTCCTTTAAATATAGTGCCTGGGGGTTCCCCTTAGTCTGCCTGTAAGGTGGGGTATCTGTACTGTGTATAGAAACTGCTGCAGCAAAACGGACATTTGTAAAGAACATTTTTGCCTGCAAGCTTTCTTTATTTTGTAAACAATGACTTGGGAAGCCAGTCTGTATGATGAGGCCACAATTTAGTGCACTTGGAACAAGATTAGAGATTTTTTGGATAAATTCTGGTGTCTCTTTGGCAGACTTTGGATGGAAATAACAAAGTTTTGCACCACAGTGAGCAAGCCTTATGTGTAGAAGCCAAATTATAGTATACTCAGGCCAAGATTAACATTTTTATCCATAAAGTCTGGTGTCTCTTTCACAGACTTTGGATAGAAGTAACAGGTGCTGAAAAATTGGGCCTTCGGTGCTGGTGGAGCCTTCACACCATTATTACGCAGGATTGGATTCTGCTCTTAGAAAATGTCACACAGGTGAAGAAAAATTGTGCCTTGGGTGTTGGTGGTGCTGTAACTCTTCACAGTTAAAGGGTGCGGGTCTGACATTTGTTCAAATGATTGAGCTGACTGCTCCGCGTGTGATGCTGGGTTTATGGCAGAGGTAACTGTGCACAAGGAGGCATAATAGGCGGCTAGTGAACTAGTGTCAGATTGGGTAATAGAGGATAAAGAGGATGAGAATGGTTTAGTAAGCCAATCTACTACATTCTCTGCATGCTGTGGCTGGATAGCACAAGCAACATCACTAAACAGAGACAAATGTCTGCCTGAGGATGGACCACGTCCACCTTTGCCTGTGGAACACAGACACTGTTGGCCCCCTCATAGTGGCATGGAAACGTCTGCCTCTCCTTGTTGGCTTCCCAGACATGATGGGGGGGGCATATTACACAAATTTATTAAAAACAGGGAAATGTGTGATTGGATGCACTTTATTGAATGAAAAGTGGGGTATGGTGCACTTTAATTTGAGGACTGATGCTGACATAAATTTAAAATTTATGTAGCGTCCACCACTCTAGGTGGATGCTATTAGTTAAGTTAATTCACTATTCACTCACATACATCTCAATCCAGGCAACTCTTATTCTGTGCATCACTGAGGTGATAGTAACTGCCGGAATCTGGAATAAAGCTCAAGTTTTACATTTCAACCCTGGGCAATCTATATCTGTGCATCACTGGGGTGATAGTACCTGCGGAATCTGGAATAAAGTTAAAGTTTTGAACTGTTCTACATGTGTCTGTGTTTTACTCAGGGCCGTCTTTAATATTTATTGGACCCTGCTTCCCCTGCCCAGCTCACCTGAGAGATCCCCCTCTGTAAACAGTGGCTCCTTCTGGACAGGGAATTTAAAGTGGGATAGTTGGCAAGTATGAGGCAGGCTCTTTGGGCCCCACAACAATGATGGGGCCCAGGGCAGCTGCCCTTTTTGGCCTGCCTTAAAAACGGTCCTGGCTTCACTACAGCGGTGGGGGAAGAAGCGGGGGCTAAACCAGCTGTACTGTATGAACTACTAGCAGCTCCCAAGGGAGTAGTCTGCTTCATGGAGGTCCCACCGAGATATGTTACAGTACCGCTGACCCGCTACCCCTAGAAACCTGCAAACTGTTGAAATTCACTGGGAGTTGTGTGTGCCCCTGTAGCTCATGGCATAAAACATGGACACCAAGAGAGGTTACGGCTGGAAACAAGGGAGTTGTTGGTTTCTCACAGCAAAGCATCACAAAGTGAAATTTTTCGCTGTCCTCTCAGTTAGCCGCCATTTAGCATGAAGTTCCACATTGCCCGCCACCAGGGGTTGCTGATGCATACTGCTGAAATGTACTGCTACAGGTCCTCGCACGTTGGACCAACGAGTCAAGGGGCCAGATGCCGCGCCCAGGAGGAAGGACCCCATCGAGGTCTGTGTGCCACCCGCTGCTCACCCAGCCAAGGAAGATGGCGCAGAGTGTCCCACGTGCTCCCGCTGTTCGTTATCAGCTGAGATGCAGGACCAGATCCACAGACACTGGTATTCGCCTGGAACCACCGGACTCAAGTTCGAATGACCGGAGAGAGGGCTGCGGTACATCATAGGCAATCGAGGAGGAGGTCCAGACTGATTCCTAGGTGTCGGGAGTACCAGAGGTCCAGGTAGAATCTGAAGGGGAGGCTTGTGGTCTGGCTGGGGAATCGGAGGATGCGGGAGTAGATAGGCAGTCCCCAATCTCCCCGGAGAGTCGGTCACATGTAAGTCCCCTGGGGAACCTTTCCAGAAGGAGCCGCTGTTTACAGAAGGGGATCTCTCAGGTGAGCAGGGCAGGGGATGCAGGGGCCAGGCCATAGACTGGGATTCACCAGAGGTATTGGATCAGTATGGGTCTCTAGAACATCTATTTGTAGTAGGGTGGTTCAAGTGGAGAGGAGGACTGGTATATGGAGAGCTCCATGTCCCTCAGTGCTTCAACCGGGGGGCTCTGGAACGCATTGCCACCTTCCCAGCACCCCCAGCACCCTGCACTAAGTCGTTCATGGACTCACTACCTCACAACATGGCACCTACTTTTCAACAGAGGGCTGTGAGAGTCTCTGACTCTATAGTTCTGCCTGGGCGGGGAAGGCCCAAGGAACTATCTAGACTGTCTTGATTCCAACGGGATGTGCAGAAGAGGGTTGCCCAGGAGTAGGGACTAGATTACCCTTATGTACCAGACAAGGTGATGGACATTGTTGAGGCTTCCCGGGAAGGATGGGAGCAGGATCTTGTCTGGGACTATCTGCATGTTCCTAAACCCCAAAGAACCCCTGACCATGAGATGTGGGTGAGGTTTCAAGACATTTACAAGGAATGGCGGCAGGGAAGGGCCATTTGCAAGAACAGAGTTATAGTGCAGAAACCTGGACAGCATACCAAGTCCTATTCAATCTCTGTCAGAGGGGAAGGGGACACACGCCAAAGGTTGCCAGACCCCTGGTATTACCTGCAACGTGATCTGCAGGTATGCTGGATTTGCCAAGGACTGCAAGTGCGCAGACGGGTTAGGGTGGGAAAATCCAAAGGACTTCCTATACAGGGCAACAGCACCAGTGCCTGGCTGGCTAGTCATGGACACAATTCCCCACTGTCCCTGTCGATTTCTTTTTCTATTCTAAAAAGTTCTGGACTTCCATTGAAGCCACTCAGAAAGATCTCTGCTTTCTTTTTGTATATAATTTGGTGTGTCTGTTAAAGTTGCATCCTGCAGGAGTCAGGCTGACTTCTTTTGAGGGGATGGAGGTCTTGACAGGATCACACATGCCATACCATTGTAATTTAATAGAATTGTATAGTTAGATTGAGAGATAGGATGTTTTCTTTTACAAGTGCGAGACGGCTGTCCAAAGAACCAGAAAACCTGGGGTAATGGAAGTATTATCCTCTTGGAGGTAATGCTTTGGTTCTCCTTGTAATTTATTTTTAAAGTTCAAGGATGATAGTTAGGATTTTTTGTGTAACTGTTTGAAACGTTTTTTGTACATGCATAGTTGCCAACATTGTAAAAAAAAAAAATTCGGGACACTTTTTTGGCAGTGGGCGGAGTCATGGTATAATTAGGGGGTGGGGCATGCGTTTATAGATGTGGCATAGGAAAAGGTAAAAATGGGAGTGGTTTGCGTAAAATGGTGGGCGTGGCTTATATGGGGCATGGCTCAAAGGGGTGTGGTTAGAGTCTGAGATGAATGCGGGATGGAGAGGGAAAGGAGGGGGATGGAGAGAGGGAAAGGAGGGGGAAGGAGGGACAGCAGCCCCCCGATCCTACACCACAATAGTAATATGTGTTTTCCAAAGTTTGACAATCAGCAGATAAAGATACTCCAAATACCTGGTGTTGGCGCTTCAATCATCCCGGCGCCATGATTGTTATGGTGTCAGGATGATTGAAGCGCATTATTTCTATAATTACATTGTAATATGAAATCATTCCACTCACCATAATGCCGAATCAGTGGTAGCCATGCGCGCGTCACTAGCCACGTTGCCTGCCACCAGATGCCATCAGGTGTCCCAAGCGGAGTCTGTCCTTACATGAGGTGCCCCATCAGAGGTACCTTCCTCACATCTGTGTCCATCAGCGGAGCCCCTCCTTACATCTGGTGTCCCTCTGCCATCCACAGACCGCCCCCCCCACATCCTGCACAGACCGCCCCCCCCCCACATCCTGCACAGACCTGCCCCCACATACTCCACAGACCGGCCCCCACATCTCCAGATTGGCCCCCCGACATACCACTGGCCCCCCAACATCGACAGACTGGCTCCCAACATACAAATGGCCCCCGACATCCACAGACTGGCCCCCACATTCACAGACTGGCCACATACCATGACTGTCACTGGCCCCTGACATCCGACTGGCCCCCGACATCCACATCTCCAGACTGACCCCCGACATACCACTGGCCCTCCAACATCCACAGACTGGCCCCTGACATACAACTGGCCCCCGACATCCACAGACTGGCTCCCACATCCACAGACTGGCTCCCACATCCATAGACTGGCCCCCGACATACCACTGGCCCCCACATTCACAGACTGGACCCCACATTCACAGACTGGACCCCCACATTCACAGACTGGGCCCCCACATTCACAGACTGGCCACATACCATGACTGTCACTGGCCCCCGACATCCGACTGGCCCCCAACATCCGACTGGCCCCCGCCCCGACATCCACATCTCCAGACTGGCCCCCGACATACAACTGGCCCCCGACATCCACAGACTGGCCCCCCACATCCACAGACTGACCCCCCACATCCACAGACTGGCCCCCACATGCCACTGGCCCCTACATTCACAGAATGGCCACATACCATGACTGTCACTGGCCCCCGACATCCGACTGGCCCCCGACATCCGACTGGCCCCCGCCCCGACATCCACATCTCCAGACTGACCCCCGACATACCACTGGCCCCCCAACATCCACAGACTGGCCCGACATACAACTGACCCCCAACATCCACAGACTGGCCCCCACATCCACAGACTGGCCCCCGACATACCACTGGCCCTCACATTCACAGACAGGACCCCACATTCACAGACTGGACCCCCACATTCACAGACTGGCCACATACCATGACTGTCACTGGCCCCCGACATCCGACTGGCCCCCGACATCCGACTGGCCCCCGCCCCGACATCCACATCTCCAGACTGGCCCCCGACATCCACAGACTGGCCGCCCACATCCACAGACTGGCCCCCAACATACCACTGGCCCCCACATTCACAGACTGGCCCCCCACATTCTCAGACTGGCCACATACCATGACTGTCACTGGCCCCCGACATCCGACTGACTGGCCCCCAACATCCGACTGGCCCCTGACATCCGACTAGCCCCCGACATCCGACTGGCCCCCGACTGTCCCCCGACATCCGACTGGCATCCGACTAGCCCCCGACATACACATTCATACTGGCCGGCGTTGCCGCACGCACATAACTGTGGCGCCGCCCACTGCCCTTCACTGACACAAACACACACTAGCAGCGGGGTGGGTGGCACCACAGGTGTAGACCAAATTCTGGTCTTCTTAAAAATGGCGGCCGGTGGAGACATTGTCTCCGCCGGCCGCCGACCTCTAGCTCCCGGCGGCAAAAAAACGGGAAATTCAATTTCCCGTGACAAACCGAATTTCGCGGGACATTTCCCGGGACAAAATTAATTCGGGACAAATGTCCTAATGGCGGGAATGTCCCGCGAAATTCGGGACAGTTGGCAACTATGTACATGTATGCACCTACACTTCCTCAGAATATGAGATGCCTCATTGTTAGGAGGTAGGGTTGTGCTGTTCCTGGTGCATGGATTCATTTTCCACAACTGGGGACAGTTGTGATTTCAGAGGGGGGTGTATGTAGCCTATGTATATATATATATAGATATATATCAGGGGTAAAACCCTGCAAAAAGTATTTTTTAAACTTAAACTAGCATTGAGTCCAGGAGGAGTAGTGGCTTTTAAAATAAAACTTCATCTAAATTTTTTCTGTAAGATCATTTTGTTCCAATCACTTTCACGTACTGTATACCTGGGTGTTTGCTAATAGGTTAATAAAAGTTTTAGATCTGAGGGGCATAGGTGTGATCAGAGAAACGTTTCAAAAATGTATGTTTTGTCCCACATGGTCAAAAGATAATTTAGACCACACCCATTGGTGTTGTAATTCACAAAGTGTTTGGGCTGATATTTTCTACAATTAGATAGGATCATTTTCCATATGTATGTTATTTTTCAATAGCCACAATTACCGCACTTTAAAGGGCTTTAAAGGGCCCAGATCCCTACAGGGGTCACCTTTTTTCTTTAGACCTATAAACACTACTTATATTTACAACATACTATAATGTAATATCAATATGGTTTTTATTTCTTCTGAAGTTGTTGGCAGGGTTTGTTGCTGGTATGGTACAAAGCTGCTTTCCCTTTTTAGCATTTAAGTCCCTTTGTTATCCAGACAGGCTTTAGAAAGAGGAACCTCCCTTGAAATGCATCGTCACCCTTTCATTTGATGCACGGGTTAGCTAGGAGACCATACAGCAGAGGAGAACACTGCTTTGGGTCAGTGGTGTGGGCGAGTTCCTGACGATTGGCACCAGGATGTCTCTCTCCCACTTTGCCATTACACACTGAGCCTAGTGTGCCTCTGTTCTCTACCCATTAACGCTGGACACAAGCTTCCTAAATGTGAGTGTGCTATTCTTTCCTCCTTTTCACTAGATACCCCCAGTCTTCTGGGTTAGATGATCGCCAGCATCATTCAACCCACGTTCTCTGAACCCAAGCCATCACAGACCTGTGCCCAGCTAGTGGCTGGATAGTGAAGGAGAAAGCGCACAGTAATGAGCTCATCTTTTTGTCACTGCTTTCTTCTGTTGTCAGCGAGCACCTTGTTAGCACATGAATGTATTGGCTCATTGTGCTGCCTATTCCTCTTTCACTTTGAGCTCTGTTGTACAGGGCTTATAAGCAGCTGATACCAAGTCAAATCCAGGTACTTACATCGCTTGCATTTAAAAAAAAAAAAAGTTATTTGAGGGTGTATTACAAAACACAAAGCCGCAATTATTTGCATCGTTGACATCTGTCTGGAGTTCAGCTTTAAGCAATTTGACACTGGCCTCCCTCTCTGTATGTTAAAGTGGTCATGTCTATGTTTATATTGACATTCGGTTTAGGTGAGGGTCTGACCATAAAAACGATAGCAGCTGTTCACTTATTCCTGCCTGTTTAAATGAATCCCCCGTTCATTGTAATCTTAGTCACTCCTATAACTTTGCAACATTATGATTTTTTCACATATATGTGACAGAATTACATTCTTCTCTTTAACAAGGAGCTTTGAAATGTAAAAAGAATAATGAAGTTAGGAGAACAATTTCCTTGAGCAGGAATGAAACAGTAACGTGAAACTTTGTCTGGAAAGAGAAACCATAGGGAGCTGAAAATTGAAGGCTGGGCAGGCACACATTGCAGACAGACCTCAAATGACACAGTGCTTGTATGTTCTTTACAATGCACAGCCTTAAGGAGTAACACGGCCTGTCAAGCCTTGTTCTATAGACAAGAACCATTCCAAAAGATTCAGAACATATCATTTCACATATAAAATCACCAATCACTGTGTTAATACAAGTCATGTATGTGTGCATTTTCCATATCATTTCATAAAATAATGTTGTATTATGCATAATTTATGTAAGGTTCTTGTATATGTCTCCTGTTGGTCTATATATTAAAATTGATATTTATTTGGTCATGTAACTTTCACGTTGAATGAGGTGCGCTAGGGAAAAGTTTGCATGAGAAATATTCAAGGGGGTTCAAAAATTCAACAATTATAATTTTCTAAAGGTTTCCTCTTCAATTCATTTGTTAGTCACATCCTGTTTTAACTTTCACTTTTCAAAAGAACAAAATGAGCAACCAATATTGGAAGAGACCATGGGGGTTATTTACTAAAGGAAAATCCACTTTGCACTGCAAGTACACTTGAAAGTGCACTTAAAGTGGTTGTATACTCGATTTTTTAACTTTGACCTACAGGAAAGCCTATAATAAGGCTTACCTGTAGGTAAAAAAAAATATCTCCTAAACCTGTACGGTTTAGGAGATATTCCCCTCGGTATGCGCTGCTGACTGCAGCGGCGCATGCGCACAAGGGGATTCTCGGCCTGAAAATCCGGCAGTGGCCGGCCGGCCGGAATGAAATCTCCCGCGCATGCTCACAGCACCGGAGCCGCGATACCCGGAAGAAACGCAGAGGGAGCATGTCAGCTCCCTCGGCGTGGATCGGGCCAGATGTCGGGGCCTCGTTCTAAGGTAAGTATTTCATAATGAGCTAGTATGCGGTGCATACTAGCTCATTATGCCTTTTGCTTTGCAGGTTTAAAAAAAATAATAAAAATGTGCGGGTTTACTACCGCTTTAAAGAGCACTTGGAAGTGCAATCATTGTAGATCCGAGGGGGACATGCAAGGAAAATAAAAAACAGCATTTTAGCTTGCACATGATTGGATGATAAAATCAGCAGAGCTTCCACTCATTTCAGATCTAACGCTTAGATTTAGAGCGACTGCACTTCCAAGTGTACTTGCAGTGCAAAGTGGATTTGCCTTTCGTAAATAACCCCAGTGTGTTAAAGCTTAGCTTGAAGGTCAAGTTCCAAAATATCAGATTGTCCACTATGTTTTGTGTACTTCTAAATAATACATTTTGTTGTCCTAAAAGGAACAAGGAAATGAAGGGCCCTGCGTATTTGTTTATTGTATCTACAATCATGGCTAAAAATATTGGCACCAATGCAGTCCTGTCAAATAATGCACCACTTCGCCCAGAAAATTGTTGCAGTTTCAAATGTTTAGGCATTCTCATGTTTATTTCTTTATTTGTATTGGTATACCATAACAAATGGAAAAAGAAAAAGCCCAATCTGACACATTGCATGAAAAACTCCAAAATTGGACTGGATAAAAAATTACTGGCACCTGATCAAAATTGTAAGAAATAATTGCATTCCAAGTTTGTGATGCTCCTGTAATTTGAAATGAAACTCATCTGTATTAATTAACAGGTGCTGATAATATATAAATCACACCTCACACCAGCAATCAGTTAAAATGGTGATTAATTGACTCAACCTTTCTATTGTGTGTCTCCGTGTGCCACACGCAGCATGGAGAAGAGAAAGAGCCGCAAAGAATTGTCAGCGGATTTGACAACAAAAATTGTGGAAAGGAATGGTTACAAGTTTACAAGCTTACAAGTCCATCTCCAGAGATCTTAATTTTCCTGTGTTCACTGTGTGCAACATTGTGAAGAAGTTTAATAGAACTGAGGCCTTTAAAGAAAAGAATACAGTCCCTACAGTCAAACATAGTGGATGTTCACTGATGTTTTGGGGTTTCTTTGCTGCTTCGGGTACTGGATGTCTTGACTGTGTGCATGGCATTATGAAATCTGCCAAAATAATTTTGGGGTGGAATGAAGGGCACAGTGTCAGAAAGTTGGGTCTCTGACAGATGTAATGGATCTTACAGCAGGACAGTGACCTAAAGCACACATCGAAAATCACCCAGCAATGGTTAAAGCAAAGAGCTGGAGAGTACTGAACTGGCCAGAAATGAGTACAGATCTAAATCCCATAGAACCCCTGTGGAGAGATCTCTTAAACTAGCAGTTGGGAAATGGAACCCTTCCATTCTGAGAAACCTGGAGCAGTTGGCAAAAGAAGAGTGGTCTAAAATTCTTATCGAGAGGTGTAAGAAACTCATTGATGGTTACAGTAAGTGATTGATTTCAGCTATTTTTTCCAAGAGGTGTGCTACAAAATATTAAATTGAGTGTGGCAATAATTTTGTTCATTCCATTTTTGAAAATTTGAATGAAATGTGTCAGATTTGGCTTTTTGTTTCTCCACTTTTTTGGGTCATACCAATACAAATAAAAGAAATAAACACGAGAATGCCTAAACATTTGTAATTGCAACAATTTTCTGCGCAAAGTGGTGGTGCATTAACTGACAGAATATACATGGATTATATTTTCAGTGACTGTTAAAAATGTCTATCAACAGTGGTTACATTACTTAGAATGGAGATACACTGTATGTGAGCATCCCCAGACCAAAAACACGATTTCATTAATTTCTATTATTCAAAGCCAACTCAACAATCCATTCTTGTCTCCATGCTTTATTTTGCTGGGAGATCACTTTAAAAAACACCCCCTAGCATTTCTCGCCATGATCATCATGAGTAAGGGCAGATAATTAACCAGTTCCCGACCGCCATACGACGATGTACGTCGGCAGAATGGCACGGGGCAGGCATATTGGCGTACAGGTACGTCCATTTCTATATGCCGCCCTGCCATCGTGTGTGGACTTGATCGCTGTGGGGATACCCACGATCGTCTCACGGGAAGGCTGAAGGGGGAGATGCCGTTGTAAACAGCATCTCCTCGTTCTGCCTAGGAATAAGTGATGCTGATCTCTGCTCCATGTGATTGGAGCAGAGATCAGTGTTCACTAACACACAGCCCAGCCCCCCACAGTTAGTAACACGCCCCTAGGAACACTTAATCCCTACACTGCCACCCCCTGGTTAACCTCTTCACTGTCAGTGTCATTTACACAGGAATCGGTGCATTTGTATAGCACTGATTGCTGTATAAATGACAATGGTCCCAAAAATGTGTCAAAAATGTCTGATGTGTCCGCCGCAATAAAAATCCATGATCGCCGCCATTACTAGTAAAATAAAAATTATTAATAAAAATGCCATAAAACTACCCCCTATTTTGTAAACGCCATAACTTTTGCGAAAACCAATCAATAATCGCTTATTGCGATTTTTTTTACCAAAAATATGTAGAAGAATACGTATTGACCTAAACTGAGGGAAACATTTTTTTTTATATATTTTTGGGGGATATTTATTATAACAAAAAGTAATAAATAATGCTTTTTTTTTCAAAATTGTCGCTCTATTTTTGTTAAATTTTTAATTTTTGATAAAAATAAAAACCTCAAAGGTGATCAAATACCACCAAAAGAAAGCTCTATTTGTGGGAAAAAAAGGACGTCAATTTTGTTTGGGAGCCACGTCGCACAACCACGCAATTGTCAGTTAAAGCGACGCAGTGCCGAATCGCAAAAATTGGTCTGGTCTTAAGCCAGCAAAATGGTCCGGTCTGAAAGTGGTTAAAGTAGAATTTACTAAGTGGAATCCATCAGCCATTAGCTCAGGCATGCAGACAAGAGGGTGTGTTTAATAGAGATCCTCTCCTCCCCTTCTAAAATAATCCTGGGATGTAGGACATAATTTGCCTACGACTGGAAACCAGGAAGTAATGGGGAAAAAAGTTTAAAACAAGTAAATATAATATACTTTCCTATCTATCTCTTCCTATCTATTTACCAACACTAGCAGCATAAGAATTAAAAAAATTCAATGTTGATTGAGAGACTGTAATTCCTCTTTTATCAAGCTCATTTATACCTTGAACCTTTTAACCACTTCCCGACCGGCGCACGCCGATGTACATCGGCAGAATGGCACGGGCAGGCATATTGGCGTACAGGTACGTCCAATTTGAAATGTTGCCCTGCCATCACGGGCCCACCGGCGGCGGCATGCTCGTGTGCCAGTCAGGACCCCCGTGAGTCCGGTTGCGGGTCCCACGGGCTCGATCGCTGGGGGCATACCCGCGATCGTCTCACGGGGCGGCTGAACTGGGAGATGCCATTGTAAACAGCATCTCCCCGTTCTGCCTAGGAATAAGTGACGCTGATCTCTGCTCCATGTGATTGGACAAAAATAGAGCGACAATTAAAAAAAAAACGCATTATTTATTACTTTTTGTTATAATAAATATCCCTCAAAAATATATAAAAAAAAAATGTTTCCCTCAGTTTAGGTCAATACGTATTCTTCTACAGATTTTTGGTAAAAAAAATCGCAATAATCGATTATTGATTGGTTTTAGCAAAAGTTAATGCGTTTTTTTCAAAATTGTCGCTCTATTTTTATTTATAGCGCAAAAAATAAAAACCGCAGGGGTGATCACATACCACCAAAAGAAAGCTCTATTTGTGGGAAAAAAGGACGCTAATTTTGTTTGGGAGCCACGTCGCATGACCGTCAGTTAAAGCAACGCAGTGCCGAAGCGCAAAAAGTGGTCTGGTCTTTGGCCAGCAAAATGGTCCGGGGCTGAAGTGGTTAATATAATTTTTAAGTTTAAAAGTTTGTATTGTGGTTTAGTCTGTTTCTAGTGTATTTTTGATTCAAACCGATATTGATTCAAATCAAATATCCGAAAATGAGTTAGGTACTACATGTTCATAGACTGTTTAAATATTTTTAATTTTCTCAGATAAAAATACAACATGAAAGCCTCCATTATGGGCCCAACAGAATATGTAACATGAAATTATAGGTATGTAATCATAATTATAATATATAAAAATTATTGAATTACAAGAGTATCAACATATGCTGGACCCCAAACACCTTGATTTTATTCATGTAATACTACTAAATCCTTCTACTGGAAATTATGGTGGCAACTTTATGCATTGTATAAAAATGTCACTACTATTACTAACATGAAACTCACGTGATTGAAGATACTGTTTTTTTCTTTACCTTAACCACTTGCTTACTGGGCACTTAAACCCCCCACCTGCCCAGACCAATTTTCAGCTATCAGCGCTGATGCACTTTGAATGACAATTGCGCGGCCATACAATACTGTACCCAAATGACATTTTTATCATTTTTTCCCACAAATAGAGCTTTCTTTTGGTGTTATTTAATTACAGCTGGGAAAAAAAGATGCAAATATATATATATATATATATATATATTTATTTATTTTTTTTTCTTAGTTTGTTATACAATTTTGCAAAAAGGTAATTTTTCTCCTTCATTGAAATGCGCTGATGAAGCGGCACTGGTGGGCACTGATAGGCTGCACTGGTGGGCACTGATAGGCACAGTTAAGGCGGCACTAATAGGCACAGATAAGGTGGCACCGATAGGCACAGATAAGGCAGTACTGATGGGCACAGATAAGGTGGCACTGATGGGCAAAGATGGGCACAGATAAGATGGCACTGATGGGTGGCACGGATGGGTGGCACGGATGGGTGGCACTAAGGGGCACTGATAGGTACCACTGATAGATGGGACTGATGGGCACTGATAGGTGGCACTGATAGGTGCCACTGCTTGGCACTGATGGGCACTGGTAGATGACACTGATGGGCACGGATATGTGGCACTGGGGCGCAGCACTGTTGTTGAGGCAGATTGTGGGCACTGATAGGTGGCACTGTGGGCACTGATGGGGGGCACTTTTTTATTAGTTAGGTGGCACTGGCAGGGGGCAGATGGGCACTGATAAGCTGGCCGTGATCGGGACTAATGCCCCGATCACGGCCGCCGGTGATCAGCTTTTTTTTTTCTCCTCACGCTGTCAGAGCGAGGAGGAAAAATAGCCGATTACCGGCTCTGTTGTGTCACATGATCAGCTGTCATTGGCTGACAGCTGATCACGTGGTAAGGGGTCGGGATCGACCCCTTACTCCGATCCGTGATCAGGCGAGTCTCATAGACTTATTTTGGCACAGGATTCCCCTTAATACCCATACCAGAACCAAAGGGCCTGGTAATAGACTGGGAGGAACCCACGCAGTTTTTTTCAATGATTTTTATGTATATTGACGGGATGCAGCAAAACATTACAGCCTTGAGCAATTTTAAATTACATTTTTTCCATTAGAAATGTAATTTTGCTGCTCTCATTCATTACACTATGTACGGCCGATGCGTAAGCAGCCTTACATAGTTTGGGGCGTGGACTTAGCCTCCTTAGCCATGATTGGCCAAAGACACCCTGCCTTTGGCCAATCATGGCTCTCACAGCAGAGCGCACTGTGATTGACCAAAGCATATAGGTCAGGTGTATGCTTTGGCCAATCAGCATCTGTCAATGTACTGCGATCTCGCAGTGCATTGATAATACCCGCAGTTCATTATTGGGCATTCTACGGGTGCTCGAATTTCACACGAATGCCCCAGACTCAAATATTGGGCTCATCCCTACTAATAAAGTTTTTTCAGAATATGTGAAATGTTTTAAGTTTTAAAAGAAATATCTGACCTCAACATTTCGCTGTCGCTATGTACATTACTGTTCAAACGAAGAAAAATTGTAATTCTTTAATTCTTTTAAGTATACTTGCACACAGTTTTTGGAAATCAGTAATAGTCAGCAATACATTTGAATTTGTTTTTAAATTTGGATTCATTTAAAATTCATTCTTATTGTGATTTGGATACATCCAAATTTCTAAATATTGAAAAATTTGTCCGAAGTTCGATTCCAAAGAAAACGAACGGCACATGTCTAGAAAAGAGAAGACTGCAGATAGACATATACAACTTATGTAGGAGGATTTGTTTTATCTCTGTGTATCACCTGAGGATAGTCCCTTCACTGGGAATATGTAAAGCTTTGTACACACGATCAGATTATTAGGCAAATTTTCATCAGTTTTTTGTGGCATGGTAGTCTCAAATCGAAAGAGAAGAGGTTACTCACCATAAGACAATTTTCGTTCGACAGAATTCAATGTCAGAAGTGATGTAATATGTTGAATTTTTTTGTATATGTTCTTTCATTTCTGAGCATGCCTAGTCTTGCTCTTCAGATTTTTTTTGTCAGAAAACCATACTAATGAAAAGAAAATTGGACGTTGTGCTCACATCAGACAAAAATTTTCAAGCGTGCACATCCAGTTTTTGTCTGCCGAAAATTTGTAATCGGCTGTCAAAAGCAGCATACTAACGATCAGAAAATCTGCAGATCGTTCATCGGACAAAGTATATCTTCAGATTTTCTGGCCTTAAGTTTACAATCTTCAAGATCATTTGGAGTAATAGGAGTAGTCTAGAAATAACAAAAATGCATATATAGAAATGAATATATGATTTAACATGTTTTCCATAGATATGCCTTAATATGCTTTAAGTACTATTAAGTGTATTTTATGGTAATGGCCAGAAGGTAGACAGATATTTCCCTGAGAAACATGGCCAGAGATATCTAACCATTCTCACATAAGTTGTGAGAATAACTTCTGGCAATGGCAGAAGAGAGATCATAAAGAAAAGAATTAGGTTTGCTTGTAGAAAGATTTCCAATAAGTTGGAAAGTCCCTCTTCGAGACAGTGAGTACATCCCGTTTTATTTGTACTATTGATATACTCTTATTTTACCTAGTAACAAATAGATTTAACGCTATTAAAAAAAATATATTGTTTTTACCTACATGCCCAGAATTCATGTGTTACTATTAAAGAATCTAAAAGGTATGAAATACACATCAATGCCCATCATACAGTTTTGCATAATATGAATACCTCCTGGTTCTAGGTATTTTTATGGATGGATGGCAATATCACACAATAAAACACCTTTTGCTGTGAACATGAACAATTGTTTGTTTTACGCATATTTGTAAGTCCAAAATAGCTTTCTTTGTTATTAATTTTTTTTTTTTTTTAGCAAAACTTTACTACCCGTTTATAAGATTTTACTTTTGAAGGATAAACTTTGAGGTTTAAACCCATACATCTCCAGGGAGTAACAGCTTTGCCTTTGAACACACATGAGATTTGATTTAATCAAGCTACTATCTTTTTATAGTTGAATGATTAGGTGTTTTCACAAGCAAACCCCCTCAACCCAGACTATATCATGTTTTAACTTTTGAAGTTATGTAATAAGAAACCCTATTCTAAAGCTCCAAAATTAAATAAGAAAACTCTATAGTGTGTAGACATGCTAACAAATCCTTTTCCCAACTAATAAAGAAAACTCTTTACAGATTGGCATTTGGAAAAATATATGATTTCCAGTGTTGTCAGATAATACACAAAAACATTAATAAAGACGCATCAGATTTAATTTAGGATGGATATTTTAAATGTATTCTATATACTGTCCTTTATATTCATATATTCTGTAGTTGTATGTTTTGAAATTATGATGACCTATTTTGTGCTATGCATTCTAATTCCGATTAATTCTTTTTTTTTCTCATTATAAATTAGAATATACCAATAATTATTCCATACATTCATATATTTTTCACATCTCATAAATGGAACATGGTCTCGGGCACAAATATTTCTATGATATGTTTCTTTTTTTTATTTACACAGGTCACCCTCATGTTGTACAGGACACAAACTAAAGGCATAAACTAAAATAGCTTCTAAAACTGATCTATTTGGTAGAAGGAAAAAAAAAGATGAACTGGTTGGTTTAAGATGCCAAACGTATTTTGCTTTGTCAGTTTTACATGTTTGGTGCTATAAATATAACTTAAAACTTATAAGTAGCCCTTTCACAATGTGACCACTGCTATTTAAGGTTTTTTTTTAAATTGTCTTTTTCCTAAATTCCTTGCAAAGTCATTTACATTGATAGACTAAAGCGGTATTAAACCCTAAACCAAAATGTAATATATTGTAGCTTACCAACCATTAAATGTGGTAGCTGCATTTGTTTTTCTTGTTTAGGCTTTTTTCCCTCTGTTTTTACCTGGTAATCTGACCAGTAACACACCTCTTGTATAAGCCCTTGTACACATGGTCGGACATTCCGATGGAAAATGTCCGATCGGACCATGTTGTCGGATAATCGGATAATGTGTGTGGGCTCCATCGGACTGTTTCTGTCGGAATATCCGACGGACAAAATTTTAGAGCTGGGCTATAAAACTTTCCGACAACATGATCCGATCAGACTTTGGAAGATCGGGTGTAGAGAATTCCAATCGAACAAAGTGCCACGCATGCTCAGATCAAATTCCTAGACCAAAGCTATTGGCTACTAGCCTGAACATAGTCCCGTCGTAACGAAATAACGTCATCACGTTCTGAACGATTGGATTTTCCGACAACTTTGTCCGACCGTGTGTATGCAACACAAGTTTCGGACAAAATCTGTCGGACAAAATCCGACGGATTTTGTTGTCGGAATGTCCAACCATGTGTACAAGAGCTTAGAGTGTCCCCACTCTGGGTGAAGCAATACAGGGGGCACATTTGAACAGCAGCATTATCAGTCTGAGGGGGAGGGGGTGAGTGTTAGATGGACTAGCAGATTTAGATACACTAACAAATTGAAGCTGAACAGCAGGTAACAATAGGCAGTTACGCAACAGTTATTTTCTTTTGGAATAAAAGGTTTACATAAATAAATAAAAGCTCGTTGCTGTAAGCACCTCAGTCACATTTTTGTAAATATTTCATTATATCTTTTCATGACACAACACTGAATAAATTACACTTTGCTACAATGTAATGTAGTGTGTGTACAGCTTGTATAACAGTGTAAATTTGCTGTCCCCTCAAAATAACCGAACACATCCATTTATGTCTAAACCACTGGCAACAAAAGTGAGTACACCCCTAAGTGAAAACGTCAAAATTGGGCACAAAGTGTCAATATTTTGTGTGGCCACCATTATTTCCTAGAACTGCCTTGATCCTTTTGGGCATGGAGTTCACCAGAGCTTCACAGGTTGCCACTGGAGCCCTCTTCCACTCCTCCATGATGACATCACAGAGCTGGTGGATGTTAGAGACCTTGCGCTCATCCCCCTTCCGTTTGAGGATGCCCCACAGATGCTCAATAGTATTTAGGTCTGGAGACATGCTTGGCCAGTCCGTCACCTTTACCCTCAGCTTCTTTAGCAAGGCATTGGTTGTCTTGGAGGTGTGTTTGGGGTCGTTATCATGTTGGAATACTCCCTTGAGGCCCAGTATGTCACATTACATGTTGGCATTCATGGTTCCTGAAATTAACTGTAGCTCCCCAGTTCCGGCAGCACTCATGCAGCCCCAGACCATAACACTCCCCCCACCATGCTTGATGGTAGGTGAGACACACTTGTCTTTGTAATCCTCACCTGGTTGCCACCACACACGCTTGACACCATCTGAACCAAATACGTTTATCTTGGTCTCATCAGACCACAGGACATGGTTACAGTAATCCATGTCCTTGGTCTGCTTGTGTTCAGAAAACTGTTTGCAGGCTTTCTTGTGCATTGTCTTTAGAAGAGGCTTCCTTCTGGGATGAGAGCCATGCTGTCACTTTAATACAGTGTGCAGCGTATGGTCTGATCACTGACAGGCTGATCCCCCCACCCCTTCAACCTCTGCAGAAATGTTGGCAGCACTCATACATCTATTTCCTAAAGATGACCTCTGGATATGACGCTGAGCATGTGCACTCAACTTCTTTGGTTGACGATGGCGAGACCTGTTCTGAGTGGAACCTGTCCTGATAAACCACTGTATGGTCTTGGCCCCTGTGCTGCAGCTCCGATTCAGGGTCTTGGCAATCTTCTTATAGCCCAGGTCAACTTTATGTAGAGCAAACAATAATTTTTTTCAGATTCTCAGAGAGTTCTTTGCCATTAGGTGACATGTTGAACTTCCAGTGACCAATATGAGAGAGTGAGAGCGATAAAACCAAATTTAACACACGTTTCCCATTCACACCTGAGACCTTGTAACAGTAACGAGTCAAATGACACGAGGGAAGGAAAATGGCTAATTGGGCCCAATTTGAACATTTTCACTTAGGGGTGTACTCACTTTTATTGCCAGTGGTTTAGACATTAATGGCTGTGTGTTAAGTTATTTTGAGAGGACAGCAAATTTACACTGTTATACAAGCTGTACACTCACTACTTTACATTGTAGCAAAGTGTAATTTCTTCAGTGTTGTCACATGAAAAGATATAACATATTTACAAAAATGTGAGGAGTGTACTCACTTTTGTGAGATACTATATATGTATACTGTATATATTAAAGACAGCACTACTTCCAGTTGACTGAAGCTTTTGAAATACCATGTGTAAGAAGGCTGAAGTTGAGTGTAATGCTGAATACACATGACTCTCCACCAACAAAACCGTGGATTTTTGTTCGAATGTTGTTGGCTACAACTTGTCTTGCATACACACAGTCACACAAATGTTGGCCAACAATTACGAAGTGGAAACGTGGTGACGTACAACACGTACGACGAGCCGATAAAAAGGAAGTTCAATAGCCAGTGCGCCACCCTTTGGGCTCCTTCTGCTAACCTCATGTTTATCTCGTATTAGTAGAAGCTTGGTGAGAGACGTTTCACGCTTTTCAGCCTTGTGCTTTTCAGTTCGTTTCTGCTTTTCAGCTTGTGCTTGTCGGTTCGTAGCTGTTCTTTAGTGCATGTTCTCAGTTTGTTCCTGTCTTTCTGTGAATTCTATTTATAGTTTGCTTCTGATTTTCAGTGTGTTCTGTCAGTTCGTTCTGAGCAGCCTTTCGTTTTCTAGCCATGTTGCAGTTACGTACTCATCGTAGAGTTCGTGCTGTTGTTGGGCTTGGTGTTGGAGCTCCTGCTTTGACCCAAGTCCAGTCCATGAACAGGGGAGGAGGAGTTCTTGGACCAAGAATTGGTTACTTAATAGTGACCAATTCTCTCCTATGCTTTTGTTGAGGCCAACTTTTCACCAGCACAAACAATGAGGGCACTTGAAACTGGCCATCCTGGCTTGCCCCCCCAAAAGCGCCCGCAAAATGCAGCAAAAGTATGTTGAGTACTTCGTGGGTAGGGGGGCAATTGATATACCAGCAAATCTGGAAGCTATTTAAATAAAAAAAAATTGCAAAACTAAACTCATATTTCATTTGATTTACTGTTTGTGATTCTTATTTGTCTCCTAGGTTTTCCAATGGCCTTTTATTTTTGGCAATTTTCTTCAATAACGCAAACTTAACTTATTTGATACATGATGTGACAATCTCTTTTTCAACTAACTATTATGTTGTGCTGTGGGTCTGCTACACACACACACACACACACACACACACACACACACACACACACAATGTTTTTGTTGTTAATGTGTGTAATACATTAATGATAAAAATAATCATCCCTTTCAACTCCATGAATTGCTTGGAGTCCCTAAAATGTCCTGATTTTGACCAATTTTACAGCACAGTGGTGGTTAGTTACTAAAGGCAACTCCACTTTGCACTAAGTCAGTTTGCCTTTAGTAAATACTACCCATTGCCACTGTAACTACAAAAACCTGGTATTGAGCATTGAAAGAAGAAGCAACACATTGTTGAGTATAAAACATTTTACTCGAAGCACATTCACATGTGCATTATAAAAGGTTTTTTTTAACAAACCAACATCTTGGTGCATAACATATATGTTTGACAGTATATAGCCTTTTGTGTGGCTAAATGGGCATGTTTAAAACCAGAACATACACATCCCTAACTCAGTTCAACTTTGCTAAATGAAGGCCATATGAGACATTAGTATGTCAAAACTGTGTTTATTTTGCCTTCATCAGATGGGGTGATCTCACCCCTGTAAAAGCCAAATTTGGAAGATGCACACAAATTGTGACTCAAAATTTGTATTTCCCTCACGATCCCATGCCTAAAATGTGTGTATTTTCCCTCCATCTATTTTGATAAAGCCACAAAATACACAGTGTGTCAACATGTGCTATCTGGCATCTTGGGATATCAATGTACGCGTTTTGTGGGTGAAACCCCTTCTTCCCAACTAAAGTAGGTGAGAGGAAGGGGTTGCACCCCCAAAACATGTCCATGTCCTGTGATGGGAGCTAGCACATGTTGATACACTGGGCCTTATATCAGAATGGAAAATCCACATTGCCCTACAAGTGCACTTTCAAGTGCACTTGCACTGCTCTTGTAGTGCAAAGTGGTTTTGCTTTTTTTTAAATAAGGCCCAGTGTGTCAACATGTGCTAGCTCCCATCATGGGGATCAATGGATGTGTTTCGGGGATGCAACCCCTTCCTCTCACTTACTTTTAGTTTGGATTAAGGGGTTGTACCCACAAAACGCATACATTGATATCCCATGATGGCAGATAGCACATGTTGACAGCCACTTTTAGTTTGGATTAAGGGGTTGTACCCACAAAACGCATACATTGATATCCCATGATGGCAGATAGCACATGTTGACACACTGGGGTTGATTTACTAAAGGCAAATCCACTTTGCACTACAGGTGCACTGAAAGTGCAGTCACTGTAGATTGCTGTAGATCTGAAATTAGGTGAAGCTCTGCTGAATTTATCATCCAATCCTGTGCAATCAAAAATACTGTTTTTGATTTTCCCTGCATGTCCTCCTCAGATCTACAATGACTGCACTTCCAAGTGCACTTGCAGTGCACTTGTAGTGCAAAGTCGTTTTACCTTTAGTAAATAACCCCCATTGTGTGCATCTTCAAAATTTGGCTTTGCAATTACTTTAAAACTTTTAAAAAACATACAATAACAACAAAATTAAAACATTTTGGGGGGTCTTTTTTGAACATCATTGATGTTAACTATATGTTATTGATCACTAATTTCAGATTTAGCAAAGTGGTTTACATATCAATAGACAGTAGTGGCCAAAAATTATTAGGGCAAGAATGAAAAATGCTGGGGTCAGAATGATAGTCTTTTCTATTTGTTAACATTCAATTTGCAACAGTCATGAGCTCAAAACTGTGTTTGGTTGATGACCAAAAACCTAAAACTATGTACCATTTTCATACACAGGAAAGTCTCAGCCAGGAGGAGGCCATGGCAAGCAGCCTGACAGAATCCCAGGTCCCTCCCCTCCACCCACCAACCAAAACGACCAGGAAGGAAAAGAATCCGCTCTGTTTTCATAAAACAGGCTACTGCGGCACTTAACGTGAGCCCTGGTGAGCCCTGGTGGCCAGAAGGCATTTGGATGTGTCATTGCAAGCAAACTAGAACACATCGAGGGGGGCCAATGCACGATCTATGAATAAATAAGTCTGAAGGCCCTAAACAAGGGGACGAGGGGCGAACTCACAACTCAAACTCACCTGTGTAAGTGGAACCATACTCCTCCACCACCTCCAGCAACACCACCAACACCACAGCCATCCAACCCACCACAACAACATGGAAGGAAGCATGGAAAGAAGTGTTGGGAGTGATGGCCTGGGTTTGGTGTGGTCTGGCAAAAAAATGCAGGTTGTTGTAAGACCACAGCCTTGGGACATATATGTTATCTGCTGCTGCTCCCAATCTGTCAGAGTCCTGGACCGTATTGTGTTCCCTATTAAATGGACTCCTCAGGCTACCAATATTGACAGTCAAATAATTAATGTCTGCCCTGGGGTACAAAGGCTTCACCAATTTATTCTATATTGAGCCTCCATGAAGGGGGAGTGGTGTTGTTATTTTTTTACCAGCAAATAATATTATTTTGTTCTTGTTCATTCAGTTTTGGTCAGGTGCTTCTTTTCCTATTTCTATGGTTTGAGAAACTCAACTACCCATTGAGGAAAGTCTTGCTCCCTGTAAGCTGCCTTAACAGAGCTAATGTGCCTGTTTGAAGTTTTTGTTTATCTGACTACATTTTCTAGTCTAAAAGTTCCCAATGCTTCTTTGAGTAGGTTGCTGGGGTTTTAATAGACACAGCAGGATCCTTCTTTCTGAACTCTGCCTACTTCACTACATACACAGAATTCACTACCTTGATAGTCTCGGTTAGGGATGAGCTTCGAGTTCGAGTTGAACTCATGCTCGTCTTGAACATTGCCTGTTCGCCGAACAGCGAACAATATGTTTGCGGCAAATTCGAAAATCCGCTGAACACCCTGTAAAAGTCTATGGGAGAAATCTAAAGTGCTAAAGCAAGGGGAAACCCAGGCTTCCCCAGTGACGTGCGGTTGACCCCGCCCCCCTCTGGTGTAACAGAAACCTGCATTAAATCAGAGGGGGGGCGGGGTCACCCGTACATCACTGGGAAAGCCTGGGTTTCCCCTTGCATCAGAGGGGGGGTGGGGTCAGGTGACGGGTGGCCCCGTCCTCCTCAGCTAAAACCTGTTAGGCTGCCGGGATTCCCGCAGTGTCTCTGGTGGAGACAGGATTGCGCTGCGCTGGACCATTGGGAGAGATAACCCATCGCTGGACCCCGGAGAAGAGATCAGGCATTGCTGGACCATGGAGAAGAGATCGGCCCTCGCTGGATAGCAAGAGTGGATTACCACTGCTGGAATCTTTTAAAAAAAAAAATTTTTTTAATAAAGGACTGTTCCCAACGGTGTGTGTGTGTGTGTGTGTGTGTGTGTGTGTGTGTGTTTTTTAACAATTTTTTACACTTTATTTGTGAAATGGTAGGGGTACTTTTGTACCCCCTTACCATTTGAAACGGGGGGTGGGATCTGGGGGTCCCCTTGTTAAAGGGGGCTTCCAGATTCTGAAAAGACCCCCACAACCACCAGCCAGGGTTGTGGGGATGAGGCCCTTGTCCCCATCAACATGGGGACATGAGGCTTTGAGGGATCACAGACCCCCAAAGCATCCTCCCAATGTTGAAGGCATGTGGCCTGGTATGGTTCAGGAGTGGGGGCGCTCTCTCATCCCCCCTGTTTTCCTGCGGCCTGCCAGGTTGCATGCTCAGATAAAGGGTCTGGTATGGATTTTTGGGGGGAACTCCACACCATTTTTTTTCTAAATTTGGCTTGAAGTTCCCCTTAAAATCCATACCAGACCTGAAGGGTCTGGTATGGATATTTGGGGGGAACCCCACGTCATTTTTTTAAAATTTGACGCGGGGTTCCCCTTAATATCCATACCAGACCTGAAGGGCCTGGTAATTGAATTTGGGGGGGAACACCACGCTTTTTTTTATCAATGACTTTTCTCTGTACTACAGGGAGCCGAAAATGGATTATAGCCACAAGTGCTTTTAAATTGCTTTTTTTCCTGCAGAAATGACACTTTGTGCAGGGACAGTTCTAAACATGGGAAACATGCGCCTCTTTACAGGCATGCTATACACACCCCCAGGTACACAATTTAAAGGAATATTACACTTTTATTGTTTCACTGTAGGCATTATTAAAATCACTGCTCCTGAAAAAACGGGCATTTTTTTAAACTTTTTTTGCATTGATACATGTCCCCTGGGGCAGGACCAAGGTCCCTAAACACTTTTTAGGACAATGACTTGCATATAAGCCTTTAAAATTAGCACTTTTGATTTTGAACGTTCGAGTCCTATAGACTTTAATAGGGTTCTAAAGTTCACACGAAGTTTAGGTCTGTTTGCAGGTTTTGGTGCAAACCGAACCAGGGGGTGTTGGCTCATCCTTATTCTCGGTCCAGAATATTAAGGTAGACTGGAGTAGTGTTTTATACAGGCAAGAAGAAGCATACATTTAAAGTATAACTAAAGTCAAAACCTTTTTTGGGGATCTGGATATAGTGGTGAGGATTTAGGTCCCTGTCAACTTTTTATTGCTGCCCATGTCACTGTTATGGAGATTCGCTCTTGTTAATTGTTCTGATCACCAATGGCACTGGGAATAAAAGTAAGGGTCGTTTCAAAATTTTGGGTTGCCAATGAAACAAGAACGGTGGAAAAATCTTTCTATGAGTTCCTGTGACAATTGTCTAAGACAGGATTTTCTGTATATTGAAAAGTTATTCTCTTACTTCCTGTCGAGTTAAGAAGTGAAGGCACTCTCCCTCATGAGAAGGGGCTTTGTAAAGTACCCTCAACACAGTGTATAAAAGGGACCAGTCCAGAGTATCATACATCCAGGGAGCCTCTGGAAATAATTGCATTCCCCTACCTGTTCCGTGGCTACCTGCCCTGTATCTAGATCTAACAGCTCACCAAAAAAAAACCTCTGGCAATAATCAGGTTCCAATGTCATTCATTGTAGTTTCTAAAGTAGAGTGATGATTAAGGATGGTGTCACCTTGTCTTGGGATATAATTTGAGTATTTACACCCTATACTGTGGTACTCTTAAACCTGAGTGTTCCATTGCAGTAACTACAGGCCCCAGTGATTATTAGTACACAGATCAGCTGTAGGGGTTTTGAGAGACTGAATGACCATTTAGCTTCCAGTACTGCTCCTTGATCTAGGGTTCATTTAAAAAAAAAACACTATCCAAGGCCCTCTCTTAGTTTGCAGTATTGTACAAAAGTTGTAGCTGTCATTTTTTATAGCTTTTGACATTCTATATGCTGCTTTGTGGGAAGAATTTCCCAAAATAAAACCTCTTTCTTTAGCCTTGGTGTGTCAGAGGGGTGGCATTGCCAGAAGGGTTGTCATCTGGAATTAGGGGACCCATCCATCAGTGGCTCATTGGAGGGTAATCACTACATATACTGTATATCTTTGCTTATTTATTGTGTGACTTGCACAAATCTGAATTTACAGTGGGCCAGACCATTTTAAATATGCCAAGCCCTCAATTTTAATTACTTAAAATGACTTAATTTTAATATCCAGACATTAAACCTGAGATACAGAATATTAAAAGTTGTTATACTGAAAGCACTATCTTTTAATAGGCTGCTGTTGATCTTGATGTCAGGGTAAAAGTGTGCCCATGACAGTTGGGGTGAAGTCACTTCAATAAAATGCATTCCAAAATGCATTCCATTCGGGGAGAGAACAGCATGCTCAACGGTAATTTTGCAGTGTATTAGAGACTCCCGCTTGTATAAGTTTGCTGGAACATTCATCCTGCTTGTCTGCAACTGTTCGGGATCTGTATCTAATTGTAACCATCATAGTGTTGGTCTTCGGAACTGAGGAATTTGTTTATTTTTTCCAAAGACGATTGACAACATTTTTTACCTTATGCGATTGGCTGACAGTTTTCTAACCGAAAGAAGTTCAAAATCAGCAAAATGCATTTGGCACCAATGGACTGTATTTGACTTTGATGACACTTTAAAACTGAACAACGGGAAAAAAAAATTTTTTTTGAACATTTGTAAAAATAAATGACCTTTTATGATAGGTTTCTCATGTGTATAGGCTGCTATTTTAGGTGAACCTCTTAGTTTTATTCATTTTCCAGTGCTGAATTCACAGTTCCAGCTCTAGTACAGTACAAAATAGAGGATCCTTTGCTCCCCACCTCTTTTCACTGACTACAAGGGATTTGGTAAATAGACAAGGGGAGGCTGTGACTTTCATCCACCTCCCTTCCCTCCTTTTGTCAAGCCAAAACCTGTTGTTCTAGTATTGGTTTTGAGTGGGAAAGGGTAGAGCCCTTGTCAGGTTTTCATTGGTATCCAAGGTACAATTTTTGAGATTTCAATTCAAACTGTCAATTTAGTGGTGCTGTAGTAGTTAAGTCCTCCTGCTTCCAGTTCCATCTGTCTAGTCTCAACTCACAAAAGCTTTACACAACCCCTCTATTTTCAGCCATGTGATTTTCAAATCTCATTGAACTCTCTTGAAAACAACAATCATTGGGAGAGAAGCCAATACCAGCAGAGAGTAGGTGTCAGTTCTGTATTGCCTTCATAGTCTGCACATTCCTTTGTATTTCTTACTTCTTGGTACAAAAGAGGTCAAAAAGAACCAGATGCCACAACTTCTACTCTTGATTTGGTATCTGCCTAAAGGCTATAAATATGTTTTCACTGTGTCAGAAAGTGGTGAATTGTTGCCACATCCCTGATGTATGGAAAAAAAGGAAGAACCCCCCCTAAATGGGATTTTAAAGGCAGCAACACCACTAATGTAGAATAAAAAAAACATGTATTAATATATAAAAAATGAGATCCCTCACACATGTGATGATCAGTTAAAACCATAACATAACAAAAAAAACAAGCAAAACACAACATAGCGTGAATTCAAGTACGCATGTGTTTGAATAATAGTACTCTCAAAGCTTCGAAAAGATTCCAGTTCCCAACGTGTTTCTGGTTTCAAGCCCTTCTTCGGGGTTATTGGATAGGGGAATATGTAATCATATGTGTATCAAAAAGTAAACAAGGAGTTGGTACAATGTATACTGCGCTATGCAAGCAGGAATAACAGCAGAACACTGCGGAGGATGGCACCAAATGGAGGCCCCCTGACACTACCCCCCAAGATCAAAAGGCAAAGTATCTTACCAGAGCCCTCCAGACACTAGTTGGTCATATATTGGGATGATATGCAGATTACAACGGGGTGGTTAGATGAGCATCTGTTCAATGTGATGGGTGTCAAAGGGGTCTTTGACTGCATATTTAATGGATCAAAATGGGCTGCATGAAGGCTAATAGTAGGTGATGTAGTAGAATTTCATATTAACCAATATATATTTTATGTTATTCGTATTATTATTCATATTATAATTCATATTATTATTATTATTATTATTATTATCATTATTATATAGTAGTGGTTTTATCAATATTATTATTAAATAAGTAAAGAGATAGTATACATTATTAATTCATCTTTAATAATGTATACTATGTTTTCCATAGATTTAGAAAATTTTTATTTTAAACGTTGAACTTTAGATTACCTCTCTGCTTTTTTCTCATACTTTTTATAAGATAGTTTACTGGGTGAAAGTTCATTAGGATAGTTAATTTTTAGTTTTTAAGTAAGTGCTAGTTAGAAAAGAAAACACTTGACAGCAGATAAATCACAGAGATAAGATAAGAACATTTTATACAGGTGGTTTAGAAATAATTATGTGGAATATGGGAAAGTTATGCACAGTACATTAACTACTTTCTGACTGCCGGCAGTCAAATGACGGGCTGGCGGCACACCTATTGTGGCGGGAGGCCATCATATGATGGCCTCCCGTTTAAACAGGGAATGCGCGCGATCGTGCGTGCGCATCCCTGTTTCTTCGGTGGCGGCGTGTCACGGAGGCATTGGTTATGGCTGTTTACCATGTGATCGGCCATGATGAAGTCACGGCCGATCACAGATGGTCACACCCCCACCCCGGGAACACTGCTCATCACCGATGCTGGTAAACAGCCATTGGCCAGCTGTTTACCCACGTGATCGGCTGTGATCCTTTCACAGCCGATCACTAAAATGTAAACAAACCGCGGTAACGAGATGTTACCGGGTTCTCCTCCTCACACCCCGATCGTGTGTGAGGAAGAGATTGTGGTAACATCTCGTTACCGCCTACAGTGTACACCAATCACACTGATTGCCCCCCCAATAAAGAGGACCTGTCACCATGCCTCTTAGTACCTGTCACTCACAGTCCATCAGAGTACCTGTCACAGTCCATCAGAGTACTTGAGTACCTGCCACAGTCCATCAGAGTATTTGAGTACCTGTCACAGCCCAACAGAGTGCCCGAGTACCTGTCACAGCCCATCAGAGTGCCCGAGTATCTGTCACAGCCCATCAGAGTACCCGAGTACCTGTCACAGCCCATCAAAGTACCCGAGTATCTGTCACAGCCCATCAGAGTACCCGAGTACCTGTCACGGCACATCAGAGTACCCGAGTACCTGTCACGGCACATCAGAGTACCCGAGTACCTGTCACGGCCCATCAGAGTACCCGAGTATCTGTCACGGCCCATCAGAGTACCCAAGTACCTGTCACGGCCCATTAGAGTACCTGAGTACCTGTCACGGTCCATCAGGGTACCCGAGTACCTGTCACGGTCCATCAGAGTACCCGAGTACCTGTCACGATCCATCAGAGTACCCGAGTACCTGTCACGATCCATCAGAGTACCCGAGTACCTGTCACGGTCCATCAGAGTACCTGAGTACCTGTCACGGTCCATCAGAGTACCTGAGTACCTGTCACGGTCCATCAGAGTACCCGAGTACCTGTCACAGCCCATCAAAGTACCCGAGTACCTGTCACAGCCCATCAAAGTACCCGAGTACCCATCACAACCCATCAAAGTACCCGAGTACCTGTCACGGTTCATCCGAGTACCCGGGTACCTCTCACAGCCCATCAGAGTACCTGAGTACCTGTCACAGCCCATCTGAGTAACCAAATACCTGTCACAGCCCATCTGAGTACCCGAGTACCTGTCCCAGTCCATCTGAGTACCTCAGTACCTGTCACAGTTCATCTGAGTACCTCAGTACCTGTCCTAGTCCATCTGAGTACCCATCACAGTTCATCTGAGTACCTGAGTACCTGTCACAGTTCATCTGAGTACCTGTCACAGTTCATCTGAATACCTCAGTACCTGTCACAGTTCATCTGAGTATCCGAGTACCTGCCACCGCCCATATGAGTGCCTGAGTACCTCACACCGCCCTTCAGAGTACCCAAATACCAGTCACCAAGCCATCAGAGAACCTGTCACCAGACCATCAGAGTACCCGAATACCTGTCACCAGGCCATCAGAGTACCCGAATACCTGTCACCAGGCCATCAGAGTACCCGAGTACCTGTCACCAGGCCATCAGAGTACCCGAGTACCTATCTGCAGCCCATCAGAGTACCTATCTGCAGCCCATGCCTCATAGAATATACGTTGGGGTGTTTGCTTTCCAAAATGGGGTCATTTTGTGGGAAATTTCACTGTCCTGGTGGTCCAGGACCTTCAAAAATGTGATAGGTAGGAATGAAATGAGATGTGTCATTTATTTTGCTAGAACGCCTGAACGTACTACTTCAATGTTCGGCCTCTCTATGTGACCAGGCTGTGTAAAAGTCCTACACATGTGGTATCGCCATAGGAGGAGTAGCAGAATGTGTTTTGGGGGTGTAATTTTTGCTATATACATGCTATGTGTTAGAAATATCTTATAAATTGACAACTTTGTGTAAAAAAAAAATGCGTTTTCATTTTTTTCCACATATTCCAAAAACTTCTGGAAAAAAATGATCCATTCAAAATACTCATTATGCCTCACAGATTATACGTTGGGGTGTTTGCTTTCCAAAATGGGGTAATTTTATGGGAAATTCCATTGTCCTGGTACTCCAGGGCCTTCAAAAGTGTAATAGGTGGTTGAGAAATGAGATGCGTCATTTTTGCTCGTAGAACGTCTGAAGGTACTACATCAATGTTGGTGCTCTGTATGTGGCCAGGCTGTGTAAAAGTCTCACAGATGTGGTATCGCCATACTCGGAAAGAGTAGCAGAATGTATTTTGGGGTGTAATTTGTTGTATGCATATGCTGTGTGTGAAAAATAACCTGATAATATGACAATTTTGTAAAAAAAATAATAATAAAAAAAAATCTTAATTTTGCAAAGAATTGTGGGAAAAAATGACAACTTAAAAAAACTCACCATGCTACTTACTTAATACCTTGGAATGTCTACTTTGTAAAAAGGGGTCATTTGGGGGGGTATTTGTACTTTCCTGACTTATGCCGCGTACACACGAGCGGACTGTATGGCGTACTTAGTCCGTCATACAATCCGACGGACAGTCCGTCATACTTTCGACTGAACGGACTTGACCACACACGGATACCCAAACAGTCTGTCGAAAGCTTGCGCGATGACGTGTACAGCACGTACGACGGGACTAGAAATAGGAAGTCCAATACACAGCAAAGCACCCTTCCGCCGTGTAAATCCTTTCTGGGCATGCGCCATTCTTAGTCCGTCGAACTAGCCTACTGACGAGCGGATTGTCCGCTGAAACCAAAGTACGACGGACAGAATTTCGAAAAATCCGAAATACTTAGTACGCCAGACTGCACACTGAAAAAGTCAGCTGAAGCCCACACATGAGCGGATTGTCCGCTGAAATGTGTTTCGACGGACTAAGTACGCCATACAGTCCGCCCGTGTGTACGCGGCATTAGTGTCTCAAGAAATGAGATACACCTGATACACCTACTGAAGGCCTAATCAGATGTGATCAATTTTCAGTGATTGGCACCATAGTTTATAGACTCTATAACTTTCACAAAGACCAAATAATATACACTAATGTGGGTTATTTTTACCAAAGATATGTAGCAGTATACATTTTGGCCAAAATGTATGAAGAAAAATTACTAATTAGCAAAAATTTATGACAGAAACAAAGAAAAAGGCATTTTTTTCACAAAATTTAAGTTTTATTTTATTTATAGCACAAAAATAAACCCACTAATACCACTAAAAGAAAGCTCTATTTGTGTGGAAAAAAGGACGCAAGTTTCATATGGGTACAGTGTTGCATGACTGAGTAATTGTCATTCAAACTGTGAGAGCGCTGAAACATGAAAATTGTTCTGGTCAGGAAAGGGGTGTAAGTGCACTGTATTGAGGTGGTTAATTAAGTTTGACAGGGTCAAGCAAGGGTCTGCTTGTGCCTTCATTAAAACTGTTTAAATAAATTGAATAAGTAAATACTGATATATATGTATATATTAATAATTAGACAATATTGAATAAAGTAATTGGCTTTGTATGGGATATATATATATATATATATATATATATATATATATATATATATATATATATATATATATATATATATATATATATATATATATAATATATATTTATATATATATATATATATATATATATATATATATATATATATATATAAATATATATTTATATATATATATATATATATATATATATATATATATATATATATATATATATATATATATATATATATTATGTAGATGATACAGTACTTTTTTGTGAAACCCATGTATGTATATATGCACATAGAATTGTATAGTGAGAAACAATGACACATATAACACATTTGGTGGGCTTATTGAAAGTTCATTCTCCCAAAGTCCTAAATCTGTCTTATCAGGACAAGGAGGGTTTGATTTAACATAGCTGGGTGCCATACTGTCTCTACACAGGTGTTTTTATTTGGACAAAGCCAGGTATAAATCACTTTAATGAACATATAGGAATTCTGGGAATTAATAAGTTTGTCTGGTTGTAGAACAGGTGTCAGATTTATGGATAGTTACATTGACGTAGATCTTAGAGACTAATCATATCTAGGAGAGATGGCTAAGATAAGGCTTGTAAAAGAGTATATAAATGCATGTTCTACAATTGTTAGACAGACAAGTCAGATAGGAGCTCATAAGGCTGTACTCTATGTATGCTGTCCTATTACATGGGTCATGGAGGTCAGAACCAGTGGGTAATTATCTGTTCAGATAGGCATCTATCAGGCTGACTGTTTGTCTATGCAGCCCTATTGCACGGGTGACAGGCGCTAAGAACCACTAGGCAAATATCTGTCCTTTTGTTGTAACTTGTCTCCTCGTATGAGTCAAATAAAGAAAACCTGCATCTCTGAAGTCCTGCCTGGTTCGATACGTTATTATACTACTTTAGTGACCTACCCCCTCTTCTTGTAATCTCCTGTTTGTATGAATTCTCTCCATGCGGATGCAGTCCTCCCTCACCACAATCTGCATATCATCCCAATATATGAACTAGTGCGTGGAGGGCTCTCGTAAGAAACTCTGCCTTTTGACCTTGGGGGGTAGTGTCAGGAGGCCTCCATTTGGTGCCATCGTCTGCAGTGTTCAGCTGTTATTCCTGTTTGTATAGCACACTATACATTGTACCAACCAACTCCTTGCTTACTTTTCGATAAACATATGATTACATATTCTCCTATCTGATACCCTGACCCAGGGCTTGAAACCAGAAACGCGCCGGTACCGGAATCTCTTTGGAACTTGGAGAGTACTACTATTCAAACACATTTGCTTACTTGCTATAAATTGATGATATGGTGGGTTTTGTTGGGCTCCCCACTGATACCACAACCTGTGGAAGGGAACTCCACATTCTTGCCGCTCTTACAGTAAAGAACCCTCTACGTAGTTTAAGGTTAAACCTCTTTTCTTCTAATTTTAATGAGTGGCCACGTGTCTTGTTAAACTCCCTTCCGCAAAAAAAGTTTTATCCCTATTGTGGGGTCACCAGTACGGTATTTGTAAATTGAAATCATATCCCCTCTTAAGCGTCTCTTCACCAGAGAGAATAAGTTCAGTGCTCACAACCCTTCCTCATAACTAACATCCTCCAGACCCTTTATTAGCTTTGTTGCCCTTCTTTGTACTCGCTCCATTTCCAGTACATCCTACGTGAAGGCTGGTGGCCAGAACTAGACAGCATACACTAGGTGCAGCCAGATCAGAGTCTTGTAGAGCAGAATTATCGTCTTATCTCTGGAGTTGATCCCCTTTTTAATGCATGTCAATATTCTGTTTGCTTTGTGAGCAGCAGCTTGGCATTGCATGGTATTGCTGAGCCTATCATCTACCAGGACCCTCAGGTCCTTTTCCATCCTAGATTCCCCCAGAGGTTCTCCCCCCAGTGTATAGATTGCATTCTAAATTTTTGCCAACCAAATGCATTATTTTATATTTTTCTACATTAAACCTCATTTGCCATGTTTCCACCCCAGTCACTTGTTAAGATCTTTTTGCAAGGTTTCCACATCCTGCGGAGATGTTATTGCCCTGTTTAACTTAGTATAATTTGCAAATGCAGAGATTGAACTGTTTACCCCATCCTCCAGGTCGTTTATGAACAAATTAAATAGGATTGGTCTCAGCACAAAACCCTCGGGGACCCCACTACCCACCTCTGATCATTCTGAGCACTCCCCATTTATCACCATCCTCTGAACCCGCCCTTGTAGTCAGTTTTCAATCCATGTACTCACCCTATGGTCCATGCCATTGGACCTTATTTTGTACAGTAAATGTTTAAGGGGAATTGTGCCAAATGCTTTTGCAAAAGCCAGATACATCACGTCTACGGGCCTTCCTTTATCTAGATGGCAACTCACCACCTCATAGAAGGTTAATAGATTGGTTTGGCAAGAACGATTCTTCATGAATCCATGCTGATTACTGCTAATTATACCATTCTTATCATCCCCTCCAAGAGCCTGCATACTATTGATGTTAGGCTAACTGGTCTGTAATTCCCAGGGATGTATTTTGGGCCCTTTATAAATATTGGTGCTACATTGGCTTTTTTCCAATCAGCTGGTACCATTCCAGTAGACTGAGTAAAAGTTAGGAACAATGGTCTGGCAATTACTTGACTGAGTTCCCTATGTACCCTGGGTGCAAGCCACCTGGTCCTGGTGATTATTAATGTTAAGTTTCCCAAGTCTAATTTTAATTCTGTTCTCTGTTAACCATGGAGGTACTTCCTGTGATGTGTTATAAGGATAAGCACTGCAGTTTTGGTTACTAAAGCCCCCCGATTCCCTTGTGAAGACTGAGGAGAACAATAAATTAAATACCTTCACCATCTCCCCATCCTTTGTAACCAGATGTCCTTCCTCATTCTTTATGGAGCCAATATGGTCTGTCTTCCCTTTTTTACTGTTTACATACTTAAAGAATTTCTTGTGATTTTTTTTGCTTTCCCCCTCTATGTGTCTTTCGTGTTCTATCTTAGCCACCCTAATTGCACCCTTACCTTTCTTGTTGCATTCTTTATAAAGTCTGAATGCTGATGATGATCCCTCGACCTTGTATTTTTCGAAGGCCTTCTGATTTGCTTTTATATGCATTTTTACATTGGAGATAAGCCATCCAGGACTTTGGTTTGCTCTTTTAAATGTAATACCCAATGGGGTGCATTGGCTAATGCCCTTATTTAATATGCTCTTAAAGCAAACCCATCACTCCTCTGTGGTCTTTGTTCCTAAGATTTTATCCCAATTTATGCCTTCTAGCAAGGTTCGTAGTTTAGGGAAGTTGGCGCTTTTAAAACTCAGTGTCTTTGTATTCCCCTTATGTTTCCTATTTGTGTGATTTATACTGAAGCCAATTGACCTGTGATCGCTGTTGCCAAAATTGCCCGTATTTACACATTCGTGATCAGGTCTGTATTGTTGGTAAACAGTAGATCCAGTAACGCCTTATTTCTAGTTGGTGCCTCTACCATGTGAACCACAAAATTGTCCTGCAAGACATTTAGTAACTGGCGAGCCTTAGACGAATGCATGGTTCCCTCCGCCCAGTCTATGTCTGGACAATTAAAATCCCCCATTATGATAACACTTTCCATCCTTGCTGTGAATCCAAATTGTGATAGGAGATCCATCTCCCCCTCCTCCCTCAGGTTAGGGGCCTATAGCATACTCCCAGTAATATTTAACCCTTAGCTTCATCCCTTTGGAGCTCTACCCATAAGGATTCCACCTCCTCCCTAGCTCCCTTAATGATGTCATCTCTCACATTCATGTACATTATTCTTGATATATAGGCATACCCCCTCCCCCTTTTTTACCCTCTCTATCCCTGCGATAAGGGTATACCCTTGAATGGTTGCCAGCCAATCATGAGAGCTGAACGAGGTCTCTGAAATTCCCATAAAATGTAAATCCTCCTCATATAACAGTATCTCTAGTTCACCCATTTTGTCCGTCAGGCTCCTACCTCTGTTATGGTTATGTTATGTTATTGTTTTAACTGATCATCACGTGTGAGTGATCTAATTTTATGCTTATTAATAAACTATTTTTTATTCTACAGTAGTGGTGCTGCTGCCTTTAAAATCCCATTTAGTGGGCAGCGCACAAAGCTTACATCAGGGGCAAGCTCATCCAGGTGGCCACACACATTAAACGCGAAAGACAAGCAGACATCTCCAAGCTAGGAAAGGAATACTCCACCCTTAAGGCTCTGCACAAGATGGATCCTCACCGAGTCCCCATCGCCCTCCTCGACAAGGCCAGACTAGAACTCAATCTAGCCCTAACCACTAAAGCCAAAAAGTCTATCAGATGGTCCAGACACAAATTTTACACGCAGGCGAACAAAATAGGTACACTATTAGCCAACAGATTGTCCCCCAGAGTCAAATTTAACACTATGCCCAAAATCAGGGCCGTGGGACAGCCTAGGGAGGGTTGGGACTCCCTAACCTACACAAATACTATCTAGCAGCTCGCCTGGCCCAACTGTCCACGATCTACTTCAAATATGCAAAAACCGGACTGGATAGCCATAGAACATCAGGTCACCCCCTCATATACCCTGGATTTTCTACTATGGTGCCCCCCCAAAACTAGGCCTCCCATCCTCTCACCCACCCTTTCCTACTCATGCTCCCTGTGGGACTCCCTACGCCTACTACTGACTCTGGACTCCGCCAGGCGCCCACTAGCACAACTTTTTCACAACCCGGATTTCCCTCCTGACCTAAATATATCTGCCTTCAAATGGTGGCTGGACAAGGGGCTATACCGGATAGGGCACTATTTCACCTCCAAGGGTCCGCTCACTCTTAACTACTGTATCCAACACCTGGAGCTCCCTGACTTGGAAAGATTACGCTTTCACCAAATCTTTCACTTTGTCCACTCGATTTGGAAGGAAAAGCCCCTCCCGCCCATATTTACTGGATATGAGTCATGGTGTGGACAGACTATGGAGCAGAGGGGCAACATTTTGGTAATTTACTCGGCCTTCACTTGCCCAACGGACAAAACTCTCTACATGACAGCCTGGGAGGCAGACCTCCAACTCAATCACAGCCTGGAGACCTGGCAAGCCATTCTAACCAGATCCTTTCAAGGTAAAAACACAGGAAATTTCCCCAGGGGTTTTTTAGCAGCAGAGAGTTGGTGTGAAAATAGTTGATGTAAAAAAAATATAATTTATTTGACAGACAATAGTAATTCCAAATGAACAATAATACATCATCCATATAGGTAATGCGACAAATACAAACATGGAACATCACTCATAGCAAAAAACTCTATGTACAAGCATGGTTTGCCAATTGTATTCTTAACATATGTATCCACATGAAAAACCCTGATGCATTTCGACCCTTGCGATTTCCGGTCTCTTCAGGGGGATTTATATTCTAGGGGAATGTCAAAATATCTAATTAAAGACTTTGGACAATAAAAATATATATAGGTATAATATTTCAAATTAAGCAAAAATATGTCTCCATGAATGAATGGGTATCACATAAGTACAAGGATTACCCAGTCATAATCATTCCAAAAGCTACACTTACCAAGCACTCCATCAGTCTTGTATTGGTGTATGACAACACTACCAGGGAACACCTCAGGATCTGCTGGGAGCTGTGGGATTTTAAAGTATCTGCATGATTTGTCCATTGTCTGCAGGTGTAGGACCCCACCCAATCCACCCTCCCACAGGTCTACAACACCAAAAGGGCGTCGTCCGCATGGGTCCCATAACGTGGCCCCCTGTAAGCTCAGTGGACTATGCACCCACCCAGAGGGCGCGAGGGGAACATGTGGCAGCGATGGGATCACTGGATGGCTATAATCCTGCAATGCTGGTTCATGCGACACGTCCTCATGTCCTCATACACCCAGTGGTAACTATATCTCTATATGTATGGAGACATATTTTTGCTTAATTTGAAATATTATACCTATATATATTTTTATTGTCCAAAGTCTTTAATTAGATATTTTGACATTCCCCTAGAATATAAATCCCCCTGAAGAGACCGGAAATCGCAAGGGTTACGAATACAATTGGCAAACCATGCTTGTACATAGAGTTTTTTGCTATGAGTGATGTTCCATGTTTGTATTTGTCGCATTACCTATATGGATGATGTATTATTGTTCATTTGGAATTACTATTGTCTGTCAAATAAATTATATATTTTTTTTACATCAACTATTTTCACACCAACTCTGTGCTGCTAAAAAACCCCTGGGGAAATTTCCTGTGTTTTTGTTGTATACTTATGGGTTATGCAGCTTTGGGGGCTCCCTTATTGTGTTATTTTTTTCCTTTTTACAGATCCTTTCAAGGTATCCTGAACACATCCCTCATGGAGGCCAGTGTTAAACTGTTAGCAAGATGGTACCTTACTCCCACCAAATTGGCCGCAATTTATCCTACGGCAAATCCTTTGTGTTTTAGAGGATGTCAACACCTAGAATCTATGGCCCACATTTCGTGAGAATGCCCTAGGCTTTGCACCTTTTGGAGAAAAATCTTTAATATGATATACAAGGTCACGGGCTGCCAGGTCCCCAGAACCCCAGATGTAGCTTTGCTAAATGTTCGACCCCCCTCACTTCCCAAAGCAGTCCAGAAATTGATCCACTTCATCCTTCTAGGCACTAAAATTTCAAATGCAGCAGCATGGAAACAACCCAAGCCTTCATTCCATGCAGTCAAGAGGAAGATATCATGGATCATATCCCAGGAAAAATGGTCCAGTATCTTGATGGATATCTCAACTAAATTCCGCAGGGTTTGGGAGCCATGGGCCAGATATGTTGGAGTCTCTCTCATACCGGGAGTGCCTCCCTGCTCTTCCTGGGATTCACGATCTTAAAAATAGCCTATCAAGCCTACCGCTCAGCAAATATTTTATCTTTGCATCGCTCATCCCCACTAATCTGAAGTTGCTTCCCCCTCCCCATCCCCCTGCCCCCTTCTCTTTTTCTTTTCTATCCTTTCTCTTCTATAACCCACTTAAGTTGATCACTCAGATAGGTCCGTGATCAACAGAAACTAAGTGCAGATCTTGTTCTCACTAGGGGAACTCCCATCCTGCAGTTGTTCAGATGTCACCATCTCAAGAGTATTGGGGGGGGGGGTCTTGGGGGCCTCCACTCCTCTACCGACACAGTCAGATCCTTTTAGGGGTGTCAGGGAGGAGGGGGACCCTCAATCCCTCCAGCTGTTATACCGGTTTCGGGATGGGCCAGGTCTCAAGATCACTTTATTTCCTAGCCACTCACATATAGCTTTATACTGTTCGCTACTTGGACGTTTACATACCTATGTTTATGTTGACTGTTGACTAATGTCGTCTAGTTCACTTATGGCAGGAGGCCTACCCTACTGCAAATTGAAAAATGTTATGTCTGCATATTTGTAAGTGCCTTTTCAAAAATAAAAACAGATTGAAATAAAATCCCATTTAGGGGGGTACTTTCTTTTTTCTGCCTAAAGCCTGGTACACACTTTCAGGGGGTGTAAAGAGCAGAAGGTTTTTAAATTTTAAAGCATTCTATGCATAAAAAAGTCTTCTGTGTGCAGTACCCGCCGCAGCACCCCCTAATGCTTACCTGTGATACCTCTCTGTCCAGCGATGTTCACGAGTGTCTCAGCCATCCAAGATTCTCCCTCCTGATTGGCTGAGACACAGCAGCGGTGCCATTGGCTGCCGCTGCTGTTAATCAAGCAATTTATCACACAGAACTGACAGGTAGTGTGTAAATCAGCGCTCTCTGGCAGCTATAGGGTGGACCATAAGGGATCAATAACAGGGAGGGGGGGACAACAACATATACCCAAAATGAATTAATCACAATTAGTCTATACAGTCCATAGTAGTAAGGAATATCAAGGAGAAGTCCACAAGATAGACGGATCCACAGGTGGATGGGGATTGCACACAGTCACCAGAAGCTCCTCAGCAGTTAGCCAATCAGGGAGGAGAGGGGGCTCCGTGTCTAAATGGACACAAGGGGCTGTGACTCAGCTCAGATGCCCCCATAGCAAGCTACTTGCCACGGGGGCACTGAACAGGAGGGGCCAGGATCACAGAAGAGCAACCCAAGAAAAGGAGAATCCAGGCTGCTCTGTACAGATACACTGCAACAGAGCAGGCAAGTATAACATGTTTGTTATTTTTATGGGGAAAAAAAAGAGACTTTACTATCACTTTACATTTTTTTGTCGTTCGACCCAACGAGCTGAATAAAACAAAAATTACAGATCACTGTACCAACACAAGCAATCAACCCTGCTGTGATATTGTGTTCTGCAGGGGAACCTCCCCCTGCCAGAACACACTGGTCGGTGGTCGGTCCTCTCAGCCATTGGCTGCAAGTGCTGATCGGATGCTGGTTCGGCTGTTGGTTTTCAAGCATGCTCGTTTGAAAGAATTCGGTAGTGAGATCAGTCAGACTGACAGCTGTACCCACAGACCAAAAGGCCAGTTTCTACTGTAATGGCTGATTTAAGCTGATATTTAGGCAATATGTGTACCTGGCATAAGTGGCTGGTGGTAAAGAGGGTTATGACTAGTCTGATGATCGACTGCCAGTTATAATGGGAGAACCACATAAGGAGAACAATGAGAATGTAACACTGTAACTCAGGGTTTCTCAATTCATGGTATGCATACCCCTAGGGCAGATGCTACAGTTGTACATTTGCAGAGCTGCCTGCAGCGGAGCAGTACCACTAGAAGTAGAGGAGTGCTGCTTCTGTGGTCCATGGACAAGTGAGTGAGCAAAGGCTCAGGCTGATAATATTGCTGCACTGCTGTCTGTTCCTACTCTGAAATGTTTTTTTTTGTTGGGGGGGTTAATTAATCTACATTGGTATTTGTAATATGCAGCATGGAGGAGGTTAACATTTTGCCATTGTTCACCAATGCATTAGTGAGCAGTGGCAATTAATTAACCCCTTTGTGCTGCATTAGTGGCACCAGTGTCAGTGTTAATTGCATAAAGGGTTAATTACCACTGACACTGGCGCTACTAATGCATCAGAGACCAATGGCAAAACATTACCCCCACCATGCTGCCTATTACAAATCCCCCCCCCCAACAGTTAAAGTGGTTGTAAAGTCAAAGTCTGAAGGTTTTTCACCCTCATGCCTCCTATGGGCACTGATGAGGAGGTACTGGTGAGGCTGAGCTGATGGGCACTGATGAGACTGCACTTATGAATACAGGTGAGGCTGCATTGATGGGCACAGCTAAGGCTGAACTGATGGGCACTGATGAGACTGCATTGATGGGCACAGATGAGGCTGAGCTGATGAACACTGATGAGACTGCACTGATGGACACAGGTGAGGCTGCACTGATGGGCACAGGTGAGGCTACACCAATGAGCACACGTGAGGCTGCACTGATGGGCACTGGTGAGGCTGAGCGGCACTGATCAGGCTGCATTGATGGACACCGGTGAGGCTGCATTGCATGGGCACTGGTGAGGCTGAATTCATGGGCACTGAACAGGCTGCATTGATGGACACTGATGAGGCTGAGCTGGTGGCCACTGGTGAGGCTGCCTTGATGGGCACTAATCAGGCTGCATTGATGGATACTGGTGAAGCTACATCTGATGGACACTGGTGAGGTTGAGCTGATGGGCATTGATCAGGCTGCATTGATGGTCACTGGTGAGGCTGCATTGATGGGCACTGATCAGGCTGCATTGATGGGCACTCATTAGGCTGCATTGATGGACGCTGGTGAGGCTGCATTGCATGAGCACAGGTGAGGCTGCATTGATGGGCACTAATCAGGCTACATTGATGGGCACTGGTGAGGCTGCATTGATGTGCAATTGATGTGCAATGGTGAGGCTGCATTGATGAACACAGGTGGGGCTGCATTACATGGGCACTGGTGAGGCTGCATTGCATGGGCACTGGTGAAGCTGCGTTTATGGACACTGGTGAGGCTGAATTTGATAGACACTGGTGAAGCTGAGCTGATGGGCACTGATCAGGCTTCATTGATGGACACTGGTGAGACTGCTTTGCATGGACACTGGTGAGGCAGCATTGATACACACTGATCAGGCTGCATTGATGGGCACCAATCGGGCTGCACTGATGGGCACTGATGAGGATTCTCGAGACAGGGGTACTTAGGATTTTTTTTAGATCTGCAGGGGTACTTCACTTTAAAAGGTTGAGAAACACTGCTGTAACTTATCAGGGAAGGGGAGTGGTAGAGGAAAGTTCTACAGCTCTCTGTTTTTTCTCTTGTTTGCAATTACAGATCGTGCTGGACATAGTCTTCACTTTCTTCAGCCCACTAAAGACCTGCCCAGAACACAGTCTTGTAATCTACCTAGGTTTATTGAGAACTTAAGAAATAAGCCTAGCCCCCCCCCCCCCCAAATTAAACCCACTTAAAACCTTAAAACCCCATAAATATAAATTTTTATTATAATATGTATCCTTAAAGTGGTTGTAAATAGGGATGGCCGAACGGTTCGCCCGGCGGTCGGTTTGCGGCGAATTTCGGCTGTTCGCTGTCCGCCCGATCGGCGGACTATTGCCGCTCTTTGCCCGGTGGACTTACGTGTTTACTGTGAAAAGAACTTTGACCTATGATGACACATCCATTATGTGGTACAGGACAGCCAATTGAGACATTACAGCACATGGACACTTGGACATTCCCCATAACTTATAAATAAACCCGATCCGGCGGCCATTTTACATTCTTTCTACTGTCACTATAGAGAGAGGTTGCTGTGTGGAGCAGGGAGAGACTGCAGTGACCCAAATCGCTAGCTATTAGGTCCACAAAAGTTCTTTTAAGGACTGGTATGGTATAGGTGTAGTTCAGGATATAGGTTTGAGGCATTGCTATTCAAGTCATTGTTGCAGCAGGTTGTCTTTTGTCAGTGCTGAGAGAGGGACAGATAGGGCGCTGTGTGTTTCAGAGAGGGACAGTCAGTTTAATCATTAGCTGTTACTATTAGGTCCACAAAAGTCCTTTTCAGGACTGGTATGGTATAGTAGTACAGGATATAGTTTTGAGTGCTATTCAAGTTATTGTTGCAGCAGCCTGTGTTTTGTCAGTTTACTTTTCAGGACTGGTATGGTAATAGGGTTGTACACGTATAATATTCTTTCTTTCAAATATAGAAAGAATATTATACTTGACTGCTGCCCTTCTGCTACAGTAGTCCTTTATGAGTATAGGGACTGAGGTACAGTCTGCTAATCACAACCTACTAGTTCCACAAAGGTCCTTCTAAGGACTGGTCAGGTATAGCATACTAGAGTATATAGGGTTGAGTGAGGTACAGTCTGCTAATCCTTAAGGACTGGTATAGGTCCACAATATATAGGGTTGAGGTGCACTACTGCTGCCCTATTCTGCAGCAGTCCTTTATTAGTATAGGGACTGAGGTACAGTCTGCTAATCACAACCTACTAATTGCACAAAGGTCCTTCTAAGGACTGGTAAGGTATAGTGTACTACAGTATATAGGGTTGAGTGAGGTACAGTCTGCTAATCACAACCTACTAGTTGCACAAAGGTCCTTCTAAGGACTGGTAAGGTATAGCGTACTAGAGTACATAGGGTTGAGTGAGGTACAGTCTGCTAATCCTTTAGGACTGGTATAGGTCCACAATATATAGGGTTGAGGTGCACTACTGCTGACTGCTGCCCTATTCTGCAGCAGTCCTTTATCAGTATAGGGACTGAGGTACAGTCTGCTAATCACAACCTACTAGTTCCACAAAGGTCCTTCTAAGGACTGGTAAAGTATAGTGTACTACAGTATATAGGGTTGAGTGAGGTACAGTCTGCTAATCACAACCTACTAGTTGCACAAAGGTCCTTCTAAGGACTGGTAAGGTATAGCGTACTAGAGTATATAGGGTTGACTGAGGTACAGTCTGCTAATCCTTAAGGACTGGTATAGGTCCACAATATATAGGGTTGAGGTGCACTACTGCTGACCGTTGCCCTATTCTGCAGCAGTCCTTTATCAGTATAGGGACTGAGATACAGTCTGCTAATCACAACCTACTAGTTGCACAATGGTCCTTCTAAGGACTGGTAAGGTATAGTGTACTACAGTATATAGGGTTGAGTGAGGTACAGTCTGGTAATCACAACCTACTAGTTGCACAAAGGTCCTTCTAAGGACTGGTAAGGTATAGCGTACTAGAGTATATAGGGTTAAGTGAGGTACAGTCTGCTAATCCTTAAGGACTGGTATAGGTCCCCAATATATAGGGTTGAGGTGCACTACTGCTGACTGCTGCCCTATTCTGCAGAAGTCCTTTATCAGTATAGGGACTGAGGTACAGTCTGCTAATCACAACCTACTAGTTGCACAAAGGTCCTTCTAAGGACTGGTAAGGTATAGCGTACTAGAGTATATAGGGTTGACTGAGGTACAGTCTGCAAATCCTTAAGGACTGGTATAGGTCCACAATATATAGGGTTGAGGTGCACTACTGCTGACTGCTGCCCTATTCTGCAGCAGTCCTTTATTAGTATAGGGACTGAGGTACAGTCTGCTAATCACAACCTACTAGTTCCACAAAGGTCCTTCTAAGGACTGGTAAGGTATAGTGTACTACAGTATATAGGGTTGAGTGAGGTACAGTCTGCTAATCACAACCTACTAGTTGCACAAAGGTCCTTCTAAGGACTGGTAAGGTATAGCGTACTAGAGTATATAGGGTTGAGTGAGGTACAGTCTGCTAATCCTTAAGGACTGGTATAGGTCCACAATATATAGGGTTGAGGTAAACTACTGCTGACTGCTGCCCTATTCTGCAGCAGTCCTTTATCAGTATAGGGACTGAGGTACAGTCTGCTAATCACAACCTACTAGTTCCACAAAGGTCCTTCTAAGGACTGGTAAGGTATAGTGTACTACAGTATATAGGGTTGAGTGAGGTACAGTCTGCTAATCACAACCTACTAGTTGCACAAAGGTCCTTCTAAGGTCTGGTAAGGTATAGCGTACTAGAGTATATAGGGTTGAGTGAGGTACAGTCTGCTAATCCTTTAGGACTGGTATAGGTCCACAATATATAGGGTTGAGTTGCACTACTGCTGACTGCTGCCCTATTCTGCAGCAGTCCTTTATCAGTATAGGGACTGAGGTACAGTCTGCTAATCACAACCTACTAGTTCCACAAAGGTCCTTCTAAGGACTGGTAAAGTATAGTGTACTACAGTATATAGGGTTGAGTGAGGTACAGTCTGCTAATCACAACCTACTAGTTGCACAAAGGTCCTTCTAAGGACTGGTAAGGTATAGCGTACTAGAGTATATAGGGTTGACTGAGGTACAGTCTGCTAATCCTTAAGGACTGGTATAGGTCCACAATATATAGGGTTGAGGTGCACTACTGCTGACCGTTGCCCTATTCTGCAGCAGTCCTTTATCAGTATAGGGACTGAGATACAGTCTGCTAATCACAACCTACTAGTTGCACAATGGTCCTTCTAAGGTCTGGTAAGGTATAGTGTACTACAGTATATAGGGTTGAGTGAGGTACAGTCTGGTAATCACAACCTACTAGTTGCACAAAGGTCCTTCTAAGGACTGGTAAGGTATAGCGTACTAGAGTATATAGGGTTAAGTGAGGTACAGTCTGCTAATCCTTAAGGACTGGTATAGGTCCCCAATATATAGGGTTGAGGTGCACTACTGCTGACTGCTGCCCTATTCTGCAGCAGTCCTTTATCAGTATAGGGACTGAGGTACAGTCTGCTAATCACAACCTACTAGTTCCACAAAGGTCCTTCTAAGGACTGGTAAGGTATAGCGTACTAGAGTATATAGGGTTGAGTGAGGTACAGTCTGCTAATCCTTAAGGACTGGTATAGGTCCACAATATATAGGGTTGAGGTGCACTACTGCTGACTGCTGCCCTATTCTGCAGCAGTCCTTTATTAGTATAGGGACTGAGGTACAGTCTGCTAATCACAACCTACTAGTTCCACAAAGGTCCTTCTAAGGACTGGTAAGGTATAGTGTACTACAGTATATAGGGTTGAGTGAGGTACAGTCTGCTAATCACAACCTACTAGTTGCACAAAGGTCCTTCTAAGGACTGGTAAGGTATAGCGTACTAGAGTATATAGGGTTGAGTGAGGTACAGTCTGCTAATCCTTAAGGACTGGTATAGGTCCACAATATATAGGGTTGAGGTAAACTACTGCTGACTGCTGCCCTATTCTGCAGCAGTCCTTTATCAGTATAGGGACTGAGGTACAGTCTGCTAATCACAACCTACTAGTTCCACAAAGGTCCTTCTAAGGACTGGTAAGGTATAGTGTACTACAGTATATAGGGTTGAGTGAGGTACAGTCTGCTAATCACAACCTACTAGTTGCACAAAGGTCCTTCTAAGAACTGGTAAGGTATAGCGTACTAGAGTATATAGGGTTGAGTGAGGTACAGTCTGCTAATCCTTAAGGACTGGTATAGGTCCACAATATATAGGGTTGAGGTGCACTACTGCTGACCGCTGCCCTATTCTGCAGCAGTCCTTTATCAGTATAGTGACTGAGGTACAGTCTGCTAATCACAACCTACTAGTTGCACAAAGGTCCTTCTAAGGACTGGTAAGGTATAGTGTACTACAGTATATAGGGTTGAGTGAGGTACAGTCTGCAAATCCTTAAGGACTGGTATAGGTCCACAATATATAGGGTTGAGGTGCACTACTGCTGACTGCTGCCCTATTCTGCAGCAGTCCTTTATTAGTATAGGGACTGAGGTACAGTCTGCTAATCACAACCTACTAGTTCCACAAAGGTCCTTCTAAGGACTGGTAAGGTATAGTGTACTACAGTATATAGGGTTGAGTGAGGTACAGTCTGCTAATCACAACCTACTAGTTGCACAAAGGTCCTTCTAAGGACTGGTAAGGTATAGCGTACTAGAGTATATAGGGTTGACTGAGGTACAGTCTGCTAATCCTTAAGGACTGGTATAGGTCCACAATATATAGGGTTGAGGTGCACTACTGCTGACCGTTGCCCTATTCTGCAGCAGTCCTTTATCAGTATAGGGACTGAGATACAGTCTGCTAATCACAACCTACTAGTTGCACAATGGTCCTTCTAAGGACTGGTAAGGTATAGTGTACTACAGTATATAGGGTTGAGTGAGGTACAGTCTGGTAATCACAACCTACTAGTTGCACAAAGGTCCTTCTAAGGTCTGGTAAGGTATAGCGTACTAGAGTATATAGGGTTGAGTGAGGTACAGTCTGCTAATCCTTTAGGACTGGTATAGGTCCACAATATATAGGGTTGAGTTGCACTACTGCTGACTGCTGCCCTATTCTGCAGCAGTCCTTTATCAGTATAGGGACTGAGGTACAGTCTGCTAATCACAACCTACTAGTTCCACAAAGGTCCTTCTAAGGACTGGTAAAGTATAGTGTACTACAGTATATAGGGTTGAGTGAGGTACAGTCTGCTAATCACAACCTACTAGTTGCACAAAGGTCCTTCTAAGGACTGGTAAGGTATAGCGTACTAGAGTATATAGGGTTGACTGAGGTACAGTCTGCTAATCCTTAAGGACTGGTATAGGTCCACAATATATAGGGTTGAGGTGCACTACTGCTGACCGTTGCCCTATTCTGCAGCAGTCCTTTATCAGTATAGGGACTGAGATACAGTCTGCTAATCACAACCTACTAGTTGCACAATGGTCCTTCTAAGGTCTGGTAAGGTATAGTGTACTACAGTATATAGGGTTGAGTGAGGTACAGTCTGGTAATCACAACCTACTAGTTGCACAAAGGTCCTTCTAAGGACTGGTAAGGTATAGCGTACTAGAGTATATAGGGTTAAGTGAGGTACAGTCTGCTAATCCTTAAGGACTGGTATAGGTCCCCAATATATAGGGTTGAGGTGCACTACTGCTGACTGCTGCCCTATTCTGCAGCAGTCCTTTATCAGTATAGGGACTGAGGTACAGTCTGCTAATCACAACCTACTAGTTCCACAAAGGTCCTTCTAAGGACTGGTAAGGTATAGCGTACTAGAGTATATAGGGTTGAGTGAGGTACAGTCTGCTAATCCTTAAGGACTGGTATAGGTCCACAATATATAGGGTTGAGGTGCACTACTGCTGACTGCTGCCCTATTCTGCAGCAGTCCTTTATTAGTATAGGGACTGAGGTACAGTCTGCTAATCACAACCTACTAGTTCCACAAAGGTCCTTCTAAGGACTGGTAAGGTATAGTGTACTACAGTATATAGGGTTGAGTGAGGTACAGTCTGCTAATCACAACCTACTAGTTGCACAAAGGTCCTTCTAAGGACTGGTAAGGTATAGCGTACTAGAGTATATAGGGTTGAGTGAGGTACAGTCTGCTAATCCTTAAGGACTGGTATAGGTCCACAATATATAGGGTTGAGGTAAACTACTGCTGACTGCTGCCCTATTCTGTAGCAGTCCTTTATCAGTATAGGGACTGAGGTACAGTCTGCTAATCACAACCTACTAGTTCCACAAAGGTCCTTCTAAGGACTGGTAAGGTATAGTGTACTACAGTATATAGGGTTGAGTGAGGTACAGTCTGCTAATCACAACCTACTAGTTGCACAAAGGTCCTTCTAAGAACTGGTAAGGTATAGCGTACTAGAGTATATAGGGTTGAGTGAGGTACAGTCTGCTAATCCTTAAGGACTGGTATAGGTCCACAATATATAGGGTTGAGGTGCACTACTGCTGACCGCTGCCCTATTCTGCAGCAGTCCTTTATCAGTATAGTGACTGAGGTACAGTCTGCTAATCACAACCTACTAGTTGCACAAAGGTCCTTCTAAGGACTGGTAAGGTATAGTGTACTACAGTATATAGGGTTGAGTGAGGTACAGTCTGCTAATCACAACCTACTAGTTGCACAAAGGTCCTTCTAAGGACTGGTAAGGTATAGCGTACTAGAGTATATAGGGTTGAGTGAGGTACAGTCTGTTAATCCTTAAGGACTGGTATAGGTCCACAATATATAGGGTTGAGGTACAGTCTGCTAATCCTTAAGTCATCAATGTAATAACTTACATTGCACAGGAGGGACAAAGCAGACTGCTAATGTATCAGGAGCGAGTCATCGACCATGTAGGGTCACATCTGGCACTCCCAGGACGCCGGCACATGGCTCCACAGTGTGGGCTTTTTTTAACGTGTCCGCTGCTGACAATAGTGTTGCCATCTGCAATCTTTGCAGTCAACGCATTAGTCGCGGTAAGCCCAACACTCACCTAGGGACAACCGCCTTAAGAAGGCACATGAGCTGCCATCACCGAGCCCAGTGGGAGCAGCGGAACACACAAAGCCACACTCCAGGCTCTCACCGTCCAGGCTCGTCTTCTACTTCTCCTTCTCCTCTCTCCTCACAATTGTCCTCCACTCCACCTTCCATCACGCCAAGCTCATGTTTTTCTGCAAAAAGGCAGGCTTCCGTGGGCCTAATGTTCGAGCATAAAAAAATTATGACGCCGGATAACCCACGTGGTCTAGCAAACACGGGCAGGGAAGGTATATCACTTTTACTGCCCACTGGGTGAACCTTCTGACGGCCGTCAAGCATGTAACCCGTGGCACCCGTGTAGATTTGGTTTTACTGCCATGGATTGCATGCAGACCTGGCTCTTCTTCTCCTACTCCTCCTACTCCATACTCCTCCCTCTCCTCCTCGGAAAATCTCGGCCCATTTCAGAAGATCTTACACGGCCATGGCTCGCCTTGTTGACATTCAGCGGCGACACAATCTGCCGGTCAGACCTCTTATTTGCGATTGCCTGACGCGATGGAACTCAACCTTCTATATGCTTGATAGGCTGCTCCAGCAGAAACGTGCAGTTAACGTCTACCTGTATGAACTCTGCGGCAGAACAGGTTCTGGGGAGCTGGGTTTTTTTTCACCGCGCCAGTGGCTGCTCATGCGCGACGCATGCAGACTTCTGCGGCCATTTGAGGAGATCACCAAACTGGTCAGTCGCATGCCATGGCGCCATCAGTGACATGGTACCTTATGCCTTCTTTATGGAGCGTGCATTGTGTCGTGTCATTGATCAAGCTGTGGAGGAGCAGGAGCGGGAAGATGAGGAAGTCGCAATGCTGGATGAATTCCCAGGGGGGCTCCTCTATCTGAGACAAATGAACAACAGGAGTCTGAAGAGGAGTCAGAGGAGGATGGTGCCGGGGCGTATGAGGAGGAGCAAGAAGAGCATGCTTTAAACCTTTCTGGGATCCCTGTTGTTGTGCGTGGATGGGGAGAGGAGAATGAAGAGGGCGACATTATCCTGGATGATGAGCAGGAGCCAGACCACCACACCGCTTCCAGTTTAGTGCAAATGGGGGCCTTCATGCCCCAGTGTTTTAATAGGGACCCCCGTATAAAAAGCATAAGGGTCAAGGACCAGTACTGGCAACGTACTTAGACTCCCGGTACAAACACAAAATGGCGGAAATGTTACCTCTGTCACAGAGGGCTGTCAGGATGGAGCACTTCCAGGCCTTGCTTCGAGAAATGCTGCATTCTGATTTTGCGTGCGCTGGCAGAGGAGCAATTCCCACTCCCAGAGAAGGCGTTGCGGGTACCAATCCAACAGCGCCTGCAAGAAGAGGCCGGTTTGAAGATGTGTTGGTGACTTCTGATATGAGGTCATTCTTTCAGCCAACCCATCGACAGGTGTCATCTGGATACAGCATCAGGGAATGCCTAGACCATCAGGTGTCCGACTACATCGGGTTAACGGCCGATGTGGACGCTCTGAGGAGTGATGAACCCCTGGACTACTGGGTGGGCAGGCTTGACCTCTGGCCAGAGCTTGCCCAATTTGCAATCGAACTGTTGGCTTGCCCCTCGTCCAGTGTCCTGTCCGAAAGGACGTTCAGCGCAGCAGGGGGGATCGTGACCAATAAGCGTACTCGCCTAGCTCACGACAGTGTTAACTACCTCACATTTCTAAAAATGAATGAGGCATGGATCTCGGAGGAATTCAACACATGTAACCAGTAGACCATGTATATGTCTATAAACTATTGTTTTAATCGAGCACAGAGACCTTCTTTCTTCATTTGGCTCACTTTCTTGTACAAAAAAAGCACACCGCACTATATGCCCGTACCCTCCTGTTTGAAGAGGTTGAGTGGTGTCATATTTCTCCTGGGGCTGCTTATTATGAGAGGCTCCCACCATCCATGTGCTGTGCTGACTTCCTCCTGGGGCTGCTTATTATGAGTGGCTCCCACCATCCCTGTGCTGTGCTGACTTCCTCCTGGGGCTGTACCTCTGCTGTGCATATTATGAGGGGCTCCCACCATCCTTGTGCTGTGCTGACTTCCTCCTGGGGCTGCTTATTATGAGGGGCTCCCACCATCCCTGTGCTATGCTGACTTACTCCTGGGGCTGTACCTCTGCTGTGCATATTATGAGGGGCTCCCACCATCCCTGTGCTATGCTCATTATGAGGGGCTCCCACCATCCCTGTGCTATGCTGACTTCCTCCTGGGGCTGCTTACAGTGCAGGTGTCAGTGCTGTATATCATGGTGCTGGTGTCAGTGCTGTATATCACGGTGCTGGTGTCAGTGCTTTATGTCACGCTGCTGATGTCAGTGCCCTCTATCACGGTGCTGGTGTCAGATCACTCTATCATGGTGCAGGTGTCATTGCTGTATGTCGCGCTGCTAATGTCAGTGCTCTCTATCACGGTGCTGGTGTCAGATCACTCTATCACGGTGCAGGTGTCATTGCTGTATGTCGCGCTGCTAATGTCAGTGCTCTCTATCACGCTGCTCGTGTCAGATCACTCTATCACGGTGCAGGTGTCATTGCTGTATGTCGCGCTGCTAATGTCAGTGCTCTCTATCACGGTCCTCGTGTCAGATCACTCTATCACGGCGCAGGTGTCATTGCTGTATGTCACGCTGCTGATGTCAGTGCTCTCTATCACGGTGCTGGTGTCAGATCACTCTATCACGGTGCAGGTGTCATTGCTGTATGTCACGCTGCTGATGTCAGTGCTCTCTATCACGGTGCTGGTGTCAGATGACTCTATCACGGTGCAGGTGTCAGTGCTCTATATCACGGTGCTGGTGATCATCTCCTGCACCCTCTTCTTTGCCTACCCTGACCTTCCCTCTCCTCCATTGCCTTCATGTGCTCCACAGTCCTGAATTGTCAGAATTTCACATATAAAAAAAGAATGCTTGTAGTTGTCGATCCCAGATTCACCTCATACATGTGTTATGTCATTGGCCATGTGGTGGGACTATATGTGCACAGCTAGTAATTATTTTGTGGCTGCAAATATGACCTGTAGGTTTGTAAAGTTCGCCTCCCATTGAAGTCAATGGGGCCCGCCGCAAACGTTACGGTTCGCAAACTACTGCGTTCGCAATTCGCGTTCGCGAAACATCCCGTCGGAAGTTCGTCCATCACTAGTTGTAAACCCTTACAAACCATTTTGACCTACAGGTAAGCCTAGATTAAGGCTAACCTGTAGGTCCAAGAAATATCTCCTAAACCTATACGGTTTCGGAGATATTTACAAAAAGACAAGCACCGCTGTCTGTGAGCAGGCCACAGACCACTGCGATATGCCGCTCGTGTCGGCTCCCGTGCGCATGCGCGGGAGTGACGTCATCGCGGCTCCGGCGAATCACAGCACCAGAGCAGCGAGACCCAGAAGTCACTCCAGGATACATGGCAGCGGCAAAGATGAAGACGGAGGACCGCTTCCGGGCTTCGTTCTCAGGTAAGTTGTTCAGAATGAGCTAGTATGCTATGCCCCACTGCAGGTAAGTACTAAACAGTATAGATTAGGTTTGGGCCACTGTCATGCTTAGCACTAACACAGGTGGCCAGACACTATACATAGTTTCTGTGCTCTTCACCTATAGCAGCCCCCTTTCCCATAAGACAAGCAGGCCTACATGTACTCAGTTGCCCCCAGTGCTTGCAGTTGGCAGACAGGCAGAGTTCAGAATAAAAAACAACAAATCACCAGTTCATGCGCTGATCAAAAAGCCCCCAAGCCAAGCTGGAAATGATAGTATGTGAAAATCTTCTATTACTACAGCACTGCAGCTCTCTTGATGATCCACTGGGTGGTGGAAAAGCATTTACACAAAGAAAAGGAAAGAAAAAGAGAGCGAACGTCTGTCCTAGTGTAATATAAGCTCTCATGTGATTCCATATGTTCCCCTCTCCTGGACTGTCGCTACAAGATGTTCAGAAGGACATCCAACCACCCTGGAGCCAGATGACAGCTCACAAGCTAAGAAACCATGCCTCCGATGTGCATGGTGGACTGCGCATGCACCCGGACCAGCTGGCGGCATGCATCGACATAGAGGACTGAAGCACTAGGGAAAGTGGAGCAGATGGGAGCAATATGTCAGCACATAGGGTTGCTATGACAACACATTTTGGAGGCATGGCCTCCTTTATTAAGCCAAGACCATGCCAGAAGTTCACGTCTTTTTATCAAGAGCTGTGTCCCTTACCCTACCATCCATCTTAACCACTTGCTGCCCGCCCATTGTCAACTGTAAACACGGAGATGCCGGTAATTGGCGCTCCTCATCTAACATTGACAGAGTGTGACGAGAGGAGAGCCGATCAGTGGCATCTCCTCACAGAGGACAGCTAGGTATGTAATCAGGGCACTGATCATCAATGCCAACAATGATTGCCCACCACTGCCAGCAATCAGTGCCAAACAGTGCCTACAACTGCCACCAATCTGTGCCCACAAGTGCCAGCAATCAGTGGCCATTAGTGATGCCGGTCATTGCTGGCTATCAGAGCTGCCCATCACTGCTGCCCATCAATGCTCATCACTGCTGCCCATCAATGCCACCCATCAATGCTCATCAGTGCCCAGTGTCGCCCAACATGGCCACCTACCCGTGCCCACCAGTGCCACCTATCTGTGTCCACCAGTGCCACCTATCTGTGCCCACCAGTGCCGTCTATCTGTGCCAGTGCCCACCAGTGCCACCCATCAGTACCGCCTATCAGTGCTCTTGAGTGTCACATATCAGTGCCACCTATCAGTGCCCATAAGTGTGGCATATTTGTGCCTCCTCATTAGTGCCACTTAATTAGTGCCCATAAGGGCCATCTCATTAGTACCTATAAGTGCCATCTCATCAGTGCCCATCAGTGCAGCCTATCAGTGCCCATCAGTGCCGCCTCATCAGCGCCCATCAGTGAAGGAGAAAAATTTACTGACAGAAACTAAGAAAAACTTATTTTTCTCAACATTTTTGGTCTTTTTATTTATTTTTTTTGTTTTTTTTAGGAAAAGATAAAAAACCCAGGAGTGATTAAATACCACCAAAAGAAAGCTCTATTTGTGTGAAGAAAATGATAACAATTTCACATGGTTACAGTGTAGCGTGACCACGCAATTGTCATTTTAAGTGTGACAGCGTGGAAAGCTGAAAAATGGCCTGGTAAGGAAGGGGGGAAAGTGCCCAGTATTGAGGTGGTTAAAGAGATCATACCAGCAGAGGCTAACTCACATTAGTACCAGGTAATGTGACTGGAAGCAACCTTAAACATACTAAAATTCATACCTTGTGACGACGTCCTGTTAGTGACGAAATGCGTAGGGAGGAGGAGCGACGCACTGACGTCACCGATACACGTAGTTGTCCTGGAAGTATCGGACATTCATAGAGGCCAGCCGGCTCGATTGATATAAGCTGTTTGCACAACGTTTGATGAAAGTGCGCAATCTGTTTTTTATCCATTAATAAACGCTATGGTTTTACACTATTGCGAGTTCCATTTCTTATATATTTGCTGACGCTCTGGATCTCTGCTGGGTTGGAACTGGGGGAGTTTGATCGCATTATCCCATCCACTCAAGAACCTAGGCTGGGGGAAATAGCCATCTGTGTGTTTGCGGTTCTCTGTAATAAAGAACCACTAGAATCTGGTAAGCGGCAGCGTGTACTGTGGTGGAGGTGCTGGTTTTCACAATTGACACATATTTTTGGATTTACTTCACTCTTTCTTCACCGTGGAAGATTTCATTATTATTATTTTTCCTTGGGACTTTTTTATGGACTTTTTAGTACAACCATTATTGATTGATTATGATTCAAGTTGATACATTTTTCATATTTACACGCTTTTATTAATAACACGTTTTTAGCTAGATTTGTTTAGATAAGTTATTTTGCATAGTACATATATGAATAGTTTTTGAACATATTCCTTTGCAATATTGGGGAGATAATCAATTAATTTTTTTTGTGAATTGCACATTTTCACTTTAATTTTCACTGATTGAATATTTCATAATTTTTAGCGCAGCCCTCTCCCTTTTTTTCTTTTCTGTGAATGTAGTATAACATTTGGGTATTGCCGCTTGTTTTGTTTCTTTTTTGATTGGGTAAGCGCATTTTTTTCTTTTTCTATAAAATTTGTCATTCAATTAAAAATTCATAGAACTTCATTGAAAACGGTATACATAAAGAAATTATATGTGTGTATATATACATACAGTATCTCAAAAAAGTGAGTACATCCCTCACATTTTTGTAAATATTTTATTATATCTTCTGATGTGACAACACTGAAGAAACGGCACTTTGCTACAATGTAAACAAGCACAGCTTGTGTAACAGTGTACATTTGCTGTCCCTTTAAAATAACTCAACACCGCTGGCAACAAAAGTGAGTACACCCCTAAGTGAAAATGTCCAAATTGGGCCCAATTATCTATTTTCCCTCTCCGATGTCATGTGACTCGTTAGTGTTACAACGTCTCAGGTGTGAATGGGGAGCAGGTGTGTTAAATTTGATGTTATCACTCTCTCTCATACTGGTCACTGGAACTTCAACATGGCACCTCAATGCAAATAACTCTCTGAGGATCTGAAAAAAAGAATTGTTGCTCTACATAAAGATGGCTATTAGAAGATTGTCAAGACCCTGAAACTGAGATGCAGCATGGGGGGCAAGACCATGCAGTGGTTTAATAGTACAGGTTCCACTCAGAACAGGTCTTGTCATCACACAACATGATGCCGTAGGTGCCGTCATGGGGGAGGGGCTTGAGGGGATCAGCCGTCTCTCCTGCCCCCGGAATCCGGGGAGAGCGAGGAGAGCAAGGGAGGTGAGAGATCCCGGCGGGAAATGCGAACCCAGGACCGACACCCCCCCCCCATGAGATACTAGAGTGGGAGTAGGACGAAGAGGATAAGAAGGGGATGAAGAGTGGGGAGATGCTGATCTGATGGGGAAATAAACATCCTGGTGGAGCTCCCCCTCCCTCCCCCTCCTCCTGTCAGTATATAGGTTGTGAATACCTACATCCCTGGAAGTGATCTGGATGGATGGATGTGGCTTCCATCGCCATATAGCGCACAACACCCCCTACCCGAACCCAGCGGCAGCAGGTGATAGCCCTAGGGTAAGCCGTGGAGAAGTATATGCAGAGAGCCGTGAGTATACTTTAACACTATAAACTCAATGCTTATAGTGAAGCGGCCTTGTGGTTAAACCGAATCAGTGAACTGCTTTATGTGAAATGTATATGAGGTGTGATTAAACCTGCTGAAGTCTGATATAGTGGAAAACTACTATTGACCAGAATCTTATATATCACCCCTGTGTGAACTATAAATTGTGGGGTTAGTGGAGAGAAATTTCTCTGGAATATACTGATGGGACTGGTTGTGCTGAACACCAAGTGCTCTGAAAGACATTGTTTAGTAAAGCATATTATATGTGTATAAGAACCATGAAATTAAATATTTAATATTTAATAGTAATAATTCCAGTCACTGTCTGCTACGGCTATCAGATAGAGAGCTACCAAACCCAAATGGTGAAAGATACTACCGATAGCCACCACACCCCTTCCCTTTAGCATCAGCCTCATAAAGACCAACTTTTTGGATGTTCTAAGGGATGAACCAGGCTAAAAATTTAATAAAATAAGTGCCAGTGAATACCTGTGGGAGAGGCTCCGGAAGTGTGGGGGTGCCCTGTTGGCTGTTTTTTTGGGTGGCTGGTGGCGATCCCTGCGGCCCCTTGATTTCCTCTTTGTGGGGGCGCGGGAGGGTGAAGAGATAAGCCAAGGAGCATTGATCAGAGATTATTATACCCTATTGCCTTGAATTGGAACTATACAAAGGTCTATGGTTTGAAGAAGGTGGGCCTGAGAAACCCCCAGAGGAAGTAAGAAAATAGGTCTTGTATTAGCGAAGCCAATAAGAAAGGGGAAAAGGCTCAACATGAGTAAATCTGGGAATAAAGGATCGAAAGGGGGCGGGTCAAAAGCGTTGAAAGATCAAGCAAGTTTTATTAAACAATATATGAATCAGGGAAAAAGCCTCCATAGTAGTCGACAGAGCAAACAGGACCCGACAAAAGTAGACAAGAAAAGGGGGGCTGACAAGAAGGCTGGGGATACATCGGATCAGTCTAGAGAAGATCCCACAATAGAGAGCAGGCCCGGACTGGCCATAGGGCAGACCGGGCATTTGCCCGGTGGGCTGGGCCTGCGTGGGCTGGGGCCGCCCGCTCTGTGGCCCGTTGATGTCCAGGCCGCACATCGGGAGGTAAGCGGCGGCCTGGACGGGGTTAACACAGGCTTGCGGCCACCTCTCACCTTCCACTATGCGGTGGCCGTGCCTCTGTCTTCTCCGGCGCATGGGCTGAGCTGTGTATCTCTCACATACAGCTCAGCCTTAGCTCTCCACTCGAATAGCTCCTCCTCTTCCCGCCCCTCTAGTTCTTTGTCTGCCACGCCCCCACACACTCGGGGAGATGTGAAGGAAGCAGACAGCCTGTGCCTGAGCCTGCATTCCTAGGGTGAGTAAGATCACCCTCTATCCTGCCTCCCACTGTGAATTCTGTACTCATTTAATACACCCCAAGGCATCTTATTTAAAGAATGTGATTATTTCTAATGTTGCCATTTGTGCCACATAAAAAAACTGCTCTCTGCTGAGAGAATTTTTTTTTTGTTAGCTTTCCATTGGTACATCTGCTTCATTTCAGTGCCCGGCTACCCATGTCATTTTTTCAAACAGGCCAGAAAAAAAAATGGTATTTTCTCTTCCTATAGACTTCACTGGGGTTTGGCATTAAGCTCAGGGTTTGCTGACTTCCCACAGAGTTCACTTAAACCTGGTTCAAAGTGAATCCTGACAGGTTTGCTTATCTCTAGTGCTCACAATAATCGTTCAGTGGTTAGAGAATGAGACATGTCTCCCAACATGTTACATAGTTACATAGTTACATAGTTAGTAAGGTTGAATAAAGACACCAGTCCATCCAGTTCAACCTGAGTGAGTGTCTATCCCTATCCCTGTACATTACACACTCACATTGGTCCCTACCCTCAAGGAGCCCACATACTAAGGTCCCCATTCATATACTAGGGCCAATTTTGGACAGAAGCCAATTAACCTACCTGCATGTCTTTGGAGGGTGGGAGGAAACCGGAGTACCCGGAGGAAACCCACGCAGGCACAGGGAGAACATGCAAACTCCAGGCAGGAAGTGTCGTGGTTGGGATTCGAACCAACGACCCTTTTTACTGCTAGGTGAGAGTGCTAACCACTACACCACTGTGCCGCTGTTAGATTGGGGTCTGCTTAATATCACATCCTGATATTAATGGCATTAATAAATTATTTCTGTGGGGCACTGTCACAAAAAGAATTAGATGCTTATATTAGTTATAGAGAGTCAGCCTGGAACATGGCTAATAAGGGGTTAATTTGGGAGTGCAGGTACGCCCCCCTAAACCAGCCTATTAAAGACAGGAGAACTCACAAATAGGAGAGAAGCTTTCAGTAGCTGCTAGGAAGTCGTTGGGTCAGGCTGAAAGTTGGCTTATTGTGGGCAAAAATTTGAGAAGCATTCTCTAGGAACTTATTGGCTGTTTTGTATTATTGCTTGATTGCGGAGTGTCATACGACGCCCCCATTTCAGCTTGCATATCGCACTGTGAACTGTCAGTTTGGAACATGAATCGGATCTGATGTAAGGGGGGTCCGTGCGGACTCTGATGTAAGGGGGGGTCTGTGCGGACTCTGATGTAAGGGGCTCTGATGTAAGGGGAGGTCTATGTGGACTCTGATGTAAGGGGCGGTGATATAAGGGGGGTCCGTGCAGACTCTGATGTAAGGGGGGGTCTGTGCGGACTCTGATGTAAGGGGGGGGTCTGTGCGGACTCTGATGTAAGGGGAGGTCTGTGCGGACTCTGATGTAAGGGGCTCTGATGTAAGGGGAGGTCTGTGCACACTCTGATGTAAGGGGCTCTGAAGTAAGGGGGGGGCTGTGCAGACTCTGATGTAAGGGGCTCTGAAGTAAGGGGGGGGTCTGTGCGGACTCTGATGTAAGGGGCTCTGAAGTAAGGGGGGAGGGCTGTGCGGACTCTGATGTAAGGGGCTCTGAAGTAAAGGGGGGTCTGCGCGGACTCTGATGTACGGGGCTCTGATGTAAGGGGGGTCTGTGCGGACTCTGATGTAAGGGGAGGTCTGTGCGGACTCTGATGTAAGGGGCCCTGATGTAAGGGGAGGTCTGTGCGGACTCTGATGTAAGGGGCTCTGATGTAAGGGGAGGTCTGTGCACACTCTGATGTAAGGGGCTCTGAAGTAAGGGGGGGGCTGTGCGGACTCTGATGTAAGGGGCTCTGAAGAAGGGGGGGTCTGTGCGGACTCTGATGTAAGGGGCTCTGAAGTAAGGGGGGAGGGCTGTGCGGACTCTGATGTAAGGGGCTCTGAAGTAAGGGGGGGTCTGTGCGGACTCTGATGTAAGGGGAGGTCTGTGCGGACTCTGATGTAAGGGGCCCTGATGTAAGGGGAGGTCTGTGCGGATTCTGATGTAAGGGGCTCTGAAGTTAGGGGGGGTCTGTGCGGACTCTGATGTAAGGGGCTCTGATGTAAGGGGGGGGGTCTGTGCGGACTCTGATGTAAGGGGGCAGGAGGAGCTGGAGAACTGCACAGTGAGCAGAGAGTAAAAGGGGGCACTGTGATTATAGAGAAAAGGGGGGGGGGTAATTTCAGGGGCACTGTAATATAAAGGGGCCTACCTGTAAAGGGGCATTGCAATTATTACAGTGCCACTTTACAGTGCTGTCCCCATTATATCAGTGTCCCCTGTCTACCGAAACCAACCCCCCCCCCCCCCCCCCGGTTCCTAGAAAAATTGGCTGCTTAGTCTTGTATGCCCGGGCCTATTTTTTGTCCCAGTCCGGGCCTGATAGAGAGTGAGCTAGAATCTTGCAGAATGGATGACTTAAATGTTTCTGCAGCAATACCTACTAAAGGAGACATGCAGGAGATGTTCTCTGGACTGGAGAAGATGATTAGAACTGAGCTGAATTTACTAAGAGGAGATCTGGCCCAGGTGTTGGGGAGGGTTGAGGCTGTGGAACAGAGAGTTGATGAACTTGGTGCTAGAGATTGGTAATTTAAAACAATAGCTCAAAATCAGAGAAACCTTCTGTATAGGCTTGAAGACCAGGAAAATAGGGACAGGAGACAAAATTTGAGGATTCAGTCAGTGGTGGAGGAGAAAAGAGAAGACCTAAAGGAGATAATTAAAATAATTATCAGCCCCCTTCTGGACAGAGAGCAAAGTACCTTTCATCAGATAGAGAGAACCACCGGATTGGGAAAATAACAAACACAGGAAATACCAGACCAAGGGACATCATAGTGCGATTCCAATCCTTTGTTAGCTGAGATACTGGGGGAGGGTTGAAGGGGTAGGTTTTGGGCAAAATAAATACCTCCAGTGGCAGAAAAGAAAGAGAATGTTTGCGGGCAGGAGTACTGAGGGAGACATCCAAAGAAAAGGTTTGAAAAGGAAGGAATGACAAATATTAATTTTATGACATATAATGTTAGGGGACTAAATACCCCTGGAAAGAGACATAAGATATTGGGAGAATTGAAGAGATATAGGGTAGATGTAGCCTCCCTTCAGGAGACGCATCTTCCACATACATCCAAAGTGAGACTGCAGTCAAACAGCCACCCCACGTGGATTTATGGTGATACAATCACTAAAAGAGCGAGGGGGGTAGCGATAGGTTTTGCAAGAAGAATACAGTTTAGACTGGAGGAGAGGAAATCAGATCCAGAGGGTAGATTTCTCTTCCTAAGGGGGACGTTAGAAGGAATGGAGTGTACTTTAGCGAACATATATGCACCTAACCAGAATCAGACAAATTACCTCCTGGGAACCCTAGATAAATTAATAGACTTTAAGAGAGGCTGGTTATTTTGATGGGAGACCTTAACTTCTGTCTGGAGCCAAGACTAGATAGTTCATCTCGTGCACGGGGAATATCGGACGTGCAGTTAAAAAAGATTTTAAAAAAATGCACCTGTGCCAGTTAGTGGATGTGTGGAGGAGCCATCATCCCAGGCAGTTGGATTACACGTGCTATTCCCCTGTGCACGAGACGTATTCGAGGATTGATTACATATTTGTGGAGCATAATGTTATAGGAAATGTTAAGGAAACAAAAATAGAGGCAACTACTCTATTCGACCATGCTCCAGTATGAATGAATGAATGAATGAAATACTTATATAGCGCACAATGCGAACTGAATCGCCTCTAGGCGCTGTGGCGAGCTTTGATCATCTGCTAAAAGAGGAAGGTCTTGAGTTTTTTCCTAAAAGCCAGGTGATTTTCTTCCAGGCGGATGTTGATTGGTAGAGCATTCCATAGCCGAGGCCCTTGGACAGCGAATCTCCGATCACCCTTGGATTTATACCGGGCTTTGGGCAGTAAGTATGAAGTTGGTAGTGCAGGGGTTGCAAAGGCATAGAGGGAACTGGCGATTAAATGAGGAGTTGCTCCGGGAAGAAGTTGACATTAAGAGAATATCGGAAGAACTAGAATAGTATTTCTCAATTAACAATACAGAAGGTATTGCTGTATCGACATTATGGGAAGCCCATAAAGTTTATATTAGGGGGGTACTTATAGCAATGGGAGCCCAAAAAAAAGAGAGAAAGATCAGAGAAAATCAACAAAATTTTGCTGCAGAGGTTGAAGGGGGGGGGGTCGGTCAGCCTGTCAGTGTTCAGACCATACACCGCACACTGCATCAAATTGGTCTGCATGGCTGTCGTCCCAGAAGGAAGCCTCTTTTAAAGATGATGAACAAGAAAGCCCACAAAAAGTTTGCTGAAGACAAGCAGACTAAGGACATGGATTACTAGAACCATGTCCTGTGGTCTGATGAGACTAAGATAAATGTATTTGGTTCAGATGGTGCCAAGCGTGTGTGGTGGGAACGAGGTGAGGGGTACAAAGACAAGTGTGTCTTACCTACAGTCAAGCATGGTGGGGTGGGGAGCTACAGTTCATTGAGTGAACCATTAACGCCAACATGTACTGTGACATACTGAAGCAGAGCATGATCCCCTCCCTTCGGAGACTGGACCACAGGGCAGCATTCCAACATGATAACGACCCCAAACACACATCCAAGACGACCACTGCCTTGCTAAAGAAGCTGAGGGTTAAGGTGATGGACTGGCTAAGCATGTCCCCAGACCTAAACCCTATTGAGCATCTGTGGGGCATCTTCAAAGGGAAGGTGGAGGAGCGCAACGTCTTTAACATCCACCAGCTCCGTGATGTCGTCATGAAGGAGTGGAAGAGGACCTGTGGCAGCCTGTGAAGCTCTGGTGAACTCCATGCCCAAGATGGTTAAGGCAGTGCTGAAAAATAATGGTGGCCACACAAAATATTAACACTTTGGGCCCAATTTATATGAGAGGTGTACTCACTTTTTGTTTAGACGTTAATGGCTGTGTGTTGAGTTTTTTGAGGGGGCAGCAAATTTACACTGCTATACAAGCTGTACACTCACAATTTTACATTGTAGCAAAGTGTAATTTCTTCAGTATTGTCACATGAAAAGATATAATAAAATATTTACAAAAATCCAAAGGGGTGTACTCACTTTTGTGAGATACTGTATATACAGTATCCTGAAGTTTAGTGTTGGCACACTAAAATGGCTAATTGGGCCCAAATTGGACATTTTCACTTAGAGGTGTACACATTTTTGTTGCCAGCGGTTTAGACATTAATGGCTGTGTGTTGAGCTATTTTGAGGAGACACATTTACACTGTTATACAAGCTGTACACTCACTACTTTACATTGTAGCAAAGTGTCATTTCTTCAGTGTTTTCACATGAAAAGATACAATAAAATATTTACAAAAATGTGAGGGGTATACTCACTTTTGGGAGATATTGTGTGTGTGTGTGTATATATACTGATACTGATACTAATGTGAGTTAGTAGTAGCTTTTTGACAGTAGTTTGCCTGTTATCGCTGAATTTGGCCAGAATTTGATCCCTCATGGACTTCTGTAGCGGTGCCCCCGTAGCAGCCACTGAGTGTAGTGGCCCATCTGTCACCCTGCCCAGCCCGGCCTTCACTCCTCAGTCACTTTCAGGCAGAAAACAGTCCATGTGCTTGTTTTTGTTTTATTGAGGGAATTTAACTTGGATGGGGTAAGGGAAATATGGGATGCCCCGTGAATTGTATTTCAATCAATTGGTAGATTGTATATCAATTAGGGATGAGCCGAACACCCCCCTGTTCGGTTCGCACCAGAACCTGCGAACAGACCTAAACTTCGTGTGAACTTTAGAACCCTATTAAAGTCTATGGGACTCGAACGTTCACAATCTAAAGTGCTCATTTTAAAGGGTAATATGCAGGTTACTGTCCTAAAAAGTGTTTGGGGACCCGGGCCCTGCCCCAGGGGACATGGATCAATGCAAAAAAAAGTTTTAAAAACGGCCGTTTTTTCAGGAGCAGTGATTTTAATAATGATTAAAGTGAAACAATAAAAGTGTAATATTCCTTTAAATTTCGTAGCTGGGGGGTATCTATAGTATGCCTGTGAAGGGGCGCATGTTTCTGGTGCTTAGAACTGTCCCTGCACAAAGTGTCATTTGTGCAGGAAAAAAAGTCTTTTAAAATCACTTGCGGCTATTGTCGGGTCCCGTAATACAGAGAACACTCAATGAGTGTTCTCTGCATTAGCCGACAATTCATTCATTCATTGATAAAAAAAAAAATCAATTACCAGGCCCTTCAGGTCTGACATGGATATTAAGGGGAACCCCGCATCAAATTATTGACATGGGGGTCCCCCTAAATATCCATAACCAGACCCTTCAGGTCTGATATGTATATTAAGGGGAACCCCGCATCAAATTTAAAAAAAAATTGACGTGGGGGTCCCCCTAAAAATCCATATCAGACCCTTTATCCGAGCACGCAACCTGGCAGGCCACATGAAAAGAGGGGGGGGCGAGAGAGCGGCCCCCCTCCCTCGTGAACCGTACCAGGCCACATACCCTCAACATTGGGAGGATGCTTTGGGGGTCTGTGACCCCTCAAAGCACCTTGTCCCCATGTTGATGAGGACAAGGGCTTCATCCTCACAACCCTGGCCATTGGTTGTGAGGGTCTGCGGGCGGGGGGCTTATCAGAATCTGGAAGCCCCCTTTAACAAGGGGACCCCCAGATCCCGGCCCCCCCCTGTTTGAAATGGTAAGGGGGTACTTTGTACCCCTACCATTTCACAAAGAAAGTGTCAAAATGGTTAAATAAGACAAACACACTTTTGAAAAATTCCTTTATTAAAAATGAAAAAAATTTAAAAAAGATTCCAGCGGTGCTAATCCACTCTTGCTATCCAGCGACGGGTCTCCGGGGTCCAGCGATGGATGATCATATCCAGCGACGGGGGATCTCTCAGTCCAGCGCTGTCCATACATCCTTCTTCTGTCTCCACTCCGGAGACACTGCAGAGATCCCAGCGCTGACGTTTCTTATATTAGGAGGGCGGGGCCACCCGTCACCTGACCCCGCCCCTCTGACGCTGGAGAGGGAAGCCAGGGGTTCCCCAGTGACGTGTGGGTGACCCCGCCCCCTCTGATGTAACGCAGGTTTCCGTTACATCAGAGGGGGCGGGGTCACCCACACGTCACTGGGGAACCCCTGGCTTCCCCCTCCAGCGTCAGAGGGGCGGGGTCAGGTGACGGGTGGCCCCGCCCTCCTAATATAAGAAACGTCAGCGCTGGGATCTCTGCAGTGTCTCCGGAGTGGAGACAGAAGAAGGATGTATGGACAGCGCTGGACTGAGAGATCCCCCGTCGCTGGATTTGATCATCCATCGCTGGACCCCGGAGACCCGTCGCTGGATAGCAAGAGTGGATTAGCACCGCTGGAATCTTTTTTTTATTTTTTTATTTTTAATAAAGGAATTTTTCAAAAGTGTGTTTGTCTTATTTAACCATTTTCACACTTTCTTTGTGAAATGGTAGGGGTACTTTTGTACCCCCTTACCATTTCAAACAGGGGGGGGCCGGGATCTTGGGGTCCCCTTGTTAAAGGGGGCTTCCAGATTCTGATAAGCCCCCCGCCCGCAGACCCTCACAACCAACGGCCAGGGTTGTGAGGATTAGGCCCTTGTCCTCATCAACATGGGGACAAGGTGCTTTCAGGGGTCACAGACCCCCAAAGCATCCTCCCAATGTTGAGTGTATGTGGCCTGGTACGGTTCAGGAGGGAGGGGGGCCGCTCTCTAGTCCCCCCCTCTTTTCCTGCGGCCTGCCAGGTTGCGTGCTCGGATAAAGGGTCTGATATGGATTTTTAGGGGGACCCCCACGTCAATTTTTTTTTAAATTTGATGCGGGGTTCCCCTTAATATACATATCAGACCTGAAGGGTCTGGTTATGGATATTTAGGGGGACCCCCATGTCAATTTTTTTTTAAAATTTGACAGGGGTTCCCCTTAATATCCATGTCAGACCTGAAGGGCCTGGTAATTGAATTTAGGGGAACCCCCACGCCTTTTATTTTTATTTTTTTATCAATGAATGAATGAATTGTCGGCTAATGCAGAGAACACTCATTGAGTGTTCTCTGTATTACGGGACCCGACAATAGCCGCAAGTGATTTTAAAAGACTTTTTTTCCTGCACAAATGACACTTTGTGCAGGGACAGTTCTAAGCACCAGAAACATGCGCCCATTCACAGGCATACTATAGATACCCCCCAGCTACGAAATTTAAAGGAATATTACACTTTTATTGATTCACTTTAATCATTATTAAAATCACTGCTCCTGAAAAAACTGCAGTTTTTAAAACTTTTTTTTGCATTGATCCATGTCCCCTGGGGCAGGACCCGGGCCCCCAAACACTTTTTAGGACAGTAACCTGCATATTACCCTTTAAAATGAGCACTTTAGATTTCTCCCATAGACTTGTATAGGGTGTTCCGGCTTTTCAAATTTGCTGCGAACAGCCCAAATTGTTCACTGTTCGCTGAACAGGCGTACAGGCAATGTTCGAGTAGAACATGAGTTCGACTCGAACTCGAAGCTCATCCCTAATATCAATCAATTGGCAGATTGTATATTAGTCAATTAGAACAACTATATATAATTCTCTGTACAAGGTACCACTTCAGTCTCCTTCTGCCCAACTCTTGTTTGCTCTTTCTCTCCTCCTTCTTCACAACTCTTGCTTTTCAGGAACAGCTAGCACATGTAAGTTTAGGCCTGGAACTGGCTCAGCCAGGCCATAGCAACTGCCTTTTGCAGGCAGGGACCATGGGTCCCTATAGTGTAGCAAGAAATAGAATGTCTTTAATGCTAGCTGTCCTACTGATGGACTACTGCTCCCAGTCAGCCCTCTTCAGGCCCTGCCAGCCCTCCTGGCTGCAGTGTGTGACAATGTAGTCCTCACTACTGGCTCTGCACTTATTTCTGACTGTTTCCTCTCAGTCCTCTCAGGTGTGCCTACCCAGTCCACCTGACTGCAGATGTCACTCACCAGCCCTCCTGGCTGCAACCGGTAGTTCCCTCTGGAAGACTGCCCAGCAGTAATAGCTCCTGCTGTCCAAGGTCACCCTAACCCCCCCCCCCCCCCAAACTGGGGAGCTCCCTCAAAGGCCCCGACAGCCTAGTACTCATCTCCAACTTTTTCACCCGACAATTCCTCCCTGACTCTAGGTATTTAAGGAGGCCTGCCCCCTGCCAATCCCAGTTAGGGATTGGTCAGGGCTCCTTAGAACACCCCAGGCTGCTCCACCTCTCCTCTCCTTCTAGAATTCTCTAGAAGAAAGAGGAAGATCTCAGTGACACTGTCTGTGAATCATCAGCCGGTAACTCTGAGCCACTTCCAGCCCACGCAAACCAAAACAAACAGGCCAGGCCTGCCTAAATTTACCTATACAAAAATGATCCTAATCTAGCACCTACCAATGTAGAGGGTGCTACACTTCAATGAGATTGACCTCTAAGTTCTAGCTTGCAAGATTTCAAACTTCTAACCTGGGTAGATTCACCCATCACTTTTGACCAGCATATCTGTAGGTCTGCAAGTTATATGCAGGGAGTTTAAACCTTCCATAAAAATTGGGCTATACATATACTTCAGCCTGCAAAAGAGCACAGCAACCTTAGTATTTCAGTACAACTTCCTTTGTTATATTTAAAGCAAGGCCCATTTCATTCGTCTGATTGTAAAAATGTCCCGTATTTTTTTTGATGATGAATTAGGCATTAACCTATTTTAGAAAATATCAGTGCTAGCCTCAACATTCAGTCCCTGACCAGTGTGTGGTATATTCTGCACGGTTCATAAAGTCTAGTGATTAAACCTAAACCTTGTACTAAATGTGAAAATACTGAAACATTGAGAGTGTTTTTCCAAAAGAGATCTATGACATTAAAAGTTCAGACTCTGAACGCAGATGTTCATGCTGTCTTTTGTATTTTTGATCTTATAAATTACACTTTTGAAATAGATCCCAGACAAAGAAATTATACATAAGAAATAGACTAAGAATTTATGTAGTATTAAGACCACACTTGCTGGGTCAATCAGTGATGTTTGACAATAAACCTGCATGATACTTCAGGTTTGGCACAAACTGGACTGTTATGGTAGATCCAGAGTAAACAATCTGACACCAAGGACCCCTAATAGTTTACAGAACAACTTCCTTCAGTTTGGAAGCAACCCAAAGACAACGACTCAAGCAATAAACCTTTTAAAGTTCTTTATTGCTTTCTGGAACTGGGGTGCATGCATTAGGTTTTGGCAAGGCTACCTCACAGCTAATTTGGCACAAAGCTTAAGCAATCAAAAACCAAAAATGAATATCTAAACAAAAGAACAGAACGTGATGAATGACTGACTACTAAGCAAAAAATCATGAATGAAATCTGCTCAAAATTAAGAGAAATAGTGGACCATTTATAAAGTGATAATGATTACAATTGCCGCTGAATGTAAATTGCAGTACATATTCATAATCCTATGGCCTCTATGGAAAAATGTCATATCTTGCTGATGTGGCATTTCAGCAAACAAAAGCAAATCTAAATAATCGTGTCTTTGGGAATGTTTGACTAATCTTCCATAAGCGCGTTTGTGAGGTCAGGCACTGATGTGGACAAGGAGGCCTGTCTCACAGTCTCCGCTCTAATTCATCCTAAAGGTGTTCTAATGGGTTGAGGTCAGGACTCTGTGAAGGCCAGTCAAGTTCCTCCACCCCACACTCGCTAATCCATATTTTTATGGATCTTGCTTTGTGCACTGGTTCAAATCATTTGGTGGAGGGGGAATTATGGTATGGGGTTGCTTTTCAGGGTTTGGGCTTGGCCCCTTAGTTCCAATGAAGGAAACTCTTAAGGGGTCAGCATACCAAGACATTTTGGACAATTTCATTCTCCCAACTTGGGAACAGTTTGAGGATGGCCCGTTCCTGTTTCAACATGACTCAGCACCAGTGCTCAAACAAGGTCCATAAAGACATGGATGAGCGAGTTTGGAGTGGAGGAACTTGACTTGCTTGCACAGAGTACTGACCTCAACCGGATAGGATAGGAGTGGAGACTGCGAGCCAGGCATTCTTGTCCACATCAGCACCTGATTTCGCAAATGTGCTTCTGGAAGAATGGTCAAACATTCCCATAGACACACTCCTAAACCTTGTGGACAGCCTTCCAAGAAGAGTTGAAGCTGTTGTAGCTGCACAGGGTGGAACAACTTAATATTGAACCCTACGGACTAAGACTGGGATGCCATTAAAGTTCATGTGCAAAAGTTCAAAGGCAAGCGTCACAATACTTTTGGTAATATAGTGTAATTGTGCAGGTTTTTTTTTAATAATGGTGTGAATAAAGGTTTATAAAATACCTGCTGATCCTGCCAGCTTTTGGTCTGGCCGATTGATCTTCCACGCAAGAAAGACACATCACACTTTTTAGTATACAGTATCTCACAAAAGTGAGTACACCCCTCACAGTTTTGCATTTTTGTAAATATTTTATTATATCTTTTTATGTTACAACACTGAAGTAATGACACTTTGCTACAATGTAAAGTAGTGAGTGTAAAGCTTGTAGAACAGTGTAAATTTTCTGTCCCCTCAAAATAACTCAACACACAACTATTAATGTCTAAACCGCTGGCAACAAAAGTGAGTACACCCCCAAACAAAAATGTCCAAATTGGGCCCAAAATGTCAATATTTTGTGTGGCCACCATTATTTTCCAGCACTGCCTTAACCCTCTTTGGCGTGGAGTTCACCAGAGCTTCACAGGTTGCCACTGGAGTCCTCTTCCCTTCCTCCATGATGACATCATGGAGCTGGTGGATGTTAAAGATCTTGCACTCCTCCACCTTCCATTTGAGGATGCCTCCACAGATGCTCAATAGGTTTAGGTCTGAAGACATGCTTGGCCAGTCCTTCACCTTTATCCTCAGCTTCTTTAGCAAGGCATTGGTCATCTTGGAGATGTGTTTGGGGTCGTTATCATGTTGGAATACTGCCCTGAGTCCCAGTCTGTGAAGGGAGGGGATCATGCTCTGCTACAGTATGTCACAGTACATGTTGGCATTTGTGGTTCCCTCGAACTGTAGCTCCCAAGTGCCGGCAGTGCTCATGCAGCCCCAGACCATGACACTCCCACCACCATGCTTGACTGAAGGCAAGACACTCTTGTCTTTTTACTCCTCACCTGGTTGCCACCACACATGCTTGACACCATCTGGGATGACAGCCATGCAGACCAATTTGATGCAGTATGTGGTGTATGGTCTGAGCACTGACAGGCTGAACCCCCACCCCTTCAACCTCTGCAGCAATGCTGGCAGCACTCATGCATCTGTAGCACTGACCCCCAAAGGAGCTGCTGGTTTTATTGGGGTTATCGTTACCTTCTTGACCTCGTTTGTGTCTAGGGATTTCCCGTGGTAGACGGCGCAAAGAATTGCGGAAACTGACACTGGATCCTCTTTTTGGGATATTTATTGAAAATATAACACAATTTTTTAATGGAGGGTAGAGGGTTAGGAAGAAAGTTCAGGTACTTTTGGAACTGCAAAATTAGGAAGTCTCTCACAATAGAAATCCAGAGAATCACTGTTTCACAACTGGATTCTTACAACCACGAGAGACCTCCTCTCACTAGGCCTAGCAGCCAGTAGGATGTTAAGTAAAGCAAAGTCTCTGCCACAGACTTGGATGTAGAACACTTGAAAAGCAAAAGTCTCTGCCACAGACTTGGATATAGAACACTTGAAAAGCAAAAGTCTCTGCCACAGACTTGAATGTAGAACTGAGGGACATAGATAAATTTACAGAACTATGATACGGTACCAGTATCTCTCAGCCGGTCCAGCGATACTGTATGGGTGTAGATCCATATAGTGTCCTTCAACTGAGCCTCCAGGCTCCTTCTGAGAAGCCAGCCTTGCGCATGGCCTTCTCCCGAAGAGTCCTCCCCTGGATGCTTCTCCAGTTGCTGGGCCTCTCCTTAGATGAGATGGCATCGGACCACCTTTGAATTATTAAGGCCTCATATCCATTCAGGCCTGTCCCTGCAGTTGCTTTGCCTCGGGCTATCCAGCCCCGAGACTCGGAATTGCATGGATCCGCACCCCAGGCCAGGAGGGCCATGGGGGCTGGTCAGGAGGACCAGGACCAAACAGACAGAAAACTCTTCTGGACCTGAACCCAGAAGCATGTGATGTCAGTACCTTAAATACCCTCTCCCAGAATGCACAGCAAGACGACACTCCCACTGGGATGGTTCTCATACCCACCGGCGGTGACACCTACGGTCAAGGAGAACTCAGTGCAATCCAGCTAGACTGGTACTGAAACCATAATTTGGCAAACTTTGCCCTAAAACCTAACTATGGTTTTAGGAATATCAATTTTTAAAACAAATAGCGCGTGCTCTTCAGGAGCAGGCGCTACATGTCTGTTTCCCAAAGACAACCTCTGGATATGACGCTGAGCTGTACTCAATTTCTTTGGTTGACCATGGCGAGGCCTGTTCTGAGTGAAACTTGTCCTGTTAAACCGCTGTATGGTCTTGGCCACCGTGCTGCAGCTCAGTTTCAGGGTCTTGGCAATCTTCTTATAGCCTAGGCCATCTTTATGTAGAGCAACAATTCTTTTTTTTTCAGATCCTCAGAGAGTTCTTTGCCATGAAGTGCCACGTTGAACTCCCAGTGACCAGTATGAGACCAGCATCAATGAGAGCGGTAACACCAAATTTAACATACCTGCTCCCCATTCACACCTGAGATCCTGTAACACTAACAAGTCACATGGCACTGGGGACGGAAAATTGCTAATTGGGCCCAATATTGACATTTTCACTTAAGGGTGTACTCACTTTTGTTGCCAGCTGTTTAGACATTAATGGTTGTGTATTGAGTTAATTTGAGGGGACAGCAAATTTACACTGTTATACAAGCTGCACACTCACTACTTTACATTGCAGCAAAGTTTAATTTCTTCAGTGTTGTCACATGAAAAAGATATAATAAAATATTTACAAAAATGTGAGGGGAGTACTCAATTTTGTGAAATACTGTATGTGGGATGCATCTATCCATTCTCATGCAGAATGGCCACTTTGCCTTCCACACATGAAAATTACACATCACACTTTTTCTTTTGTGTGGGATACATCCATTCATATGCACAAAGGCCTCCTACGCAAGAAAATTACACATCAAACTTTTTCTTGTGTGGGAAGTAATGCTTCAATTAATGGGGAATGGCTGCTTTACCCTCCACACAAGAAATTTACAAGTTACACTTTTTCTTGTGTGTGGGGTAAATGTGTCATTCTCATATAGCATATCCGCTTTCCCTCCCACACAAGATTACATGGTCCTGGTCCTCCTGACCAGCCCCCAAGAAGGCTATGGCCTGGGGTGCGGATCCACCTGACTTTAATGCCTCAGGGCTGGCTAGTCCAAGGCAAGGGAACTAGTAACAAGGATTCCAAGGTAAATGGGTGCTGTCTCCGGTTCAGGAGAGACCCATTGAACTTCGAGCATTCCAGCGGAGGACTCTTTAGAAGAATACCACGTGTGAGTTTGGTTTTCTTAACAAGAGCCTGGAAGGGCTAAAGTAACTGAGAGAATCTGGTCTTGTGGATATCGCCAAGCAGGCTGAAAGATTCAGGTATCCTACAAGTGTTCTACAGCTTAGTTTCCCTACGTGTTCTACAACGTCGGTGATAAAGACTTTGTTCCTGAGTAAGCACCTTGTTGGTTGCTAGGCCTTATGAAAGAGGGACTGTCCAACCTGAGTGTTCATCCAGCTGCGAATGGCTATTCTCTGGATGCAGTCAAAGTAAGCATGTTCTTTAACGTTTATAGACTTTGACATTGAGAGTACCTGAATTTCTTCCCAACCCTCTGATCCCAAGTTAACGACTGTTCAGTGGTTGAAGTTTGCTAATAAAATACATTCAAGTGGATCTATTGTCAGTCTCAAGTTAATGGGTCACCTACCATGGGGAATCCCCTAGACGTGCAACAAGGAGAAGCAGAGGGTAATGGTAAGCCCAAAAGTAACCAGCAGCTCCTTTGGGGGTTAGTGCTACATATACATTACACTTTTTGTTTTCCCTTGTGTGTAGGGTGATTTCCACATACTTTTTTGGGGGTTTCCTTGGATTTTTGTGATTATACTGGAATGATGTCTGCACCTACAAGCATTATCCCGGTATCAATCTTTTCAGCTGGGGATTTTGAGTAAGGCAGATGTGAGCTAATTAGCCACTCAATCACTTCTGCGGGTGGCAGAAGGGGGGGTCCCACTACCTCCCGCCACCTCTCTCGGGCTCTCCAGTTCCATCGGGCCGGGAGCATTGCAGCCTGCAGCAATGGCTGCCCTCTACAGAGAGAGAGAGAGGAACTGACATCAATCCCCTCTCTCTGTAACCCAGGAAAATTAATAGTTTGTCACTTCTGGTTCTGCCCCATTGTTTACATGGCCACCGGCGGCCAGGAAAGCAGCCAATTGGACCGATCTCTGTCTGATTGGCTGCATGGGGGGCCAGAGGAGAGATTTGGGGTCCGATAGACTCAAAATTTCTCCATCAAGAGGACCTTTATTTCCCAAAAAAATGTGTTTGAAAACTGCTCTGCAAATACTGTGTGACATAAAAAATTGCAACACCCCCCATTTTATTCTCTAGGGTCTCTGCTTAATATATATATATGTGTTTGGGGGTTCTAAGTAATTTTCTTTCAAAAAAATAAAAAAACTGGATCCATAATGAACGCAGACAAGAAAGACATTAGGCCGCGTACACACGCGGGGACTGTTCGCCCAACTTTGTCCGCTGAACAGTGTTTCGGCGGACAGTCCGCTCGTGTGTGGGCTTTCAGCGGACAGTTTCAGCGAACAGTCTGCTGAACAAAGTTTTTCGGAATTTCCGAAAAACTGTCCGCTGAAACTTTGTTTGAGCGGACAGTCCCCTCGTGTGTAGGCTTGTTCGTCAAACTAAGTTCCGCGCATGCTCAGAAAGGATTTACACGCCGAAGTTTGCATTACAGTGTATAGGACGTCGTTTTCTAGTCCCGTCGTACGTGCCGTTCACGTCATCGCGCACGGTTTCAGCGGACTGTTCGTTCGTCGTGTGTGGGCAAGTCCGTCCATGCTAATTTTGAGCGGACTGTCCGCTGAAACTGTTTGACGGACAAAGTTGAGCGAACAGTCCCCGCGTGTGTACGCGGCCTTAGGGTCTCCTAGTGCTCTTGCAAGGCCCAAAACATTAATAAATATTTTTTTGCAAAGTGTTGTGGGCATTTGGGAGTGAAAAAATTAGCAAAGGGGAGTGTATAAAAAAGCTTATGCATGCCAATTCTCTTAAAGCGAAGTTGTGCACATTTTTTATGATCTTTGCAAGACAATGCCCACTCATAGAACAGTATGTGATGGCAATCATTTATTTTTTTTATTCCTAAATACCTTATTTTAATGGCTAAAAGTGAAATCTCACGGTGTCGACTGACAGGCTGCCATAACAATGGGACGTGGCATTCTGCCAATGCCACGATTGTTATAGCAACCTGTAAACAACACACTGAGACATTAATGCGCAGGCAGGAACCAGCTGCTCAAGATCCTGGAAGAAAATAGAAATGGGCTTCAGATGCCCACGTCATCTATGGTCGCTGCCTGCCTTCTGGGATCCTGTGTATAATGATAAATTGATAAGTAAGGATTACACTTACAGCAGTAGCTAAATTATATTGTAGAACTAACAAGAATCACAGGGGTTCTTTTTGAAAAACATTGCCAAGGAGGCTGGAGCTCCGCTCTAAGAGCACCTAAACACGTTTGTAATACGTGTCAAAAAGCTGATCTTATAATGCTTTTTTCTGCCAGCAGTTTTGGCATTCAGATGCATTTTGTGCATAAGCACTGCCCGGACATCAGTCAAATGTTAACCATAAATGATGGCCCTAGAATTATTGCTCTCACCCTGGCATGCCCATTGCTACCTATTATGTGTTTTTGTAGGAAGGCACTACATTTTTTTATGTGCGTGTTTGTGGGAATTTTTTTTATTGATTAAGTGTACCTTTAATTTTTTTAACTTTTTGAAATGTATCCTTATTACTTTCACATGTGGGCTGGCAAGCCCTTATGTGATAGCATAATTTAAATGACAGTTCCTATAACTAGGAGACTTTGGGCATGCTACAGATGCTCAAAAAGGTCATGTGTAGCACACCCAGTCCTTTTGCCTTACTCGCCCCTTGCCAGTACGTCAGAGGCATAACTAGAATCTTCAGAGCCCCGGTGCAAGAAACCATTAAGGGCCCCCCCGTCAGGGGCGTTGCTAGGTCTACAAAATATCTTGGGCTAGAGCCTATAGCAGCACAGTAAAGAAAGTCATTCGCTTGGGTGATGCGCTCTCTCTCTCTCATATATATATCGTTACATATCTGAGTGCAAATCCCCCCTAACATCAGGGTCCCCAGAACCCCTCTCATTACATCAGGGTCCTCAGAGAGCCTCCCTACTTACATTAGGACCCCCAAAGACCCCCTCATAACATTAGGGTCCTCAGAGAGGTCCTCCCTCACATCATTGTCCCCAAAGAGCCCCTTCCTAACATTAGGGTCCCCAGAGAGCCCCTTCCTAACATTAGGGTCCCCAGAGAGCCTCCCCTTTACATCAGAGTCCACAGAGAGCCCTTCCCTTAAATCAGTGTCCCCAGAGAGCCCCTGATTACATCAGAGTCTCCAGAGAGCCCCTCCCCCTTACATCAGTGTCCCTGGAGGGCCTCTTCCTTACATCACGGTCCCCAGAAAGCTCCTCTTTACCTCACTGTCCCCAGAGAGCCCCTCCTTACATCAGTGTCCCCAGAGAGACCCTCCTTAGAACAGGGTTCCCAGAGAGCCCCTCCTTAGAACAAGGTCCCCAGAGAGCCCCTCCTTAGAACAGGGTCCCCAGAGAGCCCCTTTTTAGAACAGCGTCCCCAGAGAGCCCATCCTTAGAACAGGGTCCCCAGAGAGCCCCTCCTTACACCAGGATCCCCAGAGAGCCCCTCCTTACATCAGGGTCCCTAGAGAGCCCCTCCTTACATCAGGGTTCCCAGAGAGCCCCCCCCTTATATCAGTGTCCCCAGAGGTACCCTACCTTACATCAGGGTCCCCAGAGAGCCCCTCCTTACATCAGGGTCTCCAGAGAGCCCCTCCCTCTTACATCAGTGTCCACAGAGGGCCCCTTTCTTACATCAGGGTCCCCAGAGAGTCCCTCCTTACATTAGGGACCCCATAGAGCCCCTCCACCTTATATCAGTGTCCCCAGAGGGCCCCTTTCTTACATCACGGTCCCCAGAGAGCCCCTCCTTACATCAGTGTCCCCAGAGAGCCCTTCCTTGCATCAGGGTCCCCAGAGAGCCCTTCCTTGCATCAGGGTCCCCAGAGAGCCCCTCCTTGCATCAGGGTCCCCAGAGAGCCCATCCTTGCATCAGGGTCCCCAGAGAGCACCATCTTACATCAGTGTCCCCAGAGGGCCTCTTCCTTACATCAGAGTCCCCAGAGAGCCCCTCCTTATAGCAGTGTCCCCAGAGCCCCCCTCATTACATCAGGGTCCTCAGAGAGCCTCCCTACTTACATTAGAATTCCCAAAGCCTCGCTAATTACATTAGGGTTCCCAGAGAGCCCCTCCATAACATCAGTGTCCCCAGGGAGCCCATTCCTTACATCAGGGTCCCCAGAGAGCATCTCCTTTACATCAGAGTCCCTAGAGAGCCCCTCCCTTACATTAATGTCCCCAGAGAGCCCCTCCTTGCAACAGGGTCCCCAGAGAGCCCCGCCCCTTTATATCAGTGTCCCAAGAGGACCCCTTCCTTACATTAGGGTCCCCAGAGAGACCCTCCTTACATCAGCATCGCCAGAGAGCCCCTCCTTACATAAGTGTCCACAGAGAGCCCCCCTTACATCAGTGTCTCCAGAGGGCCCCTCCTTACATCAGGGTCCCCGGAGAGTCCCTCCTTACATCGGGGTCCCCAGAGAGCCCTTCCTTACATCAGGGTCCCCAGAGAGCCCCTTCTTACATCAGGGTCCCCAGAGAGCCCCTCATTACATCAGGGTCCCCAGCGAGCCCCTCCCCCTTACATCAGTGTCCCCAGAGGGCCCCTTTCTTACATCATGGTCACCAGAGAGCCCCTCCTTACATCAGGGACCCCATAGAGCCCCTCCACCTTACATCAGTGTCCCCAAAGGGCCTCTTTCTTACATCAGGGTCTCCAGAGAGCCCCTCCTTACATCAGTGTCCCCAGAGAGCCCCAACCCCTTTACATCAGTGTCCCCAGAGGGCCCCTTCCTTACATTTGGGTCCCCAGAGAGCCCCTCCTTACATCAGGGTCCACAGAGAGCCCCCCATAATATCAGTGTCCCCAGAGAGCCCCCCTTACATCAGTGTCCCCAGAGAGACCCCCCCTCCAGAGGTTTTCCTGTACCTGGCAAGTCTCTGCTGTCTGTGCACCTCCAACCCCCAGCTCATCTCTGTACCCCCCCCCACCTGGGGGGAGGTGAAAGGGGGCGATTGGCAACTCTATTGTGTCCACGATCTCCTTGGGACTCATAGTTATCTCTCTGAATGTATACAGTTAAGATGGGAGGGGCCTCTGACCCGGGCATGTATCGGCAAGAGTGTAGAAGCAGAGCGACACACTGAAGAGTGAAGCCGATACATGCCCAAGTCATAGGACCCTCCTCTCTCCACTGTATACATTCTGAGAGAGAACTACAAGCCCCAGGGAGATTCCGTGGCTCCCGAACACTATACAGCTGAGCGATCACCTCCTCCCACCTCCCCCCACTCCATACTAAAACCGACAGGCACAGGTGCAGGGGAGATGCCGTGTCTTGGAACCCCCCACAGCAGCAGAACGACAGGGCCCAGTCGCAAGTGCGACTGCTGTGATCCTGAAAGTTCTGCCACTGCAGTACGCAGCAATTCGGCTTTAATTAATCAAAGCGTAATGTGGTGTACACAGAGAAGGTCAGCAAGTTTAACTGAAAAAAAAAAGCAGTCTAACAGTGTTTATAAATAACACACCTCAAAGTCTACAACAAGATTTAATGTTACATATTGTAAGATTTGTATTACTCTTTTAATTCATCTGGAGATCAAAGGGATGAAAATCGATCTGCTGTTGAAGTCAGTTAAAGCAACCTGACAAAAAAAAAATATTTTTTTCATTTTTTTAATAGAATGTTTCTCTGTTTAGCCCCTTATTAACCCTTAGTTTACCATAATCAGTACTAATAAATTCCTTATTCTCATTATTCATTAAATTACTATTTTCCTGCTGACTTTTTGTTTAATTTCTATTTTATTAACCATTAATATTAAAACTTTTTTTTTGCTTTGTTTAATAACACAACATATATTTACTTGCTTCACATTTCAAAAAGTGCAGAAGTTAATATTTGTAATACTTTGTACCAGAAATCATAATTTTAGTGTCATGTTAAATCGGGCAAATTACAGAATAAAATGCGTACTTTTTAATTCCACTATTTATTTTTAAACCAACACTGATCAAAAAAGAAAAAGGGAGTTTTGTTTAGTTTAATTGTCTAAGAATTGCAAACAGAAAATAATTAATGCACTATAATTATTTTAAATAAAGCCTTCTTTGTCCTAAAAAAAAAAAGTCAAAATGCTCCAGTGTGAACCAAGGCTAAATGTAGTTTGCTTTTGAAAATAACGGGCAATATATTTTTAAAGGGGAACTCCAAGCTGATATAGTTGATGGACATTGCAATAAAATCTGATAGATATAGGGGCGTATTTATCAAGCAATGGCAAACTCAGACAGATTTTGTGGGCTCCTTGAGGGTAGGGACCAATGTGAGTGTGCAATGTACAGGGATAGGGACAATTGTAGACACTCACTCAGGTTGAACTGGATGGACCGGTGTCTTTATTCAACCTTACTAACTATGAAACTATGAAACTATCCTTCCCTCCAGGGTTCTCTGTTAGCTCATCATTTTCGGAGATATTTCTATAGCTACAACAAAAATGCTTATAGATCAGAAAAACTGATTTTATTTTCTCTAAAACGTGTCAATTTTCCAAGCAATCTTCAACTCCAATAGCAATCAAATACAATAACTGGTTCTCAGATTATGCATATATATAAAAGCTGGGAGCAGTTGTGAATGCATATGCAAACTTTCTTCTTCTACAGTGTAATTCTCACTCTACTATTTTTAACTCTGCATAGAGCTGTAAGAAAAATGTGGCCCACCCTAAATTACATGTTTTTTCTATATTCTAAGAAAACAATTTTAACACATCCTCTTCAGGAAACGAATGTGACATCTTTTTTTCAAAATTACATTGTGCAATTAAAATGTATTCACTTTTATTCAAACTTGCAACTACAAAACACAAAGTGCGACATGGGCATGTTTGAGCTCCCCATGACAACTGTTATGATAAAACTCACAGCCTAAGCACACAAGCTCCTTCACTACAGAGACCTTTCATCATCTATGCCTTGTCATCACCGCTTCCCAATCGGCTGGCTGATTATGCACATTGACACTAGTACTGTAGTCATTGCCAACAGAAATACAGCCATCTCTGATTAGCTTCACTGCACGTTAGACATCTGTACTGCAATCTTGTATTGTCTTGTCTCCTGTTCTGTGATAAGCCATACATTCATGTACCCCTTTGCAGTTTTCCTAAAGTGACTTTAGACTGGACAAAATTATGTAACAACAAAGCTCTTTACTAAATCTGTGGAAGTATAAATAAACACAGCTAGATAGTTCTTAAGCATTCCTATACAAAGTTCCTTCTCAGTGCCAATTTTTGCCTCTGCCCACTGAGGTAGTCATATACTAGTTGTATAGAAAGTCTTTAAAGTCCTTTAAATCCTTAGATAAATAGCACACGACCATGTCCCTTGAACTCTGACTGGGTTCCTGCCAAAGGGTGGTATCAAGCAAGGTGACAATCACATCTTGGCACAGCTCTTATTCCCTTCCCATGGATGGAGCAGCCCCTTCTAGAGGTCTGTCCCTCCCTTTTTCTGTGTTTGCCCCAGCAGAGGGCGGTGCTTACCAAAAAGTCTGGGAAAACCTGGCAAGCAGCATTAACCCTTAAACTTTTCTTATCGAGACTTACCAGTTCAGTAGGGCAACAAAACGAAATAAGTGTAAAGAACTCACATTGGAATATACAGTTTTAGGCCCCTTTGACACTGGCTGACTTGATCAGGTCTGCCTGTCAGTTTTATAGGCAAACCTGACCAGACCCTCCAGTCTGTTCTATGGAGCAGTGGATGTCAGTGGACACCTGTCGCTATTCCAATCCAATCCTGTCTGCCAAAAACAGATGGATGGTGGTCCTATTCTCCATCTGTCTGGCAGATCGGATTAGATGGCATCGAATGGAAACCGACAGGCGGCCCGTTTCCATCCAATTGCCCCATAAAGGAGAGGTGAACTGTGTCCGTGTCTGATCTGCATAGTGGAGCGGACACACACCTATCATCCACCTACTCAGCGCAGATTAGCAGAGAGATCCTATGTTGAGTAAGCAGATTCTGTTTAGTGGATGCACCTGCGTGAAAGGGGCCTTACAGAGAATGCAAACAGGGTAATCAGAACCAAAAAAACGTACAGTAAATCTTTTGGGAGCACCTACTTACAAACATGTTTAAACTGGACAAATTGAGTAAAAGGCCCAGATTTGTGGGTGAACTAATGTCCACTGTAGTCAGATTTCACTTTAGTAAAAAAATAAAATAAAATGTAAATCTTCTGTAAGGGTGCAATCATTTAATGTAGTACATTTTATTGTGTGCAATGTCTAATTAGGCACTATAACAGCTGCCTCAAGGACAAACATTTGTTACCTTTGGAAACTGGAGCATTTTAATAGCATAGTTGAGAAGAAGGCTAAATTGTACTATGACCTTAAAAAGGATGACCACATCTCTGGAATAAAAAATAAAACAAGGCATATTGCCTTGTAAAAACTTTTTTTTTTTTTTTGCAGTCAGTTGTCAATATTAAATTAAATAATACAATACATTATGTGTAATTATATATTTTATCATCTAATAATAATAATGATATTGTGATTATAGCATGCACTAATCCTGCATTCTACTTTTGATACTTAGTTTGTGATAATAAAGGAGAACATACAAACTCTAGATAATAATCGTTTAGCAATGGATTCCAATTAAGAAAGAAATAAAGCCAATAAAAGGCAAGTCTGCTCTACTTGTTTTGCCAAGATCCTTCTGTGAGATGTACAACACAATCTCCACATAAGAAGTAAAGCATTTATCATATGCTTCTAAACAAAGAGCTCTGTCTCCAGTTTTTAAGCATTAGATTATACAAGAAGATTACTTGTAGTATGTAGTATTTTGTAACCAATTCCCTTATTTAAAACAGGCAAGCTGTAGAATACTCTGCTAAAATACATATATAGGAGCTGTTTTAACTGCCAAAGTAGTTGAATTTCTGCCCACCCAGTTCTGCGCCAGAGAGCAGAGTTAAGCTGGTGACCTCACATTTCTCTACTGTTAGGAAATACAACTTGGCCATCTTTCTGCACTCAGCATGCTCTTTGACAATGAAGGAGCAAACTGAGGAGAACAACTATCCCCCCATCATCTTTCCTTTTTACACATGGGCATGCAGCACAATTGATTGGCTCTAGTGCTACTTTCTCCTCCCCAAGGTTTGAGCTGATATATTATGGAATTAAAAAAAACTGATTTCAAAACAGATTCAGAAACTTACACATGCTGCATTTAAAATATATCTAATGTTTTAATAAGTAGATAACTGCACTTTTTGATTTTAGGAGAAGATGAACCTCTGTATTATGCAAATCAATTTCTGATAATCCAAAGCAGTTTTTCAGAGAAATTCATTTTTTATATATATTAAATGATATAATATGATTAATATAGTAATTAACATGATAAGTAATATTAAATTATATAATAATCAATATGATAGCAATGCCAATAAACCCAGAGGGCATTAGAAAATGGGAAAACAGATGTATAAAAGGAAAATGGAACCTACCAGAAGAGTTCATAAATGTCCCATATTCAGGGTACATTGTAAACTCATTTTGGTAATGTTAGATTTTTAAGAGTTAAGAGTTAAGTGTTCGGCAGACATACATACTACATAAGACATAGGATGATTATTTAAGGGCATGTTCAGTGACAGTGCAAACTACCTCTTCCAAAGATTAATAAATCTTTAGGATAAATCTGTATCATTACAGTAGGTGAATGAGCTAAAAACAAAAATCCAGGCGCACAGACCAGAGGCCAAGTGAAAAGTCAAAAATAAAAATTAAATGTAGCTGTGACCGCTGCTGTCCAAAACTCATAGGCAAATGAGGATAAAAGATAAGTCTGCTGATCAATGCTGTTTACCCCTTTGATTATAGTAGGTGAATGAGGACTGACCTCTTGTATATTTTAATTTACATGTGATTACGGTAGCCAGTTTATATGGTAAGAAAAAGGTCAGGTCATGATTTTTGAAGATATGCAAAATTTTGCGTTATTACTTTCCATTAAAAAGTTATTTATCTTTAAAACACGAAGATACACTGCACAGGCCAAATTTCAATCCATATATGGGCAGGCTGGTTTTATATAAGTCAATCTATCGATTAACTTGTGTACAAATAGCCTGCTAAGTTCTTGCCAAACAATCAGAGCCACTGGCTATAACCGGCAACACTGATCATTATATTATGATGGCTGGTAAGTTTTGCCCCTGTCGAAAAACAAAAGCTCCATGGGAAGGAATCAGCAAATATTTTTCATTCAGCCCACTGGTTGAACAAAAAAAAATGAATCGTGCATGGCCGGCTTTATTCCCTTCTTCAAAACAAGCATACTGATTCACTTATTGAATTGGGACTTGCATTGTTGTCAAACACCATCACTGATTTACATTTTAACAGTATTACATACAGCATCCTTTTTTTGAATATATTATGCTAAATATTTCTATGCTGCTAATGTCAGTATGGTAGTTTTCTGGCTGGGTTAGTATAAATTCCATGCTAGCAAGTTGTGGCTTCAAATTAAATCAATAATAACAGAAGCTCAAGGGGTTATTTTTTCAGTGTTGCTATATTTAAACCTCTGAGGCCGCGTACACACGGGCGGACTGTTCGCCCAACTTTGTTTGTCAAACAGTTTCGGCAAACAGTCCGCTCAAAATTAGCATGGACGGACATGGCCACACACGGCACTTTTTGAGCGGACTGTTTCAGCGAACTGTTTGACAAACAGTTCGCTCAACTTTTGAAATGAACGGACTCGCCCACGTAAGGCGGAGGCAAATCCGCCCATTTCGAGCGCGTGTACAGGTAGGCGGGGCCCGCGAAGGAGACGTCGCGGGCTCCGCTGCCTGGAATGGACTTAAAGGGGAACCCCAACGCCGAAAAAAATCGGCGTGGGGGTCCCCCCAAAGTCCACAACAGACCCTTGTCCGAGCACGCTACCCGGCCGGCCAGGAAAGGGGGGCGAGCGAGCGCGCCCCCCCTCCTGAGCCGTACCAGGCCGCGTGCCCTCAACATGGGGGGGTGCCTTGGGGAAGGGGGGCCGCGCGGCCCCCCCACCCCAAAGCACCTTGTCCCCATGTTGATGAGGACAAGGGCCTCTTCCCGACAACCCTGGCCGTTGGTTGTCGGGGTCTGCGGGCGGGGGGCTTATCGGAATCCGGGAGCCCCCTTTAAGAAGGGGGCCCCCGGATACCGGCCCCCCACCCTATGTGAATGAGTATGGGGTACAATGTACCCCTACCCATTCACCTGTGAAATAAAGTACAAAAAAAAACACAACACAGAGAAAAATATTTTATTGCACAGCTCCGGGGGTCTTCCGTCTTCGGGGGTCTTCTCGCCGGACTCCTCCGCTATCTTCGTGTAGCTCTTTTACTAGCGGAGGAGCCCGGCTTTCTTCCTCCCCGCCGCCGGCCTCTTCTCCCGACTTCGGGGGTCTTGTCCCCCTCTTCGGTTCTTCTGCCGGGCCACCGCGCCTTCTTATAGCTCTTTTACAGGCGGTGGCCCGGTCTTCTGTCGCCGCTGCCTTCCGTTCTTCTGTCGCCGCCTTCGGTTCTTCTGCCGGGCCACCGCGCCTTCTTGTAGCTCTTTTACGGGCGGTGGCCCGGTCTTCTGTCGCCGCTGTCGCTGTCGCCGCCTTCCGTTCTTCTTCTTCTTCTTGTTCTTCTTCTTCTTCCCCAGGAGATGTTGACACGTCGCTCTCTCCGGCCGGAATGCCAGAGCCGCGCTGTGCGGTCACTTATATAGTGACAATGGGGCGGTGTCACATGGTATATGTCACATGGGTTGGTCACATGGTGACCCCGCCCCCTTACGATGTCATAGTCCCCATGTGACATCAACCCATGTGACCAACCCATGTGACATATACCATGTGACACCGCCCCATTGTCACTATATAAGTGACCGCACAGCGCGGCTCTGGCATTCCGGCCGGAGAGAGCGACGTGTCAACATCTCCTGGGGAAGAAGAAGAAGAACAAGAAGAAGAAGAAGAACGGAAGGCGGCGACGGCGACAGCGACAGCGGCGACAGAAGACCGGGCCACCGCCTGTAAAAGAGCTACAAGAAGGCGCGGTGGCCCGGCAGAAGAACCGAAGGCGGCAACAGAAGAACGGAAGGCAGCGGCGACAGAAGACCGGGCCACCGCCTGTAAAAGAGCTATAAGAAGGCGCGGTGGCCCGGCAGAAGAACCGAAGAGGGGGACAAGACCCCCGAAGTCGGGAGAAGAGGCCGGCGGCGGGGAGGAAGAAAGCCGGGCTCCTCCGCTAGTAAAAGAGCTACACGAAGATAGCGGAGGAGTCCGGCGAGAAGACCCCCGAAGACGGAAGACCCCCGGAGCTGTGCAATAAAATATTTTTCTCTGTGTTGTGTTTTTTTTTGTACTTTATTTCACAGGTGAATGGGTAGGGGTACATTGTACCCCATACTCATTCACATAGGGTGGGGGGCCGGTATCCGGGGGCCCCCTTCTTAAAGGGGGCTCCCGGATTCCGATAAGCCCCCCGCCCGCAGACCCCGACAACCAACGGCCAGGGTTGTCGGGAAGAGGCCCTTGTCCTCATCAACATGGGGACAAGGTGCTTTGGGGTGGGGGGGGCGCGCGGCCCCCCCTTCCCCAAGGCACCCCCCCATGTTGAGGGCACGCGGCCTGGTACGGCTCAGGAGGGGGGGCGCGCTCGCTCGCCCCCCTTTCCTGGCCGGCCGGGTAGCGTGCTCGGACAAGGGTCTGTTGTGGACTTTGGGGGAACCCCCACGCCGATTTTTTTCGGCGTTGGGGTTCCCCTTTAAGCCCATTCCAGGCGGCGGAGCCCGCGACGTCTCCATCGCGGGCCCCGCCTACCTTCACACGCGCTCGAAATGAGCAGACTCCTCCGAGCGGGAACAGTTTGCTCATTTCGAAAGTAGCCTACACACGGGCGGACTGTTCGCTCAAACACAGTTTCAGCGGACAGTTTTTCGGAATTTCCGAAAGACTTTGTCCGTCAAACTGTCCGCTGAAACTGTCCGCTGAAAGCCCACACACGAGCGGACTGTCCGCCCAAACACTGTTCAGCGGACAAGGTTGGGCGAACAGTCCGCCCATGTGTACGCGGCCTGAGGTTCTGAATGCTGGTGACATCTCATTATAATGTGGATCCACTGCCTGCTTTCATTTATTGTTCATATAGTCTAGTTCAGAGAAGGAGTGTCTTCATGTAGCATTTAAATAATAATTAAAATCACATTTGTTTCACCTAAAGACTGCAAAGCCAACCAATTATATATGAAATATACAGTAGTGATATTACACCTTTAGCTCATCAATGTCAAAAAATCAAACATGATATGATGAAATACATAGTTCTCCTCCTGCTTAACACATTGAAAGTTGAGTTCTCACCTGAACATGTTGAATAGATGTTTTATTGCAAATTCATGATGATAGTGTGGCTAAACAGGGGCCTTCATGATGCAGAGAGGAAACAGTTATGTTACCCATAGCAGCCAATCGTGTTCCCAATTTCAGTTTCTCAATGCAGGATGGAAGAATGAAACAATGGATATGAATGCTGTGGACATCAAGAATTGATTTAATTTAAGCATTTTGAGCTATATATTCCACAAGCTTTTTTATACTTCACTTGCTAACATGTTGCATAAGAAATAATGTATCCAGTTGGCATTGCTGTAAATAAAATGAATATACCGTAAGTATTTGCATGCTACTACTACCATTTTACTACATTCTGATCTACATAAATGCTCTAGATTGTGTCTAACATTAGGTATGGTCTTGTAATGGTCTTGTAATGCTGCTGTGCCCTCTAATGATCTATATTTTACAGGAGGGTATATTTTAATACTTAGTTGGTCTTAATAATTCTATAAAAAATATATTGAAAATAGACCTGGTATGTAATAATTGTCAACTTAGTAAAAACAAAATGAAAAGTTAGGACATGCATACAGTGATTGTCCTGTAAAATATAAGAATAGTATTGTCATTATTGTTCTATTCCTCTTTTTCATTTAATTTTATAGATGATTAAACAGGTGCAATGGCCAGGCAGAGATTTGACTCAGTAATGCTGAGCATACATTTTTAACAGGCTGGGTGTCCCTGAGTTAACTACGTGTTTGTGTGTGATACCACAGTGTTTGTGTGTGTAGCATATTTTACTAACAAAACATGAAAAATTTACTCACGGAGCAAATTTTTTACTGACAACCTGCAAAACGACAGAACTCCTATTAAAGCAGTATTCAAACAGTATAAACACAATATAGAAGCACGGACAATACCCATAACAAGTAATTTGCCTGGTTTACACTTAAAAAGTCAACACAGTGTGACAAACTATCAGCCCCTGATATTCATAGACAGTTATAAATATCATTGATTTTTACAAATTGTTTGTAAATTTGCTGACAGTCAGCAACCCTGGTGCTACCAAAACGAACTTACTTACAGCATTATTGCCACCTGCGGTGGTCATCCTTGTTGCAAGGGGGGGGCAGCAAAAATAGCCACCTCAGGTAGCACCCACTCCCGGCATGGCCCTGTCCACAGTTATGTGTAAGTATGGTGCCCATGCTTACAAAAATTAACATAAGCTACCACCGCTTGCCACGCTACAGTACTTCTATAACCCTTTCATGACCAATTGTTCATGGATACCTGGATGTCCAGGCCACATCTAGAAGTTTGCAGGTATGCATTGGTTAACCTCACAATAACACTGTAACTATTTTGCCTACCAAAATATATATATATATATATATATATATATATTTTATGAACTTATAAAGTATTTAATTGGCACACAGTTTCTTAACCACTTCAATACCTGGCCATAGTCATATGACGGCCACAAATGGGATCTCTCATCCAGGGTGGACGTCATATGACGGCCTCGGTATTTCGCCACTCCTGCGGGCCCCGGGGGGCCCGCAGCGCAGCGATCGTGGATGAAGTGTGTCCCTTGGACACAGCCCATCCCCGATCTGTGTGGTTGCCAGCCCCATCCACCCCCTCGATACATGTGACCGGCTGTGTCCAATCACAGCCGGTCACATGTACTGTGCCGTTACAGCGCAGTACCCGAGTACCTGTCACAGCCCATCTGAGTACCCGAGTACTAGAGTACCTGTCACAGCCCATCGGAATACCCGTCACAGCCCATCTGAGTACCCGAGTACCTGTCACAGTCCATCTGAGTACCTGTCACAGTCCATCTGAGTACCCGAGTACCTGAGTACCTGTCCCAGCCCATCTGAGTACCTGAGTACCTGTCATAGCCCATCTGAGTACCCGAGTACCTGTCACAACCCATCTCAGTACTTGAGTACCTGTCATAGTCCATCTGAGTACCTGTCACAGTCCATCTGAGTACCCGAGTACCTGAATACCTGTCACAGCCCATCTGAGTACCTGAGTACCTGCCACAGTTCATCTGAGTACCTAAGTACCTGTCACAGTCTATCTGAGTACCTGTCACAGTTCATCTGAGTACCCGAATGCCTGTCACCAGCCCGTCTGTCACGTACCTTTAAGCAGAGCCCGGAGTGCAGGGAGTGGCCTCTCGTAAACCTCTGACTCGAGAGACCCTGGTAGTGGTGACAGGGGCTCAGGAGCACAGAGGGGCACAAGTGCCTGACTGGATAGCAGGTGGTAGAGGCAGAAGACCGTTGAAGGAGGAGGTGTATTGTAGTCCGGTGTCAGAATGCAGGCAAAGGTGAGATAAGGCTCAGCAAACAGCAGAAGGGTTCTTGTAGTCCAGCAACGGCATACAAGTGATTGCAGGAGGTGACAAACAACGGAGGGGTATTGTAGTCCAACAACGGATGCAGGTGCAATGGATAAGCGGAAGTGGAAGAGTCCAGTAGTCTGCAGCCAGAGATAGAAGGCTACAAACGCAGAAGGAGTACAGCCAAATATTGCGGAGGACTGGGAGGTGTCCTGTAGTACAACAGCAAGCAACTTACAGTTGACGGATGGTGTAACAGTCCAGGTCAGGCACAGGCGGGCAGATCAGGTACAGAAACGGAATCCAGAAGAGTAGTCGGGTACAAAGCCAAAGTCGGGGAGGCAGGCAGCAATCAGCAGAGTCGGGAACAAGCCGGGTTCGATACAGATCAGGATACAGGTACAGGTACAGGTTCAGGTTCAGATACGGATCAGGATACAGGTACAGGTACAGGTTCAGATACGGATCACCAGGAAGCACAGGAACGCTGTTGATCAGGCAGCAAAGCACTGAAGCATGGCTCCAGTTTAAATAGCGCTATTGGCGCCAATTTGCGTCAAACGGCCGCGCGCGCACCCGCGTGCGCGCTCCCGCGCGCACGCGCACCGCTGATCGCGGTAACGCTCCTGAAACTGGGCAAAAGATCTTCTGCGACTTTCGCCGCTCAGACGTCCGTGAGGAGGATCTTCCTGACATTGCCCCCCCCCCCCAATGGGCAGCCTCCGGATGCCCAACTGGGACATCTTACCTGGGTGAGATCTTTTAAATGCCAGAACCAACCTCTTGGCGTGGATGCCAGTCTCCGGTTCCCAGGAGTTCTCTTCTGGACCATACCCCTTCCACTTCACCAGATACTGGACCTGGTTGTGTCTCTTTCTGCAATCCAAAATTGCTTCTACTTCAAACTCTTCTTCACCATTAATAAGCACAGGTTCAGGAGGGCCCACATTCCGATCAGTGAAGGGATCCTGGATTGAAGGTCTTAAGAGGGACACATGAAACACCGGGTGAATACGCAGCGATTCTGGTAATTTCAGTTCATAAGCCACATTATTAATTTTCCTGGTGATTGGGAAAGGACCCACAAATTTTGGGCCCAGTTTTCTAGATGGGCATGTTAATTTTAGATTCAGAGTAGATAACCAAACCAAATCTCCGGGTTTTAGATCGAGCTCCCCTCTCCTCTTTCTGTCAAAAACTGTTTTGTTGCGCTCTTGGGTTCTTGCCATCGTTTCTTGAAGCAACTTGTTATTGATGCAGAAAAAGTTCAAAGTTTCTTGAGCTGCTGGAACCGTGCATTCTGGGATATTGGCTGATAAGAACTGAGGGTGAAAACCATAGTTCGCAAAGAAGGGAGATTGATTAGTTGCAGAATGAACAGAGTTATTGTAGGCAAACTCGGCAAGTGGTAAAAGGGATACCCAATCGTCTTGGGAAAAAGAAGAATAACAACGCAAATATTGCTCAAGGGTCTGGTTTGTTCGTTCGGTCTGGCCGTTGGTCTGGGGATGATAGGCAGAAGAAAACGAAAGATCAATTTTCAAGGATTTACATAAAGCTCTCCAAAATTTTGATGTAAATTGTACTCCACGATCGGAAACAATGTTCGCAGGTATACCGTGGAGTCTTACAATCTCCTTAATGAAGATCCTTGCGATCTCAGGGGCAGAAGGTGTACCCTTCATGGGCAGAAAGTGAGCCATCTTGGACAATCTGTCGACCACCACAAGGATAGTGGTAAAGCCTTCTGACGGTGGTAGTTCTACAATAAAGTCTATGGAAATCATTTTCCAAGGTCTTTCCGGGATGGGGAGTGGTTTCAGCAACCCCCAGGCTTTGGCCTTGCTACTCTTGTTCTGGGTACAGGTAATGCAAGATTCTACATAAAGTTTACAGTCTCTTAGCAGCTGAGGCCACCAAAAGTTGCGTTGGAGAAGTTCGGCGGTCTTGTGTACCCCAAAATGACCGGCCAGCTTGTGGTCGTGGCAAGACTTAAGTACAGCAACCCGTAGTTGTTGGGGCACGTAGATCTTATTTTCATGCCATAATAAGTCATTGCTAGAGAGTAAGGTGGTGTTTGAGGGATGTGAAGCTGAAGATGAAGCCTGCTTAAGTTGGGATAGAAGATCTTCCTGGAGCATAAGGAAATTTCCGGGCGTAAGGATGGTGTCTGTGGGTTGAAGAACTTCGGGCTCGCTGAACATCCGGGATAGCGCGTCGGGTTTGGTGTTTTTCGATCCGGGTCTATAGGTAATGTGGAAGGAAAATCTTGTAAAGAAAAGTGCCCATCTGGCCTGACGCGGCTTCAGCCTCTTAGCAGTCTTTAAATACTCTAAGTTCTTGTGGTCAGTGTATACCAGAATGGGATGGGCTGCCCCCTCCAGGAGATAGCGCCATTCCTCAAGTGCAGCTTTGATAGCAAGTAGCTCCCTGTCCCCGACATCATAATTCCTTTCCGCTTCAGACAACTTACGTGAGAAAAACGCCACCGGATGCAATAAAGCCTTGGGGCCCTGTCTCTGAGAAAGGACTGCTCCCACTGCAACTTCGGATGCATCCACCTCAAGGATGTAGGGTAGCGCAGAATTAGGATGCTTCAGGACAGATGCTGACACAAACTGTTCTTTAAGGGAAGAAAATGCGGCCTGTGCCTCCGGAGTCCACTGGAACTTAATACCTTGTCTCGTTAATCTGGTGATTGGAGCGATGATTGTAGAAAATCCCTTGATGAATTTTCGATAAAAATTCGCAAACCCCACAAAGCGTTGAATTCCTCTCTTATCAGTAGGGGCTGGCCAGTCCAGGATGGCCGAAACTTTTTGCGGATCCATCTTGATTCCATCCACCGAAATAATCAGCCCCAAAAACTGAATGCTGCGACGTTCAAACTCGCACTTCTCAGGTTTTGCGTACAAGCCGTGTTGGCGAAGCCGAGTGAGAACCTTCTTAACGTGTTCCCTGTGAGCTGGCAGAGAGGGGGAGAAAATTAAGATGTCGTCCAGGTATACTATAACAAACAGGTCGAGAAAATCTCTAAAGATATCATTCACAAAATGCTGGAAAGTCGCAGGAGCGTTGCACAGCCCAAAGGGCATTACGAGATATTCAAAATGTCCGAAGCGGGTGCGGAAGGCAGTCTTCCATTCGTCCCCACTTCGGATACGGACCAAATTATAGGCTCCGCGCAGATCCAGTTTTGTGAAGATACTAGCTGATCCAAGGCGCTGAAATAATTCGGGTACCAAGGGCAGTGGGTACCGGTTCTTGACTGTAACTTTATTTAAGTCCCGGTAGTCAACACAAGGGCGGAGAGAATGGTCCTTCTTTTCTACAAAAAAGATTCCTGCCCCAGCTGGGGACGTAGAAGGACGTATGAACCCCTTTTTCAAATTGTCATCAATGTAAGTCCTGAGAGTCTCCAATTCCACTTCTGTTAAGGGAAATATTCTCCCGAAAGGGATTTCGGCTCCGGGAAGGATCTCAATTGGGCAATCGTAGGGTCTATGAGGGGGAAGTGTTTCTGCCCCCTTCTTGCTGAACACGTCCAAGAAGTCGTGGTAGGCCTCAGGAACGTGCTGGCGTGTCTCAACGTCGGTCTCCATACACATTAAATGGGGTGAGACCTTAATTGATTCTTGGAAGCAGTGTTGACGACAATAGGGAGAGAGAAAGTAGATGTTTCCGGTGGACCAGTCTATTTGCGGGTTGTGTGCCCGGAGCCAGGGCATACCCAGTATGATAGGGAAAAGAGGAGATTCAATAATGTCCAGACAGAGTTGTTCCTGATGGTTACCGGAAATAGTAGCAGTCAAAGGACATGTCTCCTGTGTCACCGGTCCTAATTTGATAGCTGACCCATCGGCAAGGTGTACAGACAACCCCTTCACCCTGGGCCGTAAGGGCACTTGGAACTTTTGGGCAAATGATAAGTCCATAAATCCACTGCACGCTCCAGAATCAACTATTGCGGGGACTTGAATGTTCCCTCCGGGTAGCTGTAGAGAGACGGGAACAGCCAGGTGAGTAGCATTACTAGGCACAGCAGGTAAAACAGGAGAAAATACAGAAGAGTGCTTACGGAATTTGGCAGGACAGGATCTCACGTAATGTCCGGATTCCCCACAGTAAAGACACAGATTGTTGAACTGCCGGCGTTGTCGTTCCTCGGTGGTGAGCGTTGGTCTAAGTAAGCCCAGTTGCATGGGTTCAGGCGTGTCAGCAGCAGGATGTGCAGGGGGATTAGGTACACGGGGTAACATCCAGACTGGTCGGGACGGCCCGGCAGTGCGTTCTGCTCTCCGTTCTCTCAAACGTCTGTCTATCTGGATGGAGAGGTTGATAAGGGCTTCAAGAGTTGCTGGAACACCCACCCGGGCCAATTCATCCTTTAGAGGTTCAGAGAGACCCGTGCGAAACTGGTATCGCAGAGCGGCATCGTTCCAGGTAGTATCGGAACTCCAGCGCCGAAATTCAGACGCATAGTCCTCTGCTGCTCTGCGGCCTTGCTGAAGGGAATATAAAGCTGCTTCCGCTGTGGCCGCCTGTTGAGGATCCTCATAGAGCAAACCCATGGCTTGAAAAAAAGGTATTCAGGTTGTTAAGGCAGGTTTCCTTTTGCTCCAAAAGGCGGTGGGCCCAAGCCTGGGGCTCACCCAATAGGAGGGAGATAACAAAACCCACCTTAGTGGATTCTAGAGAGAAAGTTCTGGGTTGAAGTGCAAAAAACAGTTCACAGGCATTGCGAAAAGCTCTATACTTGCTGCGATTTCCCGAAAACCTCTCCGGGGGTTGGGACCTTGGGTTCAGGGGGCAACATAACCACTGATGGCGCAGAAGAAGTTCCTGACACGGTAGGGCCTGTGGTAGATAAGACCTGGACACGCTCTTCCAACCGAGAATAGCCTTCTTGTAGAGATTTAACAGCCTGGGTAAGTCCAGCAAGATGACGGCATAAATCATACATGGCCGAATCTCCCTGCGTGGGCTCAGACATGGCTGCCTGATACTGTCACGTACCTTTAAGCAGAGCCCGGAGTGCAGGGAGTGGCCTCTCGTAAACCTCTGACTCGAGAGACCCTGGTAGTGGTGACAGGGGCTCAGGAGCACAGAGGGGCACAAGTGCCTGACTGGATAGCAGGTGGTAGAGGCAGAAGACCGTTGAAGGAGGAGGTGTATTGTAGTCCGGTGTCAGAATGCAGGCAAAGGTGAGATAAGGCTCAGCAAACAGCAGAAGGGTTCTTGTAGTCCAGCAACGGCATACAAGTGATTGCAGGAGGTGACAAACAACGGAGGGGTATTGTAGTCCAACAACGGATGCAGGTGCAATGGATAAGCGGAAGTGGAAGAGTCCAGTAGTCTGCAGCCAGAGATAGAAGGCTACAAACGCAGAAGGAGTACAGCCAAATATTGCGGAGGACTGGGAGGTGTCCTGTAGTACAACAGCAAGCAACTTACAGTTGACGGATGGTGTAACAGTCCAGGTCAGGCACAGGCGGGCAGATCAGGTACAGAAACGGAATCCAGAAGAGTAGTCGGGTACAAAGCCAAAGTCGGGGAGGCAGGCAGCAATCAGCAGAGTCGGGAACAAGCCGGGTTCGATACGGATCAGGATACAGGTACAGGTACAGGTTCAGGTCCAGATACGGATCAGGATACAGGTACAGGTACAGGTTCAGATACGGATCACCAGGAAGCACAGGAACGCTGTTGATCAGGCAGCAAAGCACTGAAGCATGGCTCCAGTTTAAATAGCGCTATTGGCGCCAATTTGCGTCAAACGGCCGCGCACGCGCGCACCGCTGATCGCGGTAACGCTCCTGAAACTGGGCAAAAGATCTTCTGCGACTTTCGCCGCTCAGACGTCCGTGAGGAGGATCTTCCTGACACCGTCGGAGTACCCGAGTACCTGTCACCAGCCCGTTGGAGTACCCAAGTACCTATCACCAGCCTGTTGGAGTACCCGAGTACCTGTCACCAGCCCATCGGAGTAACAGAGTACCTGTCACCAGCCCATCGGATCAACAGAGTACCTGTCACCAGCCCGTCGGAGTACCCGAGTACCTGTCACCAGCCCATCGGAGTACCCGAGTACCTGTCACCAGCCTGTCGGAGTACCCGAGTACCTGTCACCAGCCCATCGGAGTACCCGAGTACCTGTCACCAGCCTGTCAGAGTAACGGAGTACCTGTCACCAGCCCGTCGGAGTAACAGAGTACCTGTCACCAGCCCGTCAGAGTACCCGAGTACCTATTTGCAACCCATGCCTCATAGAATACACACTGGGGTGTTTGCTTTCCAAAATGGGGTCATTTTGTGGGTAATTGCACTGTCCCGGTGCTCCAGGGCCTTCAAAAGTGTGATAGGTAGGAACGAAATGAGATGTGTCATTTATGCTCCTAGAACGCCTGAAGGTACCACTTCCATATTGGACCTCTGTATATGGCCAGGCTGTGTAAAGTCTCAAACATGTGGTATCGCAATACTCAGGAGGAGTAGCAGAATGTGTTTTGGGATGTAATTTTTGCTATATACATGCTATGTGTTAGAAATATCTTATAAATGGACAACTTTGTATAAAAAAAAAAAAAAAAGATTTTAATTTTCTTTCCACGTTTTCTGAAGACTTGTGTAAAAAAATTTACCGTTCAAAAGACTCATAATGCTTCATAGAATATACTTTGGGGTGTTTGTTTTCCAAAATGGGGTCATTTCGTGGGTAATTCCATTGTCCTGGTGTTTCAGGGCCTTCACAAATGTAATAGGTCGTTAGGATATTAGAGGTGTCATTTATGCTCCTAGAACACCTGACGGCGCTCCCTGTATGTTGGGCCTCTGTATGTGGACACGCTGTGTAAAAATCACACACGTGTGGTATCGCCATACTCAGGATGAGTAGCAGAATGTATTTTGGGGTTTAATTTTTGCTATGTACATGCTTTGAGTTAGAAATATCTTATAAACTGACCACTTTGTGTAAAAAAAAAAATATGTTTTCATTTTCTTTCCACGTTTTCTGAAGACTTGTGGAAAAAAATTAACTGTTCAAAACACTCATTATGCCTCATAGAATATACGTTGGGGTATCTGCTTTCCAAAATGGGGTCATTTTGTGGGTAATTCTACTGTCCTGGTGCTCCAGGGCCTTCACAAATGTAATAGGTCGTTAGGAAATTAGAGGTGTCATTTATGCTCCTAGAACCCCTTACGGTGCTCCCTGCATGTTGGACCTCTCTGTGTGGCCAGCCTGTGTAAAAGTCCCAACATGTGGTATCGCCATACTCGGGAAGAGTTGCAGAATGTATTTTGGGGTGTAATTGGAAGTATGCATATGCTGTGTATGAGAAATAACTTGTTATTATAACAATTTTGTAAAACAAAAAAACAAAAAAAAAACATTCTTCTTTTTCCCAAGAATTGTGGGAAAAAATTACAACTTCAAAAAACTCACCATGCCTCTTACTAAATACCTTGGACTGTCTAATTTTCAAAAAGGGGTGATTTGGGGGTATTTGTACTTTCCTGACATTTCAGAGCCTCAAGAAATGAGATAGGCCGTCAGTACATCAGGTGTGATCACATTTTTCAATGATTTGCACCATAGCTTGTAAACTTTCAAAGAGACTAAATAATATCCACTAATTTGGTTTATTTTTACTAAAGAGATGTAGCCGTATAAATTTTGGGCCAAATTTATGAACAAAAATTACTTATTTGCAAAATGTTATCATAGAAACTAAAAAAAAGTGTTTTTTTTTTCAAAATTGTCGCTCTTTTTTCACTTATGTCGCAAAAAATAAAAAACCCAGTGGTGATTAAATACCACCAAAAGAAAGCTCTATTTGTATGAAAAAAATTATAAAAATTTTGTTTGGGTACAGTGTTGTATGACTGAGTAACTGGCATTCAAAGTGTGAGAGTGCTGAAAGCTAAAAATTTGTATGGTAAGGAAGGTGTATAAATGCCCTGTATTGAAGTGGTTAAGGTGACAAAAAATGAATATAGTAAAAATATTTCCATAAAATAATTTTTTCCTATTCATTCAAGACCAGGGTCCCAAATATGTATGGGTTTTAATACACATGCCAGTTATGTATGGCAGATTCATTTCATATATTTTAGATTATTGGGTATTAGGCATTTTTCATTGCAGTGTTTATAATTTACCCAGCCTGGGATGAAGTTAATATACAGCAGTGCCAATGATAACAGGTTCAAAAAGATGAGACTGTCAGCTTAAACAATTACAAATATTTTTAGGCTAAAAAATACATGCGGCGGTAATAAATGAAGATACCCAAAATTGAAAACAGACATAAAGTATATGGCCCGGAGCAAAGTATATGGCCCGGAGCAGAAATTAAACTGGGAGGAGGACCAGCATGACGGGGGTGGGCAGTGAGGCAGAGTGAATAAGGGGTATGATTTGAATAAGGGGGGTATTCACTTACTTGATTGCGTCCTGAAGTGATGGGTGGTGTCCAGCAGGGTGTGGATGAGGTGTTCAGTCGGAGAGTAGTCAGAGCTTCTCACAGGGTAAGGAATGTGTCTCCCACCCACCCACCCTAATTGGTTAGGTTTGGGGATGTGTGTCAACAATTTAATACGGATGGGGTTGGTTCTATTGTAGGATGTTTAGGGAGTTTAACTTTTGCCTGACTGCTCAATTTGTGGGTTCTTTTGTTACTAGTCATAGCATCAGAAGGTGGTCTATTGAGTCTTTGAAGGTGCTGAAAAAAAAATACTAGAGAATTAGGGGGGTTGGGCCCATCTGGAGGTATGGGTGTCCCTTCCTTTCATAATAATACAATGGAAAACATTGGGGGGTTTTAAGTTGGTTGTATCTGGTAGTAAGTAAGTGATACTTGTCCCCGAACCGGTGTAAGTTGTGGCTGGGGGCCTTTCATGGGTGACAGATACAACTGGTTGGTAAAAAGAAAATAGGCCTTCAAAGATCTTTAGACCGGGTAGGATTAGGCTGAGGTTTTTTGTTAATGGGTTATTAATTGTATGTAGTTATGCATTCCCAGTTTATGGAATTTTTTTAATTTAATTTAATTTAATTTATTTCAATTGTTCGAAAGAATAAAACAAAGGCTGCTATGGCCATTCAACTCCAAAAATTACTGTGTCGTCTGGTCAATTCGGGAGGGGAAGGAAGAGGTCAGTTGTTAATGTTATAGGTAGCTGGAGCCTCAGCAACTCCTTAACCACCAGTTAAAATCATACACTCTTAAATACCACATGCCCGGACCAATACTTAATTACTGCATGCATTTAATTATTTCTTTATTTATATCTGTGGATTGAGTTTAATGCCTGTTCATGCAGTATTACCCAATTGTTTTAGTGTTTTGTGGTAAATACCGCAAAACGGTATAGTGAACTGACTGACAGTTTCAGAATCGTATGTGATATTTAGGCAAAATGTGCAATGCACACCTAAATACCGCAAACGAGATGCTTTTGTGAATGGCAGAGGCTCCTGTTCATTCACAAACCGAAGAAAAGTAAACACAGTCATTTGCACCAATTACTGACTCTGTTCATTCAAAAAAGGAAGGGGAGGGGATTATAATTGATATAGTTATCGGTCCCTAACTTCACTCTCTATCCTGACACACCCCCACAGCAACCGGCAAGAGAGGAAAGGAGAGGAAGGAAGCCAGCAGCGCTACGGGGTGGGGCGAGGAAAGCCAGGAGAGCACACAGGGACCCAAAAAGCAGGAGGAATCCAATGGACAGTTGGAGGTGTTGGTGAGGTGGGCAGGGTACAACTACAAGCACCAATCTCCCTGTATGGCTTTCCATGAAGCAGCTGAAAGCTGCGGGAGGAAGAGGAGGAGAAGCGGCTTTCAGCTACTGCATGGGAAGCTGTACAGATAGATGAGTGAATGGAATTGTCCCCCCGACACACCTGCTACAAGAGGTACCTCGTGGGGGCCCCTATTGGCTCTTAAGCTCTCGGGGAGTACCCAAATGACCAGTCCGCCCTGTTGGGCCCATTGCAATACTGAAGTTAAAGGCAACTGAGGGTTCCTGTAATTTATTTACACTGTCGTTTCTTACTATATTTGCAATACAAAGGATTACAATAATTGCTAATTTACAGTATCTATTTTTTTATGGATTTCATGGTTAATCGGATTTTATGTAGGCTTACCTACATTTATACTGCCACAAAACCTGTGGAAGATATACTATGTAACAATGATCAAGTCAGTTGGAAATCCTGCTGGTTATGGCAAAAACAAATCAAAGAAGCGTGATATAGAATGTAATTGAAGCAGAGTGCATATGTAATAGTAGTATAGGATAAAATATACTATAGCTGTTTAGGGAAAAAATGCAGTTAATCCCATACAAAAGGGGTTATTTACGAAAGGCAAATCCACTTTGCACTACAAGTGCAAACTACGAGGTCTTTAGGTGGGGAGAGTATAGAGAGGAAAGAGAGAGGAAAGGGGAGGGGGGCGAAGGGGAGGGGGGGATGGGGGTGGGGAGGAGACATGATGGTAGCTGGAGCCCAAAGGCCCACAGAGGTGAAGTATGAGGCACTATGATGATAAGAGGCGGCATCCCTCAGCAGAGAACACAAAGACATTCCACTGGTCCCAAGTTTGTTTAAAACTTTCCTGTTTATTCTGTGCTGTAAGGATCAGATCTTCCATCATTTTATCTCTTCTAGTTTCCTAATCCAGTGTGCAATGGACGGGGTGGTGCTTTGTTTCCAATACAGGGGGATACAAGATTTCGCTGCATTTAGTAGATATCTTAGGAGGTATTTTTTGTATTTTTTAACAGGGATCTGAGAATAGTGCAAAAGGAACAATGTTGCCTCCTCTGGGATAGGGAATTCTGTGAATTTTTGTGATATCTGTCGGACTTCTTTCCAGAAAATTGTCAGTCTGGGGCGGGACCAAAAGATGTGAATCATCTCCAGCATCTGTCGGAGGAGGAGGGAAAGCAGCTATGTAGTCTAGATGGAGTCAGGTACCAGCAGTCGAGGAGTTTAAAATTTGTCTCTTGTATTCTGGTTCAGAGAGACATCTTAAGGGTTAGGGCAATGATGCGCTGTCTCTGTGCCAGGGAAAAAGAGCAACCCAGATCCCTCTCCCAGCTGGACAAACAGGACAAATGTGGGTGGTCTATTGGTGTGTTTAACAGGGAATATGTTTGGGAGAGGATATGGGCCAAGGGACCCTCCCCCACGCAGAGATTTTCAAATTCTGTCTTCTGTTTAGAGAAAGAATGAGAGTCAGGTATGAAGTGGAGAAAATGATGGAGCTGTGCCGCTCTCCAGAAAGGCAGTTGAAAGGTTCCTAATGGGTCGGTTAGAGTCCACAGGGAGGGACATTTCCCTTCAATGATGAATTTAGCCTTGTGGTCTAGTTTGGAGTGTCTGAGGGGGTTATAATCTGCAGAGTATATGCCTGGTTCGAAATTCGGGTGACCGAGGATAGGGAATAGGGGTGAGGGTGAAGAAGTCAGTGATTAGTTGATTAGTAGTCTTGTGGCTAAGTCTTAGAGAGGTCCCTATGGTAGGGTGCGACTTCAATGTTGGGGGTAGGTCTGTATAGCCCCACAGGGCACTTTTCACAGGAATGTTGGTTTGGGATTGTTCGATTCGGACCCAGAGTTTGGAGGCATTATTACGATTCCAGTCTAAGATGCGACCGAGGTGAGAGGCTAGGTAGTATCGTCGGAGGTCGGAAAGCGCCAACCCCCCTTGTTGTTTCGAGAGTGTTAGTTGTGACCGTTTCAGTCTGGGTTTTTTGTGAGCCCAAACAAAGTAAATGAGTGCAGACTGAGCTTGTTTAAAGAATGGGGCTGGGATCTGAATCGGGAGGGCTTGAAATAGATAGGTAAATTAGGTAGTATATTCATTTTAACAAGATTACATCTCTCGAACCAGGAGTGGAAGCCTGAGTGCCATTTATAAAGTAGTTGGCGTGCCTTAATTAGTAGGGGGGGGGGGGGGAGTTCAGCACAAATGTGCATGAGATGTCTGGGGGGATATAGGTGCCCAGGTACTTAAGGGCCGTGTCAGTCCATTTAAACCGAAAGTTGGATTGTAGATCTAGCAGGGTTTGCGTGGGGACTGCTACCCCCATAGCCTTCGACTTGGAAAAGTTTATTTTCAACTGTGATAGCGTTCCATATGTTTTAAACTCTTGGAACAGATTCGGCAACGAAATCCTGGGGTTTGTCAAAGAGAACAGCATATCATCTGCATAGGCAGATATTTTGCAGTTGATGTTGCCTATTTGGAGACCCGAAATATCAGAGTTTTGCCTGATTGTAGAGAGGAAGGGTTCCAAGGACAGTGCAAATAAGAGAGGGGAAAGGGGGAAACCCTCCCTGGTTCCATTTCCAATGGCGAAAGGAGGAGAAAGCCCTCCATTCGCCTTAACCTGGGCTGAAGGATGGTAATACATTTTGCCTATCCAGCACATCATTTTTTCCCCCACACCAATATGGTGAAGGATCAAGAACATGAAACTCCAGTTTACTCGGTCAAAGGCTTTTTCAGCATCAGTACTCACAAAGATACAAGGGATCTTAGAGGACTTTGCTTTGTGCACCAGATTCAGAACCTTAATGGTATTGTCTCTTGCCTCTCTTGTGGGGATGAAGCCCAGTTGGTCTAGGTGTATAAGGGATTGGAGATGTTGTGCTAATCTTGTGGCCAGGATTTTAGAGAATAATTTTAAGTCTAAATTTAGGAGGGAGATGGGCCTGTAACTCCCACACAAGCTCGGATCCTTACCCTCCTTGGGTATCAGCAAGATGTGGGCTCTAAGGGTTTCATAGTTTCATAGTTAGTTAGGTTGAATAAAGACACCAGAAAAATCCAGTTCAACATGAGTGAGTGTCTACAATTGTCCCTATCCTTGTACGCTCACATTGGTCCCTACCCTCAAGGAGCCCACAATCCAAGGTCCCCATTCATATACTAGGGCCAATTTTGAACAGAAGCCAATTAACCTACCTGCATGTCTTTGGATTGTGGGAGGAAACCGGAGTACCCGGAGGAAACCCAGGCAGGCACAGGGAGAACATGCAAACTCCAGGCAGGTAGTGTCGTGGTTGGGATTTGGATTAGGTGAGAGTGCTAACCACTACACCACTGTGCTGCCCAGGGTGTCTTTGGGAAACTCCCCAGTAGTGCCCAGGGCATTGAATAGTGTCACTAAATGAGGCCCAAGAATGGGGAGGAAGGTCTTGTAATATTGGGCAGTGTATCCATTCAGGCCTGGGGCTTTACCAAGTTTTAGTGAATTTATGGCCGTCTGGACCTCTTCTAAGGTAATCGGATCATCCAAGCACTCTTGGGTCTCAGATGTGAGGGTCGGGAGGCCCGAGTCCGTGATATATGTGTCAATGTCCTGCTGGTTACAGTAAAGCCCCGTACACACGAGAGGACTTATGTCCGACAGACTTCCGAAGGAGTTCTGCCGGAGTTCTGCCGGAGTTCCGACAGAGTTCTGACGGACTTTTCAACTGAGCGGACTTGGCCACACACAATCACACTAAACTCCGACGGATTCGAACGTGATGACGTACGACTCGACTCGAATAAGGAAGTTCATAGCCAGTAGCCAATACCTGCCCTAGCGTCGGTTTTAGTCCGTCGGAATAGCATACACACGAGCAAATTTTTCGAAGGGACCGGGTCCGGTGGAAAAATTTGAAGCATGTTCCATATTCTAAAGTCCGTCAGACTTTGGCGAATCAAAAGTCCGTTGCAGCCCACACACGATCGAATAGTCTGACGGAATCAGTCCGTCGGACTTTGGATGTTGAAAAGTCCGCTCGTGTGTACGCGGCATTAGGGTTGGATAGGATGTAAAGGTCGGAGCAAAAGTTGCCAAATCTCTTGGCTATCTGGGTTGGTGTTGAGGCCTTTTGACCATTTGGGTCCACTACATGCGGTATATAGGCGTTAGATTTCAAATCTCTTACCAATCTGGCTAAAGTTTTCCTGCATTCGTTGCCCAATTCATAAGATACCCTATGGCAGAATTGCAAAGCCGCCTTGGCTTTATAATGAAGTAGGTCTGTTATCCGTGCACGTAAGGATCTTAGCTCGGACTCCAAGGGCTGTGAAGCGGCATGTTTGTGTTTCGCTTCTATCGAAGCCAGGTCCTTGAGAAGACCAACCAGTTTCTTGATACGTGCCCCATGTTTAATGAGGACCCCCACGAAGTACGCACTTGTGCGCCTCCCACACCATCCCCGAGTCACAACCCTGTGTAGTGTTTTCTTGGAAGTATAGTTCTAACTCCCTGGTCACGTCTGCTATAACTTCTGGAATCTGAAGGAGGCTCTCATTTAGTCGCCAGAACAGTGACCTGGGTGAGGGTTTTTTAGAAAGGGTATATGTAAGGGCTATAGGTGCGTGATCCGACCATGTAATGTGATTAATGGAGGAGGAACTCACTAAATGTAGTTGGTCATGCGGGATCAAGAAAAAGCCAATTCTAGAATATAATTTGTGTGGGGAGGAGTAGAAGGTGTGGTCCCTTTCTCCCGGAATGCTGGAGGCGCCAAATGTCCACTAACTGGGTCTTTATAAAGGATTTTGCTACTCGCCGCCTAATTGCCGTCGGGATTGAAGAACTACCCGAGGAAGTGTCTGAAGAGGGCGATAAGGGGATGTTGAATTCTCCCCCTAATATTAATTGACACTCTCTATATTCCATCAGTTTGTCAAGTGCAGTCCGAATTAATCTATCCTGGTGTTCGTTGGGTGCATAGATCATTGCAAATGTAAAAAGGATCTCTCCAACATGGCCCTTCAGAAAAACATAGCACCCCTCGGGGTCCACCTGAGAATCTACATGAAGCCATGGGAGTTTGCTAGAGATCAGTATGGAAACTCCCTTGGTCTTAGAGGAAGGGTTAGTGGTGGATTGGAGAAGGGGGAGTTTATTTGTTTTAAAGTACGTTTCTTGTATAAAGGCTATGGTGCATGTTTTTTTTTAGTTCTTGTAAGAGGATCCTCCTTTTTTCAGGGGAGTTCAGGCCCTTGGCGTTTATAGAGGTCACCTTAATCGAGTCCACCATTGTGTCTCAGGAAGGAGAGGAGGGGGGGCGACAAAAGGATTAAGGGCAGAGGGGTCGGGGAAGGTGTAGTGAACTGCCCAAGAAGGGCAAGAAGAAAAGGAGGGAGAGAGAGGGGGTGTAAGGGGAAGAGGGGAAAAGCTAGGCCTAATGACTCAGAAGTGGAGAAAAAAAAAGGAGAAGTGAGGTTGTCCACACACAAAGTGTGACAAGAGGGGACAATAGTAGCAAGAATTTGCTAAAGCGCTCACCAGCAAATTACTGGACATATGGCGCGGTCCCCGGTGGGTTAGTGGGTAGACAGGTCAGAGAATGAGTTTCCGAACCCCCCCCCCACCCCCGGCAGATAAAAGTAACATTTTCTAAGTCGATAAACAATTACAAAAGAGCATTTAACCAGACCAAAAACTCAATCGTTTAAAAGCATTTAACCCAAAATGATCCTGTTCAGTAGATCTCCTCTCCACACAGTTTCAAACCTAGCTCCAGGCAGAGAGACTCTCATGTCAAAACAAAAAAAGAGGGTGCTCAGTCCATGAGCCAAGTCTGAAACAAGTGCGCCCCCATAACATGGCCACCCACCTGCCAGCCTAAAATACACACACACACTCTCATGTTCTCAACCCCTTGGGCAGATGTGCCAAAGCAGTACCTCCTCTCCAGCACAAGGCAGCCTGAAGGAAAGGATATGGCTAAACACCAGGCAGGAGAGGGCAAATAAAGAGTCCACCACCGCCAGGTCCCGGCATGTCAAGGTCTGCCCGTACTGCAGGGGGCTCAAACTCAGAGATAGAGAACACCCCTCTGTCTGCTGAAGCCCTCTAGCTCGACCTGTGTCAACCTCATCACTTATTGCAAGCATAAGTTGGATAGTAGTAATAAATGACAGTTCACTTAATATGCATCATGTACAAAAAAAAAAGGAAAGGAACCACTCACATCTGTCCCAAGGTAGGCTTCTGCCAGAACTATCCCTTATCCCAGAGCTCAAGTCCTCCCGTTGGGGAGAGAAGTCTTCTGAGGCTGTCCTGGTAGTTGCAGACGCTTAGGGTTTCAGTGCATCCCCTCGCAGCCACGAGGGGCAATCCTCTGTGTGTCAGTCTTAATAGCCTGTCAAAAGAAGGCACATCACGGTAACAGGCAGAGTCTAAGCAGTGTACATGGGGGAGGATGTGGTTAAGGTAGTAGATCAGGGTTATATCTCCTTAACGTTATTGCGTCTCGGGAGTAGGGGTGGTGGAGTCACGTGAAGGCAAGGCCACATATCCTAGTCCACAGGGGCATTTCAGGAGTGAGTTCCCCAGGGGCAGGTCGGGGAGAAGCATCTGGTCAGCAAAAAAAATAAATAATTTAATAAGTACCGACCCCTAAACGTCAGCGACTCACCATCCTCGACCATCCCCATTCACTCACTGGATCCCCTGTAGCCGTGCTCCCATCCCAAGGTGTAGCGTAAACCATCTCTGGTGAGAGCTTACGGGAATGTTGGTGTAGCTCTATATCTCCAATGCGGGAAGGGACAAAATAAGGCGGGGCCCTTTAAAAGGGGCAGAAAATCACCCGAGTGAATGTGGCACCACTATCAAGGGTGCCCACAACCTGGGGGTCTCCACCGGGGTGTTAGAGGCCTGTGGTTGAAGAGAACCATTGGCGGGTGGAAGTTGGTGTGAATGAGAGTCTGGGACGTTAATCACGGGGTATCTCGTGAGATGCCGAGTGCTGTCTTCTGCCTGCTCTCTGTGGGCGACGGGGCATTTTATTATCCAATCACGTGTAAGCTAAAATGCTGTTTTTTATTTTCATTGCATGTACTCCTCGGATCTACAGCGACTGCACTTCCAAGTGCACTTGTAGTTTGCACTTGTAGTGCAAAGTGGAATTGCCTTTCATAAATAACCCCCATAGTCACTGGGTATATGGCTGAAATTGGGAATTTTTAAAGAAGAGAACATTAGTCAAATTATTTTAATAAGCATTTGTATATGTCTGCAAGACAATAATATTTACAGTGGCCTCATGTTGAGAATCTCCTGTCTGACAGTAAAAGTAAACTGCTAAAAGTTAGATAAACCTAAATATGACTTTCTAATCATCTCCATTCTCTTGTTGATGTATTATTGAGATGAAATTGGAGAGGATGGTTAGCTGATTAATTATGAAAAACATATTTTTTGGGACTTGCATGCTATTTTGTGCAATGGCTCTAAAGATGGAAGAAATTAGTAATGCTAGTGCGATTTTTGACATTTGAACGATTTCTCTCAGCAAACTCCAGATAGGAAAACCTACTGTAATTCTTCTACTACAGTGATTAACGATGGAAATAAATACGTTAAAGGGGATGTGTTACTTTGAGATAAGTTGCCTGCTTTATCAACTTCTGAATAACGTGGCTCATGCAGCTGTAAATTATGGCATTTACATTAGCAAAACATCTGTGCTGCTGGGAAATTAAGAAGCTTAAAAATACAATAACTTCTCTGGGTAATTACCCGCACTGAAGCCAGTGTTTGCTGGCCGCAGTTAAACTCTACACTTATGAGAACATATATATATATGTACTTGAATTCCAATGGATGAATGCAAATATTAAGTCCTAGCTTTGTTTAATTTGGAAAATGTAAACTTTATGGGCCCTTACAAATGAGGTTCAGGATTTCAATTCACTGTAAATGTAATGGTACAAAAATAGTACTACAATCATCTGATTTATTTGGTGACCAAGTTTTATAATAACATAGACGTATAATAGAATAGTGTTTACTATGACTATTGTTACTGGTGTTTGCAGCTGTCAAACGCCCATTTTACAGGTGTTTGACATTTTTTTTCTGTCCCTATATGCCCCTCTATGTTAGCCTATGTATCCATGCACACATATGCATTTACAGCCTTTAAAAGGCAGGGTTGTTTAGGAGTGGAAATCTGAATGCACCAAAATTGCATTCAGAAGAGGAGCATTTGGGCAAAAGAAAATGTTCTCAAACGCATGTAAATGCATCTAAACATACTTAGATGCTACCTGTCATGGTTATGCAATAGAGTTCGTCTGCTTACCTGTCTCCATGTGTTCATCTCTAGAGACCAGCCGACCCTCACCTGACTGTTTTTGTAATCCATCCTCTGGCATGGCTCCACCCTAGCTCCTATCAGAGAACTCTATATTAACCTGTGCACTGCAGACCAACCCTGCTGATCAACCTTTGTGTGTTAGCTTCCTGTTACCTGCCGTCTGTTGTTTTCTGTTACCGACTTTGGCGTGTCCTTGACTATCCCTGTTTGCCTGTGATCCTGACCTTTTGGCGTGTCCCTGACTATTCCTGTCTGCTTGTGGCCCCGACCTGGGCTTTGTCCCTCACCATCCCTATCCTCCTGTTGCCTACTGTGGGTGTGAGCTGGGGGACCCTGGGGGTCACGACCTGGAGCCAGTTGCAGCCAAGTCCATCCTCACTACTAGAGGCTCTGGAGAACACCTGCTGGTTCTTAGACCCTGCGCCCCAGGGAATCTTACGCTCTAACCCCGGTGGGATCCATCTTGGTGTTCTGGCGGCCCTGCCTTCCTATCACCTTGAACCCCGGTCCGCAGCAGTCAGCCGTAGGGTCCACAAAGTTGCGGTGCACTCCTGATCCCTACGGTGTGCATCTGTCACCTGGCCTCAAGGTGACCTGACAGTTTGATCAGCCATGGACCTGGCTGAAGTGCCGCTTCCTGCAGTCGATCCTTTGCAGGGCATAGTTCAGAGAGTTGAGACCCAGGAATCTAATCAGACTCAGGTGATGCGATTCCTTCAAGATCTGGCTTCCCGCTTCGAGCAGCTACAGGCTTCCTTGGGAACCCCGAACCCGCAGCCTCAAGTACAGTCTGCAACTGCACCTATCGCACCAGTCGCATCCACGCATTCATTATTACTGCCAGCTCCGCCACGTTTCTCTGGGGACTCCAAGGCCTGCAGGGGCTTCCTCAGGCAATGCACCATTCATTTTGAGCTCCAGCCTCAAAACTTTCTGTCTGATCGGGCAAAGGTAGCCTATATCATTTTCCTCCTCTCCGGTGAAGCTTTAGCCTGGGCTGCTCCCCTCTGGGAGAAAAATGATCCGGTGGTTTCCAGCCTGTCCAACGTCTGAAGCTCTTTCGTAATATCTTCGAGGAGCCAGCTTGGGTTTCTTCTGCGGCTAGTGCCCTTTTACGCCTTCGCCAAGAATCTTGTTCAGTGGGACAATATGCACTTCAGTTCTGTATACTCACAGCTGAATTGAGCTGGAACAATGAGGCCCTGGTCGCAACCTTTTTATATGGCCTCTCTGACCGAGTGAAGGACGAATTAGCAGGAAGAGCTATCCCCGCCGGTCTGGACGATGTAATTTCCTTATACAATCAGATTGACTTTCGTTTTCAGGAGAGGTCCTTAGAAAAAAGACGCCAGCAGCCCCTAGGTCCTAGTCAGCCTGAACCTTTTTCCCGTCGCCCTGTAGAGCATCCTCTGTCTGCTGAGGAACCCATGCAGCTGGGCCAGACCAGACTAACCCCCGAAGAACGTGCTAGACGCAGAACTTGTGTCTTTATTGTGAGGGCAAGGATCATTTTCATGACTCCTGCTCGCTTCGTCCGGGAAACGCTCGGGTCTAATACATTTGAAAGGTGGAGTATTGGACCCAGAAACATCACCTTCTCGTCTTCTTCTTCCGGTGTTCCTCCATGTAGGCACTTCTCCCCAATCAGTCCTAGCATATCTGGACTCCGGGGCTGCCGGCAATTTTATGGACTGGAGAACTGCTTCTTCTATGAAGCTTACCCTTTCTCCCCTCGCTACTCCACGGGTAGTCTCTGCAATTGATGGCACTGTGCTCCCAGGGGGCCCTATCCGTTTCCAGATGCTACCTATTAGGATGTCGGTAGGGATACTCCACCAGGAGTGGATCTCCTTCCTCATCCTACCCAAGGCCTCTACCCCCATTGTATTGGGCCTTCCTTGGCTACAGCTCCACTCGCCACATGTGGACTGGGTCTCTGGGCAGATCCTGGCTTGGGGTCCTTTGTGCTTCTCGTCCTGTCTTCTCAAGGTGACCCACAAGGGGAAACTTCCCATTGCTACCACTTCCGTATCGTCTGATCTTCCCGCGGCATACAGCGATTTCCGGGATGTGTTCTGTAAGAAGTCTGCTGAGGTGCTTCCTCCCCACAGATCTTTTGACTGTGCTATTGACCTTGTTCCTGGAGCAACCCTGCCCAGGGGTCGTACCTATCCTCTGGCCATTCCTGAGACCCAGGCCATGTCTGAGTATGTCGCTGAGAATCTGGAGAGAGGTTTCATCCGGAAATCCTCATCGCCTGCAGGAGCAGGGTTGGTCTGCAGTGCACAGGTTAATATAGAGTTCTCTGATAGGAGCTAGGGTAGAGCCATGCCAGAGGATGGATTACAAAAACAGTCAGGTGAGGGTCGGCTGGTCTCTAGAGATGAACACATGGAGACAGGTAAGCAGACGAACTCTATTGCATAACCATGACACTACCCTGTTTCCACAAAAATAAGACCTAGCGTGATTTTCGGTGATGGCTGCAATATAAGCCTTAACCCCCAAATAAGCCCTGCCCTGTTTCCCCAGAAATAAGCCCTACCCTGAAAATAAGACCTACAAGGATTTTAACTAGGGCTTATTTGGGGAGTAGGGCTTATATTGAAGCCATCACCGACAATCACGCTAGGTCTTATTTTCGGGGAAACGGGGTAGGTGTATTTAGTGCTTTATTTCAATGGCCAGAATAAATTAATATTCAGGCTGATAAAATTAAGGAACGTCCCAACGCTTGACACACCTGAGCACATCTAAATATGCCTAAATGCATTTGAAAAATGTGCTAATTTTTTCTATAAAAAAAGGCTTTCAGAAGAGCCTAGCATGCATTAGGCCTTAAAGTGATTGTAAAGTCTTGCTTTTTAGTTTTTTTTTTAAATAACAATGATGTTATACTTACCTCCTATGTGCAGTGGATTTGCACAGAGCAGCCTGGATCCTCCTCTTCTCAGGTCCCTCTTCGCTGCTCCTGGCCCCTCCATCCTGTCCAGTGCCCCCACAGCAAGTAGCTTGTGTTCATTCAGACACGGAGCTGCTGTTCGGCCCACCCCCTCTCTCTCCTGGCTAACTGACTTTGATTGACAGCCGTGGGAGCCACTGGCACCACTGCTGTGTCTCAGCCAATCAGGAGGAGAGTCCCTTGAGACTTGTGGACATCCTTGGACAGCGTTGGGGCTCAGGTAAGTATTAGGGGGGTGCTGAGGAGGCTGCTACACACAGAAGGATGTTTATCTTAATGCAAAGAATGCATTAAGATAAAAACCTTCTACCTTTACAACTCCTTTAACCACTTAACCCCCGGACCATTTGGCTGGCCAAAGACAAGAGCATTTTTTGCGATTCGGCACTGTGTCACTTTAACTGACAATTGCGCGGTTGTGCGGCGTTGCTCCCAAACAAAATTGACGTCCTTTTTTTCCCACAAATAGAGCTTTCTTTTGGTGGTATTTGATCAAACCTTACTTTTTGCTATAATAAATATCCCCCAAAAATATATAAAAAAACATTTTTTTCCTCAGTTTAGGCCGATACGTATTCTTCTACATATTTTTGGTAACAAAAATTGCGTTTATTGATTGGTTTGCGCAAAAGTTATAGCGTCTACAAAATAGAGGATAGTTTTCTAGCATTTTTATTGAAAATTGTTTTTTTTTTACTAGTAATGGCAGCAATCAGCTATTTTTATCATGACTGCAACATTATGGCGGACACATCGGACACTTTTGGCATGAATTTGGTTCGCATTTATGCAGCGTTCAATGCAATAAAAAATGCATTGAATACAGTGTAAATGTGACTGGCAGTGAAAGGGTTAATCACTAGGTGGCGCTGTAGGGGTTAAGTGTGTCCTAGGGAGTGATTCTAACTGTGGGGGGGAGGGGCTGTGTGTGACACATCACTGATCCCGATTACAGGGAGCGGTGATCAGTGACAGTGTCATTAGGCAGAACAGGGAAATGCTTGTTTACATTAGCATCTCCCCATTAGCATCTCCCCATTCTTCCGCACCGTGAGACAATCGCGGATATCCCGGTGGACATCGAGTCCGCGGGACCCGCGATCATGGTCACAGAGCTCCCGGCGGGCATGCGCGCAGGCTCTCAAGCCGTCTCTTGTACACGTACGTTAATCTGCCCCTACGTGCCCTTCTGCCTCAGTATATCTGTGTGAGGATGTCGGGAAGCGGTTAATGGAACAATTATGTTATGCTTACTTGCTCTGTGCAAGTAGTAGTTTTGCACAGAGTAACCTTGAACCTCCTCTTTTGGGGTTGCCCGCCAGCTCTCTCACATCTTTCTACCTCCTGAGTGTCCCTATAGCAAGCAACTTGTAAGCTCGCTCCTTAGCCAGACTGTGTATGTCTATTAACACACAGACCCCCCTGCTCCTTCCTCACAGGATTTGATTGACAGCAGCAAAAGCCAAAGGCACCCACTGCTATCTTCAAGCCTGTGAGGAGAGAGAGAGAACAGCATTGCTGCTCTTGGGCACAGCTGGTGGAGGGGGAGTTGAGCAAGGAAGTTTTTTGCCTCAATGCAGAGAGTGCATTAAGGTAAAGAAACATCCTACCTTTACAACCACTTTAGAGTGCTATAAAACCCAAAACTGAGTGACATCATTGCGCCTAAGCCATTCAAGCAGTCAGAGCCCGCAAACCCAGAAGGAAGACTGGGCGAAAGTGGAAGCCCTGTCTGTGATGACAGCTCACCGCCGGAAGGTTTCTTTTTCAGGTATTTTTTTTATAATGTGCTAGTATTTAGTATTTTTTTTTCAACTTGGTGAAAGTTCACTGCCACTTTAACCCCTTCCCGACCAGCTGCCACAGTTGTACTGCAGTAGGTTGGCTCCCCTGGGCGAACTGAACGTTGGTTCCCCTGTTGACCACAAGGGGGCTCGACGCCTGAGCTGTTGACCATGAGGGGGCTCGATGCACGAGCTGTTGACCACGAGGGGACTCGACGGTCTCGACGACCACTGGGCACCTGCGATCGCTCCACACAGAGAACAAAGAACAGAGATCTGTCAATGTAAACATGACAGACCTCTGTGCTGTCAGGGGTGAGGAGAGCATAAGTATGAACAATGATGAGTCCCCTCACTTAGTCAGTCCCCTTCCCCACAGTTAGAATCACTCCCTAGGATGGATTAATTTAGATACCTAGGAATTCATATTACACCCTCTTACAAAACACTATTTCACACAAATTGCCCACCAATATTTAATAACATTAAAAATATAATGAAAATATAGTCATCATACCAAATATCATTCTCGGGAAGAATAGTGGCAATAAAAATGGTTATACTACTCAAACTCTTAGCCCTTGTACACACGGTCAGACATTCCGATGGACAATGTCCGATAGGACCGTGTTGTCGGATAATCGGACAGTGTGTGGGCTCCATCGGACTGTTTCCGTCTGAGTATCCGACGGACCAAGTTTTCCAGCTGGGCTATAAAATTTTCCGACAACATGATCTGATCAGACTTTGTCCGATCATGTGTAGAGAATTCCCATCGGACAAAGTGCCACGCATGCTCAGAAATTCCTAGACCAAAGCTATTGGCTACTAGCCTGAACGTAGTCCCGTCCTAACGAAATAACGTCATCACGTTAAGTACGATCGGATTTTCTGACAACTTTGTCCGACTGTGTGTATGCAACAGTTTCAGACAAAATCCGTCGGACAAAATCCGATGGATTTGGTTGTCGGAATGTCCGAGCGTGTGTACAAGGGCCTATTCTTTTTCAGAGCCCTTCCTATTACGTTGTCTAAAAACACATTAGACTCTCTCCAAAGAGAAATCAACAAATTAATTTGGCAAAACAAGAAAAATAAGGTTTAGTTACTCCTTAATGTTTAGGCCTCAATGAAAAGGAGGTCTAAATATCCCAAATGTATGCATATATTATTTGTCAGCCAGATTCACCCAACTAGCACAATGGTATGCCCCAGCCTCCCAAATCCCATGGCTCCGGTTCAAAGAACAATCAGTCCTCCCATACCACCTACAAGGACTTCTCTGGTCCAAGTCTATCTTACCACAGAAAATAAGACCGCTAAATATAATTGTAACACATACCCTACAACTGTGGAACAGACAAAATAACAAATTTAACATGTTCCCAGACATCCCTCCTCTAGCATCCTTTCTAGGAGACCCTTACGTCACTTCCTTAGATAATAACCAAAACTCATTAACAATATGGAAACAACATAATCTAACAAATTTAAAAGCATTACCCATAATAATACATTTTACTCTTTCACTGAACTACAAACAAAATATGACCTACCACCGACAGAACACGAAAATTATATGAAGATAAAAACACGTCTACCAAAAATACTACTCACTCACTGTACGTACTAGACATGTGCATTCGTTTTCGTCCGAATGCATTTTCGTCCGAATTTCAGCTATTTTAGTTTTCGTTTTGACAAACGATAACGAAAGCACAGAATCCAAAAAACTAAAGATCCGACATAAATAAATGCTTTATTTTCGTTTTCATTGTTACAACAGTTCGATATAGAATAGGAGATTCGACGTGACTCTGACAATAACAATCTGTGTCTATAGAACTTGTGGTTCGAATGCGCCTAACCTTACCTCTATTAGTCCAAGATTATATAGAGAAAATATTCGACAGAGAAAAAAGATTTGACAGAGAGAAAAGATTCTGCAAGTTACTGTCCTAAAAAGTGTTTGGGGACCCGGGTCCTGCCCCAGGGGACATGTATCAATGCAAAAAAAAGTTTTAAAAAGGCGCATGCGCGGCAGCTCCGAAGATGGCCGCATAGACCCGGAGCTCCGTCCCGCCCTGGCAGACCGGGACTGATAACGGCGCCCAGAGAGCCAACGTTCGCTCCACGACACATCCGCAGAGTAGCGGATTCATCAGAGATCTCCCCAATGTACTCCGGGGCTGTCAGGAGAAACCTCGAACCCACTTTCGAGGCGATCCGTTCTCCTCAGGCAGAGGCGAAAATGGCGGCCGCGCCTCACTGCTCGGACGCGGCCTACTCGGCCGGGGCACAGCTGGCAGCCTCTCCCTCTCCTGCCCTGCAACGACAGACAGGTACCGATCGTTCTGAAATGGCTTCCCCAGCCTCCACAGTGTCCCTTCTGGAGCAATCATTCCCAGACATGGATTTCCCGCCCTTAGGAGCTAACCTCCCTCAGCCCCAACTTCTAACACAGCCTGGGGATTTGGGCCTACTGCAGCCGATCAACGTGACTGAGCTCTTTGCTAAATTTGCAGACCTCCTGGATAGGGGCTTACAGAATACGGCTACCAAAATCACAAATGACATTAAGGCAGACCTCCAGAACATTGGATCTCGCATTGAAAGTATTGAATCCAACCTGGATGCGATGATTTCCAGAACAAATCAAAACTCTGCTTGCTTACAAGTTTTACAAGAGCAGCTGGATACTGCCAATGCCAAAATAGATGACCTTGAGAATAGAAATAGGAGGTGCAACTTTAGAGTCAGGGGACTCCCTGAATCCTACAAGGATGTTCCTGAGACAATACAGGCCTTCATTAAAGAACTGCTTCCTGACACCCCACAACACCATCTAGAGCTTGATAGGGCTCACAGGGCCCTCAGGCCCCCCAGGGATGATGGCCTGCCCCGAGATATTGTAGTGAAGCCTCACCACTTCACAGTGAAAGAAGCAGTCATGAATAAATCCAGATCCCTGTCCAAGATCGTCTTTCAAGGACACCAATTACAAGTCTTTGCTGATATCTCTCCCTCCACCATTCAAAAGAGACGCACCTTGAAGCCGCTACTTCAAATTTTAATGAATAAGGACATTAAATACTGGTGGCTCTTTCCATTTCAACTGAAGATGCTATTCAATGGCAAACCCTACACCTTCAGTTCGCTTCCAGAAGGGGAACAGCTTTTCCTACGACTCGGCCTCATCTCTCATGATCCAATCGCTATGCAACAGGAGCCCTCTCCTCACTCGGCTAAACAGCAACTTCCCTCCAGTCCCTCCAGTCCACTGAACATGATGTGGAAACCTGCAAGATACAAGAAATCGAAGGACAACGTCCCTCCCTGACTCACTATGAACTTTCTGCTGTATACGTTTTGGGACTTTGGGGGGGTACTAGTCCCCTCTAGGGGGCCTTGAACGGGGAAAACGCCTAGAATCTATCTCACCATATAGGTGGGAGCAGCCCTCAAGGTCTCCCTCTGTGATGGGGGGAGCTGGTTACCCCTTTTCTTCCAACTTTATGTTGCCACACTCCAGTTTTTTTTCCTCTCCTGTTTTGTTTTTCTTTATTCTCTCCTGGACTTTGGGGAGATTTGGACAATTTCTCACGTTAACGTTGGTCCTGGGGCCTTTTTGACAGTTACATATTGTTTAGAATTTCTTAGATGGTCCTTTCTGCTAGGGTGGTGCTCATGCACCCCATCCTGCCTAGTGAACTCGGTTTTGACCCTTCACTGGTCAGGATTACTCTCTGTCTTTATCCCCTTTGGGATTGAGATTAGGGAGGATTTTGTATTTCTTTTGCAGGTGGTATTTTATTCCGCCCGCATCAGGGGTCATGTTTGTCCCCCTTCTTCTCTTCTCTGTACCTCTCTATCCCCTTCTCTTGCTCATCCTCTATTCTCTCTTTCCCCTAGAAGTCGTCCGGAGAATGAGTGCACGGTCTTCATACATGCACGCTGAAGTCACATACCGGTCTGATGTTGTCCTAACCTATGAGTCTACTAAGGGTAAATGCCTCTGTTTGTTGGGGTATTCTCACTCCTCTGCTCGATGGCGGTAACTGACCCAGACAAAACACCCCTTAAGCTAATCTCTCATAATGCCCAAGGCCTAAACTCCCCAGCTAAACGTCGGAAAATATTTCAACATTTTCACTCCCAAAAAGTTGATGTAGCACTTCTGCAAGAAACCCATTTCCCTAAACGCTTCCATCCTTCCTTTATCCACTCCAAATTCCCTTATTTCTCACTGGCTAATGCAGAAGATAAAACAAAAGGGGTGGGTATTTTTATTTCCAACAGATGTACATTCTCTCTCAAGTCAGAACTTAAAGATCCAGAAGGTAGATTTCTCCTAGTGATTGGAGAGCTGGATGGACATCTTTACTCATTAATTTCATATTATGCTCCCAACAGAGGACAATATGCCTTCTTTAAGAATCTACTGGACACCGTGTCACCTTTATTGGAGGGGACTGTAGTTTTTGGGGGTGACTCGAATACGGCCTTTGACGCGGGTATGGACAAGGCACGCCCCCCGGGGTAAACGCCTTGTTCGACCCACTAAACAAAGTCTGCGCATTGCCAAACTAATCTCACAACATGGGCTGATTGATATCTGGAGGGAAATGAATCCATCCCTAAGGGATTTTACCCATTTCTCCAGTCCCCACCAATCTTTCTCGAGAATAGATCACATATGGATTACTTCCCATACCATTCCGTTAACAAACAGAGCTTTCATTAAAGACGTAGTCTGGTCGGACCACTCTATGGTGGTGGTAACCTTCCAACGCCCTGGAGTGGTTCGACCCGGTAGGAGATGGCGCCTTAATGAATCTATTTTGAGCGACCCAGGCAGAAAGGCGGAGATTTATCTCAAACTTAAAACTTATTTTCAAGTCAACGACACCCCGGAGGTTGGACCCTCGTGCCTTTGGGCTGCTCATAAGGCGGTTCTCAGAGGACACCTTATCCAAATTGCTTCTCAAATCAACAAAGCACAAAAATCTGATATTGTCAGATTGGAGCAGGAATTCACGGCCTTATCTAAAAGGCACAAGGCTCGCCCCTCTGAGGTTCCCATCTCGGACCTGGATGCAGCTCGTGCTTCATTAAACTTGGCACTCACTACTAGAGCTGAAAAATGGATCCGCTGGAATCAGTCCCGATTTTACTGCCAGGGAGATCGGATAGGCACATTTTTAGCACGTAGACTTTTCCCAAAAATCAAACACACTGCTCTCCCTAAAATTAAAATAAATGGTAGTACCCTCTCCCAAAACCCGCAACGCATAATGGAACAATTTCATTCCTTCTTCCAATCCCTTTATAGTAATAAAGGCTGCCCGACGCAAGCGCAGGTCGATCAGTTCCTCGACACGGTACAAAACCCAATTTTGAAATCTTCCCATCGCCAGATTTTAGATGCCCCTATCTCACAGGAAGAAGTCTGTGCAGTGATCAAAAAATTAAAGCCCCACTCTGCTCCTGGCCCGGACAGTTTCTTTATACCCTACTACAAGTCCTTCTCCACCACTCTAGCCCCATACCTTGCTCGTTTTTTCAATGAGCTTCGGAGAGGGGGTCCCTTAGAAGCTTCTTCTAATATGGCATATGTAACGGTTATCCCTAAACCAGACAAGGACCCTAGTGCAGTTTCCAACTATAGACCAATTTCCCTCATCAACAATGATCTAAAGATTCTGACTAAAATCCTTGCAGACCGCCTGGCCTCCTTCATTAGTCTGTATATCCATAAAGATCAGGTTGGCTTTATACCAGGCCGACAAGGTTCTGACCAGACGCGTAGAGCCATTGACCTGATTTCTATCCTAAACTCCAACTGGGACAAAGGAGCTCCTAGACAAGGCTGTTTGCTTTCATTGGACCTGCAAAAGGCATTTGACTCTATTAACTGGTCGTTCATCTTTTCAACTTTACAGCGTTGGGGTTTTGGAGAACATTTTCTCAATGTTCTGAGGGCTCTCTACTCAACTCCTTCGGCCCAGGTGCGTTTGCAGGGATTTTACTCTGAATCTTTCCCCATCTTAAGGGGGACGAGACAAGGATGTCCTTTATCCCCTCTTATCTTCGCCATAGCGATTGAATCCTTAGCAATTTCTATTAGGAACGATCCTAATATCAAGGGCACATCTTGTGGCTCCCAAACCCACAAGTGCGCATTATTTGCGGATGACATCTTACTTTTTGTATCCTCTCCCCTCACATCGCTCCCCAACATTTGCCGCCTCCTAGATGACTTTGGCTTGGTATCTGGCCTCAAGGTCAACTACAACAAATCTCAAGCACTTAACATTAACCTTGCAGACTCACTCATCTCTAGGCTTCGAGATAGCTTTAGACTCTCCTGGACCGACTCGTTTATTACATACCTGGGGATAAAACTGACACCAAGGGTGGATCTCCTCTACCAAGCTAATTACCCGCCGCTATACAAAAAATTAGAGAGAGATCTCTTAAAGTGGTCGGGGCTTCCCATGACATGGCTAGGTAGGATCAATGCAATCAAAATGACATTACTCCCGCGTATACTTTACTACTTTAGAACCCTTCCGATACCAATAAACAAAAGCCACCTTGGGCTCTTCCAAGCCAAGGTCATCAAATTTATTTGGGGGAAGGGTGGACGTAGATTGGCTAAGTCGGTCCTATATAGATCTAGGACAGAGGGGGGACTGGGCCTGCCAAACTTGCTCTGGTATTTCCAAGCAGCACAACTTTCACAGCTCTCCAGAATCTACTCCCGATGGGAACATCCTGACTGGATACACATTGAAAGACTGGCAGTACCACTTCATACCCTTGATTTCCTCCTATGGAGCCCCAAAAGATCCAGACCCCCGATCATGTCGCCGACGCTGTCCCACTTATTTACTTTATGGGACTCCCTCAGGGGCAACACACACATAATCTCTCCCTTAGAACCCTTGAAACACTTATTTCACAACCCAGACTTCTACCCGGGACTAGACATCAAAGCATTCCAGTGGTGGCTAGACAAGGGGCTCTACAGAATTGGACACTTTCTCAGACCTTTAGGCCCCCTAACGAAGGCCTATTGTGTGAGTAAACTGGATATGCCCAGATCTGAATTCTTCAGATTTACACAGATTTCCGCGTTTCTCCACAAAAAATGCAGACCTTTCCCAGATGGACCACAAATTACCCCTTATGAACAATGGTGTGGGCAGGGCATCGAGCAGAGGGGTGGGATCTCACTGGTTTACAGGGCACTCTCGGGCAAACAGTCCAAAACCTCTTACATGTTGGCTTGGGAAGATGATTTAGCCCAATCTTGGAACCTGGAGACTTGGCAAAGGAATTTTTCCTACTCATACAAGGGCATCATGAATACCGGTCTCATAGAAGCGAGCATTAAAGTACTTACCAGGTGGTACTTAGTACCCACAAAACTTGCCCACATCTTCCCGTCAGCATCTCCTCTATGTTTCAGGGGCTGTAACCTTAGGGGTGACATGCTTCATGTTTGGTGGTCCTGTCCCAGGATCCGACATTTCTGGCGTAAAATTTTCTCCTGGATAAGCATAATCACCTCACGGCCTATCTTACCATCCCCCCTCATTGCACTTCTCAACTTCCCAGTCACGGGAGCGCCCAAGATTACACAACGCCTCATCCACTTTATTTTACTGGGTGCCAAACTTACCCTGGCAAAAGCCTGGAAGACGCCTTATGTATCACCCAGATTAGCTAAGAAAAAAATTTCTTGGATCATGAATCAAGAAAAAATGGCCGGTGTAATATTGGATCGCTCTGAGAAATTCTATCATACTTGGGAACCTTGGGCATCTTTTGTTGGAATCATCCTTCCACACTGAAATATCTGTACTCCTGGCTGTCACTCACTTCTCCGGACGACCTTCTCCACCTCCCTTTACCTTCTTTTACACTCTTCTACGCTAATTTTCTCTTTCCTCTTCTTTGCTTTCCCTGTTCTTTTTTTCTTTGTCTATCCCCCTTTCCCCCTCTACCCCTCTTCCCCTCCCTGTAGGGGATGCTCCCTTTGGCTGCTAATATCCTTTGTGATTAGTTAATATTTCACTTATTGGATTTCTTAATCTATACGCTGAAAGGAAATCTTCATTTGTTCTACTGTGTTCTTTTGCTCTTCCTCCCAGATAATGTGTATATATCACTTGTGCCTCATTCAGTTGCATATCTCCTAGTTCTCACTTGCTATACTTCGAATGCATAAACAGCGTAGATGGCTGACCTGTCCCTTTTGCTGGGGGGTGGGGGGCTCCGGGGAGTTGCCCAGTCGCAGTGTGTTCCCATTCGGGGCGGCTGGGCGATCCTCCCTGGGCCCGTCTCGGCCCCGGGTGGAGGATGTTAAGGGGGGGTCTCCGTTGGGCCCCTTTTTTCCTGATTGTATTAATGCTGCCACGCGCTCTCATTCTCAGTCTGGTCAAGGTTTATTCTCTTACCTTCTATATTGCAACCATGGTCTGGGGGGGAGATATGTTTCTTATTTGTTTTCTCATTATATGCTTTCCCAGTGTGATGCACTAGTCTTTTAGGGGGCATCTCGCCCTGCTGCAACTTATTATTGACATGTTTTGTAAACAGTTGTTCTGTATAACAATAAAAATCTATTGAAACTACAAAAAAGTTTTAAAAACGGCCGTTTTTTCAGGAGCAGTGATTTTAATAATGATTAACCACTTTCAGACCATTTTGCTGGTCAATGACCAGAGGTCTTTTTACAATTTGGCACTGCGCTGCTTTAACTGGTAATTGCGCGGTCATGCAATGTTGTACCCAAACAAAATTTGCGTCCTTTTTTCCCACAAATAGAGCTTTCTTTTAAAGGTATTTGGCTGACTCTGCGATTTTTATTTTATGCGATATGAACGTAAAAAGACTGAAAATTTTGAAAAAAAATGATATTTTCTACTTTTTGTTATTAGAAAAATCCAATAAACTCAATTTTAGTCATACATTTAGGCCAAAATGTATTCAGCCACATGTCTTTGGTAAAAAAAAAGTCAATAAGTGTATATTTATTGGTTTGCGCAAAAGTTGTCACGTCTACAAACTAAGGTACATTTTCTGGAATTTACGCAGCTTTTAGTTTATGACTGCCTATCTCATTTCTTGAGGTGCTAAAATGGCAGGGCAGTACAAAACCCCCCCAAATGACACCATTTTGGAAAGTAGACACCCTAAGGAAATTGATAAGAGGCATGTTGAGCCCATTGAATATTTTATTTTTTTGCCTCAAGCGATTGCATAATGACAAAAAAAAAATAGTTTTTTTTTTACACAAAGTTGTCACTAAATGATATATTGCTCACACATGCCATGGTTATATGTGGAATTGTACCCCAAAATACATTCTGCTGCTTCTCCTGAGTACGGGGATACCACATGTGGTCGACCGAAAGCCAAGCACTGCCTTCAGGATTTCTAATGGCATACATTTGTAATTTTCACTCCTCACTGCCTATCACAGTTTTGAAGGCCATAAAATGCCAAGATGGCACAACCCCCCCCCCCCCCCAAATGACCCCATTTTAGAAAGTAGACACCCCAAGCTATTTGCTGAGAGGCATGTTGAGTCCATGGAATATTTTATATTTTGCCACAAGTTGCAGGAAAATTACAAACTTTTTTTTTTTTTTTTTTCACAAAATTGTCACTAAATGATATATTGCTCACACATGCTATGGGCATATGTGAAATGACACCCCAAAATAAATTCTGCTGCTTCTCCTGAGTATGGGGATACCACATGTGTGGGATTTTTTGGGAGCCTAGCTGCGTACGGGGCCCCGAAAGCCAAGCACCGCCTTCAGGCTTTCTAAGGTCGTATGCAGGGTCTCCACGAGGACGACAGAGTTCATTGTCTGCAGTTATGTGTTTAGTGTTTTGTAAGTAACAGTGATCGATCGATACTGCCCTTGGGTGGGCTGGGCTTGGCGGAGGGGCTAAACGCAGGTGCTAGCAGGTATCTGGGCTGATCCCGCTAACAATGCGTTTTTGGGAAACCTAAACTGCTGGCGACGCTAATATAGATCTGATCAGATCAGATATTGATCTGTTCAGATACTATATTACTAAGAGAGGTGTATGCTTTGCGCGTGGGTGTTAGCGGTACTGCTGCCTGGGGCGACGCAGACCCTATCTGACCCTCAAACTTATATCACCCGCCGGGTGATCAGGGGGTTAAACCTTTATTAGGTAATCAATGGCGGGTGCCCTGAAACTATAAAAGAAATAACCAACCAACCAGCGTCACCTGTAACAGTTATATGGTGATCACTGGTGAAAGGGTTATCTAGGGGGCAATCAGGGGGCTTGACACTAATACAGCGATCAGAAAAACGATCGCTTATTAGTGACACTGGAGACGGGGGGTGATCATGGGGTTAAACCTTTATTGGGGGGGTTAGGGGGATACCCTAGACCTAAAGGGGGCTAACCCTAACTGCCCTAACAGTTACTGCAGTCACAAATGACACCAATGCAATAATTAAAAAAAAAAAAAATATGCAATTGGTGTCACTGTGACTGGGGGTGCAGGGATGATTGGGGGGGTGATCGGTGGGTTAAGGGGGGGGTGAAAGTGTGCCTGGCATGTTCTACTGTTAGTGTAGTGTGTTGGTGCAACTCACTGATCATCTCTCCTCGTTGCCGAAAAAGACCGACACAATACAGGAGAGGAAGTGATGTAGGGGAAGCATTTCATTCGTCAGGAGCGATCGCGAGGGGTTGGCCATGAATGAATGGCCGCCCCCTCATCCCGGATCGCTCCTGCACGGAATCCGACCGCCGCTGGCACCGGGGGGTACCCGATCGGGCCCCCCACCCGCGGGAAGGCATGGACGTACCTGTACGCCAATATGCCTGCCCATGCCATTCTGCCGACGTACATCGGCGTGCGGCAGTCGGCAAGTGGTTAAAGAAAACTATAAAAGTTGTAATATTCCTTTAAATTTCATACGGGGGGGGGGGGGGGGTGACTATAGTATGCCTGTGAAGGGACACATGTTTCTGGTGCTTAGAACTGTCCCTGCACAAAGTGTCATTTATGCAGGAAAAAAAGTCTTTTAAAATCACTTGCAGCTATTATGAATTGTCGGCTCCGTAATACAGAGAACACTCATTAAAAGTCATTGATAAAAAAAAAAAAAAAAAAAAAAAAAAGGTCCCCCAAATTCAATTACCAGGCCCTTCAGGTCTGGTATGGATATTAAGGGGAACCCTGCGTCAAATTTAAAAAAAAAATTGACGTGGGGTTCCCCCTAAATATCCATACCAGACCCTTCAGGTCTGATATGGATATTAAGGGGAACCCTGCGTCAAATTAAAAATAAAATTGACGTGGGGGTCCCCCTAAAAATCCATACCAGACCCTTTATCCGAGCAGGCAAACTGGCAGGCCACAGGAAAAGAGGGGGGGACGAGAGAGCGGCCCCCCTCCCTCCTGAACGGTACCAGGCCACATGCCCTCAACATTGGGAGGATGCTTTGGGGGTCTGTGACCCCTCAAAGCACCTTGTCCCCATGTTGATGTGGAGAAGGGCCTCATCCCCACAACCCTGGCCGGTGGTTGTGGGGGTCTGCGGGCGGGGGGCTTATCAGAATCTGGAAGCCCCCTTTAACAAGGGGACCCCCAGATCCTGGCCCCCCTCTGTTTGAAATGGTAAGGGGGTACAAAAGTACCCCTACCATTTCACAAAGAAAGTGTAAAAAATTGTTAAATAAGACAAACACACTTTTGAGAAATTCCTTTATTAAAAATAAAAAAAATTAAAAAAAGATTCCAGTGGTGGTAATCCACTCTTGCTATCCAGCGACGGATGATCATCTCTCCGGGATCCAGCGATGGCTCATCTGAATCAGCACAGCGAATCCATCCATCTTCTGTCTCCACGGAGGAGACACTGCGGGGATTCTGGCGGCCTGACGTTAGTTATATGCGGAGGGTGGGGCCATCCGTCACCTGACTCCGCCCCCCTCTGACGCAAGGGGAAACCCGGGGTTCCCCGTGACATATGGGTGACCCCGCACCCCTCTGATGTAACACAGGCAGGTTTCCTGACCCGGGTCCCCAAACACTTTTTAGGACAGTAACTTGCAAATTAGCCTTTAAAATTAGCACTTTAGATTTTGAACGTTGGAGTCCCATAGACTTTAATAGGGTTCTAAAGTTCACACGAAGTATGCTATATACTAGCTCTGTCGAATCTTCTTTATACATTCGACAGACACCATTAGCCTTCAAAGACAGGTTCGACCGTAATTCATGTGGATTTTCGGACGAATGCAATTTTTTAACGAAAAACAAAATAAATAAAAATGAATTTCGGGAGTAACTAAATTAAATAATTTTTCGGACGAAAACAAAATTCCGAAACGAAATATTTTACTCTGCACATGTCTACTACGTACCCACCTCTCACAATTTGAACAAATTTGTATTTCCTCCCCACGTGACAAAGGATTAATTTCCAGAATTTAGTTCAATATTTCAATATGCCAGAAAAATCACACCCCATGCTACAATGGGAATCAGACCTAAACGTTTCATTCTCCCCCAAACAATGGGATACCATATTTGAAAACTTGCACAAATGCACTAAAACTACCACCATTAAAGAATCTGCCACCAAACTGCTCTATAGGTGGTATCTTACCCCTGCCAAACTCAATTCATTCTACCCATCAACATCTCCAACCTATTTCAGGGGTTGCCCTACTCATGGGACACTACTACACATATTTTAGGACTGCCCCCACCTAAAAAACATTTGGCATAATGTTAATCTTATGATTGACGGAATTTCAGGCAAAGATCCCACTAATACCCCAAATTTGCTTTTTATTCTTCCCTATACAAGATATACCAACAGCCAGTTCTAGACTAATCCATACCCTACTAAGCTCTATCCACTGGACCATTGCTTTTAATTGGTGTTCATCTAACGTACCATGGCCTCAGGTTCTCAACCGTATGGCAAACATCAAACTATCAGAAAGAATACACCACACGTTACATGACACCATGCATATATACCAAAAAAAATGGACTCTATGGGAAACCTCACTTTTGGTGTAATTTTCACTACTGTTATTTTACTTATGCACACTGTTGGAATCAAACAGGAATTAATATTATACATCTACACAGCTGTTTGTACAGCCGAACTCAGCCATATTGATGCCAGGCAGTCTCACATGTTTAAAAGCAAGGAATGTGACACAATTTGAATAGCAGAATGAGTTCTATTCAGCCCACCTGGAATGTACTGAACTTCAAAGATAATATGGTGCCGGCTTGTCTGCAAGAACAAAGGACAGCTGGTGGGGCGTCCGAGATCGAGCCACAAGATGGCAATCCAGTCAGAGCAGTTGCAATTCATGGGCAGACACTGCCCCCCAGAGGCCAAGTATGGCAGGACTGTACGAGATAATTAGCCTGGGGGAGGAAACGCCCCAGAGACGCTGATTGGTCTACGGGAAAAGTAGGATGGGCTATGGGGTGTGGTATGGCTGAGGTATGTTTAACAAAAAGGGTTGTAACCATGAGTTCGGCCCCCTCTCTCTCACTTCCATCATGAGGCTTAGCTGCGAAGGTCGGATAAGTATGGCTTATATTGTGCTTTGATTGTATGCTATGTATAATTGTAACTTTATGCACGTTTTCTTATTTCCTTGGGAAATAAATGAGATTTAATTGATCTTAGACCGTGTATTGATTTCATAGCCAATGGTGATAATATTGTGATATTAACGATAACATGTGCTTGGCGTATTGATAAACTAGCTGAACTATAGGGACTAGACAAAGGAATACATAACTGATAATAATAATAATAGATTGAATTGATCAGTTACTTCACACACCTACACCTACCCACACCTACCTACCTACCTATCTTTCCTGCAAATGTTATACAGTTTTATAATCCAACGTGTGTGTTTTTTCATATGATATGTCATCTCTCAGTTATAATGTATCTAACTGAATCTTTCACTTGTACATCTTCGACCTTACCCATAATAAAAAACCTTTTGTAAACAAAAAAAGAATCACTCCCTAGGGAACACAGTAAACCCCTTTATCACCCCCTAGTGTTAACCCCTTCCCTGCCAGTGACATTTACACAGTAAACAGTGCATTTTTATAGCACTGATCCCTGTATAAATGCCAATGTCCCAAAAATGTGTCAAACGTGTCCAATCTGTCCACCATAATGTCGCAGTTCCGATAAAAATTGCTGATCACTGCCATTACTAGTAAAAAAAATAATAATACAAATGCCATAAATCTTTCCCCCTATTTTGTAGATGCTATAACTTTTGTGCAAACCAATCAATATACGCTTATTGCAATTTTTATTTCCAAAAATCAGCCTAAACTGAGGAAAGAAATTATTTATTTACTTATTGTTTAATTGGGGATATTTATTATAGCAAAAAGTACAAAATATTGGGGGTTATTTATTAAAGGCAAATCCACTTTGCACTACAAGTGCTAACTACAAGTGCAAAGTGCACTTGAAATTGCACTGAAAGTGCACTTGGAAGGTCAATCTCTGTAGATCCGAGGGGGACATGCAAGGAAAATAAAAGACAGCATTTTAGCTTGCACATGATTGGATGATAAAATCAGCAGAGCTTCCCCTCATTTCAGATCTACTCCTCAAATTTACAGCGACTGCACTTCCAAGTTCACTTTCATTGCAATTTCAAGTGCACTTTGCAGTTGTAGTTCAAAGTGGATTTGCCTTTTTTTCAAAATTTACACTTTTTTTTGTTTATAGCGCAAAAATTAAAAATCGCAGAGATGATCAAATACCACCAAAAGAAAGCTCTTTTTGTGGGAAAAAAAGGACTTCAATTTTGTTTGGGTACAACGTCACAGGACCATGCAATTGTCAGTTAAAGCGATGCAGTGCCGTATCGCAAAAAATGGCCTGGTCATTGAGCAGCCAAATCTTCCGGGGCTGAAGTGGTTTATATCAGCTTCCAAGGTACCATATGAACTTCAGTCCCTAGGAAGCCACAGATCTATAAGTTGCTATAAGTGAAAGCATGATCTTTGAAACACAGAAAACATTTGAATAGGATTACTCAAGCTTTGAAATTGTGTGTATTTGGGGTATGCTGATTATTTGTCAACCTCCTTTCTATCTTTTGCAATCCACTAATAAATTGTTTGATAATATTAACCTACCAAGTGACTAGTGCCCTGCCCATCTTTTGCCTAACACTTGAGAGAAGAACCTACCCTGAAGTGGATGTTTCTTGAGCATTACGGTACGTTGTATATTTGAACTGGTCCATCATAATAAGGCTGATTTACTTAACGTTTAGAGAATGTTCACACAAGAAAATGTGTAAAGATATTCTTTAACTATTGAATCATGGGGAAAAAAAATCCCAGCTAATAATTTCATTCACACTAGAATGGATAATTGAGGAGAAGCTCTGCACATTCCAGTGTGTGGACATTCTTAAACAATTTAGTAAAAAAGCCTTAAATTGTGACTAAACCCTGGACCCTGCATTCACTATATCTGGTCTGCAACAGTACACAGAACTGCAATTATTTTAGTAAATACAAACTGCTAAATGCCTTTTCTCATCAGCAGTATATAGCAGTTGTGTGACTTCTATGAGTGTCTGGTTAAAGCTTGTAGGGGGAGTTTTCATTCTCCTCTGACTGCTCTATCAGGATGCAGGGCCCCTGACCCTCTATCTGCATAGTGCTGACTGGCCTTGTGCTAATTACATGCACTCTGCCAAGAAAAAAAAAGTCTCTAGCGATACTCACCAAACTGATCATGTGCAGCCTGTCCCCTGGGTCTGTATTATTAGGAAATATATATCGGGGACAGTGGAAGGAGGAGAGGATAAGAGAAACAGGATCAAACAGCCTTTTTAACCCATGCGGAGGATTAACCCCTTACATTCCACAGTGAGTATAGCAAGCATGCTTTACTGCATATGCAGACTGATTTTACTGTTGTGAGTTTAGTAAACTTTAATGCAACAGTTACTGTGACTTGCAAGGTAACTAGTGTTGCATTACTTTTTATATATAAGTGCAATGTTCATTGCTACTATTAATACCCTTGTTGCTCCATGGCGCAGAGATCATCAGTGTACATCTCAAGCCAATGAGTTCATATCAACTGCTGCCTGCCACATCAACCGCTCAGCATACTGACTTCTGTAATCTAAAATCAGAATGGCTGCTATAGGTTACTTTCCTTTTCACTTTTTACTCTTTGCACTGCAGTATTGTATATCTTAATTGGCTTGTAAAAATAATTTTCTCATCGTGTGGTATATTAGTTTCTTTGTATTGGTAACCTATTTTTTTAATTTTCCATGTAATAATAAGCTAGCATTAAATGAGAAGTAAACACCATATACTTATATTTTATGTGTTTTTTGACTTGATATCATAAACATTTCCTATAGCAAAGAATATAATATGAAATCGCCTTTCGATATAAATGGATATAGTATCTCTACAATAAAAAGTGGTGCACTATTAACACAATAAAATTCAATAAAATCAGTGAAATATATCAGGATGTGTATAACAGAAACACAAAAAAATAATGTCCATATAATTATAAATTAAAGTCTACACTACACATGCAAAGCTTCCATTAAATATCACCTTTGTGCAAGAATATGTGCATATAATAGGCCTCTTCAATCCATGAAGAGCACCACATGTGTTCCTCCACCATACCACACAAAAAGGCTTACCGCAAAGGTTTGGCCCTCTATTCAGAGAAGTCCTAATACACTTGGTGTAATCAAATGGAAAACCTTGAAGAGCCCTAAAGAGATAACGGCACTTCCCTCTGGTATAAAAGTTGCCTAAGGTTTACAAGAGCATGTTCACAAGGGTGTGTGAAGAAGATAAGAGGCCAAAAACACAACATAGCATTAAATGATGCAAGGATGCTTTTATTAAGATCACTCAAACTACTCAAACTACATAAATGAAACATACAACAGCCCTGTGTAAAAAAAAGCTGGTCCCAAGGTGGCACAGGCCACTTCTGAGTTCCTGATGCATCGGGACATCATGTCGGCTCCTCAAGCATTTCATCACAAATTACACACATTTTCCAATAAGCTGGTTTGGGAGAAGTCGATCATTAGATCGACGTCTTTGGAACAGAAACGGCTGTCAATGGACCAAACTCAGCTGGTCCTGCTAAACAGACAGAATTTTGATCCATCTATGGCCAGCTTTATCCAGGTATGCAGCTCAGGGGGGGCAGTGAGGGTATGACCCCTTCCCATCCACTTTACAAAACTTACCAATCCACATTCCCTGCAGGAAATATAAAAACAAAAAAACATATCTTACCCTGTTTCTCCGAAAATAAGACCTAGCATGATTGTCGTGATGGCTGCAATATAATCCCTACCCCCCCCCCCAAATAAGCCCTACCCTGTTTCCCCTGAAAATAAGCCCTACCCTGAAAAGCAGACCTACAAGGATTAAAACCCTACTCCCCAAATAAGCCCTAGTTAATCTTGCAGCCATCACCGACAATCTCTTATTTTTTTCGGGGAAACAGGGTAGATAGGGTCCTGGTATGGATTTTTTCGGAGGACTGTCATGCCAAAAAGAAAAACAAAAATTGGTGTGAGGTCCCTCTCAAAATCAATGGATCCTTAAATAGGCATGCAGCCTAGCTGACCAGGAAAAGGAGGGGCAGGGGGGCAGTCTCCCCCCCGCCCAAACCAAACCATGCCTTCAACATTTGGAGGATACCCTGCGAGGGGCCCAAGTCCCTAGGTCTTAGTAAAGATACAACCTGTGGGATCACCTTGTGTTGTCAGATCCAAATAATAAATCCTAAATTCATGATCTTCTCATGTAAATTTTAGTTTAGAACTGTTGTCATCTTTACTGTACATTTAGATCTTTAACAACAAAAACTCAGCTATGTACTTCTAATACATGCACACAAATTATCTGAAGGGATTTATATGAATCCATATATAGGTTTGCATAGGTAGGGGCAAACACAAACCTGTCAAAGTGCCACATCTCTTGAGGTAAAAGCTTCCACCAAACAGTTTATGGGTTAAGAGAAATGACTAGCTGCCATTGGCTGTCAGCACTAATCGGATGCTGATTGGATGCTGGTTGTAAGACCAACTTCTCTCAGACAGGCAGCTGTACACACTTACTGAATGTCATCTGGTTCCTGCTGAAGCAGCCAATATTCGGATCGTGTGTGCCCAGCATTATTGTTAGTGTATTTTATGTATGGCCAGTACAATTCCTCTTCTTCCACGCCCAGGAAGGTCAAAAGGTTGGATACCCCTGCTTTATAGTATACATTTTCCAGCTAACTTGGATCATTTAAACCATATAAATTGCTAGCATCAGTTAGGTCTCATGCACACTGGATGTTTTTTTTTGCTGTTGTTAGGGGCTTCTGGCATTGTTTTTTTTTTAATTCTGCCTCTAAACACCCCTGTATGTTACAGTAGCTCACCATCCAAAGATGTGTGACGTTGCCTATCCAAAGTACAGTGATCACATCCATAAGAGAAAGATTATTATACACTATTTATATATAGATATAGATAGATATTTTGGCCAGTCCAACTCTTAACTGGGACCAGTTATCAAGGAGCCAGAGGAAGGAACGTGGTAAGTGCATATTGCTTTATAATGTGTATATAATCTTTGTATTTGCATGTAATGTTTTTATTGTTTAGAAAAAATCCTGCATACCTGCTAAAAGTCTCTGCAGGATCCTGTCAGGTGGGACCTAACAGCAGAAGAGAATGCAGCTCAGAGTGGAGCTCCAGCCCCCCAAAAGAAGCATACAGTATATAGAGCCAGCAGCTGGCTTTTTTTCGCCATTCATTTTTGGCAAACAAGAGGCAGTAAGCAAATTCTTTGGAATTTTTGAGGGTTGAATATAAACTTGAAAAATGTTTTGAGATTTTTTTGGTCATAATAAATGTATTTTTTCATTTTAATAATTTTTACAGTTTTAAATGTATTTAATTATGTTTTCTTTTTATTTATTTTTTTAATTTTTTTTTTACTTTATTATTATTGTTAATTATTGTCATTTTTAAAATATCCGAGTGAAAGAAGGATGAGGTGGAGGAGGTGAAGGAAGAGCCAGTGACTGACTTTACATCGGAGGCTTCTACATCCTCAGCAGCCAGTTCTATTTGTCCACCCACCACACCTGGTGAACTTTCTGACGTGCAGATATTTATTAAAGCTTGCCATACACCTATAGATTATCTGCAGATTTTCTATGGTTAGATGGAAAAAGTGGGAGATTCCTCCATCCACACAGTTTAGCAAACATGGAGAAATCTGTTGCACTTTTTCCATGTAACCATAGAAAATCTGCAAATAATCTATAGGTGTATGGCCAGCTTTATAACTATACTCTATCTATCTATCTATCTAGTAGACATGTGCGATTAGTTTCGTAGGAATCTCAAATTCGTACGAATTTCCCTAAATTCATACGTTCGGGAGGATCCGAAATACAAATTGCCATGTGTCCGAATTTTGTACGAAATACGAACTATTGTTTACGAATCCCCAGGAGGAAGTCAGCACAGCACAGGGATGGTGGGAGCCCCTCATCTAACGAAAATTCGTATTTCGGATAGGAAATTCTTCAACGGAATTTCGTATTTCGGATAAAAACCAAACTCCCATCAGCATCGACTTTCATATTGAGGTATATTTTTGCCTTTAAATTCATCGTAAAGAACATTCGTACAAGTTAACGAACCTAACAACAATTCGTATTTCGTACGAATTGAAATTGAATTTTGGACACGAAATATGAAGTACGAATTAATTTTAATACGAACCGTAACGGAACAGAACGAAACAAATCTATTGATGGCGCCCATGTCTACTATCTATCTATCTACAAGACCGAGCCATGGGTGGCTGCAAAGGGGATGTAGACTGACCCAGGAAACCGAAGACCAGTTTTTGCATTGCTAAAGAGGTGCAGCAGAGGTGATCTCATAGTTTGTAAGGTTGAATAAAGACACCAGTCCATCCAGTACAACCTGAGTGAGTGTCTACAATTGTCCCTATCCCTGTACATCGCACACTCACATTGGTCCCTACCCTCAAGGAGCCCACAATCCAAGGTCCCCATTCATATACTAGGGTCAATTTTGGACAGAAGCCAATTAACCTACCTGCATGTCTTTGGATTGTGGGAGGAAACTGGAGCACCCAGAGGAAACCCACGCAGGCACAGGGAGAACATGCAAACTCCAGGCAGGTAGTGTCCTGGTTGGGATTTGAACCAGCGACCCTTCTTACTGCTAGGTGAGAGTGCTACCCACTACACCACTGTGCCGCCCCAATAAACTATGAACTCTTTTATGAATCTGAACAATCCATTCAGCATTTTTCTGCAAATTGTACCATATGCTAGAGGACATAGGTGGTGACCTTGAGGAGCAGTGTATAAATAACATTTCCAATATCGGCAACAAAAAGAAGTGGCAGGCCACCCCCCAGTTGTCCAACACTGCCTCTCAAGATACATTTGTGTACCCTGGGACAATTCATGGTTCACCTTCTGGACCTCTTGACCCCACCTACCATGGTGCTCCTGGGACATGCCTGTCCCCACCTCCTCCCTCCCTCATGGAGACACCAGGACTCCCCAACATTCACCCCCAATCCCAATGCCCAAGGCATTATTCAAAGGGGGGTAATTATGCCATTTACCAAAAACTTTAACCTTGTTATTTTTTTGTTGGCTTTTATGGAATATTTTTTGTAAATTTTTTTGGAGAAGTTCTTTTTGAAAAAGTAGATTGTTTTAAAATATATATATACAGATATATATATATATATATATATATATATATATATATATATATATATATATATATATATATATATATATATATATATATTAGCAAAATGAATAAATAAAATGTAATATTTATCTTGCCATAGATGCAGATGCTCTCTTGTGTTGAGATGTGTGCTTTTTACCACCCACAGAAGAAAATACTGCATCACAATTTATTTTTTCTGTGTGGGATAATAATGCAGAAGTCCCCCTCCCCCACTCCCCAGAGTGATTTGTGGAACAATGCTTGTAAGCACTAACGCGTCTAAACGTGTGCAAAATGCATCAAAAAGAGCATATTTTCTGCTATGGTTTCCTGCCAAGACTTCAGGCGCCAAGATGAGCTTTTCAAAACATCCAGTGTTCATAAGGGCTTAGTAGGATGGAATTTTCACTTTTTTGCTATGTCATATTGAAAAAAAGGAGTTGAATCTTCTGTGAAAAACGTTTGTTGTGAAAGAGTGTGTTTGATAATAAATTTAGCAGTGCATCAACCCAGGACAGGGCCTCTGAGAACAGGGGGATTCCTTTCCTGGGAAATCAACCAGTAATCTAACCGAAGTAGTTTGAAGCAAACTACTGCAGCCAGCATATAACATTAACAGTGAGTATATAGATGCACACTAGCATGGAAATAATACAAGCTTTATATAAGGAAAAAGTAAATAAAAAAAGTACATACATCCAATGTACAAACAGGTATTACCAACAAAGGGTCCAAGAAGAGTCCTGGTGGATATCCAGGAATATATAATTATTAATAAAGATACCTCTAGATTAATGTCCATCATTCTGTCAGAGACCTGAAGACAAGATCAGCAGTATTGGGGAAATCCTCAAACTTTTGTCCAACCAGCCTGGAATGCAGATTCTCACCCTCAGAAACCGTGGTGTGACACTGGTGCTCAGTGTCAGCCTATCTACTCTGCGTCTTAGTCCCTAGTAGTTTACATTCTGTCATGCAACTGGACTTATAACTAACAGAATTGGCCATTGGATGCCTAACTTGGTTCTAACCTTTGCTAGTTATTCAGTGCTAAGCTAAAACGATCTATAGAGTCCCAGGCCAGAAGGGACCGGTTTACCTATAAATAACAGGATCTGCATATAAACTTTATTGCAAAAAACAGGGTCACCTGTATAAAAATATACTGCAAGTTGACCACTGCACATATTCAGTAGCACAAACCCAGCAATCTGGGACTGTACATGTGACATAATAACAATAGGACAGAGATAAGTCTGTCACAAGGATTGAGATATACAATCAAAAAGCTATGGGTAACTGCAGTTAAACTGTTATAATATGGGAAAACTTGCCTAATAATCTCTGCTTCTGGTCTGGGTAAAGATACAGCAGCTGTAGAAGCCCCTGTGTGTATAAGGCCATGTGGTTCAGTTCTCTGTCTCTCTCTCCACTTCCTCCTTCTGGGGTTTCTGACCCAGGCAAACAGAGACCAGAGTGATGTACATAAATAATGACTGTGAATATTAGGTAGCAGAACCACTTACAGATGGTAGAGGGTAGCAGATGCCTACACATGTTATAAAAATAAATCTAATTGTTTCTAATTGCAATATCATGGAGATCCACGGGTAGACTATAGGTTAAAGAGTTTGATCATTTGTTGATTTGTGCAGCAGTTTGTGAACTTGCCAAATAAACAAATTATTAGAAATATTTATTCCCTTGTGATCTTTCTGATTAACAACACTAATTTCCCATCAAGGACATTGGCACAAGCAACAATTTATAACTGTCATTAGTAGGGATGGGCCGAACGGACCCCTGTTCTGTTCGCACCAGAACTTTCGAAAACAGGGAAAGTTCGTACCCGAATAACAAACCCCATTAAAGTCAATGGGACCCGAACATCAAAAATCAAAAGTGCCCATTTTGAAGGCTTATATGCAAGTAATTGGGTATACAGTGGTTATAGGGGTCCAGGTCCTGCCCTGGGGGACATGTATGGATGTATGGATTGTCTTGTGCATGTGTAGCTCCCCTTAACAGTGTTGCTAGAATGCTAGAGTTTTTGTGTTAGTGTAGGTGAATTTTTAGGCTTGGCTAGCAGCCTGTGGGTTTTTTTTTTCTGGTTTGGGCAGAGATCCAGGGAGAGCTGGATGACTTACAGGCAGCATCACTGTTCTATGTACACTCAATGTGATGATTGATGATTGGGATACTACCATATATAGATATTTTGAATTTTGCGGCTTATCGCTTGCGTTTATGTTAATGTATCTTTCCCATTTTTGTTTCTTGCCAAATAGGCTAGTCATGTTTATATATTATTTTTTTATACAAGTCTTACTGGCCATGATCACCATTTGACATAATAATCCTTGCTTTTTTCCCAATACTGGCTTTAATTCAAGATTCATTACTTGCCAGTTATGCCCTTGTTTGATTCATTGTAACAATTATTTCCCGGTGTATGTTTGAGCTTCGGTACTGCTTGCCAATCCACTAAGGGTTATCTCTTTGCTCTCATCCTCTTTTACTAATATTGTTGCTTTATTTTGTTTTTCAATTTTGTTTGCCAATTTTCAGTATGGCGGACCAGGCTTCACTGGCCTGCCATGTCAAAACATTCTGTGTCCCATTCCTCATCTCAGAACGAGGCTTGTTATTGATATTGTGTATATATACTTGATGCGTCAGTGCATCGCCCGTGCCCCAGACTACATCAGTTTTATGACAAAATGCTCGTTGGGTGGACAGGATGTGCTGACGTCATCGCGTTGAGACTCTCTGAGCAAACGGGCATTTGCATGCCAGCCGGCCTTTTATGATATGCTGTTTTACTCCGAAAATTTGTAAGTGCAACTTTTAGATTCTTTTTGTAATAAACATGCCTACCAGTTTTACACTATGGGAAGCTCCCTCTTATTTCTTTCTGGGTGAGACCTGCTATATATGCAAGTCTTTGGAATATCCTACTGGTTTACTGGCTGCAGTGTGTTCCTGTGTCTGACGCTCTACTTACTTACCCCGAGTCCTCCTGGATAAAGGCCCTGGCTGGGCGTTTAGCCGCAAGCTTTTGTTGCTTGCCTTTTGGTAAGCGTGAAACCTTTACGGTGTTCAACACTTATTGGTGAAGGAAGACTGCATGTTTATCACCTATATTCGTTTTTATAGGCGTTCATATCACTAATGAGAGACTTTTTGGATGTTATTTTTGATTTGCACATTTATTCACATCTTGTCATTATATGTTTTTGATATTTTTATCAATTGTGTGTTATCTATTTTTTGTCATATTTATGCATATATATCAGATTTTTTTGCACTAGTTTATCACTGGTGGGTTCATTGTTAGTGCAACTATTACTTTTTACATTTTGAATATATATGTGTATTCCATATATTAGTTGCTGCTCTTTAGGTTAGAATTAAATTTTTGCCACGAGCGCGGTATTTCCCTCTTTCCAATATTAGCATCATTGAGACCTCCCCCCTACTTCTAGAATGTACTGGAACCTTCTAATGGAAGGGGAAGTAAGGTGGTGTTGCCTGGAGTATTTTGAGGGCCCTGACCAATCCACAACAGAAGGGTTGGCAGGGGGCAAGCCTCCTCAAATACTCTGGGTAGTCCAGCAGGGGCAGTGTGTTGAGTTTGGTTGGAAGATGGAGATTAAATGTTAGGCTGTTGGGGCCTTTGAGAGTAGCTCTCCAGTCTAGTGGATGAACTTAGGTCTGGGCTCGGGTGCGGAAGGGACCCCTCTTGATGACACACAAGGGGATCCTGACCAGGAGGCACGGGAGCAAGGAGAGGACAGCAGGAGAACACTGCCAGGCATATCTCAAGGTTTGAAGACAGCTACGTGGGCTGGTGAGTGATACAGTCAGAGGACTGAAGGGACTAGGTGCAAGCAGTCTGGGAGGACTATGAAGAAGTAGTCAGGAGGGCTAGTGAAAGGGGCAGCTGCAGACAGGCAGGTTGGTAGTGCCTGAAAGGGTGGTACTGGGAGGAGAAGCCACAGAGAAGGACAGCTAGCACCAAAGACCTCTCTACTTTTGCTACACAAATGGGACACCAGTCCCTGCCCGCAAAGGGCATTCTTGAGGATCTAACTGAGTCTGTGTTAGATCAAACCAGCTGTGCTAGCTGGTCCTGGGAGTAGTAGTTCTACAAGCAAGTATGCTGGAGGTAGAAGAGTATGTATATAGGCTGAAGAGTTCTACTCATCAAGTGGGCATCCCATATTAACCCTTCCCCATCCAAGTTCAAATTCCCCTAATAAAAAAACAAAAAAAACAAGGCTGCAAGGACTGTTTTTTGACTCCAGAATGTATGGAAGGTTAATGTGCCTGGCTGTGCAGGGTGGGAGGTAACCAACATTCACCAGCGGCTCTTACGGGGGGTAGCAATACACATGTATCACCGGATGCCCTGTCAGAGTGTCCTATTTCTATTATGCTTTTGTGAACTCAATAGTTCCCCTTTATACTTTGTCAAAAGAATTGTTTGTATTTGATAAATATTTGTGTGAGTTGTGCTTCAAAAATCCTGCTTCTATACAAAACTTCCTTTTTTCTAACAGTGTATAGATGAGACTTCCCGTATTGCAACCATACATAGACTTTTTTAATCCCCTACATTTTCTATTGCACATTCTCTTTTACTCTATACTACTATGTAGGAAAGTTTGGGGAGGACAGTTGTTTCATTTAAAATACATTGGCTCCCTCTTCTGACGATAAAATGTTTCAGCGCCCTGTTACCTTACAATCAAAGTCCTGTTTGCATATTACACTTTTTTAGCTTTTAAACTTTACTGCATTGTAGAGGATTAATTGAATCCTGGTAACTGAATGGTAGAACACACATCAGTAATTCCAAATACTAATTTAGTATAGATACACATTTATCTCTCATGTACCACCATACTTAACTTTTAGGGTTGGTTTACACCATAAAAACACACTCCAGATCCGTTACGGATGCTTTACTGCATGCACATTTTTACTATGTTTTTGATGCATTCGATTGAATTTATGCATTTTCAGATGCATTCCAGATGCTTTTTTTCTTATTTCCCCGTTTTTTTTTTCAATGTACCCGGGTGCGGTGCATTTTTATGCATTTTTGATGCGTTCTAGTGCATTTGAGTGCATTTTTTACCGTGTTCCAGTACAGTCCAGTACTGCGTTCCAGTACAGTCTAGTACAGTCCAGTACTGCGTTCCAGTACTGCGTTCCAGTACAGTCCAGTACAGTCCAGTACTGCGTTCCAGTACAGTCCAGTGCATGAAAATTGCAGCATGTTCAACTTTTTTTTTTATGGATCTGGAATGCCCTGGAACTGACTATACTGATATGAACAATGCCATTGGAAATGTCACCACGGTTTCCTGATTTGTGCATGCCACATGGTCCTTTGGTGCTTGCAGGGATCCTTAGTCCTCTTCATTTCTCTGTTTGGACTTTTATTGGACTGTTTTTAGATAATTTTTATGTGTTGAACTTTGTTTTGTAATATGATAATTATGTGATGATCTTTTGTGCTAGCCACATTAGGTGTTTAGATTACTATTTATTATTTTATTGGGCTGATTGATTTATTTATTTTAATTGGAATTTATATAACCTACATTCCATGCATTTTTGATGCAGAAAACAAATGCACTGGACTGCAAAAAAAAAACGTTTTTATTTATTTTCATTTTGGATAGTGTAAGGGCCATTTCACACCGCATGCGGCCCAGCTCATTTATTTCTGCATCAAAAACGCATTGAAAGTAGGTTATATGGTTTCCAAAGACATCGTTCACACTAGTGCGATTGATTCCAGGGCTTTACAGTTCCAGAAAAAAAGTAGAACATGCTGCATTTTTCCTGCACTGAACTGTACTGGAAGGCAGGAAAACACATCAAAAACACAACGGAATGCATTGGAACGCATGTAAATGCACCAGAATGCACCAAAAATGCATAAAAAATGTGAATGCAAAACACATCCTCGCATGCGCAGTAGGAAGAAACCAGTCATGAAGCCAGAAGGCTTCACTGTCGGGTTCCCTTACCTAAGATGCAGGTGTTTGCACCCTAAGCCGATTGAAGAATTGGCTCGGGAAAGAGATCACTGGAACCCTGGGCAGGTAAGTGTCCTTATATTAAAAGTCTGCAACTACAGTATTTGTTGCTGTTGATTTTTAATTTTTGGGGGAAGCCTGGAGCTTCTCTTTATCATCTCATGGCAGACAAACACATATAGTGAATCCTGTGGAAATTAGTGGTAGTTTTAATAGCATATAAAAAAAACACCAGATTAATTAACAGTGTAGAAATGTTAAAGTGGAGATGACATCACCCAGTTATATTATGTACTGGATTGGTCTCTAGATGGAGCACTTTGCTTACTGGAAAGTTTACAGTGTTCAGAAAAATAAATAAATAATTAAACCTTTAGATCCGATTCCCTCCAGGAATCACGCATGCTCCTGTGTAATTCCTGTGCAATTTGAGTGCAATATGTTCATTTTGAATAGGCTGAAAGCACACTGAATCACACCACGCATGCACTTCTTTTAAAAACACACTGCATTCACATTGCATGGTACATTGATGGTCCAGACCAGTGATCCGGTGAAAGCAAACACACTGTGTTTGCTATCTGCCTTTGGGGTGTCAATAACGTTACACTGACACCCACTGCAGACCACAGAGACAGCATAACTTGAATGCAGTGAGAGAAACGCACACAGCATGCAGATTTCTAGCAATACATTCCTGTCTGAATCAAGGCCCATTCACACCAAATGAAATTGGATGCATTTTTGACTTCATTCCAGCTGCACGGACAGTCCAAAATCCAGGTTATCTTATGGGCCTCATTCACTCTAATGCAGTGCGGTGCCGTTCAGTGAATAAGTACAGCAAGCTGCGCTTTTGTGCACTGCAAATTCACAGAAACGTACACAAATGCATTTAAATGCACAAAAATGCACTGCAACACAGGCAGTGTACATAAAAACCTAAAGAACAAAGAAGATGGAAATTACCTCAAAGGAAATGCAAGCTTATGAAAATTGTATTGCAAATGTGTGTAAAAGACGCACATCAAATGCACGTTATTGCCCATGCAAAACATGTGGTTAGTCCCGGTTCACGCTTGTGCGATACGGGAACCAGCGCTATTCCAGTGCGGGTTCCCCCATCGCATTTCACTCGCAGGCAGTTCACACTGCTCTCTGCAAACCGTTGCGGGTGTCAATGTAAAGTTAATGACACCCCCAAATTGGTTTGCAGTGAGAACTGTGAAAGGGGGCAGGAATCTTATCATATAGGTGTAAACACCCATGTAAACTCATTCCAGTGCGGACCAAAAAAAGGTCCTGCACCCGAATAAATTGTGCCCCTTTTTTATCATTCTTCCAGATTCATTTGGGAGCCCTTTCCCCCTTGTGATCCTCTCAACTGCCCTTCAAACTGCCAATGCAAATGTCTACTTTCTGTAATGCCAAAGTGTGTGACTTCTTTATAACACATGAGATGTATCACAGGGACAGGTTACTTCTGTACAGTCACTGGGGGCATTAACATTTGTATATGCACAGGATTTATTATTACTAGAATATTATTATTTTCTGCCTAGCTGCTCTATTCAAATAATTCGTACTACAGTATGGGAATTAAACAGGATCTATGAATGGAGGATGGGTCCATTAATAGATCCTATTAATGTTCACTGCCATGACCACTAATGTGGGGGGGGGGGGGGGGGGTAAACTTTTACTGCCATGACAACCAATGCAGGGGGATGGGGGTTATTCTTCACTGCCAAGACCACCGAGGCAGGTGGGGTGGAGGAGTTACCTTTTATTGCCATTGACCGCCAATGCAAGATGGTGAAAGGGGGAAACTTTACTACCAGTGATAAATAAGGTGAGGGGGGGTTTTTAGTACTGACACCATTGCTGGAGGCACTTATTGCAGCCACTGACACCGATTTTGGTGGTTAGTATTGCACTAACTGACATCATTGCTATGGGTTACTATTGCGTCCATACCAATTTTGAGGGTTATTATTGCACCCATTGATACCAATGTTGAGGGTTATTATTGCATCTACTGGCTGACACCAATGCTGGGGGTTATTATTGCATCCACTATCCCCAATGTTGGGGGCTTTTATTGTGTCCATTGATATCAGTGCTAGGGTTTTTTTTCTGTGCCCACTGACATTGATGCTGAGGTTTATTATAGCATTCTGCGGCAAACTCCATGCACTCATTGTCATCAATGCTGGGGCTTGTTAGACACCCACTGACACCAATGATGGGGAGTTAATATTGCATCCACTGACACCATTGCTGAGGGTTGTTACTACAGCCACTGAAACCAATTCTGGGCTTATTGTACTCCAACTTCTTCTGTTTGCATTACCATACACTGCAAAAAATGCAGAAGGACCAAAATTTTGGGGTGTTGACGTTTGTTATAGGCCATTCAATTTGAATGAGCTGCCTAACCTGATGTGCTGCTAATGTGAAAATTGCTAAAAGTTTTGGGGGCCGCACTTTAGGACCTCTATCATTTTCAAGTTGACCACCACTGCACTAGAGGCCCGACATGTACCAAGAGACTTCTACCATCATCTTAAAGTTTTAAAGTCTTTTTTTTTTATTTTAATAACAAATACGTTATACTTAATGTATCTGCTCCTCTTCTGGGGCTTCTCTTCTTCTCAGTGAGTCCCCATAGGAAGCCGCTTCCGAGCCAGGCTGTGTATGTCCATTGACACACACCGCACAGCCTGCCCCCTCACACCCTCCTCACAGGAATTGATTGTGAGAGCAGAGGTAGAGCTGCTACAGACAGGCACAGAGCTAGATCCAGTTAGGCCTGGGCTAAGTAATTAGGGGAGTGAAGGGATCAATACTACTACTAGAACATTTTTTACCTTAATGCGGAGGGGGGGGGGGGGGACTGTCTACCTTTAGGGTGTCTGCAGTTGGAAAGGTTGTTTTATTCAGATCTTTATTGCTTCAGGTATATATCATACACAGCATGTTTCCAACCACACACCACTCCATCTAGATCAGTGATGGCGAACCTTGGCACGCCACATGTTTCCCATGATGCTCAACTACACTGCAGAGTGCATGAGCATCATGGGAAATGTAGTTTTAAAACGTCTGGGGTGCCAAGGTTCGCCATCACTGAACTAGATCTTTCCATACCTTGTTTCAGTCCAAAAATCATAACTATGGTAAGACAGATGCAAACTGACCATTGACCCTCTACACTTACCATAATAGTGTATGCCATATTAAATAACCAGACAACACCCTTTTTTGCAGTAAAATTGGCCATACCAGCTATTTATTAACAAATAACCATAAACATTTTACTTACAAACAATAATCGCCCAGTTAGATTTTAACCATGTTGTTGATCTTTGAAGGCACTGAAAAGCCCCCAAATTGACTTGGTATCAGCATGACTATACAAGGTCCCCAGTCGCAGCACACCGACTCAAGGACGATATCAACTCTAAACCTTCCAACGCTGATACCCATATCCAAATGCCCAGTTAAACCTCGGTTAACTGGCCTCTTACAGAGGACCCCATACCATAGATGGTTCCCCACTATGCCATATTGGTATTAATTTAGAAGGCTTCCAAAGATCCCAATCGCCACACCACTAAAATAGTCACTGCCAGATGTCCATTCCACAAAACAAAGAGCGGGAGGGTGGGAAGCTGATTCTTCGTCCGGTGACTTCCAACTGACCACCAGACACTTGGCACCTCCCTACTTAACCTACAAACCCCTCCTTGGCACCCCCACCAAACTGACCAACACAAAACACCGGGCAAACCCCTTGTGTCCTGATTACCCTGCTACCCTGTCATGCCGGCCTTACGCCTATTTCTGTTTCTTTTTGATACAGGCTTCTCTTGACTATGGTAAGACAGGTGCAAACTGACCATTGACCCTCTACACCTACCATAATATTGTATGCCATATTAAATAACCAGAGGACAATCTTTTTTGGAGTAAAATTGTCCGTACTGGCCATTTATTAACAAATAACCATAAACGTTTTATTTACAAACAATAATCTCCCAGATAGATCTTAACCATGTTGTTGATCTTTAAAGGCACTGAAAAGACCCCAAATTGACTTAGTATCAGCGTGACAACACAAGATCCCCAGACACAGCACACTGACTCAAGGACAATACCAACTCGCCACCTTCCAACGCTGATACCCATATCCAAATGCCCAGTTAAACCTCGTTTAACTGGCATCTTACTGAAGACCCCATACCATAGATGGTTCCCCACTATACTGTATTGGTATTAATTTAGAAGGCCTCCAAAGATCCCAACCGCCACAGCACACAGGTGTAAAGCGTTACACCTGTGGGCGCCCCACAAAATGCAGGGCTTGTTGGATTTCATCCTGCAAGCCCAGGAACCAAAAATCAATGCCCACTGCGTTAAGATGAACGCCATCCCCCTCAAGTAGTGACTAGTATCAACCTCCAAGTCCCGGTGCCTGACCACAAAACCACCATTACGTGTCATAATGCGGGCCTTGTTGACCTTTTCCACCGACCTAGCCTAGTGCCAAGAATTACAACTGACAATGCCCGACCATACAAGGGGGAAAATCATGGAGGATAGACACAGAAAAACAGCAAATGACAAGCCCGGATGACCTAAACCAAATGAGGGTGTATGTGAAGCTTGAATCGGTCAGATTCCCATCGCCCAATGTGCTTTATAATTGAAGTCTCCAATCTCCACCGGGCGGCCTCAGTGGCAGCCCTGATGCGAAAGAAATGAGAGTAATAAGTCAGGTAGTCATAACCCGCTGCCCCTAGACATCGGCAGAACACCGAGCTAAACTGATTTCATCCTGCAAGCCCAGGAACCAAAAATCAATGCCCACTGCGTTAAGATGAATGCCACCCCCCTCAAGTAGTGACTAGTATCAACCTCCAAGTCCCGGTGCCTGACCACAAAACCACCATTACATGTCATAATGCGGGCCATGTTGTACTTCTTGGCACTAGGCTAGGTCGGTGGAAAAGGTCAACTGACAATACCCGACCATACAAGGGGGAAAATACATGCAGATATGAAGGACATCAAATTTAATGTCCCGAACCAAATGCCGCATGGACCAAACTCCTAAATCGTTGCCTCCGATGTGCAGTACCAAGACGTCCGGGGCCCAATCCAGGCAAGCATACTTATGTGTCTCAGACAAAGCCTGCTCCACAACATGCCTAGGACCCAGATCCAAAGGACCACAGACACCTAACTAGCGGCCATTGGGCCGAACATCTGCCCCTTTTGCCCCCCAAAAAACAAAGGATTGTCCCACGATCCACGCAAGACCAGCTGCATCATCTGAAAGAAAATTGTGGGAACATAGAAATAAAATAAAACAATCATGGAGGATAGACACAGAAAAACAGCAAATGACAAGCCCAGATGACCTAATCCAAATGAGGGTGTATGTAAAGCTTGAATCGGTCAGATTCCCATCGCCCAATGCGCTTTATAATTGAAGTCTCCAATCTCCACTGGGCAGCCTCAGTGGTAGCCCTGATGTGAAAGAAATGGAAGTAATAAGTCAGGTAGTCATAACCCGCTGCCCCCAGACATCGGCAGAACACCGAGCTAAACTGATTTCATCCTGCAAGCCCAGGAACCAAAAATCAATGCCCACTGCGTTAAGATGAACGCCATCCCCCTCAAGTAGTGACTAGTATCAACCTCCAAGTCCCGGTGCCTGACCCCAAAACCACCATTACATGTCATAATGCGGGCCTTGTTGACCTTTTCCACCGACCTAGCCTAGTGCCAAGAAGTACAACTGACAATGCCCGACCATACATGGGGGAAAATCATGGAGGATAGACACAGAAAAACAGCAAATGACAAGCCCGCATGACCTAAACCAAATGAGGGTGTATGTAAAGCTTGAATCTGTCAGATTCCCATCGCCCAATGCGCTTTATAATTGAAGTCTCCAATCTCCACCGGGCGGCCTCAGTGGCAGCCCTGATGCGAAAGAAATGAGAGTAATAAGTCAGGTAGTCATAACCCGCTGCCCCTAGACATCGGCAGAACACCGAGCTAAACTGATTTCATCCTGCAAGCCCAGGAACCAAAAATCAATGCCCACTGCTTTAAGATGAACGCCATCCCCCTCAAGTAGGGACTAGTATCAACCTCCAAGTCCCGGTGCCTGACCACAAAACCACCATTACGTGTCATAATGCGGGCCATGTTGACCTTTTCCACCGACCTAGCCTAGTGCCAAGAAGTACAACTGACAATGCCCGACCATACAAGGGGGAAAATCCATGCAGATATGAAAGACATCAAATTTAATGTCCCGAACCAAATGCCGCATGGACCAAACTCCTAAATCGTTGCCTCCGATGTGCAGTACCAAGATGTCCGGGGCACAATCCAGGCAAGCATACTTATGTGTCTCAGACAAAGCCTGCGCCACAACATGCCTGGGACCCCGATCCAAAGGACCACAGACACCTAACTAGCGGTCATTGGGCCGAACATCTGCCCCTTTTGCCCCCCAAAAAACAAAGGATTGTCCCACGATCCACACAAGACCAGCTACATCATCTGAAAGAAAATTGTGGGAACATAGAAATAAAATAAAACAATCATGGAGGATAGACACAGAAAAACAGCAAATGACAAGCCCGCATGACCTAAACCAAATGAGGGTGTATGTAAAGCTTGAATCGGTCAGATTCCCATCGCCCAATGCGCTTTATAATTGAAGTCTCCAATCTCCACTGGGCGGCCTCAGTGGCAGCCCTGATGCGAAAGAAATGAGAGTAATAAGTCAGGTAGTCACAACCCGCTGCCCCTAGACATTGGCAGAACACCGAACTAAACTGAAACACAGATAAGGACAACCCATCCCGGTGCACTAAAAAGGATCCCCCAACCATTGTGCTCCTGAACAGCAGCCACAAGGAAAAGGGAAGCCCCAGGGACCCTATAGATAAGTAAATACTTAACCCGCCCCAACGAGTCTGTTTTCGACTGGCAAAGAAAGAGAGCCACTGAAGTACTTCCACAAAGATCGTCACCTACCAGAAGTCTCCCTTGAGCTGATCGAGAAGGGATAACCAATTCACCCACCCTAAAAGCCCCATAGAAGGCCAATGTGAATGCCGCCCTAAACAAACAGGCCTCGTAGTTAGAAATGCACACTGAACTTATCTGCAGAAGCAACTGCTGCAAATGGAGAAAGTGACCCGGCGCTGTTTGTCCCGCTTCTTGGTACCTTTTCTATACCCCTTCAAGGCCTGTCTCACCATAAAAAAACTTTTGTAAAATCACAGCCCCTCCATAAGTTTAAACCGAAAAGCTAAACCCGCTATCTTGCAATTCATCACCGAAACGGACAAACTCTTCTCATAATTCAAGCAAATAAAATACAGCAACACCGTAACCAGCCCCTCACCAGTAACTTCACCTACCCGCTTCAATAGCCCAAACCACTCCTGCCAAACCTTTGCATATGCAGACCATGTACCCCCACTAATGGAATTCTGGATCAATCCTATGGCGAATCCAGTGCAATTAGCCACAGCTGCTGGCAACATGGATATCCGTGCTGCTCTCCTGGTGCCAATCTGTCCCACTGAAACCGAGACAAAGCATCAGCATTAGTCATTCCTGGAATATGTACTACACACATAAAAATATTTCATTGCAGACAACGCAACACCAGGTGCCCCAACAGGTGTACAAGCGGTGCTGACAAAGCCAACACTTGGTTGATGACCTGAGCCACTCCCAAATTGTCACAATGGAGACGGATCTTTCTATCACGAAATAACTCATCCCAGATCTCCTCCATGACAATAACTGTAAACAGTTCCAGCAGAACAATATTTTTGAGAAAGCTCGCCCCCCGCCAGTCATCCGACCAGTGCTCTGCACTCACAGTCCCTTCCATCCAAAGCGAACAGCCATTAAAGGAGTCCAGGAAAACATGCCAAATGCGAAGATCCTCCCTGTGATCCCACATCAGTGTAATGAAATGAGTAGGAGAAGAGACGCCCCCCATTGCAGCCAACAAACAGCGACAAAACACCCTCCTCATAGGTAGGATCCTGAACGCAAAGTTCAACTTTCCCAAAAATTAGATTTTGCACTTACCTATCACCAAGCGGATCTCTGACTGCAGAGCAATAAACTTGTCATTCAGCAACCGACATTCCTTTGCCTGGGAATCCATAACTATACCCAGAAAGCTAAGCTTGACCACTGGGCCAACAGTCTTGTCAGGTGCAAGCGGTATACCAAAGCGTTCCGAAATATGTTGCAGAGTAGCCAGCAAGATGCCACACAACCTAGAGGAAGGACGGACAAAAAATCATCAATATAGTGAATGACGGAATTGATACCAGACACATCCCGCACCACCCATTCCACAAACTAACTGAAGGTCTCAAACAGGGAGCAAGAGATCCAACAGTCCATAGGCAGACAGCGGTCCTCATAAAAGGCATCCAGCCACTGACACCCCAGGAGATAAAAAATTTGCAGCTGAATTGGCAGCAGCCAAAAGGCCACCTCCACATCAGTTTTGGCCATGAGCGCACCCCGCCTGTAATGCCTTACCACAAAAAAAAGCGGCATCAAAGGAGGTATATGACACTGAACAGGCACCCGGGTCGATCACGTTATTAACTGAGCCCCCCTTAGGGAAGGAAAGGTGATGAATTAAACAAAATTTCTGGGGCTCCTTCTTGGGGATCACCCCCAATGGTGAAACCACAAAATGCATGAACGGGGGGAATGGAAAGGGGTCGCATGTGCACCCTAACACCACTTCCTTGCATAGTTTCTCAGAAACCACCAAAAGGGTGAAGCAGTGCTGAGCGCAAATTTTTGGACACTGGGGGAATGCGCGTAAGTGAACATGGAATCCAAAAACCCTCAGTAAAACCCATTTCCTGGAGCTGGGCAACTGCTAAGTCCGGGTACCTATTTAGGAATGGAATCATCCTTTCCACCCTCACACGGTCGTCCATTTTACCTGAAGCATCTCTGGAACGGCCTTTCCCTTATTTGAAGCGATCGTGTGACTGCCCCCGCAGCCGGAACACTCATGTTTGAAACGGCAACCGTTTCGAAACCTGCACACCCCCTCATTGTACTGCCAACAAAACCCACATCGTTCGGAGGACAGCTGTCCTGGGGCATCCGAACCTCCGGCCCTGGTGGGAAAAAACGCTGTAAAGGCCCACGTGACGACCTAGGCTTCATCCATAAGCTGATATTATTTGTTGTACCGGAACCACGCCTGACCCCCATAAACCCACTGAGCCTACCCAATGGCATTCAGATAGCAGAAAAGAGCAGAGCAGCTCTCGGGCTGTTTCTCTCCAATCACACTCGCTAAGATAGCAAACGCCTGTAGCCAGTCAACAAAGGAGTGGGGAATAAGGCGATACCAACACTTTTCTCTTTCCTACTTTTTGTGACTCGTCCGGTTTAACCCGGTTCAAATTGAACTTCTCTAGCGGTAGCAGGGAAACAATTTCAACATACTCACCCTTCCATATCTTGCCCGGCACCTTCGGCTTGAGATGCGCCCCCAAGGGGCCCTTAAAGCATACATACACCTCACACTTGGCTGCACCGCTCAAGCTAACGGTGTCCGAAACCTTACCCAACTCCGTTGCTGTATCAGCCTTAACCCTGCCTGGGCCCCCGCCATCACCCACCTACTGTACCCGTAATCCCGGCCGCTACAGACCCCAGAACAGTAGAAAACGAGGCCCCCACCCCCATCTGGCCGGGAACCCAGCCGGAAACTGGGGAAGCAGGTGCCATCCGAGCTCCGGGCCTTCTTCCCTGCAGTTCTCCCCGCTGCCCAGGGGTGCATGCGACTCTGCCCCCTGATCTGAGGACCCGTACATCATGGGAAGGAGGAGGGCCGCCGGCCACTACCCCTCTGGCCACTTCCTCACCGGGCTGCCTCCCTTACAGGAGCCTCACCAGGTGAGGTGACCGCATGCTCCTGTCTCCCGTGACATGCAGGCTGAACCGGGGGGGGGGGAAGCTGCACCACAATCCTTGCCTGAAGAGCTCCACCTATGACCAGGATTCCTCCCAGCACTGACACAGCCAGCGCAGTAGCAAGCTGTGCCTATGCGCCTGGCCGGTCCCCTGCAGGGGGGCTCCCATGGTGGCTCTGAGCTTTGGGGGAGGAGGGGGGTGAAAAGCGCTCGGGAGGGCATGACTTCCAAGCACGCCGGCCTCCAGTCTCGCCCAATGCAGAACTCTCCCCCTGCTGAAGCCAGGCTGTGCCCTTGGAGGCAGCAGCCGCTCTTAGTTGGGCTAAAAAAACTGTCCATATCACCAATGTCAAGCTCACAGAGCCAGGAAAGGCAGGCTGAAGCTGATTCTTCGTCTGGTGACCACAAGACACTTGGCACCTCCCTGCCTAACTTAAAAACCCACTCCTGGCCACCCCCATAAAACTGACCAACTCAAAACATCATGTTAACCTCTTGTGTCCTGATTGCCCTGCTACCCTGTCATGCCAGCCCTATGTCTTTTTCTGTTTCTTTTTGCTACAGGTGTCTCTTTTCATCAACATGTGCAGTGAGTCTGAATATGACGGTGTAGTCCACAGAGTTAGACCTGGTGCACTCAGTTACCAGCACTCAGTAGCATAGCTGGCCTGACATTACCCTTCTCTTCCTCAGCTATACAAATCTTTGCAAAGACACTTGGGAGGCAATGAGGAGCATTTTCGTTGAAACTAAAAGGCATTTTATGGAATTTCGAAAAATGATTAGTTACAAATGATAACATGCAGGGGTGTTAGACCATGAAGAGGTAAAAAGGTTAAGAATATACAGTAAATGGACTATAAAAGGACCAAGTATTGTTAATAATGAGCATCTATTGTCAATACTCTGGAAAAGCACAGCTAGGTTTAAAAGGCACCAATGATTTGCCCACATAGGACAAAGCAAAGGGTTCTCTTTAACGCCAAGCCCAACCTGTTTTTACTGCCTTTTACTTGCTTTACCTCTGATTGGTTCAGCCATCAGGAGTTAAAAGAGGTACTCCAGGGTAGGAGGAGTATCGAACTCTTTTTGCTTCAACCCACAATACAGCATGGGTGCCAATATTGCCACGTGATAAACTCTAATACTGTCACATGGGACAGGGAGAGTCTATAGCCCTTTGTAAGTTCCACTGAGAACTTACACGATTTCTCTTTTCACTCCTGCGTTGAACAGAATGGTGGTTGAGCAAAGGGAAGGTAGACATAAGCACCAACCTGCATAAGCAAGGCACCCTGAAAGTGCTCTAGCATTTATTTAGGAATGTTACAAGGTATGTATAGGGTAGAGCTTCACTACTTATAGTTGTATTACCTTACAGGCATACCCCACTTTTAAGTACACAATGGGGTTTATTTATTAAAGGTGAAAAGTGCAAAATCAGGCTCACTTCTGCATAGAATCCAATGAGCTTCTAACTCCAGCTTGTTCAATTAAGCTTTTGTAATTTGTCTATGAAGAAGTGAGCCTGATTTTGCACTTTTCAGCTTTAGTAAATAAACTCCACTGTGTACTTAAAAGTGGGGTATGCCTGTACTTGTATGACCACTCTGGATGGGTGAGAGGTACCATGTATGGGGTGGGTGGGGTGAGGAGAGTTGAACTGTCAGGAATGTCACATGAGTAGAGAAGAGGTGGCTAAGTATGTATGCTATCAGAGCGGGAGGTGAGGTGGTTAATGGGGTAAGGGTGGGGGTGGTGAACCTTTCCAACCATGCCAAAACCTGCTATGCTGGCCAAGCCAATGTATCCAGCTCTGTAGCATTTCGGGTAAGGGGTAGGCATCATACCAGTGACAGCAAAGGCATCTTCCTGGAGGATGGCTTACTGTACTCCTTGGATGGAAAGAATACAAAAAATGTGCTTTAGCTCATTTATCTATTTAATACAATACCTAAACTTAATGTAACAATATATTTCCTCCATATGTATTCAGACATAGCAATTTATACATTTTATATTTTACCGGAAAAACTGCTGGTTTAATGATTGTTTTAATCCATGACAAGTAATGTATATCTTATAAAAACAGTAATGGCATGAAACAAAACTAGTCATAAGTCATAACATATTGGTGAACACAAACAATAATATTTAGCTGTCTCTTGGTACAAATTACAGCCTGTCTAGTCTTGTCTAAACTCCATATCTTCCTGTCTGGGTTTTTTTTTTACCTGTCTATCATTTAAGTATGCCAGAGTTTTTCCTATACTACCCAATTTATAAGGCACAGTTTATGATTTTTATAGTCAGAGCTTCATTTTAGCATCATTTTTTCATTGTGTTTGTTTCTGAACTGCAAACCAAACTATGTCTTGTACAATGTAAAGTGTATCTATAGTCAAAACTTTGTGAATAGAGTAGGTAATAGTTAAAGTGACCCTGTGACAACACACATACTCCCCAGTGGTCCCAAATTCTGCAGGACTCTCACAAGAATTTAGCACAAACCTAGCACCCTTGAGGTAAGTGGTAGGCACCCTTGGGCCATGTCCTGGAGTTCAGCACCAAAACACTTATGCCCCATACACACGGTCAGATTTTTCGACGGAAAATGTGCAATTAGATCATGTTGTCGGAAAATCCGATCATGTGTAGACTCCATCACATTTTTCCGTCTGAATTTCCGAAGCACAAAGTTTGAAATTTTCCGACAACAAAATCCAATCGTGTAAATTCCGTTCGTGTGTAGACAAGTCTGACGCACAAAGTTCCACACATGCTCAGAATAAATTACAAGATGGAAGTGCTCAGTCTAGTAAAATTAGCATTCGTAATGGATATAGCACATTCGTCACGTTTCAATGTTAAAAATTGTTTAATGCAGCACATTCTCTTTTTCTTTATAATGCTAGAAGAATGAAGTTGTTTTGCTGCTCATATTCACACAAACTTCTTTCTTTATTATTTCTCCTTATTTCATGAATTTTATTTTTTTATTCGTCAGATCTCCCGAATCATTTTTTATTTTTATGTTTTAATATTTTTTTTATTTTGTGTTTTTTTTTTAATCAAGATCTCCTGTTTGTTTTTATTTTGGTGATCTCCATAATTTTTTTATGTGTTTTGTGTGTCAACTTACCACAACACCATTATTATCTTTTTATTTTATTGTTTTATTTTTTAATCTCGAGGAGGTTGTTTGGTGTTGGTGTCCCTTGTTAATTTGACTTTGTATTTTTGAAAGGTACCTGCCTACTCACAAATAAATTGTCCTTTTTTTAAGTAAAACACATAGGCAAGTATTTCTTTAACAACAAAAATTCTTTATTAAGGGTCATAACCAAATAAAGAGGAAGGCAATGCTGGAGAAACTGGTGAAATTGGCGAAGCCTTTGGCCCCCAGGGCACACATCAATTATTTAAAGGCAAAATTGGTGGCCTGAGGAGTCCATATATAAGGGAGTGCAATCTGGTTCAGATGTCCAAGAGATCAGGAACAGCACCAGATGACATCTATGTCTCAGGCTGTGGTCATACAAGAGCCTGCATCTTTTGTCAGACCAGACTGAACCCAGGTCATCACTATCTTGTCTTCCTTTCACTCTTCCACAGGCTCTTCCTTCCAGGCTGTGGCTGTGGTGTTGGAGGTGTGGCAGAAGGAAGAGGAGGAGGAGGAGGCTGGTCCAACTCACACAGGTGGGTTTTTGGGTGATTTCGCTCCTCAACACCTTGTTTAGTGTAAGGTAAATGAGTTCCTCACACATGAGGCGTTGCCGCTTTTCTCCAGTTTTCAAGCAGCCAAGGATGTAAAGGCCTATTAATGAATGGGAGTGGTCTTGAGGGACACAGAAGCCTCCCCAATCAGCCTGACCCCTGACGTTCTTTCTAGTCTATTCCCCGCCCCTACTCTTTTGGCGCAGTGGGGAGAGCACATGCTGGAGACACAGCAGGTGCGTGCTAATAACAGCAACGAGGAGGACAAGGAAAGCCCAGCGCTAGAAACATCCCAATCCCGGAGGAGAAGATTAAAGGCCTCAAATAAGTCTTTTGTAGAGATTTGGGGATGGTGGACATCTTGAAGAGGAACGACTATGATGGGAAGTATGGACCTTACCCAAACCCAAATATCAGAAAGGCCAAGATCATGACTAAAGTTGTGAAGAGTCTGCAGAAGAATTTTGGGGTACGACGATCCAAGGATCAATTGAGGAAACACTGGTTAGACCTGAAACTGAAGGAGCACGAACTCTATAGAAAGATCAAGTGAGTTCTTCAGTAGTTGTCGTGTATTCATATTATTATTATTGCTTGAATACTGCTCCAAGTGCTTTTCTTTACTGTTGTACAGTTTAAAATGGCCACTTTCATGTTCATGGGTTCAATCAGTCATAGCAAACATTGTTCGTTCGCCCACTTAAAATACAATATTTTGGCAAGTTGCAGTTAACTACATTTGTTCAGGCCTAGTTCTAGTCAAAGGAAGTCTGTTGTCTAGAGGGGTTTGTAACTAGAATGAAATGCAAACTTGATTCAGGAGCACTAGTGTGGGACACCAGAAAACCCTTTTTATTAGGGTGTCTCCTAATAATGTTTTCAGCTTTGAACTCTGCCAAAAAAGACAATTGTACGACACTTCAAAGCAAAGTTTTATATTCCTATTTCTGCCCTCAAATATCGGTGTGCTAAGTATACCTTTTTTACATTCTCATATGGGAGACAAGAATCGGGACATCTGAGGACACCAGGGACCCCATACCTCCCAAAGAAGGGGAAATACCAACACTAGAAGCAGAGGAGAAGGAGGAAGGAGAGGTTGTTGAAATTGGTGAAATTGTCACCACAACAGGTGAGTGTCTGAGACCACAGCTTCAGGTAATAGATGTATGCCTGCATTGTTATAATACATGGTGTGTTTTTTTGTTTATTTTTAGGTGATGTGGATGTTGTGGAAGAAGAATATAATTTTAGCAGTGAAAGTGCCCAGATCCTCATCGGGTAGATAACAGGGTGCAATTGCGATTTAGAAAATCTCAAGAAAAACATCAATGATGTTCAACAAAAAATGAAGAACAGCATTGATGTTTTAGGGAGAATCTGAAACACACAAAACTAGCTAGCATCAATTTGTGATTTTAAAAACCAGTTTTATATTTTTTCAAAAGCCAAATTTGGAAGATGCACAGTGTGTCAACATGTGCTGTCTCCCATCATGGGGGATCAATGTACGTGTTTTGTGGGTGCAACCCCCTCCGCGCTACTAAAGTGGCTGAGATGAAGGGGTTTCACCCCCAAAACACGTACATTGATCCCCCATGATGGGAGATAGCACATGTTGACATTAGGCATGGGATCAGGAGGAAAATTCCCAGTTTGAATCACAATTTGTGTGCATCTTCCAAATTTGGCTTTTACAGGGGTGACACCCCATCTGATGAAGGCAATATCAACACAGTTTGGACATACTCATGTCTGATATTGTCTTCACTTTTCAAAGTTGAACTTTGTAATTTCCTGAGTTGTGTATGTTATGCTTTGAAACATGCCTGTTTTATAAAAAATGGCTAGTTTTATTAATGTTACCAAAAATAATGTTATATACACCAAAAACTTTGTTTTTTGTAAAACTCTTTTATAAATGCACATGTGAATGTGCTTTGAGTAAAAATTTTTATTATCATCAACAATGTGTGGCTTTTTCTTTCAATGTTCAAAAGCATTTTTTGTAGTAAAGTTGGTGTTTTCTGTGACAATGGGTGTTATTTACTAAAGGCGAATCCACTTTGCACTCCAAGTGCAGTTTCAAGTGCACTTTTTCAGTGCACTTGTAGTGCATAGTGGATTTGCCTTTAGTAAATAACACCCATAGTGCTTTTTAATTTGCCACAATCACGCCATTTTCATGACTTCACACATTTCTGTGCTGAAAATTATGAATATTTTTCTCAGTAATGCACTGCATTAACAACAAAAACAAGGTATGTGTAGCAGACCCACAACATAATAATATTATCTGAAGAAGAGACTGTCACCTCATCTCTCAAAGAAATTTGGTTTGCACTGTTGAAGGAAAAGCCCCCAAGAAATTCAAAATAAAAATCTAGGAGACAGCTAAAACAAACCCAAGCAGTGAATTAAAACAAATATTATTGCAGTTTCAAATATACATTTATTAAAAAAAAGTCTCTCAGACATTGTCTGGCATATCAATGGCCCCCCTATCCGCAAAGTACTCCGTGTATCTGTTTCTGACCTCATGGGCGGTTTGTGGGGGCAAGCCAGGATGGCCAGCTTCAAGTGCCGTCAAGTTTGAAAGTTCTGGAAAGTCTGCCACAGGTCCAACTGAGCCCACATAGTTTGGAGAGGTTTTTTTTGAGAAAATTGTGTAGAATGCAGCAGGAAAGCACTATATGGTTCAGTTTATATTCCGCCATGTAGATCGGAGTCAAAAATAGGCGGAACCAGCTGGCCATTATCCCTGAGAGTGTTCTCCACTACTCTTCTGGCTCTGGCCAGCCGGTAATTAAAAACCCTCTGGTCCGGGGTGAGGGTCCTCATTGGGAATGGCCACATAAGATGATCCCCCAGCGCAAACGCTTCAAATGCTTCATCCTCTGGAGGTGGCAAGCCCAAGCTGCCACTCTGGAGACACCAGTAGAACTCCACATGGGCGATCTCTCCACCATCTGACATCTGGCCATTTTTCCCCACGTCCACATACAGGAACTCATAGGTAGCTGACACCGCCACCAACATCATTATACTATTATACCCCTTGTAATTATAATAGTAGGACCCCGAGTTGGGGGGTGGGACGGTGTGGACGTGTTTCCAATCAATTGCACCTCCACAATTGGGAAAGTCCCAATGGGTGGCAAAGTGGGAGGCCTCAGTCTGCCATTCCTGAGGCGTTGAAGGAAACTGTGGTGTCAAACAAGAAAAAAAAATTAGCCATTTTGCACATAAACATTGCAAGCAGATAGACACAAACATTTTTGGCCAATACAAATATAACATTTTTTGAACTTAGTATTTAAAGACAAAAGTATAAGGTCCATTTATCAGATTCCTCACCCAATCTTATGGCCCATTGCAAAAATTTAGGGGGGGGGGGGATGTTTCGGACAGGTAACCCTCTCCACTTCATTGAGAGCTGAATGCAGAAATAATGTGTGTTAAATGTTGCCAGCCCCTCCTTACTTATACTATTGGCATCCCACTGGACAGGTTACAAGTGTCATAATAAAAAAATATACACTGTACAAATGGAAGCACATTTTTATAATAGGAGCAACAAACTTTATACAGTACCATTTGAAAGTATTCAGACAGGCCCTTGCACTACATGCTGTGGTGAATTCATCCATAAAACCTGACCCCAAAATAGGTAGGTATAGTGTGTATGGGTTGGCAAAGTCAGCAGATAGAGTATTGCTATCCGCTGACTTAGTAGTTGGGGGGAGGGGAGTTCCAAATGAGTTTGGGCCACTAAAAAAAAGCCTCTGGCACTCTGCATGAATTTAAGGACACATTTAACACTTGTACACATTTTAGGGGGTGTTTAGGGGAAAGCACTACTATGGAGCTGACAAAATACATTGCTAAGGGAGTAGGCTGTGGGTGTATATGTGCCCAGGAGAGTATGCTGGGGAGGTTAGTGAAGGCAAATATGCAAGAAGGACAAAAAATGAACTTTTAAAGCTTCCAGCATGCATGAGGCCAAAGGGGCACAGCATATTACAGCATATTCCAATCATGGTAATTAGGTAATCTGTCAGAATGTCCGACCGTGTGTATGGGGCATTATTCCATCATCCGGGTCTAATTCTTTGCACCATCTATCCAAGCAGAGTCATCTCCTGCCGGACAGTAGATGAATAGTCCCAACAGGAGAAGTAGGCGTGCCTGTCAATAAAATGCATAGTAAGTAAGCAGTCATTTACTTCCCCTGACCAACAATGCCCACACACACACATTGCCCGGCTTTGTTGGTTTTCTTTTTTTTAGGCTTTTTTTCTTTTAGTTTTACTTGCTGATCCAGCCAATAAAACCCCTCCTGTCTTTACAAGGTGAGGGGTTTACAATCACTTTAAACCACCCATTCAGTTTAAATTTTAAATGAAAGGCAAAGCATTTGTGTATAGATATAACATATATATATATATATATATATATATATATATATATATATATATATATATATATATATATATATATATATATATATACATACACATACATATATATATATATATATATATATATATATATATATATATAATTATATATAAACACCTTTTTCTACCTTTATTATAAGAGATCACATTCCCTCTGTTCTGAGCTGGGGGGGGAGAAGCAACAGTACACCGCTCTTCCAGTGAAAGGCTGTGCGGGGGGGGGGGGGGGGGGAATTCAGGACAATTCTGACCATTGCAGGAGAGCACACTGATTCAGTTTTTAATAGGAAAGCAGAGAGACTGTCCGGAATGGCAGGGACTCACACAAAGGAAACAATACAAAGAGAACAGGTTATTTTCTCATACAAATACATGGTACAACAGGCACATATCAGGAATATAAAATGCTGGGGTAGCAAATTTAAGTGGATTTGCTCCTCCATGGCCTAATGTCACGTATATAAGACCAGGCTTTAAGGCAGAAAAGGTCAGATGGAATCATTCCGTCAGATAGTCCAATCATATGTGGGCTTCAGCTGACTTTTTTTTCTCTCAAAAATTCTGATAGAAATAGAACATATTTTAAATCTTTCCAACGGAATCAATTCCTATTGGGAAAAGCGTTTGTCTGTCTGCTATTCCGACGGACCAAAAACTACGCAAGGTCAGCTATTGGCTACTGGCCATTGAACTTCTTTTTTCTAGTCCCATCGTACGTCATCGGGTTCTAAAGGAATGGACTTTGGTGTGATCGTGTGTAGGCAAGTCCATTTTAGCGTAACTCCGTCGGATATACCGTCAGAGTTTATTCTGACGGAAAGTCTGGTCGTGTGTACGTGGTATAACACTTTTTAAGCAGTAAAGGCCCGTACACACGATCATACTTCTTGACAACAAACATGCAAATTAGCTGTTTAGGAGCAACATCCGACCGTGTGTAGGCTCCATCAGACAAACTTTTTCCGTTTTCATCTGAGTTTTGTTGGCTGTGTGAACAGACAAACTTTCTGGCAACAAAAGTCCGATGGTGCAAAGTCTGATCGTGTGTACAGAAAACCATAGGACTTTTCTACAAAGTACAAACACGCATTCTCAGAACCAATGCAAAAGATCAGACAACAATACAGAAGTTGACAAAAGGTGGCGGTAAAGAGCAGAAAAAACACGTGATTTGGTGAAAGTTGGCTGAAAAAGTCCTGCCATGTGTATGCAATACAAGTTCTCGGCAGATGCCCTTTGTACAAAAATCCACAGGAAAGTTTGTACGAAGTCCGATTGTGTGTATGAGGCTCAACAGTAACTTCTTTCCCTTTTTGAAATTCCGTTTTGAAATTTTACATAAGTTAATAAAAGCTGACCATTGTAAGCATGTTAGTGTTAAATGGTTTGTGTCAACCCTCTAAAGTGGAAGTCCATGCAAAATCTAAAATCCCTGCCTCTATAGACAGCTTTTGGGAAGCTTATCTGACACACTCAGTCCAGATCCCACGCTGAGCTGAGCCGCGGATTATCTGTGTAGGCAGGTGCAGAGGAGACGGAGGATAGCGGAAGCCCCATAGTAACTCTATGGGTGATGTCACTTCCCATTCATTGCACAGTCCTCTGTGTTCTCTGCAGAGCTTCTGGCACTGGAGATCGGGTCAGAGTGGGTCAGATCGGCTTCCAAGAAGGTATGTATACTCATCTTTTCTTTACAGGGATAGAGAGGTTAGTGTTAGATCCCTGGTGTCTATAAATGCAGGAATTTTAGATTTTGCATGGACTCCCACTTTAACTACTCTGTTTGCTGGACAGCGTGGTCTGTTAAGGCAATCTGAAAAATAACAGAATTACTGGCTGAATCACTAGGTGAAAATAAAAAAATAAAAAGCCTAAAAAAAGAAAACTATTGTAGCCACCACAACTAAGAATCAGTAAGTTGAAAAATAACATTTTTTCTTTTGGGTTTAGATGGGCTTTAAAGTTGAACTAAAAGTCCACAATACTAACCTCCCCTCAAAAACCATGACATCCACAAGCTCCCTCGCCAGAGCCATCATCTTCTCCTTGGCTTCTTCTGGGTGCCAGCTTTTCAGCAATCTTGACTTGCTGGCTCAGGATGAGGTAACTTCATTCATTCCACCACCTACCTGAGATTGTACTCTGAGCTACATATGTACAGCTTGTGAAAATTTTAAAGAATACTGTAAACAGGCAGGTCATTGTATTGCAGAAGAGACATGCAATAAATAGCCTGCCTGCTTCTAGTTTTTTTTTTATTTTGGACTTTAGTTCCACTTAACCACTTGCTTACTGGGCACTTAAACCCCCCTCCTGCCCAGACCAATTTTCAGCTTTCAGCGCTGATGCACTTTGAATGACAATTGCGCGAGCATACAACACTGTACCCAAATGAAATTTTTATCAATTTTTTCCCACAAATAGAGCTTTCTTTTGGTGGTATTTAATTACAGCTGGGAGTTTTATTTTTTGCTAAACAAACAAAAAAAGATGCAAAAAAAAAAAAATCATGTTTAATAGTTTGTTATAAAATTTTGCAAACAGGTCATTTTTCTCCTTCATTGAAATGCGCTGATGAGGCGGCACTAGTGGTCACTGATGGGTGGCACTGGTGGGCACTGATAGGCGACACTGGTGGGCACTGATAGGCAGCACTGGTGGGCACTGATAGGCACAGTTAAGGCGACACTAATAGGCACAGATAAGGTGGCACCGATAGGCACAGATAAGGCAGTACTGATGGGCACAGATAAGGCGGCACTGATGGGCACTGATAGGTGGCACGGATGGGTGGCACAGATGGGTGGCACTAAGGGGCACTGATAGGTACCACTGATAGATGGGACTGATGGGCACTGATAGGTGGCACTGATAGGTGGCTCTGATAGGTGGCACTGCTGGGCACTGATGGGCACTGATGGGCACTGGTAGATGACACTGATGGGCACGGATATGTGGCACTGAGGTGCAGCAATGTTGTTGAGGCAGATTGTGGGCACTGATAGGTGGCACTGTGGGCACTGATAGGTGGCACTGTGGGCACTGATGTATGGCACTGTGGGCACTGATGTATGGCCCTGCTGGGTGGCATTATTGGCACTGATGGGTGGCACTGCTGGGTGGCACTTTTGGGCACTGATACACTGGCCGTGATCGGGACTGATGTCCCGATCACGGTCGCCGGTTCTGTTTTGTCACATGTCACGCCGGCTCTGTTTTGTCACATGATCAGCTGTCATTGGCTGACAGCTGATCACGTGGTAAGGGGTCGGGATCGACCCCTTGCTCGGATCGGTGATCAGGCGAGTCTCATTGTCTCGCCGATCACAGAGCGCGCCGCGCGCGCCCCTCAATAGACGTAGTCCCGGCAAAGGAGGTCCGCGCTGTAGCCGTCATTCGGCTATAGCGCGGATCTCAAGAGGTTAAAGACTGGTAAACTGCAAAATATTAAGTTGTTGTTTTGGGTTAAGATACGTTTTAAAAAAAAATTGTAACCCTGTAATTTTGTACAGTGAAAGCCATACAACATCAATCTAACAAAAAGGACAAACACTAATTATTCATGGTACTAAGTTAATCAAAATGAAAAACAATTTTCTTGTAAAATCAATTTAGCCACAACATGTTTGCTTATTCCAACAACTGCACTGGCATTTCTACTCAAACTCACAATTACAACTTGTGTGCAGCCACAGAAACAGATGGGTCTCTTTAACCACTTCAGCCCTGGAAGGATTTATCCCCTTCCTGACCAAGCCCTTTTTTGCCATACAGCACTGCGTCGCTTTAACTGACAATTGCGCGGTCGTGCGACATTGTACCCAAACAAAATTGACCTCTGCGGTTTTTATTGTTTGCACTATAAACAAAAACGTGCTTCAATTTAAAAAAAAAGCTATATTTTTTACTTTTTGCTATAATAAATATCCTCAAAAAATATATGAAAAACGAATTTCTTCCTCAGTTTAGGCCAATATGTATTCTTCTACATATGTTTGATAAAAATAAAAAAAAATCGCAATAAGCGTATTGATTGGTTTGCACAAAATTTATCATGTCTACAAAATAGTAATGGCGGCGATCTGTGATTTTTATTGTGACTGTGAAATTGTGGTGGACAGATTGGACACTTTTGACACTATTTTGGGACCATTGGCATTTCTACAACGATCAGTGTTATATAAATGCACCGATTACTGTGTAAATGTCACTGGCAGGGAAGGGTTTAACACTGGGGTTAAGTGTGTTCCCTCATTGTGTTCTAACAGTAGGGGGGATGGGCTCACTAGAACACGACAGAGATCACTGCTCCCGATGACAGGGAGCAGTAGATCCCTATCATGTTGCTAGGCAGAACAGGGAAATGCCTTGTTTACATAGGCATCTCCCCATTTTGCCTCTCCGTTCCATGATCCCAGGCCACCGGTGGACATTGAGTCCACGGGAGCCTTCGGGCATGCTCACGCGGCAGGTGCACGTTTGCTTGCCACTGGCCTTGTGCACACGCACGCTAGCCACCGATGAGGGAGTGACGTATGGGTACGTCGTTTTGCGCACCTGTGCCACTTTTCCGATGTATGTATCCGCCTGAGCCAGTCGACAAGTGGTTAAACAATGTGGGGGTCTCCTGGTAAATGAGTATGTGATTGGAGTGAGAAGTGAGAAAATCTGGATGGAGTTTAGGAAGATCAGAGCAGAATTTACAGATTTAAATGTAGCACAAACCCCAGACCAGAATGGCTGGTTTATCCCAGGTTACATTCCCTGTGAGGCACACGGCAGCCAGGCACACAGCAGTTCACAATCCTGCAACTCAAGAAATAGGCAGTGCTGTTGCTGTGTAATGCTGATTTAACTAGGATAGGATGCGGGGTGAACTTTGGGATCAGGAATGTGCTGGCCATCGGGACTACCTGGAGTTTCTCGGTGGGCCGCTGGCTCAGTGGGCCGGGTTTCAGTGACAGCCTGAGTCTGTCAAAGTAATCACTACCTGGCTTCTGCCGCGCCGATCATTCCCAGATGTTCCCTTTGTCCTCCTCTTCTGTGTTCTCCACCTCTACCCCCTGTGTGCTCCGGCTGCTGCTCCAGTCCCCTCTCCTCCTCCTCTGCCCCCCATGTGCTCTCGCCGCTCCTCTGGTCCCCTGCTCTTCTCCTCCGCCCCCCCCCCTCGCCCCCTGTAGCCGGATTCCCTCCTCTCCTGCCAGCTGCTAGGGGGATATGTCAGAATGCACAGAATGCAGAGGGGAGGAAGGGGCCGGTAAATATGTAATTTAACCTCCCCTTCCTTTTCTCAATTGGACACAGTGAGCGAGTGCTCCTGTATATATACACTCCTCTGTATTATATATACTACACTGACTGCACTATATACTCTGAACTGTATTATATATGCTACACGGACTGCATGATATACTCTGACCTGTATTATATATACTACAGGGACTGCAGTAAATACTCTGAACTGTATTATGTATATACTACACTGACTGCACTATATACTCTCCACTGTATTATTTATACTGCATGGACTGCACGATATACTCTGAACTGTATTATATATACTACACGGACTGCACTATGTACTCTGAACTGTATTATATAAACTATATGGACTGCACGATATACTCTGAACTGTATTATATATACTACACTAACTGCACTAAGTAGTCTGAACTGTATTATGTATATACTACACTGACTGCACTATATACTCTCCACTGTATTATATATACTACACAGATTGCACTATATACTCTGCACTGTGTTATATATACTACACTAATTGCACACTCCCCTAACTACTGTCCTAATCTCTATTCATTCACTATTTACGGCTGCCGTGTAAGCAGCAGCCTTATATAGTGAGGTGTGTAGTCTCCTGAGCCATGATTAGTCAAAGGCACCATGTGAAAGTGTGTGAAAGAGGTTCAGTAACATAATATATGGGGAAGAGATGTTCAAGGGGATATCATCCACAGACAACACAATTTTATGGTGAATGTTAGTGAGTTCAAGGCCACGAATAGATGTGGATTGCAGCAACAAGTGGTTCTAGGGTAAAGAGTTAAAGGAGTATAAGGCTAAGATCGAGACTAGGGACCCCTCATAAAATCCCCTTTTACAAAGCATGTAAAACATGTGCTGTTATGATATTGTGTCAAAGGCTTTCTGAACATTGAGGGAAAGCAACATGGTCTTTACTGATATGGATTTAGGCATGATGGACCTTATCTACAGCTTAATGGGAGGGTATGAAATCTATCTGGTGTTTGTGGATGAGGTTGCCTAAAATGGGTTAATCCTGTTCACTAATAATTTTGTTAGGAGTCTAACATCAATATTTAGGAGTTATAGAGACATTACAATGGAAGAGTTCAATGCTTCTGGAGTAACTACATTACCCTTTTGAAGGAAAAAGGCAGCTAATAGGGGTGGGGTCAATATATCTGAAACTTTTTATAGAATAGAATAACCATCTGGACCCACTCTATTGTTAGTCTTGAGAGATTTGACAGCTTCTATGATTCTCTGTGCTGTGATCTCTTTGTTAAGCATGGTTTTTGTTGGGCCAGGTGGGTAGGCAATTGGAAGCTTTGGAAAAAGGCATCAACTTTTTGAGCAGAGAAGGATGGGTGTATAGTATACAACTGAGAAAGCTGCTGTTGAAATTTCACAAGAATTTTGACAGGGTTGCTGGTGAGCCTAATGTTTTTCCGAAAGTTTGGAGGATTATGGCCAAGGTTTCTGTTCAAAGCAGCATTTGCTTTGTCGAGGAGCAAGTATTCAGTCGTAAGTGATCTGAGCTGGGCCGTTATCCCTGAAAGGCAACTTTCTTTTTTTTTTGTTTTGCCAGTTAATATTATTTATAAATGCCTAGTGATTTTGCAGGATGAGTGGGGAATAGCAGAGAGGCAGTAGTCTATTTCCATGAAAAATTCAGTTTAACCCTGAAGGGAAAACTAGTGTCACAATTCTGCTAATGGAGCGGGACAGGAGAGTGTGATTTTCAAAAATAGCTGAAAAGAATCACAAATACTGTGACAGGTAAAACATTTTACATACAGTATATGTATCTCAACCTTCTAATTAGCTGAGAGCCTGCAGTTTATTGTTACAGGAGGTCTTCAAAAAGTTTCCACACTTTTATACATATAACTTAGTTAAAGAAAAGTGCAGAAACTTTTTGAAGAACCCTCGTAAATTGCAAAACATAAGAAAAGGAGAGGAGCACCAAGCAGCCACATAGTGCACTAAGTAAATGTATTGAATAAACAAGTAAAAACAAGCGTGTATGCACTTACAAGCAAAGGCATATCACTATGGGGAGAAGTCCAAGCCATTGATGGATGGATCAGTGAAGCTGGCACAGCTGCCATGTGGGAGAGAGGCACCGGTTCTACAGGGACCTGTAGCCACCACAGAGAACTGAAACACACACTAGATCATAGCCGATCACTCTTCCAGGACACTACCTGCATCAAACCACTGCATGCAGACGTTTTAAAGGGAGAGTACTTATGTGCACCACCTTAAAGACTGTACCTCACCGAATAAACAGCAGCATATTGAGAGCCAGGAACCAACTATCTATTCACTGCTTCAAAGGGACCATTAACTTAGTTGCTCATAGCCAGAGTTACCCCTTGAACCTTGGTATTCATATAGAATGCACACAGAATTTTACCGACTACTTACTGCAGAGAAGCTACTGTGCTATTGTCTATCTTTTAGATACTGTTCATTGCTGATACTATTTTTCAATGGATTTGTGGTAAAATAGTTACAATTGAGTTGCTACAACTCAATGCTCATAGTGTTGAACTTACTGAGAGTAAATTTTACTGACTAATTCATTCATTCATGGTTATTTGTAAGCACAAAACACATAAACACTTCCAGCGCATAGAGTTTTGCCTCAGAGTCTACTTGTGCAGTGGATCATCAAAAGCAATGGAACAACTTCCTTCGGGTATGCTTGGTCAATGCAGTCCTCCTCAAATTGGCGAATCTAGAAAACAAATGTAAAAAAGCATACAGGAGAGTAGACACACCTAGTGCATTAATGAAAGTTTATGGTATAAAACAAAACCTGCAACCAAATGGATACTTACAAAAAGAAATGCATACAGGATACAGGTATTGTATGACACTACATCTCAATCCAATGTGGGAATAGCATTGCCAATGCCAACCACACCGTACTGCTGTTTCAGGGGATGCACCCACTTCTTCAGATCTTCAGGTATTTGCAGCAAGCCCTTGACTCAACCGGATGTGTCAGATGGGACTAAACTGTTCACAGAGTCAGGACATGAGAACCTGATAAAAAAAATCTCTTCTTTTGGTGGTATTTAATCACCGCTGGGTTTTTTATTTTTTGTGCTATAAAAGAAAAAAGACCGAAAATTCTGTAAAAAAAATGAAATTTTCTTTGTTTCTGTTATAAAATTTAGCAGATTAGTCATTTTTCTTTATAAATTTTGGCCAAAATTTATACTACTACATATCTTTGGTAAAAATAAGTACAAATTGGTGGATATTATTTGGTCTTTCTGAAAGTTATATAAGCTATGGTGCCAATATCTGAAAATTTATCACACCTGAAGTATTGACGGCCCATCTCATTTCTTGAGACCCTAACATGCCAAAAAAGTACAAATACCCCCCAAATGACCCCTTTTTGGAAAGAAGACAAGGTATTTAGAGAGAGGCATGATGAGTTTTTTGAAGTTGTCATTTTTTCCCACAATTGTTTGCCATATCAAGATTTTTTTTTCAAAAAAGTGTCATATTATCAGGTTATTTCTCACACACAGCATACACATACCACAAATTACACCCCAAAACACATTTTACTATTACTCCCGAGTATGGCGATACCACATGTGTGAGACTTTTACACAGCATGGCCACATACAGAGGCCCAACATGCAGGGAGCACCATCAGGCATTCTGGAGCACCCAGGCCAATTCTGACATTACTCTCCTACATGTAAAAATCATCATTTATTTGCTAGAAAATTACATAGAACCCCAAAACATTATATATATATATATATATATATATATATATATATATATATATATATATATATATCTATATATGTGTGTGTGTGTTTTTTTAGCAAAGACCCTAGAGAATACAATGGGGGCCGTTGCAACTTTTTATCTTGCACGGTATTTGCGCAGCAATTTTTCGAACGTGTTTTTTTTGGAAAGTTTTGTGCTTTAACCACTTGCCGCCCACCCTATAGCAGATACACGGTGGCAAAGTGGTTTCAAAATCCTGACCGGACGTCATATGACGTGATCAGGATTTTGAGCCGCTGCTCGCCCCCAGGGGCACTCATTGCGGCGATCGTTGTTGCGGTGTGTCAGTCTGACACCCTGCAACTACGATCTCGGTAAAGAGTCTCCGACGGAGACTCTTTACCACGTGATCAGCCGTGTCCAATCATGGCTGGTCACAGTGTAAATAGGAAGAGTCAGTGATCGGCTTTTCCTCACTCGCATCTGTCAGACGTTAGTAGAGGAGAGCCGATCGGCTGCTCCTTTGACAGGGGGGGTCTGTGCTGATTGATTATCAGCACAGCCCCCCCCCCCCCGAGGATGCCCACACTGGACCACCAGGGACGCCACCAGACCACCAGGGATGCCCAGGACAAGGTATGCCACCCTAGACCACCAGGGATTCCAGTCAGTGCCACAATGGATGCCAATCAGTGCCCATAATGGATGCCAATCAGTGCCCACAATGGGCATCACTGATTGGCATGCATTATTGTTTGGCACTGATTGGCATCCATTAGTACAGTATATTATAATACAATACCGCCTATCAGTTCCCATCTGTGCTGCCTATCAGTGCACATCCATGCGGCCTATCAGTGCCCATCCGTGCCCATCTGCGCCACCTATCCATGCCCATCTGTGCCGCCTATCCATGACCACCTGTGCTGCCTATCCATGCCCATCCATGCCGCCCATCCATGCCAATCCGTGCCAGCTATCAGTGCCAATTTGTGCCACCTGTCAGTGCCCATCCGTGTTCCCCATCAGTGCCACCCATCAGTGCCGCCTATCAGTGCCCATCAGTGCCACATATCAGTGCCACATATCAGTGTCCATCAATGCCACCTCATCAGTGCCACTTCATTGGTGCCACCTCATCGGTGCCCATCAGTGCCGCCTTATTGGCCATCAGTGTAACCCCATCAGTGCCCATCAGTGAAGGAAAAAACGTACTTATTTACAAAGTTTTGAAACTGAAACAAAAAAAAAACATATTTTTTCAAAATTTTTGGTATTTTTTTATTTGTTTAGCAAAAAATAAAAACCGTAGAGGTGATCAAATACCACCAAAAGAAAGCTCTATTTGTGGGGAAAAAATTATAAAAATGTCATTTGGGTACAGTGTAGCATGATCGTGCAATTGTCATTGAAAGTGCGACAGCGCTGAAAGCTGAAAATTGGTCTGGGCAGGAAGGTGTTTAAGTGCCTGGTATTGAAGTGGTTAAAAAAAAAAAACAGTAAATTTAGCCCAATGCTTTTGCATAATGTGAAAGATGAAGTTATGCCAAGTAAATAGATACCCAACATGTCACCCTTCAAAATTGCACACACTCATGGAATGGCGCCAAACATCGCTACTTAAAAATCCCCATAGGCGACATTTTAAATTTTTTTACTGGTTACAAGTTTTAAGTTACAGAGGAGGTCTAGGGCCAAAATTATTGCTCTCGCTCTAACGTTCGCAGCGATACCTCACATTTGTGGTTTGAACGCCTTTTTCATATGTGGGCGGGACTTACGTATGCGTTTGCTTCTGCATGCGAGCACATGGGGACAGGGGCGCTTTCAAATTTATTTATTTTTATTGTTCATTTTACTTATTTTAGTTTGACACTTTTTTCCCCAAAAATACATTTTTTGATCACTTTTATTCCTATTACAAGGAATGTAAACATCCCTTGTAATAGAAATATGGCATGACAGGTCCTCTTTACAGTGAGATATGGGGTCAATAAGACCCCACATCTCACCTCTAGGCTGGGAAGCCTGAAATAATAAAAAAAAACAATTCTGGCTTTGATCGTATTGGCGAGTTGGTAGAAGCACCGGAGGGCGGCGGTAGGTGTCCCCTCTTGCCTCCTGTAAGAAGGATCAAGCATCGGAACAGCCGCTATGATCGTTCTTATGGCTGAAAAAGCTGATATCTGAATGATGCCTGCACAAAGTCAAGGACGTCATATGATGGCTGGTGGGTGGGAAGTGGTTAAAATGCATTTTTTTTAACACAAAGTTGTCAATTTATACAATATTTCTAACACATAGCATGTACATACCAAAAATGACACCCTAAAATAGATTCTCCTACTCCTCCTGAGTACGGCGATACCACATGTGCGAGACTTCCACAGCTTGGCCACATACAGAGGCCGAGTACCACCAAGCATTGCTGAGCATGGCTGAGCATGGCTGGGTATCACCAAGTATGGCTGGGTATTGCAGGGTATCACCGAGTATGGCTGAGCATGGCCGAGTATGGCTGGGTATTGCAGAGTATCACTGGGTATGGCTGGGTATTGCAGGGTATCACCGACTATGGCTGGGTATTTCAGGGTATCACCGAGTATGGCTGAGCATGGCCGAGTATGGCTGGGTATTGCAGAGTATCACTGGGTATGGCTGGGTATTGCAGGGTATCACCGACTATGGCTGGGTATTGCAGGGTATCACCGAGTATGGCTGGATATTGCAGAGTATGGCAGGGTATTGCAGGGTATCACCGAGTAGGGCTGGGTATTGCAGAGTATTGGCAGGGCATTGCTGGGTATTGCAGAGTATTGGCAGGGCATTGCAGAGTATTGGCAGGGAATTGCAGGGTTAATTGTCAGTGAGCAGCGCTGTGGGCACTGCAGATCCAGCCCACAGTACTGCTGCGATCTCTCCCCTCTCACTGTACCGATCGGTACAGAAAGGGGAGGAACCGGCGTAGAGCGATCACGTGGTAAACGGCCGCGATGAGGACCCGGCAGTCCCGAATGCCCTCGTGTGCGCGCCCCAGGGGGCGCACGAGAGCGGAATTCTGGGAGGACATCATATGACGTCCTCCCAGAGTTAAGCAACCGCCCTGTAGCCGTCATTCGGCTATGGGCCAGTTGTTAAGTGGTTAAGGTAAGTTTTATCCTTTAACATCATATTCTATATATTTAATGCTTGCTAATGTATTGTATTTCTTTCATCATTCCATAATTACCATGATTGTAATATGCTGTAATATGCAGTGCTACTTTGTCCTCATGCATGCTGGAAGCTTTTATAGTTCCTTTTTTGTCCTTCATGCATATTTGCCTTCACTAACCTCCCCAGCATCCTCTTCTGGGCCCATATACACCTATAACCTAGTCACTTAGCAATATATTTTGTCAGCTCCATAGTAGTGCTTTCTCCTAAACTCTCCCTAAAATGTGTCAAAATGTTATTTGTGTCCTTAAATTCATGCAGAGTGCTGGAGGCTTTTTTGAGAACCCAAACTCATTTGGAAGCCCTACCCCCCAACCGCTAAGTCAGCTGATACCAATCCTCTATCTACTGACTTAGGCAACCCATACACACTATACCTACCTCTTTTGTGGTCAGATTTATGGATGAATTCCACAAAGCATGTAGTGCAAGTGCCTGCCTGAATACTTTCAAATTGTACTGTTTAAAGTTTGATTCTCATATTATTATCTTGATAGGTAATAGCAGAATGTAAAAATGTGCTTCCATTTGTACAGTGTGTATCCATATTTTTGTATTATGACACTTTTTACCTGTCCAGTGGGCTGCCAATAGTGTAAGTAAGGAGGGGCTGGCCAAAGTTAACATACATTATTTATGCATTCAGCTCTCAATGAAGTGGAGAGGCTTACCTGTCCAAAACATCTCTCCCCCCCTCTAAATTTTTGCAATGGGCCATCAGATGGGGTGAGGAATCTGATATGTGGGCCTTATACCTTTGTTTTTAAATACTAATTTCAATAAATGTTATACTTATGTTCGCCAAAAATGTTTATGTCTAATCTGCGTTCAATGTTTATATGGGAAAATTACTATTTTTTTTCTTGTTTGACTCCACAGTTTCCTTGCCACAGGAATGGCAGACTGTGGTCTCCCACTTTACCACCCGTTGGGATTTTCCCAACTGTGGAGGTGTAATTGATGGGAAACACGTCCACATCGTCCCAACCCCCAATTCAGGGTCATACTATTATAATTAAAAGGGGTATAATAGTATAGTGCTGTTGGCGGTGGTGTCAGCTACTTATGAGTTCCTCTATGTGGACGTGGGAAAAAATGGCCGGATGTCGGATGGTGGAGTGATCGGCCAGATGAAGTTCTACTGGTGTCTCCAGAATGCCAGCTTGGGCTTGCCACCTCCAGAAGACAATGTGGAAGGACTCCCCTTCATCTTCTTTGCAGATGAAGCCTTTGCACTAGGGTACCATCTTATGCAGCCATTCCCTATGAGGACCCTCACCCCGGACCAGAGGGTTTTTGATTACCGGCTAGCCAGAGCCAGAAGAGTGGTGGAGAACATTTTCGGGATAATGGCCAGCTGGTTCCACCTATTTTGGACACCAATCCACATGGCGGAATATAAACTGAACCATATAGTGCTTGCCTGCTGCTTTCTGCACAATTTTCTATGAAAAAATGCTACAAACTATCTGGCCTCAGTTGGGCCTGAGGCCAACTTTCCTGATGCTACATCCATGATGGGGTACTTTGCAGGTAGGGGGGCCATTGATATGCCAGACAATGTCTGAGACATTTTTTAAATAAATGTATATTTGAAACTGGAATAATATTTGCTTTCATTTACTGCTTGGATTTCTTTTAGCTGTCTCCTAGGTGTTTTTTTTTGTTTTTGTTTTTTGGGCCTTTCTTAAACAGTGCGAACCAAATTTCTTTGAGAATTGAGTTGACAGTCTCTTCTTCAGCTAATATTACTATTATGTTGTGGATCTGCTGCACACACACACACACACACCCCTTGTTTTTGTTGTTAATGTATGTAGTGCATTACTGACAAAAATATTCATCATGGTCAGCACCATGACAGAAATTTGTGGAGTCATGAAAATGGCGTGATTGGGGCAAATTAAAAAGCACTGTGGGTGTTATTTACTAAAGGCAAATCCACTTTGCACTACAAGTGCACTGCAAAAGTGCACTTGAAACTGCACTTGTAGTGCAAAGTGGATTTGCCTTTAGTAAATAACCCCCATTGTCACTGAAAACCCCAACTTTACTACAAAAACTGCTTTTGAGCATTGAAAGAAGAAGCCACACATTGTTGATGATAATAAAACTTCACATGTGCGTTTATAAAAGGGTTTTTCAACAAACCAACATTTTTGGTGTATATAACATTATTTTTGGTAACATTAATGTAACTAGCCATTTTTGTTAAAACAGGCATGTTTCAAAGCATAACATACACAACTCAGGAACTTACAAAGTTCAACTTTGAAAAGTGAAGGCAATATCAGACATGAGTATGTCCAAACTGTGTTGACATTGCCTTCATCAGATGGGGTGATGTCACACCTGTAAAAGCCAAATTTGAAAGATACACACAAATTGTGATTCAAACTCAGGATTTTCCTCCTAAATCCATGCCTAATGTCAACATGTGCTATTTTCCATCATGGGGGATCAATGGACGTAATTTGGGGGTGCAACCCCTTCATCTCAGCCACTTTACTAGCGAGGAAGAGGTTGCACCCACAAAACACGTACATTGATCTCCCGTGATGACAGATAGAACATGTTGACACACTGGGGTTATTTACTAAAGGCAAATTAATTTTCCTTGCAAGGAAAATAAAAAAACAGCATTTTAGCTTGCACATGATTGGATGAGAAAATCAGCAGAGCTTCCCCTCATTTCAGACCTACCCCTTAGATTTACAGCGACTGCACCTCCAAGTGCACTTGCAGTGCGATTTCAAGTGCTCTTTGTACTTGTAGTTTGCACTTGTAGTGCAAAGTGGATTTGCCTTTCGTAATTAACCCCCACTGTGTGCATCTTCCAAATTTGGCTTTTGAAAAAATATAAAACTGGTTTTTAAAATCTCAAATTGATGCTAGGTATTTTTGTGTGTTTTAGATTTTCCCTAAAACATCAATGATGTTCTTCATTTTTTGTTAAATATCATCGTTTTTATTTGATTCTCTAAATCGCGATTGCGCCCCATTATCTCCCCGATGAGGATCTGGGCACTTTCACTGGTAAAATTACATTCTTCTTCCACAACACCCACATCACCTAAAAATAAACAAAAAAACACACCATGTATTATAAACTGAAGCTGAAGCTGTGGTCTCAGACACTCACCTGTTGTGGTGACAATTTCGCCAATTTCAACAACCTCTCCCTCCTCCTCCTCTGCTTCTGGTGTTGGTATTTCCCCTTCTTTGGGAGGTGTGGGGTCCCCGGGGTCCTCAGATGTCCTGAGTCTTCTCTCCCCTATGAGAAGTTTCACAGATGGAGACACCCCTATAGTATCCACTGGAGCACATGTGTGGGACACCCTAATAAAAAGGGTGTTCTGGTGTCCCACACTAGTGCTCCTGAGTCCAGATGTGTGTGCTCTTCTTTACACTGAATCAAGTTTACATTTCATTCTAGTTACAAACCCATCTAGGCAACAATCTTATTTGAATAGAAATAGGCCTGAAGAAATGTAGTTAACTGCAACTGCAAGTTCCCAAAACATTGTATTTTAGTGGGTAAATGAACAATGTTTCCTACGACCGATTGAACCCATGAAAGTTGCCATTTTAAACTGTACAACAGTAAAGAAAGCACATGGAGCAGTATGCAAGTAATAATAATAGTATGAACACAGGACAACTACCGTATTTATCGGCGTATAACACGCACTTTCTTCCCCCTAAAATCAGGGGGAAATCAGGGGTGCGTGTTATACGCCGATCCCCCACCCTTCCTAACCTTTTCTGCTACTCTCTGCGGCTTTCAGGTATATTTGGCCGTTCACGGCTATATTCGGACATTCTCGGCTATTTTCGGCCGTTCTCGGCTATTTTAGGCCACATTTGGCCGTCCTCGGCTGTTTGCTTTCCGAAAGCCACCGAGAACGCCCAAGTGCGGCCTAAAATAGGCGAGAAGGGCCGAAAATAGCCGAGAACAGCCGAGTGTGGCCGAAAATACCAGAAAGCCGCAGAGAGCGGTCGAGAACGAGCGCCGCCGAGATACACAGGACATCCGCTCTGTATCTCGGCGGCGCCATTTTTAAAATGGCAAAGAGACAAGCCTGCAAGGCTGCAATGGAAGGCTGCAATGCAAGGCTGCAACGCAAGGCTGGAATGGAAGGCTGCAATGCAAGGCTGCAATGCAAGACTGCAATGGAAGGCTGCAATGGAAGGCTGCATTGCAAGGCTGCAAATGACTGACAAGGCTGCAGTGCAAGGCTGCAAATGACACTGACAAGTTTTTTTCCTTAAACTTCCCTCCTAAAAGTTTTTTTTATTTTAAATTCCCTCCTAAACTTGTGGTGCGTGTTATACGCCGATAAATACGGTACTTTCTTTTTTTAATAACTCGCTTGATCTTTCTGCACTGATCGTGCTCCCTCAGTTTCAGGTCTGACCAGCGTTTCCTCAATTGATCCTTGGATTGTCATACCCCAAAATTCCTCTGAAGACTCTTCACAACTTTAGTCATGATCTTGGCCTTTCTCACATTTGGGTTTGGGTAAGGTCCATCATAGTCGGCCCTCTTCAATACGTCCACCATCTCCACCATCTCTGCAAAGGACATATTTGAGGCCTTAAATCTCCTCCAGGATCGGGACGTTTCTGGCTCTGGGCTTTCCTCGTCCTGCTCGTTGCTGAAATTAGCACGCACCTGCTGTGTCTCCGCCATGTGCTTTCCCCACTGCGCCAAAAGAAAAGGGGCTGGGAACAGACTAGAAAGAATGCCATGGGCGGGTGGAGTTTCACGCATTTACAGTGTATATAAAACGTAACACGATCTGTGAGCGGAGGACAGAGTATCGGAAGCGATGATCGTTATAACGAAGGTACAGTTTAAACTTGGTGCATCAGTGGCCCATACTGCTTATAGATTGAGGCTTATATTCGGTCAAGATTAGGAGTTTAGCCTGACATTAGGGCTTGTCTTGTGTTGTGTCTTGCAGAGAAAATGGATGAATTCAAAGACCACAGCTTTCTACCAATCTTCATTGACAAGTACAGGGAGCTGCCTTGTCTGTGTCAGGTCAAACACCCGCATTACAATAACAAAATAAATAGGCAGGCAGCACTGGAGAAACTGCTGGAGTTAGTGAAGCCGGTGGTCCCCACAGCAACCATCAGCTATTTAAAAGCCAAAATTGGTGGCCTGAGGAGCACATTGTCATGGTTATGCAATAGAGTACGTCTGCTTACCTGTCTCCATGTGTTCATCTCTAGAGACCAGCCGACCCTCACCTGACTGCTTTTGTAATGGCATGGCTCCACCCTAGCTCCTATCAGAGAACTCTATATTAACCTGTGCACTGCAGGCCAACCCTGCTGATCAACCTTTGTGTGTTAGCTTCCTGTTACCTGCCGTGTGCTCTTCTGTTGTTACCAACTTTGGCGTGTCCTTGACTATCCCTGTTTGCCTGTGATCCTGACCCTTTGGCGTGTCCCTGACTATTCCTGTCTGCTTGTGGCCCCGACCTTGGCTTTATCCCTCACTATCCCTATCATCCTGTTGCCTACTGTGGGTGTGAGCTGGGGGACCCTGGGGGTCGCGACCTGGAGCCAGTTGCAGCCCAGTCCATCCTCACCCCTAGAGGCTCTGGTGAACACCTGCTGGCTCTTAGAATCCGCGCCCCAGGGAATCTTATGCTCTAACCTTGGTGGGATCTGTCTTGGTGTTCTGGTGGCCCTGCCATCCTTATCACCTTGACCCCCGTCCGCAGCAGTCAGCCGTAGGGTCCACAACCTTGCAGTGCACTCCTGATCCCTACGGTGTGCATCTGTCACCTGGCCTCAAGGTGACTTGACACACATATCATAGGGAACACAAGAAGGTGCAGGATTCCCAGAGGTCTGGAGCTGCAGCAGATTACATTTATGTCCCCAGGCTGTGGTACTATGAGAAACTGCATTTTCTGTTAGACCAGACTGAAATCAGGGAATCCCTCTCAACCCTTCCTTCCATGCTTCCTTCCACGCTTCCTTCCACACCAGCTGAGGCTTCCGATGTCTAACCTGGGACTTCTAGCCAGGAAGACATGGAGGAACCCAGCTTGAGCCAGGTATAGTATTGTTCTACATTTATTTTTGTAAAAATGAATGAGGTTAACTAGATGTGATTATTGATCACTAATTGCTGATTTAATAAAGTGTTTTACATATGAATAGACAGTAGTAGCCAAAAATAATTGGGACAAGAATAAAAAATGCTGGGCTCAGAATGATAGTCTTTTCTATTTGTTATATTATTATATTATATTATTATCTATTTGAACCAAAAACTACACAGGAAGACATACACAGGAAGACCTTAGTAGTTTTTAACACATATGATTTATTACCGCAAAACAAATTTGTACTCACAAGCAGACAAGTTTCATATGCAGTGTATAAACGAGCCTCGAGCTCGATTGCGTCACTTCCGGTAGCGTCCCGACGCGTGTTCGTCACGGTCACGTGACTTCATCAGGGGTGACGAACACGCGTCGGGACGCTACTGGAAGTGACGCAATCGAGCCCGAGGCTCGTTTATACACTGCATATGAAACTTGTGTAATAAATCATATGTGTTAAAAACTACTACACTATGGGGCTCCCTTCCTCCTTATTTCTCTAACCCCTGATATACACACCAATTACCGAGGCTAATCCCCCCCCCCCTCCACGCTGAGTGCTGCTGAGCAAATACTTAAAGGGACCAACACAGCGTAATAGGCAGGAGACGCCAGGATTTGGGGACATCGGGACAAGACCTCGAGGGATAAAGAGCAGGAGTCCTGAGGATATATATATCACATGCTGTTACCTTACAGCTGTAAGGTAAGGGGACACCCATATTCCGACCACACAGGACCACGTGGGATATATTCACCTTTCTCACCACCATCACCGATAACATTGCTCTGTGCACATATATTCAGACACCAGCACTATATGCGATTTGTTGTTATATGCGACTTTTGACATAAATCGCCACTGGTTATCGCACAAAACAGAATGGACACATTCCGATAAATGTTATTGTTTAATTTTTTTTTTATATAATTTCTTGTAGGTATTGTACACAGCTTTTTCGATTATATTGAGGGATTTGCTTTACTCCCTTAACACCAACACCGCTTATGCGTTTACTATATACATTTTTTTTCCTTCTCTGTCATTTTTTGCACAATTGAATTACTGAGTCACTCACTGTCGCATAAATATTGGTTTGAGTATTTTATGGTAGAGGACACCTGCACGGATTTTGTTCTATCAATTTCATGGCACTAGCACTTTATGCGACTTTTGTCAGCTACAATTAACCACTCCCTGCACAAATGATTTATTGAGTTGGCGACTGTTTTATGTATATTGCTTAATTTATAGCAGAACATTCCACCCACCCATTCACCTTTAGCACTGGCAATTTATGCGATTTTGTCAGCTTGAACAAATCACATTGCGATTCACTATTGTTTGTGACTGCTTTATTTATATTGTTTTATTTACTTTTTAGGTGTAGTAGATATTTTCATGATTTCATTTCTTGGCACTGGCACTTTATGCGATTCTGTCAGCTTTAACAAATCGCACTAGGGATCACCAGTTTTAAGTATTGTGATTCCTTCTTTCTTTATGCTTGTTTATTACATTTGTCTCCTATCCTGAATATTATCATGTTATAGCGGTGAGGGTCCCCCACCACCCCCTCATAAAATACGCACAACTTTTTATATACCATCGTCCACTTTATACGATAATATATATATCACCTACAATCTTAGTGCCTATATAATTTATTAGCCTCCTAGGCCAAATTTCCTGTCATAGTACCGCGCATCACTACTTTTTTATCTTTCTATTCTGGGTTCAATCTGGTCTGACAAAAGATGCAGGCTCTTGTATGACCACAGCTTGGGGACACATATGTCATCTGCTGCTGTTCCTGATCTTTTGGACTTCTGGACCAGATTATACTCCCTTATATATGGACTCCTCAGGCCACCAATTTTGCCTTTAAATAATTGATATATGCCCTAGGGGCCAAAGGCTTCACCAATTTCAGCAGTTTCTCCAACGTTGCCTTGCTCTTTATTTGGTTATGACCCCTAATAAAGGTTTTTTTTTGTTAAAGAAATATTGCCTATGTGTTTTACTTAAAAAAGGACAGTTTATTTGTGAGTAGGCAGGTACATTTAAAAAATACAAAGTCAAATTAACAAGGGACACCAACACTAAACAACCTCCTCGAGATTAAAAAATAAAAAAATTAAAATAAAAAGATAATAATGGTGTTGTGGTAAGTTGACACATGAAACACAAAAAAAAAAAATTATGGAGATCACCAAAATAAAAATAAAACAGGAGATCTTGATTAAAAAAACAACCACAGTAGTATCTGTTCTTATCAGTTTAATATCTGATACGTCCCCTATCTGGGGACCATATATTAAATGGATTTTTAGAACAGGGAGATGGAAGAAGAGCTTGCTCTGTCCACTCCACGCATCGACCTGGTATTGCAGTACCTCCAGGACCGGTGCACAAAAAAAAAAAAAAAAAAAAAAAAAAAAAAAAAAAAAAAAAAAAAAAAAAACAACCACAAAATATTTAAAAAATATTAAAACATAAAAATAAAAAATGATTCAGGAGATCTGACGAATAAAAATATTATATTCATGAAATTAGGAGAAATAATGAAGAAAGACATTTGTGAGGAGTCTGTGTGCGTATGAGCAGCAAAACAACTTCATTCTTCTAGCATTATAAAGAAAAAGAGAATGCGCTGCATTAAACAATTTTTAACATTGCAGCATGACAAATGTGCTACATCCATTACGAACGCTAGTTTTACCAGACCGAGTTCTTCCGTCTTGCAATTTATTCTGAGCATGCATGGCACTTTGTGCGTTGGACTTGTCTACACACAATCAGATTTTGTTGTCGGAAAATTTTAGATCCAGCTCTCAAACTTTGTGTGTCGTAAATTCTGATGGAAAAATACCGATGGAGCCTACACACGGTCGGAATTTCCGACAACAAGCTCTGCACATTTTCCGTCGGAAAGCCCGACCATATGTATTTGGCATAACTCTAATGAGAGGTCAGGCTTAACCCTCCTGCAAAAAATAAAAATAAAAAAAATCACCCTGCAAGATAAAGGCATAATGAGCTAGTATGCATAGCATGCATTAGCATGTACTGCCATTGCTTTAGTTGGCTTAAGTGCACATGTGCCGCATGACGTCATCACATGAAAATACAGGAACAGGGTTTAGGAGATATTCAGTGCAGCTTCAACCACTTTAAACCTGATGGTATAAGGGCCCTTATAGCAGTAATGACAGTAATGTCCCCGTTGCAGATCTGAGTCTTCACCGGCATGAAGGAGCTCATTAACTGTAATCCAATAAGGTGTGGTAAGATGCAATAGGTTTCTTGTAAAGAAGAAAAGTAAAGGAGTCTATGCACAGTGTTCAAAGTTCAGTAAAGGATTCCTAAAGTAAAGGTGTCTGTGCAAAGTGTCCCAGTGGAACTGTGATAAAGGATTTGTAAAGGTTGGGGCGATTGCCCTCTCACCAATGACCAGGTACATTAGATGTCTTCTGGACAGTATCTTGTGTAGCGACACTCGTGCAGCGGATCCGCTGTATCGATCTCCCGATGTGAAGCTCAGTACACTGGTTGGCAGGTGACTGGAGTGGTGCTGGATGGATGTTAGATGAACAGCAACAGAGCTAGGCCCTTCTAATCTGCGACCCCTCTCTCCATGAACGGAGAGGTCTGTCACACATCAGGCCCAGGATGAAGAGAGCTCTGTGCAGGCTTTTTGCTTCTTTTATAGCTACTCCCAGCAATCTCCCTGATGGTAGCGAAGATCTCTGGAATATATAGTCCAGGCGCCTAAACATGCAAAGCCATTATCAGTCTGAGGGACTAATCATCCCACAATCCCTTCAGTTTTGTTCACAAATATTATGTACTTTGCTGTTTGTAGTCCATATTGTTACATCTGTACGAGTGTCATATACTAAATGACTTCATGTGAGCTACTGTCTTTTTAATCATATTAGTCAGTTGTTACAAAAAGGTTTTGAACAGTTTTTTTGATGATGACCCCATTTCCAGTTCATAAAATGATGGCATTTTGTGCATCCAAAAAAACAGGAAATAGTCTTAACTTGGCACAAGCTCTTGCTGGATAATGGTTTGGTGGCAAGTAAGTTTAGGGCTAACCATCTGCAGATAATACTTTACATCTGCCTGTGAGTTTGGAAACCACAAGCAGGAAGCAGCCCACATATTCAGAAAGTTCTCTTTTATTTATATTGCTCAATGTGGCCTGGCTAGTTACAAACATTGCTGGTGTGATCTGGAAATTGTAATAAATGCTGTATTTGAATCATGTCTGTTTTAGTGTGAGAGTGGGCACCCTGGACTCCATAAGGACAATTTGAGGTTAAACTATTTTTATCTTAAACAAATGTCATTTTAACACCCACACTATTAATTAGCATTTTAGTTTTTAGTTTTGACCTGTGTGAGGACATTAGAGATAACATTCATATATAAAGTTCATAGCAGAAAAGGAAAAAATACTTTTTTAATATTAATTTTATTGAACAAATAGCACTTGGTAATGACACTATGGGGGTTATTTACAAAAGGCAAATTCATTTTGCACTACAAGTGCAAAGTGCACTTGTAATTGCACTGAAAGTGCACTTTGAAATGTCGTTGCTGTTGATCCGAGGGGGACATGCAAGAAAAATAAAAAACAGCATTTTAGCTTGCACATGATTGGATGAGAAAATCAGCAGAGCTTCCCCTCATTTCATATCTACCCCTCAGATTTTCAGCGACTGCACTTCCAAGTGCACTTGCAATGCAATATCAAGTGCACTTTGTACTTATAGTTTGCACTTGTAGTGCAAAGGGGATTTGCCTTTAGTAAATAACCCGCTAAATCTGAACTCCAGGCAAACAGCTCAATACACAGATGAAAGGAGAGGGACTGCTGTTGCTTGCTGTATTTCACCCAGACTCTGATTAATGCTCTCCTTGTAGGGTTGCTTTCCTTCAAGCCAAACCTGAACACTTTAGCAGCCTGGAACACCTTTGGGTGCCCAAGGAGAGTAGCAATGTGGTGCACATAGCGTGCCGCAGTGAACAGCAACTGTGGCCAATTTGCTATTGACATAATTACCCTGCCCCCCCAATGATGCCAAATCTACCCACAGACAGCCGCCCGCAGCTCCCGGATGGCAGCAGATTTGTGTGTAACTATCTTGGTTACTTGAGGAGCCACAGCCTGGTCTGAATAATGTGTCCAGGTTTCAGTCTTCCTGAAACCCGGACACGTGATTCAAAACCCAAACTGTCTGGGTGAATCCTGGACAGGTGGCAACCATATCTCCTTGCCTGGCCTGCCAGTTTAGGTGGAAAGCCATGTCTGGTAGGCTTGGAGTTGTGCCAACCTCTTTCAATTTTCGGATGATGGATTGAACAGTGCTCCGGGAGATGTACAAAGCTTGGGATTATTTTTTTAACCTAACCCTGCTTTAAACTACTTCACAACTTTATCCCCGACATGTCTGGTGTGTTCCTTGGCCTTCATAATGCTGTTTGTACAATAATGTTCTCTAACAAACCTCTGAGGGATTCACAGAACAGATGCATTTCTACGGCTTAAGTAGCTCCTCTGCTCCCATTTACTTTGATCAAATATCTTCCTTCTTCCATACCTTCTTCTGACCTCAACTGTGCTACCACTCGTTATTGACCCTTGGCTCGTTCATTGACTACACTTTCATCTGATTCCATTCAGCTACTACTTGTTACTGACCTTTTGGCTTATTCATCGGTTGACAATCCAGAGGGCCGCAACCTGGCATTAGCAAGCAGCAAAACCCATCTCCACCATCAGGAGCTCTGGTGAAGACCAGCTAGTACTTAGACCCTGTACCTCAAGTGAGCCCATGTCATATGTTAGGGGGATCTGCTTGTATATTTCCAGCTCAATACTCATGAATCTCTCTACTGCTACAGCCACTGGCCCCAAGCCTGTTCCCAGACTGTGACATAGTAGTTCCTCTGCTCCTAATCACTCTGATTTAATTACTGGCTAACTTTCCAAGAAGAAAATCCCTCCTGTTCGCAGAGACTCTGTCCAATTTTATTGTCAAACCTACTCTTCCACTCAGCAAAGGTTTTGGTCCTCCTGTTTACCTACAGGTTTAGTGCAATATCCCGTTTGGGGAAGGCCATTTTCTCATAACCTCCCAAAGGAGGGCACACTTATATTTTGCATTCCCTGGTTTTCTCCTTTCTCCCCTTATCATTATGCTAAAAAAATATTAAGTAAAACCTGTTTTCAATACATACCTTATTTTACTACTCAATTACATCATCGCTAAGTTTTCATGCTCTTTTATGCAATTTAGGCAGACCATGGCTGTTGCGGGGGGAGGAGGGGCTGTCAAGGTGCTTTGCATAGCTTACAGAAAACTGGAAGAAGAAAGAAGAAAGCTGTGTGTAAGAGTCCAGGGCTTACTACGCATGCACCAATGGCTTGTTGCCGCAAGAGGAAATCCGTGTCAACTGAGTATGCACCAAAGACGCCTCATTGCGCCAACCCCCACCTGAGCAGAAGACTTGATGGAAAAGGGCAGGAAAAAGCCCAGGACGCGCACAGGAAGTGAACGCAACCTGATGGAAAAAGGCGGGAAAATACTCAGAAGGTGCACAGGAAGTGACCTCAAACTTCCCTATGTAGCGCACTACTCCCTTGGGAGTTGCAAAGTTGTTTGTTTTCCCACATTGTCCATAGGTTAACATTGCCTGGCACCTATATAAGCCCAGCCCAGACACTGCCAAATTGCTGGATTATCTCCAGTCCCCCTTGTTTCTGTGCTAGTGTGTGATTTGTCTGAACCTGTTATGACCTGGAAACCTGTTTGACTACTCTTGATTGCTGCTTGCCTTTGACCTCGGATTTGTATCTTAACCATTCTACTTCTTTGCTCCTTTTGTGCCAGATTGGAACTGACCAAGGCTTGGATCTCGACCATTCTTCTTCTGATTAACCCTTTTATGCTTCGTTGCCCAACTGGACTTGACCTCGGCTCGGATCCCGGACTAAGGCTTGCATGGTGCTCCGCACCCTTGGCACCCCTGCCACTCGGTGACCCCACCAAGTCTCTGTCTCCATCTCCAGAGGCTTTAAGGACCTGAGGTGCAAGGGAGGCCTCCCTGCTACTTCGGTCTCACATGAGGTACGTGGCCCTTGTGACAGAATAATACAGCCATGTCTTAGACTGAGGGGAGCGCTTCGGCCTTCGAGGCCCTGTGCTAACAAGTGACCTCTGTGTCTCAGGCCCTGACTTCCATACAAGAGGGGTACTTTCAACTGGAAAGGTCAGATGACTGCAATGGCCAATCCCTCAGTTCTGACCCCTGCGGATCCACCTGTTATGGCTATGGAGCAGCCCATCTCTACTCTAGCTCCAGAACCATGGGTTCCTATGCCAGAACGCTTTTCAGGGTTTCGCCACAAGTTCTGGGCTTTCAGGAATGCCTGTTGGGTATATTTTATCTTACATCCTAGGACCTTCTCTTCAGAGGATACACAGGTCGGGTTCGTAGCAGCCTTACTTACAGAAGAACTCTCTACAACAGGGAAAATGCTCTATTGAGGACTACGTAGCAGAATTACGCAAGTGGGCTGCAGATACTGCATGAAACGTCGCTGCCTTGCGCCATCAGTTTCGCTTGGGCCTGTCCGAGCCCCTCAAAGATGAGTTAGCAAGAGTGGGGCCCCCTGATACTTTGGAACCTACAATTCAGTTGGCTATCCAACTTGATTGCAGATTCAGAGAGCGTCGCAGGGAACGATCCGGTATGGCCCTTCCCACATGGATGCTCCCACGAGTACCCATGGCGCCATACCTTAGAACCCCTGAGACCCATGCATCAACCACAACTCATGACACAAAACCAATGCAACTTGGCTTAGTTCGTGCACCCCTCACACCCGAATTGTGACAACACCGTTGCTTGAATAATCTATGCCTGTATTGTGGTGGAGCGGGTCACTTTCTTTAGGGATGTCCCATTAGGCAGAGTAAGTGGATCGAACACCCATCTGTTTCACCGTATGTTGTTAGATCTTCACATCTCACTCTCTGCCTCTCTTTGCAGATACTGGGAAGGATAATCCGAGTAGCAGCCATTACTGACTCTGAGGCTTGCAGCTGCTTTATTGACATCCATTTCTCCAAAAAGTATGGAATCCCACTATGCAAGAAGCCCCAGCCATTTACTGTTCATCTGGCAGATGGCTCCACACTAACCTCGGGTGTGAGACCACCCTCATATTGGCCACCACTGAAGCAAACCATCAGGAATATGTTCAGCTGGATGTGATTTCTTCCCCCATTTTTCCGGTTATTTTGGGGTTACTGGGGCTTTGACAGCACCAACCACAGATTGATTTGTCCACTGAAGTTGTGTCTTTCGGCTCACCCTATTGCTTACACCAGTGGTCATCAACCCTGTCCTCAGGGCCCACCAACAGGCCAGGTTTTATGTATTACTTTGGGGAGATGCGGACTAGAATACTGCAATCACTGAGCAGCAAATTATATCATCTGCAATGTATTTCAGTTATCTTGCAAACCTGGCCTGTTGGTGGGCCCTGAGGACAGGGTTGATGACCACTGGCTTACACCACTGTTTCCCACAACGAGCCTATTTGATGGTTAAACCCCTTTCCACAGATGACAACACTCTTCTCCCCCAGGTTTACAGAGACTTCCTGGACGTCTTCGACAAGAAGGGTGCTGAGTCCCTGCCACCTCACCAGCCATATGATTGCCTTATTGAGCTTCTTCCTGGTTCTGCAATACAATTTCTGAGGATATTCCCACTCTCTGAGCCTGAATTATAAGTCTTCCGAAAATACATTGATGACAATCTTAGGAAAGGGTTCATCCAGCCCTCTACCTCTCCTGCTGGAGCTGGACACTTCTTTGTGGAAAACAAGGACCATTCTTTAAGACCATGTATCGACTACAGAGAATTAAACAGTAACATAATCAAGAATCGATACCCCTTGCCTCTAGTCCCTGGGCTCATTCAGAGCTTCCGCATCGCTAAGGTCTTCTCAAAATTGGACTTATAGGGGGCCTACAATTTAATACGGATAAGAGAGGGCAATGAATGGAAAACAGCCTTTCGCACTATGTTTGGCCATTTTGAGTATTTGAGTATCACTTGGTGAACAACATCTTTTGGGATTTTCTTGACCTCTTTAGGATAGTGTACTTAGATGACATCCTTGTTTTTTCACTTTCCCTCGAGACACAACACATCCACACGTGAAAAGCAATTTTTTGCCTCTGAGCCCATAAACTGTACGCCAAGCTTGAAAAATGTGAGTTTGAGAAAGATATCATACAATTCCTTGGCCTCATTATTTAGACTTCTGGCATCACCATGGGCCCCTAGAAGGTAACTGCAGTTCTTGAATGGCCAGTACCCTCAGACCGTAAAAGCATCCAGAGGTTTGTGGGATTCGTCAGTTTTTATAGATGATTAATCAAAGGCTTCTCCTCAATAATTTCACCTATCACATAACTCACCAAGCAAAACTGCCGTATTCTGTGGTCCCCCTCAGCACAAACAGCTTTTGACAAACTCAAGAAGCAATTTACCTCTGCCTTGGTCCTTCATCATCACGACCCAGCCCTGCCTTACGTTTTGGAGGTCGATGCTTCAGAGATCGCGGTTAGGGCAGTCCTTTCTCAGTGCCACGAAATCAAAGCCATCTTACATCCTGTTGCCTTCTTTTTCAGGAAATTGTCCCCAGCCGAAAGGAAATATGATGCTCCATCCCACATGTATCCCACATCAAATAACTCACCAACAATGGACACGATACCCCCATGCCTATAATTTCTTCCTGCTTACGGATGACCTCTTGTCCAGGACAAAACTGGCCTCCTCTTTAGACCAACTGCCCTCAGGAGACCATCTGCAAGAAAAAGACAGACATTTCTTCCATGACCATGCTGTGTTTTTGCCCATTCAACTGAGAGTTCCTGTGCTCAAACTCTGCCATGAAAACAAGTTAGCAGGGCATTTTGGGGTGACCAAAACCATCTGCTTTTGCAAACCTTTTGGTGCCTTACCCTCAAGGCAGACTGCCACGCTTACATCAATTCCTGCCCGGTATGTGATCACAACAAAACGGAAAATAATAAATCATGGGATCTCCTACACCCTCTGCCTGTTCCCTCCAGACCCTGGGTGCAGATCAGCATGGATTACATAGTGGAGCTACCACCCTCTGATGTGTTTACATTCATATTTGTTGTTGTGGACCACCTTACAAAAATGTCTCATTACATTCCTATGATTGGCACTCCTTCCGCCCCAGAAACAGCTCAGGCTTTTATCAAGAAGATCATACTCCTCCATGGGGTCCCCAGCAATATTGTATCAGATCATGGGGTCCAATTCACCTCTAAATTCTAGAAGGAGCTCTGTCTAGACGTTGAGAACTACTACTCTTCGGCCTACCAGCCTAGACCAATAATTGAAACCTGCATTACATCAGAGGGGGGACGGGGTCACCCACACATCATTGGGGAAGCCAGGCTTTCCCACTTGCGTCAGAGGGGGGTGGGGTCAGGTGACGGGTGTCCCTTGCCCTCCTCATATAAGAAATGTCAGGCTGCCGGGATCCCCGCAGTGTCTCCGCCAGTGGAGACAGAGGATGGATGCGCTGCACTGGAGGGAGAGATCACCCGTCGCTGGATCAGATCAGCCATCGCTGGACCCCGGAGAGATGATCATCTGTCGCTGGATAGCAAGAGTGGATTACCACCGCTGGAATCTTTTTTTTTTTAATAAAGGACTTTTGCAACGGTGTCTGTGTGTCTTTTTTAACATTCTTTTACACTTTCTTTGTGAAATGGTAGGGGTACTTTTGTGCCCCCTTATCATTTCAAACAGGGGGGAGCCGGGATCTGGGGGTCCCTTTGTTAAAGGGGGCTTCCAGATTCTGATAAACCCCCCGGCCTGCAGACCCCCACAACCACCGGCCAGGGTTGTGGGGATGAGGCCCTTGTCCTCATCAACATGGGGACAAGTTGCTTTGAGGGGTCACAGATAGGAAGGGTCTGGTATGGATATTTGGGGGGAACCCCACATAATTTTTTTTTTTAATTTGACGCGGGGTTCCCCTTAATATCCATACCAGATCTGAAGAGCCTGGTAATTGAATTTGGGGTAACCCCACACTTTTTTTTTTTTATCAATGACTTTCAATGACTGTTCTTTGTATTACGGGAAGCCGATAATTCATTATAGCCGCGAGTGATTTTAAATGACTTTTTTTCCTGCAGAAATTACACTTTATGCAGGGACAGTTCTAAGCACGGCAAACATGCACCTCTTTACAGGCATACTATAGACACCCCCCAGGTACAAAATTTAAAGGAATATTACACTTTAAGCATTATTAAAATCATTAGTTAGTTAGTTTTTAAAACTTTTTTTTTTGCATTGATATATGTCCCCTGGAGCAGGACCCAGGTCCCCAAACACTTTTTAGGACAATAGCTTGCATATTAGCCTTTAAAATTAGCACTTTAGATTTTGAACGTTCAGGTCCCATAGACTTTAATAGGGTTCTAAAGTTCACACGAAGTTTAGGTCTGTTTGCAGGTTCTGGTGCCAACCGAACCGGGGGGTGTTCGGCTCATCCTTAATTGGAGCACATTGGGGCACATCAGGGCATATTGGATCACATTGGCGTACATCAGGGCACATTGGGACACATCATGGCATATTGGAGCACATTGGGGCACATCAAGACACATTGGGGCACATCAGGGCATATTGGAGCACATTGGGGCACATCAGGGCACATTGGGGAACATCAGGGCACAGCGTTTACCAGCCAGCATGTAGAGTAGTACAGGAAGTTCTCTCTCCGCTGCTCCCCGGCGGCCCCTCTTCTTTTCTTGTCCATCCCAGATGATGTCACAAGCAAATGGGGATAGACTAGAAGAGAGGAGGGGAGCCAGGGAGCAGCAGAGAGAGAACTTATTACACATGTTTCCTGCGCTACTCTGCATGCATCTCGATCTACCCGTTAGGCGCCAGCTGTCAGCGATTGATGGGTAGATCGCTGTGGACCTCCAATACAACAGGCAAATTAGGCAGCCGCTGGAACCAACACACTGAACCATCGGCCCACCGGGAAACACCCGGTAGTCACGATGGCCAGTACATGCCTGGTACCCTCGCAAAGTGAGGGCAGCAAGGAGAACACCACAATCTTTGTTGCTTGTGGATTATTGATTAAATTTGGCACATTGACCAACAATTGATTGTAAATATTATTTTTTTCATTTATTAACCACTTCCCACCCGGCCAATGCATATATACGACCGGGTGGGAGCCGTCTACTTCTGATAGGACGTTCAGGAACGTCCTTCAGAAGTAGCGGGATCGCGCGCGCGCGTGCCCGCGCAGCGGCGCGATCCCGATGTGCTCGTGTCACCCGGACACGGCACATCTCAGATCGGCAGGAGGGCTCTGTGATTGGCCCTCCTGATCACATGACGGCCGTGTCCAATCACGGCCGTCATGTGATGTAAACAAACAGCCGGTTGCTAGGCAATCGGCTCTCCCCTCCTCACACGGAAGTCATCGCTGAGGAGAGGAGAGCAGAACGCTGCAGCCGGGTGATGATCAGTGAGTATGAGCTGTTTTTTACAGCTTTTTACTCACTGATCATCAGTCTAGTGTCAACACACAACACAGTGTAAACACAGTCCCCACATATGTCCCCAAAACACACATGTCCCTAAAACATACATGTCCCCAAATAATTAAAACACATGTCCCTAATAATAAAAACATGTCCCCCACATATGTCCCACTAAAATCACATGTCCCAATGATTATCTGCACACATATGTACGTGATCACCTACACACATATGTACATGATCATTTGCGTACATATGTCCGTGATCACACAAACCAATTATTATACACTTAACGGAATTTTTTTTTACCAAAAACATGTAGCAGAATACATTTTGTCTTAAATTTATGACAAAATTAGATTTTATTGGATTTCTTTTAAAATAGAAAAAAGAAAATATTGCTTTTTTTCCAAATTTCCGCTTTTTTTGCGCTTATATTGCAAAAAATAAAAAACAGAGTCGTAAATAAATAACACCAAAATAAAGCTCTATTTGTGCGAACAAAATGATAACAATTTCATTTGGGTACAGTGTAGCATGACCGCGCAATTGTCACTGAAAGCGCTAGAGCGATGAAAGCTGAAAATTGGGCTGAGAAGGAAGGGGGCGAAAGTGCCCTGTATTGTAGTGGTTAAACTGTGATTGTGGGGAGGGACAGGCACCAACAGGCACAAACTAAGACCAAATGGCCATCTCTGCTGCAGACAGTCAGTTCAAGCAATGTTCAGAATGAGGGAGGGGTACCCCAGCTTTGGCAAATTGATTTTCAAAAATGCTAACTGCTCCATTAGCTGGGAGGAAAACTGGGATCTTTGGGGTGACAGAATGTTTCCCATCACAGAAAACACCCGCTCACTCTGGACACTTGTCGGAGGGCAGGACAGTAGCTCCTTGGCAATATCTGTGAGGGCAGGCCACTCCTTGCTCTTCTCCTGCCAAAAAAACATTGGATCTGTGGTGGGGTGCACTGGTGGGGCTGACAAATAGCACATGACAACCTCCTTTGCCGATATGGGTTTCTTGGGGCACACTATGCTGGAGGTTCCCATTAGGGTATCAAGTGCCTCAGCCAAGACAGAAGATGCTATGCTGGCAGGAGCTCTGCTCACTTCACTTGATGGGAGAGGGGGTGTCCAATACCTGCCTTTTCCTCTGACACAACCTGTCGATTAGTCTGTCCCGCCATGTTGTCAGAGCACTGCACTGCACAGCCATTTTTCCCTTCATGCGAGGGTCACGCATAGCAAGGGTTCCTCAGCAAACTTGAACCGCTCCAGGATGCAGGATGTTTTGCGCTGTGTGCTTTTCATCAAGCATCTCAGTGTGCAGGAGGAAGGAACGATGCCCCTGTTTGTCAACTGCTGACGAGGATCCAGATGTTTGAACTACATCATGGAACACCTTGGCCTGCCACCAATGTTCCGTCAGGGACAGATAGGCGTGCTGGGCACTACACGCACACCACAGGTCAGTGGTCAGGTGCACTACCTGTCCACCTGCCCTTCCAATCTCCTCCTTGAGTACCCCAACACAAGACCTGCAAAAGGCTGGCACCACAGTTTGGCTGAAGGTCTTACGTGATGGCACACTGTAGTGTGGTGCAAAAGACTGCATCAATTGCTTGAAGGGCTCACTTTCCACCATGTTGAAAGGTTCTCCTCCAACTGCAATGAGCTGGCTGATCAGGCCTGTTATTTTACGTACCTGAGCCCGAGACATACCCTTACTCTGAAAGCCACCAAAATCTTCCAGGGTGGCCTGGCTGGTATGGATTGAATGTGGAATGGTAACAGAATTATTTTCTGCCTTATACTGGCTGGTGGTGCTGGCACTCATGGTGGCCGTGGCAGTGCCACTATTAGTTCCCCTTTTGGTGTTTGGATGAGAGGCCATAATACTTTTTTTCCCTAACAGCACTGTGTGGCGGTGCACACGTATGTGCTGGTTCATGCCACTATTACTGAAATGCCCTATGTCTCGGCCCCGGCTGACCTTCCTGCCACAGTGATTGCATTTGGCCTTCTGACCAATAACAATTTATTTAAAATGCTGCCGAATGGTAGCCACCGCCAATGACACCTCCTGATGGATCCACTGCAGTGGTCACACTCTTTTCCTGAGGGCGGCAGGAGCAGGAGGAACAGACCTGAACATCCCAGGTATTTTGGGTGCTGTGATGGATTGAGGCCTAATGGTTGCATTTGCTCATTCTGATGCTGGAGTCTTAGAAAGCACTTGGGCAGGGGACTTTTCAGGAGAGAAAAGTAGTGGGGACTGAGGGGAGATACTTTATGGGCTGTCAGTGGTGTCAACATGGGTAGAGCGCTGGAAATCTAATTTGTCTACAACAGTGTCAGGAAAGCCTGCTTCCACCTCTTCCACGTTGCCAAGGGAACAGTGATCATTAGAAGTAGTAAACTCTGTCTCCTTGCTGTTCACTACCAAGCTCCCTGCAGTGCTGATGGTGATGGCACTGGCAGCAATGGTGGTGGTGACATCATCATGAGCCTGAGCCTCCTGGCATGTTTCCTGCTGCATGGCCAGGATCTCCAGCTTTGGCTGCACAAATGTATGTGCACTGGGAACCCATTTGGCCTGCCCTCTTCCGTAAAAGGTACCAATGGACACCATCCTACCAGCAGCAGTGGCAGAGGTGGTAGTGCCACTTTTGCTATGAACTGTGCTGCTGGTTCTAGGAGGTAAATCCTGGAACAGCTGGCGACATGCAAATGTCTGCTGTTTGCCAGGCTCTTTACCACCAGCAGTCTTCACTCCCATTTGCCTCAGCTTTATGGGAGGTGAGCTGAGCTCAGAGGGCGCAGAGAACATCCCACCTGCTGCTCATGTACACAGCTCATGTCTCCCAGCAGCACTCTTGCTGCTTTTTTGGCCTTGTTTGCTGCTCATTTTTCCTTTAAAAGTTAGAAAAATGTAGACAAAAAAAATATGATTTTGATCGCAGCAAACGAACACCAAAATCACCAAATGTACAAAAAAAAATTATACCAACAGAAAATAGCAAAATATTAACTAAATGAAACAAGAAATAAAAAAAAAAAATTGAAATAAAAAAAAAAGATCTCTCAAAACCAACCAACAAACTAATAAAACCAGAAACTAAACACTAGACAGATTATACATTCGCACACTACAACAGATATAAACTAAAATGAACAACTAAAAACAAAGGATTGCAAAGATATTCGCTCAGATGCACAGACAAATAATCGTGTAATCTGCTCCACTACACTAACTAACCCACAAAGGGAAGTCACATGATCGGGCCTGCCCTGTAGGCCTCAGCAGCAGAAGAAAACCTCTGATTGGTCAACCAACAGTCACGTTTCCGTAGTAACGAAATTTGGACCAAAAGTGAACGCATCTAACGAAAATTTGTATTTCGGATCGGAAATTCTTCAAAAAAAAACAAACTACCATCAGCATAGACTGCCATATTGAGATAATTCATCATAACAAATGTTTGTAATTGTTAGGAAAAGTTAATGAAGATAACGAAAATTCGTATTTTGTATGAATCGAAATTGAATTTCGGACACAAATTACGAAATTCTAATTAATTCTAATATGAAATGGAACAGAATGAAACAAATTTATTGATGGCGTACATGTCTAGTGCATAGAAACCTTCTTCACAAACGTTGATTAGAGTGCAAAAGACAAAATCTTCCTAGCAAAGGGGAAAAGCATCACGTCAGAAGGTAAAGGCCAGCGTGTCCCTAACTGCATTACATCATAAGAAAAGCAGAGTATCCCTGTAAAGAAAGTTCTGTATGTTCCAGAAATAGAAGGCAGCCTTCTATCAGTGAAAAGTCTTGCAAACAATGGTCTCGCAGTTAAGTGATTTTTTGCAAAAGGAAATCTAGACGATCACTGTAACGAAATGTCCCACACTCCACTTGAGTGCTTTCGTCATATACCGCTTCCTCCAGTCTGAATATAGATATCAGATCTTCCAGCCACTGACAACCAAGAACTAGGCAGTACTCATTGTGGCTGCTTAACATGAACTGTTTATTTGAACACAGGTACCCAGAGATATTCAAAATTCTCATCAGTAGACTGTCCAATTAGCAGGGATAACTGTTGGAGGAATACCCCTCCCCCTTCTCACAGCTAATCTACATAAACATCTCATAATACCCAAGGCAGACAAAGACAATAGAACAATGGAATACAGCCACACCCCAAATGACCCAACAGAGAGCACACCTTATTATGAGACACACACATACATATATATATATACATATATATATATATATATATATATATATATATACAGTGCCTTGCGAAAGTATTCGGCCCCCTTGAACTTTTCAACCTTTTGCCACATTTCAGGCTTCAAACATAAAGATATAACATTTTTATTTTTTGTGAAGAATCACCAACAAGTGGGACACAATTGTGAAGTGGAACGAAATCTATTGGATTTTTGAAACTTTTTTAACTAATAAAAAAATGAAAAGTGGGGCGTGCAAAATTATTCGGCCCCCTTGCGTTAATACTTTGAAGAGCCACCTTTTGCTGCGATTACAGCTGCAAGTCGCTTAGGGTATGTCTCTATCAGTTTTGTACATCGAGAGACTGAAATTCTTGCCCATTCTTCCTTGCAAAACAGCTCAAGCTCAGTGAGGTTGGATGGAGAGCGTTTGTGAACAGCAGTTTTCAGCTCTTTCCACAGATTCTCGATTGGATTCAGGTCTGGACTTTGACTTGGCCATTCTAACACCGGGATATGTTTATTTGTGACTCATTCCTTTGTAGATTTTGCTGTATGTTTGGGATCATTGTCTTGTTGGAAGATAAATCTCCATCCCAGTTTCAGGTCTTTTGCAGACTCCAACAGGTTTTCATCTAGAATGGTCCTGTATCTGGCTGCATCCATCTTCCCCTCAATGTTAACCATCTTCCCTGTCCCTGCTGAAGAAAAGCAGGCCCAAACCATGATGCTGCCACCACCATGTTTGACAGTGGGGATGGTGTGTTGAGGGTGATGAGCTGTGTTGCTTTTACGCCAAACATATCATTTTGCATTGTGGGCAAAAAGTTTGATTTTGGTTTCATCTGACCAGAGCACCTTCTTCCACATGTTTGTTGTGTCTCCCAGGTGGCTTGTGGCAAACTTTAGACAAGACTTTTTATGGATATCTTTGAGAAATGGCTTTCTTCTTGCCACTCTTCCATAAAGGCCAGATTTGTGCAGTGTACGACTGATTGTTGTCCTATGGACAGACTCTCCCACCTCAGCTGTAGTTCTCTGCAGTTCATCCAGAGTGATCATGGGCCTCTTGGCTGCATCTCTGATCAGTCTTCTCCTTGTTTGAGCTGAAAGTTTAGAGGGACGACCAGGTCTTGGTAGATTTGCAGTGGTCTGATACTCCTTCCATTTCAAAATGATCGCTTGCACAGTGCTCCTTGGGATGTTTAAAGCTTGGGAAATCTTTTTGTATCCAAATCCAGCTTTAAACTTCTCCACAACAGTATTACGGACCTGCCTGGTGTGTTCCTTGGTCTTCATGATGCTCTCTGCGCTTTCAACAGAACCCTGAGACTATCACAGAGCAGGTGCATTTATACAGAGACTTGATTACACACAGGTGGATTCTATTTATCCCCATCAGTCATTTAGGACAACATTGGATCATTCAGAGATCCTCGCTGAACTTCTGGAGTGAGTTTGCTGCACTGAAAGTAAAGGGGCCGAATAATTTAGCAGTTTTTCAGTTTTTTATTTGCTAAAAAAGTTTAAATTATCCAATAGATTTCGTTCCACTTCACAATTGTGTCCCACTTGTTGGTGATTCTTCACAAAAAATTAAAATTTCATATCTTTATGTTTGAAGCCTGAAATGTGGCAAAAGGTTGAAAAGTTCAAGGGGGCCGAATACTTTCGCAAGGCACTGTGTATATATATATATATATATATATATATATATATATATATATATATACATACATATATATATATATATATATATATATATATATATATATATATATACACACATTGTTTAGTACAGGTCAGACTGGGGTTTTCGGTCACCCTGTGTCCCTAATAGATTATGCAGAGGAGGGGCTTGGGGGAGCTGAAACAAGGGTTTCCCAACCTCTCCAAGGGATTTTGGGTTCTATGGGCCCCCCGTCAAAGTGACTCCCATCACACAATCACCTATACAGGCTTATCACCACAGACCAGCATGTCAATATAGTCTCTAATAACCTTCACAGCAAATGTATTCACTTATAGCCAGGGCTTATTTTCTCAGAGAATAGGTGCAGGAACTCAACCATGCCTGCCACACACACATACCTGTTAAATGACATCAAATAGTAGCTCTTCCCTCTGAATACAACCCCCTCCGTCCACTGACCTCCTCTTCTCCCCCTCATTAAAAGATCCACCATCTGAACTATGTCCTATGTCTTACCTTTGTTGCAATATTAAGCTGAAACACCTATCCGGCTGTAGTACCTCCCAACATACTATACTACAGTCGTTGCGAGGGAGATCATGCAGTAGGAGCATCAACAACTGCCAGGGAAAAATGGAGACTAAAGAGGGTGGAGCCTACCACACCCCCTCTCCTGCCCATGACTGCACTGAACCCTGGGCAGCTGTTCTGTATCTCCCTTGTCCCTGTCCAGCACTCAGTGGGATCTGCGCAGGAGATCTGACTTGTGTGAGCTACTGGGAGATAAGCTATCACTTGTAAATGCAGAAGCTGGACTTCAGTGCTACCCAGTGATAGTGGTGAGCAGGGAGCAGAAGATCTGAGCCAGAGGTGGTGGAACTGAGTTACCCCTAGTTCCTAGTTGTAAACTTCAGAAGTTCATCTACGGTCTTAAGCAATCTGCTAGGATGTGGAATGAGAAAGTGAACAAAATACTTACCAGAGAGGGATTCTCAAGAAGTAAAGCAGACCCCTCTCTCTACTCCAGGAATCAAGAAGACAAATGGGTATACATCTTTATCTATATCAATGACATTCTAACCTGTTTTGAACAAGAAGGGGATTAAAATCAGAAAGTTCCCAAGCTGAAAGAAAATTTGGAAATCAAAGAGCTAGGGAACATTAGCTACTATCTGGTAACCAAAATAGAGAGAGAGTAGAATATGGGAGTTATCTCTTCAACCAATAGCAGAAAATCTCAGAAATCTTGGAACAATTCCATATGCAAGATGTAAAGGAACTGAAAACTCCTAAGGAACCAGGCTATCAAAAGAGCAATGAAACAGAAAACTTGCTACCCAACAATGACATGTATCGCAGAGCAATCGGTAAGCTGCTATATGCTGTGAATGTGACAAGACCAGACATAGCTGCAGCAGTGGGCATACTATGCAGGAAAGTCTCAGCTCCCCGTCAGTGTGACTGGAACGCAATGAAAAGAGTGATGCAATATTCTCCAAAATGAAAATTACTCCACAACACTCCAACAACACCTTACTGAATTATTTTCAATTAATTCAACGTCTATATCTGACCCAATGATATTATGGAAGGCTCATAAAGCTGTTATGAGAGGGGTGTTTATGCAATTAGGTTCTAAAGCTAAAAGAAAGAGAACTCAGAGAATGGATGAACTTACTAAGGAAATAGCCAAAGCTGAGGAACACAATAAAAATGATCTTTCTCCTTTCATTAAAACACAAATTTTCCAGTTACGTAATGAATTAAGAACCCTACTTCTACAGACACATGAGAAATCCTATAAAAAATTCAGAGCTACCACTTAAGCAACAGGGAACAAAGCAGGGAAAACAATGGCATTACGCATTAAAGGTTATCGATCTAAGACTAAAATTCCATTCCTCTACCATCCTCACACTAATGAAAAATTGCTTAAGCCTTCTTCAATAGCTAAAGCATTTAGCTCATATTATAATGATTTATATAACATTAAGAACGATGGCAATACCCATCAACCTTCTCAGGAGGAGATTGACACCTTTTTGGAGAGTGTCAAACTTTCATCTATTTCCCCACAACAATTAGAATTTCTCAATTCTCCCTTTACTATCCCTGAAATTCTACAAACTATCCTAACTTGAAATCACCTGGTCCAGATGGCTTTACAAGGGAATATTGTAAAAAATTTCAAAGTACTCTAGCACCTATACTTTGTGACATTTATAATTTAGCAGCCAATTCTTCATCATTTCCCAATGAAATGCTGAAAGCTCTTGTAACTCTTCCAAAATCAGATAAGGAACCATCTTCACCTAAAAATTTTAGACCAATTTCCTTACTCAATTTAGATATTAAAATTTATGCGAAACTTATAGCCAAAAGACTAGATAGTTTGTTACCCTCTCTTATCCATAGAGATCAGCCGGGTTTCGCCAAAGGAAGACAAGCATCGGATGCTACTAGAAGAATGATAAATATAATACACCATGTAGAACTCACCAAATCGCCATCCCTATTTCTGTCGCTTGACGCTGAAAAAGCATTTGATAGAGTTCATTGGGGTTACCTAAATTTGGCTTAACAGGTCAAATAAACAAAGCAATATTAGCCCTGTACTCTGTCCCCTCGGCTCGAGTGTATACTACGGATTCTTTATCACCTCCATTTCCAATAACAAATGGTACACGACAAGGATGCCCCTTATCCCCCCTAATTTTTAACCTTGTTATTGAACCCCTAGCTGAGAGTATTAGGTCCAACAAAAAAATTCTAGGAGTTACCATTGCTGAACAAGAACATAAAATCAACCTTTTTGCAGATGATGTTGTTCTTATGATTACTGATCCTGAAATTCAGGAAACACTAAATATGTTCAGCAAAGTTTCTTATTACAGGCTTAACGTGAATAAATCTTGTATATTAAACTTGGGGATAGATGAAAATACTACTAAACATCTTAAATTAAAATTCCCTTATACATGGACTGAAAGTACAATTAAATATTTGGGTATTCAATTATCAAATTCATGTAAAATACTGTTCCAATATAATTATATTCCACTTCGTAATGCATTACAAGAAAATCTCACTAAACTAGCATCCCATGAATTTTCATGGATGGGACGTTTGGCAGCATTTAAAATGCTTAACCTTCCACAAATTTTATACTTTTTTAGAACTCTCCTGATTCCAATTCCGTTAAAATTTTTCCAATCCCTTCAGACTCTGTTTTTCTAGATTCATCTGGCAGGGTAAAAAATCTAGATGTGCTCATTCAAACTTAGTGAAGAAACGTCAAGTTGGGGGAACAGGGTATGTGGATTCCCAAGATTATTATTTAGCCTCGGTTCTCACACAGTCTAAGGAATGGCTTCTATCTCCTCCATCTACAATTTGGGGGAAGATGGAAACTGCTAAGATCCCAGGAAATAATCTATCAATATGGATTCCTTCCATGGCACTTGGAGCCAAGATACCTTCTCGCATCTCCCCAACAATATTGGCAACACTTAAATCCTGGGTTCGATTTCTGCATCTAACTTCCTCACACCCTCTTCCTACCAAAGTCCAAATTCTGCTAAATACTCTACATAACTTCATGAAGACAACCTCATTTACACTAATTTACACCATGGATAGAGAATGGAATTAAATATCTATCTGATCTACTTGATAATGGGGTGATCAAACCATTTCCTACACTTCAAAAGAAATTTCAATTGCCAAATTCAGATTTATTCCTCTACATCCGAACTAAGAATTGCATTTCCAACCTCCATGGACCTATAATGTTCCCCAATCGGCTTGGTCCTTCCTTAAGATCCCCATACATCAACAAAAAGGGATCTCTCTTTTCTATAATCTTCTTCAACAAAAAAGTGTGTTTACAAAGACTATCCCTTTAATTAGATGGGAAGAAGACTTAGGATACACCTATACAGTTGACCAATGGGAAAAAGCTTGTAACACCACATATAAAGCCACATGCTGCTCTACATTATGGGAAGTATCCATTAAATTGACTCAACGCTGGTATCTTACTCCTGAAAAAATATCTAAATTCAACAGCAAATTTGGCGATAAATGTTGGAGATTGTGCGGCAAAAAAGGTGATATGTTACATACATTTTGGACATGCCCTAAACTTGGGAAGTATTGGGAACAAATCTTTCAAGTTATGTCTGAAATTACCAAAACAGTCATTCCTCCAAATCCCTCACTGGCTCTATTATCCATTGATCTTGATAGATATCCTATCCAGTTTAGAAATGTGTTTACACATATTTTGCTGTCAGCCAGGATCAGTATAATGAGGAACTGGAAAAATCCTGATCCTCCTTCCATAAAAGAAGTGATAGAATCGACTCAAACTCATTACATTTATGAATCAATTCTAGCTCTTCGGCCTCACAAAAAAGAACATACTCATAAAATATGGCAGCCATGGTTAAAATGGGCTAGTCCCCAAAACATTGCACGAGTTCTTGTTCCTAGATAACTTGAATTAAAAAATTACTTACCCCGCTTTTAATCTTTGTTTTGTATCTATTAAATGACAGGTTACTATTACTGTCCCGAACACAGTTTAGCACCCATAGGGGTGTTCGGGAATATATTTAGGTTCATCATCTTTGAATTACTTGAATTGGCAGTATATAAATATATGAAGATAATATTTATATTACTTTTGTGTATTGTCTCCACAATGGATGTATTAATAACCTCCCGATCGTTATCTTTATTATCCCTATTATAATTGAGATAATTAATATGGTTTTCTTTATATTATATTTTTTATTATTTTTGGATACTATTATCTATGTATCTAAATACTGTAACTGATCTGTTATTTAGTCATAATTTCTGTCATTTGTCTTGAAAATTTAAACTTTAATAAAAACTATTGATTAAAAAAAAAAGAGTGATACAATACCTCAAATGAAGCAATTCAGATGAAGTTACGGTTACCAGCAACTTCCAATCCAACACTGGTTGGATATGTGGATGCTGATTGGGCTGGGGACTACACAGATCCCAAATCCACAAGTGGATTCATCTTCCAGTATGGGGAAGGAACCATAAGTTGGTCAAGTCGAAAGCAAGTAACTGTCACTCTATTTTCAACTGAAGCAGAGTAAATTGCAACAGCACACTCATGTCAAGAAGTGATATGGATTTGTCAACTTTTTGGGGATATTGGGATAAATATGTCAAAACCAATTCCCATTTTTGAAGACAACCAGGGATGTATAAAGCTCACGCAAGACAGGGTCAATCCTAGGACCAAACACATCGATGTCAAGTATCACCTACTGAGAGACAATTGATGTACTGTCTGTATCTAAATGTGTACTTATTTGTGTTCCTGCTTCATGCTTCTCATGCTGTAAGACACGCATTGCAATCCTCCATAAACATAAAGCATATTGCTGTATACAAGAAGTTTCTAGTGCATTATTTTAATACTCTGCACAACAATGCTGAGCTTCCATAATTGAAAGGAATGCCAGCAAATGTATTAAAGGGGTATCCATGGACAGTAATGCTAGAGAGAAAAATGCCAAGTGAAGCAGGTTTCTTTTTGACTAGCTGCAGCTTGTACTGCACACTGTGGGATGCTTACAGCATGCAGTAAAATGAGAGTTAGCTATTTCAGTAAGATCCCTTTCACACTCACAGCGCGGCCGCGTCAGCAGTAAAGCACTGATAGTTTTAGCTGCGCTTTACCGCTGACGCAGCCGCACTGTGAGTGTGAAAGGGATCTTACTGAAATAGATTACTCTCAGTACTGGGGCTTTTACACTGGGGCTGCAGGTTGGTGGTTTTCAGGAGTTATTTTTAGCCCTTTAGTGCCTGAAAAATGCCCCCAGTGTGAAAGAGGTCTCAAGGAGAGAAGCCTGTACAACTGTGCAAGATAGAAGGTGATGCTGCACTTCAGCTTTGATTTTTATATATCATTTAAAACAGCACTCCCAGGCTGGGTTACTCTCCAGCAGGCAAAGGACCCTGCTGCTCCATGCTCCACACCCTATATACACCTCACAGCCCAAAAATTACTAAATTTACCAACCAGTGGTGGCTTGTGCTAAAAAGTTGGAGGGGTGGCAAACAAATCCCCCCAGATCCACACTCACCCCTCCAGGGTCAGAAGCAGGTTCCCTGTGCTGCTTGGATTTAACAGGGCTCTGGATGGATGGGGAGGATTCCCCAGAGTCGCTAGTGTCAGTGTGAGGGGGCACCTATGCAGCTCTGTTGGTTGGCACAGCCGAGGATGTGTGTGTCTGAAGTGCTGCCACTAGAGATCCAATGGTGGGCGGTGTAGGATGTCTCCCGCTGCCATTTTGTAGAGGATCTGCTTGGTGGGGAAGTAATGGGAGAGTTTATTTACCAGACGGCACCTTCTCATGCCATAGCATAGAACGGGCAGTCTACAAGTCGGGGAGCAGTGTGGTAATGCTAGCAGGTCGTCAGGAGGCTCCGTGGATCTAGTGTTCCCTCAGTGAAGAGCGGAGCTTCAGAGCTATGCGGCCATCTTCTTCAGCTGCCGTCATGCCCCCCCCGCCAATACTGAATACTGATTCACTAGTGTCACAAGTGGGTGGGTTCTGCACCCCGAGCCCAACCTTTTTCAAGCCAATTAGAGCCTCAAGCTGTAATCATGTGCTTGAGGGAAAAAAAACTCATAGAAAGCTATGAGTCCAGCACCCCACATGCCACCCCACATGCAAACTAGGAGGGTGGCGCCCCTTATAGACTGACCGCCACTGTTATCTATTCTACCCTATACTAACACCTAGCTTGGAGAGTGCTCCACATGTGTGAAGCATACAATCCCTCCCAGTCATTTTTGTTTTTCCTAACTTTTTCTATATAAGGAGTACAGGTTTTGTGCCGAAATGTCCCTACACTCCACTTGAGTGGTTTCGTCATGTACCACTTCCTCCCAGTCTGAATATAGATATCAGATATTCCAACCGCTCCCAAGCACAAAACAAGACAAGACTTGTTTAGCTGCTGACATGGACTCTTCATTAGAATCAGAATACAGTCTTTTTATACAGTAGAAGAAGAAGTCCCCCCTCCTGCTTATATTACTCTAACAATACACCTGTAACAAATTAACATGAGCTAATTAACTAATCCCTTTAAGCAGCCAATGTGACTCTGTGGCTATCAGGCTTTCACTACAGGTTAGACTTGTTGTCACCAAGCTTCACACAGTAACATATCATAAGTACTTATCATAAGTACAACCACAAGACATATTGTCACAATAGCAGGAGCTCGACTAGGAGTCGGCCCGTCTCCTACATTTTACAGAGGACAATGTGATCAGCTCTCCCAATTAACATGTTGAGTTCAGAATCAACAACCAAGAATAGTCTTTGGGCATATACAGGGCTCCCAGAGTCTGTGTGTCTTGGGGGACATGGACCTGAATCTAAAGTAATACCACCTCAAGGGTACCCAGGCATACAGCTCACAAAGAGCACCATTCCCCTTAATGCCAGGGCCCATAATCGCAAGGCAATAGGCTAGCATTCAGTCCTCTCCAAAAGCCTCTGTCCCGGCTAGGTCTGTCACAGGTTTGATATCAGACCACTATGGCCTTGGAATCTATGTATCCATGTTATTGGTTCTGCACTGTTCCAATAAAGCATGTTGGAGTTTAAAAGGTGTATGGCAGGTCAAATAGTTCTTGCAATTGTTTAAAGAAGCAATAAACATTATCTTTATAGAGGTCACATAGTTTAACAATATTATATCTGGAATATCTGGAATTGTTGTTAGTTGGCTCAAAAAAATGGTTAATACAGAAAGGGAACAAAAATAACTTTATACTATAACATAAAAATCTTCAGAGCGGGGGGCGTGTCCGGAAGCCGACCTGGACGGACACAAGGAGTGAGAGCTCTCCTCCAGCCCGACGCTACAGCGGCTTTCTTCGGGGGTTTTTACTGCCGCACACATGGGGAGATCACGGGCTACGCGCTCCTCCTCAGCCCGGAGCACACCGCAGCCCCCGCCGGGCTCTTCCTCTGCCTTCAAGCATTATTTCCAGCCACCCGAGGCCTTGCCGGGCGGCGGGGGCAAGATGGCGCCGGACGGCGCGGATGCCCACTCTCGGATCCCCACAGCATCCCGCCCTCCGCTCCATGCCCTTCGGGCGGATCAAGTTTTGCAGCCCCCGCACCCCTCCGGGCTGGATGCCTCACACGGCCCTCCGGAAGCAACACCCGAGATTGCTCAGGACCTCCGCCACGGACTAGGCCGCAGCGGCAAGATGGCGGCAAGACGGCCACTGCCCGCCTTGCCCAAAGCACAGAGGCCCCCTCGTTCCTGGGACTCCAGCGCATCCGCAGACCGCACGACCGCTCTCCCCTCCTACGCTCAGGTAGCTCGGGCCCCAGGCCACCCTCAAGGTACGGCCCAGCTGGACCCTTCACCCCGTTCTCCACATGCTACCTCTTGGGCAGACCCCTGGAAATCGCAGCCACTGGGGCCCCCCTCTTCCGTCGGGGGACTTCCACGTGGGGGGACATCCCCCCACTCTCTACCTTCTCCGCCTCCCCTCCAACAGCAAGAGTCCGTTCACCCCTACTGGCAAGCGTATTTTCAAACAATACCGACGAAGGATGACTTTAAACAGCTTGTAGCGGAGGTGCAGGCTACCTGCCGCGCTGAAATCCAGACCCTGCACTCAGGTCTTAAACACCTAGCTGACCGTGTGGAGATGGCGGAGGAGGATATCCAGGAGACCAAGTTGACGGTCCACCGTGTTCAGGTGGAGACCTCGGACCACCGCCTCCTGCTGTGGGACATGCAACGCCAAGTGGAAGATCTCGATAACAGAGGCCGCAGAAACAACATCCGCGTTCGCGGCCTGCCTGAGACGGAGGGCACTGAGGACCTTCAGACCTCGCTGCAAACATTGTTTAATGAGATGTTAGGGGAGGACCCGGACAAACACATAGAAATGGACAGGGCGCATCGGGCCCTGAGACCCAAGGGTCCGGCCTCCAAGCCAAGGGATGTTATCTGCAGAATCCACTCCTTCCCGCTTAAGGAAGACATCATGCGCAAATCCCGCTCCATCCGCGACTTGGCCTTTGACAATTCTCCTGTCCAGCTCTACCTGGACCTCTCCTGGATCACGCTTCAAAAACGCAGGCTGCTACAGCCTCTTCTCCGGGCCCTCCAAGATAGGCATATCCTCTACAGATGGGGCTTTCCCTTTAGCCTGACCGCCAGACACCAGGGAAAGTCTGCGACTCTACGATATCCGGAAGACCTGGCCCCCTTTTGCGACACTCTGGACATTCCTGTCCCTCAACTGCCCGACTGGGACTTGGTTGCCTCTCCCCCTTCGATGCCAGTGGTCTGGCAGAAAGTTCCCTCGACCAAGCGGCACAGAGGCCTAGACCCCCACCGGGGGTCACCCAAACGTAAATGACGGACACGCCATGTCCAGTGGCCGTCTCCCCTCCGCGTTTTTTTTTCTTTTTCTTTTCTTTCCCCCCGATTGCCGGAGCTACATTTATTCCTCGTTTTTCTTACCCCGGGCTGGCCTAGGTTGAGTCCAAGGACGGATCGACTCCCGGGTTATTGCCCCCCCCGTGGTTTTCCACCTGTTGGTTCCTTTCGTGGAGTGGACTGCTGGTGCCTCCCTAGCCCGCATTTTTGGACTTCCTGGCTGGGGAGTCGTTAAGGAACCGTACAGATCCAGTGTCCCTATAGGACCTCTGGAACTGTCTTTTGATAATGTTTTGTTTTACTTTGTATTCTGTTATTGTTTCTATTCTTTCTCCTCACTCTAGGTTTTCCCTTTTCCTCGCTTCTCCAGCGATGCTCTGCCAGTGGTTCTCCCGGTCGCCGGCCCTCCTTCCGTGGTCGCCGCTCCCCCCGAGGCACGGGGGCCTCCAACAAACTCAGATAAGTATGCCCTGCACACCACTCCTGCTTGATCATGGCTAAGATCCTGTCCCTTAACCAGTTGCCGACCGCCGCACGCCGATGTACGTCGGTAGAATGGCACGGGCAGGCATAAGGACATACATGTACGTCCCTTGCCTCCCGCGGGTCGGGGGCCCGATCGGGCCCCCGCCCGGTGCCTGCGGCGGTCGGTTTTCGTCCGGGAGCGATCCGGGACGAGGGGGCGGCCATTCATTCATGGCCACCCCCTCGCGATCGCTCCCGACGAATAGAAATCCCCGGTGACATCACTTCCTCTCCTGTAATGTAAACACAGGAGAGGAAGTGATGTATTCTCTCCTCCGTGTCGGTATTTTTCGTTCCGACACGGAGGAGAGCGGATCGGTGAGTTGCACCAACACTCTACACACACAGTAGAACATGCCAGGCACACTCACACCCCCCCTTTACCCCCCGATCACCCCCCCAATTACCCCTGCCCCCCAGTCACAGTGACACCAATGTCATTTTTTTTTTTTTTTTTTTTTTGCATTGGTGTCATTTGTGACTGTAATAACTGTTAGGGCAGTTAGAGTTAGCCCCCTTTAGTTCTAATGTACCCCCCTAACCCCCCCAATAAAGGTTTAACCCCGTGATCACCCCCCGTCGCCAGTGTCACTAAGGCTGGGTTCACATTGCAGCGGTTTATGAGAACGAATGTGATTCGCACCGCACTGCAGTGCAAATCACATCCGATCTCTGTGCGATTCGAGTTCAGCCATTCGCCGCACCCGCCGCACCCGCCACACCCGCCGCACCCGCCGCAAATTCGCACGGGACCCTTTTTTTGGCCCGCAGCAGAATCGGATCGCATGGGTGTTCACACCATGCGATCCGAGTTTGCAGATCGCACTGCGATATGCGAACTGATCTGGGGGTGTCAGTAACATTTCACTGACACTCCCAGCAGTTCGCATAGGGCAGTGTGAACTGCCGCCGGGAGGCATGCGATGCGGGAACCCGCCGCGGATTCGCGGCGTTTCCGCATCGCTCCAGTGTGAACCCAGCCTAATAAGCGATCATTTTTCTGATCGCCGTATTAGTGTCACAGGTGACGCTAGTTAGGCAGGTAGGTATTTAGGTTCGTCGCAGCTTTTTATAGCGCCAGGGACGCCCATATACTATCGCATAAAGCCCCCTGATTGCCCCCTAGTTAACCCTTTCACCAGTGATCACCATATAACTGTTACAGGTGACGTTAGTTAGTTATTTTTTTATAGTTTCAGGGCACCCGCCATTTATTACCTAATAAAGGTTTAACCCCCTGATCACCCGGCGGGTGTCATTTGTGACTAATAACTGTTAGGGCAGTTAGGGTTAGCCCCCTTTAGTTCTAAGGTACCCCCCTAACCCCCCCAATAAAGGTTTAACCCCGTGATCACCCCCCGTCGCCAGTGTCACTAAGGCTGGGTTCACATTGCAGCGGTTTATGAGAACGGATGTGATTCGCACCGCACTGCAGTGCAAATCACATCCGATCTCTGTGCGATTCGAGTTCAGCCATTCGCCGCACCCGCCGCACCCGCCGCAAATTCGCACGGGACCCTTTTTTTGGCCCGCAGCAGAATCGGATCGCATGGGTGTTCACACCATGCGATCCGAGTTTGCAGATCGCACTGCGATATGCGAACTGATCTGGGGGTGTCAGTAACATTTCACTGACACTCCCAGCAGTTCGCATAGGGCAGTGTGAACTGCCGCCGGGAGGCATGCGATGCGGGAACCCGCCGCGCATTCGTGGCGTTCCCGCATCGCTCCAGTGTGAACCCAGCCTAATAAGCGATCGTTTTTCTGATCGCTGTATTAGTGTCACAGGTGACGCTAGTTAGGCAGGTAGGTATTTAGGTTCGCTGCAGCTTTTTATAGCGCCAGGGACCCCCATATACTACCGCATAAAGCCCCCTAATTGCCCCCTAGTTAACCCTTTCACCAGTGATCACCATATAACTGTTACAGGTGACGCTGGTTGGTTAGTTATTTTTTTATAGTTTCAGGGCACCCGCCATTTATTACCTAGTCTCACTAGTGTACCCCTAAATTTAGGGGTGTCTACTTTCCAAAATGGGGTCATTTGGGGGGGGTTTGTGCCATCTTGGCATTTTATGGCCTTCAAAACTGTAACGCCCTTAGAAAGCCTGAAGGCGGTGCTTGGTTTTCGGGGCCCCGTACGCGGCTAGGCTCCCAAAAAGTCCCACATATGTGGTATCCCCGTACTCAGGAGAAGCAGCAGAATTTATTTTGGGGTGTCATTTCACATATGCCCATGGCATGCGTGAGCAATATATCATTTAGTGACAACTTTGTGAAAAAAAAAAAAAAAAGTTTGTAATTTTCCCGCAACTTGTGGCAAAATATAAAATATTCCATGGACTCAACATGCCTCTCAGCAAATAGCTTGGGGTGTCTACTTTCTAAAATGGGGTCATTTGTGGGGGTTTTGTGCCATCTTGGCATTTTATGGCCTTCAAAACTGTAATAGGTAGTGAGAAGTGAACTCAAAAATTTACGCCCTTAGAAAGCCTGAAGGCGGTGCTTGGTTTTCGGGGCCCCGTACGCGGCTAGGCTCCCAAAAAGTCCCACATATGTGGTATCCCCGTACTCAGGAGAAGCAGCAGAATTTATTTTGGGGTGTCATTTCACATATGCCCATGGCATGCATGAGCAATATATCATTTAGTGACAACTTTGTTAAAAAAAAAAAAAAAGTTTGTAATTTTCCCGCAACTTGTGGCAAAATATAAAATATTCCATGAACTCAACATGCCTCTCAGCAAATAGCTTGGGGTGTCTACTTTCTAAAATGGGGTCATTTGTGGGGGTTTTGTGCCATCTTGGCATTTTATGGCCTTCAAAACTGTAATAGGTAGTGAGAAGTGAACTCAAAAATTTACGCCCTTAGAAAGCCTGAAGGCGGTGCTTGGTTTTCGGGGCCCCGTACGCGGCTAGGCTCCCAAAAAGTCCCACATATGTGGTATCCCCATACTCAGGAGAAGCAGCAGAATTTATTTTGGGGTTTCATTTCACATACGCCCATAGCATGTGTGAGCAATATATCATTTAGTGACAACTTTGTGTAAAAAAAAAAAAAATTTTTTTTTTGTCCTTATTCAATCGCTTGAGGCAAAAAAATAAAATATTCAATGGGCTCAACATGCCTCTTATCAATTTCCTTAGGGGGTCTACTTTCCAAAATGGGGTCATTTGGGGGGGTTTTGTACTGCCCTGCCATTTTAGCACCTCAAGAAATGAGATAGGCAGTCGTAAACTAAAAGCTGCGTAAATTCCAGAAAACGTACCTTAGTTTGTAGATGTAACAACTTTTGCGCAAACCAATAAATATACAATTATTGACTTTTTTTTTACCAAAGACATGTGGCTGAATACATTTTGGCCTAAATGTATGACTAAAATTGAGTTTATTGGATTTTTCTAATAACAAAAAGTAGAAAATATCATTTTTTTTCAAAATTTGCGGTCTTTTTACGTTTATATCGCAAAAAATAAAAATCGCAGAGGCAATCAAATACCATCAAAAGAAAGCTCTATTTGTGGGAAGAAAAGGACGCAAATTTTGTTTGGGTACAACATTGCATGACCGCGCAATTACCAGTTAAAGCAGCGCAGTGCCAAAGTGTAAAAAGACCTCTGGTCATTTACCAGCAAAATGGTCCGGTCTGAAAGTGGTTAACGTGCATGGCCTGAACTCCAACAAGAAGCGGCATTTGGCGCTCAGGGAGTTCCGACAGGCGGGGGCAGATATAGTGATGGTCCAGGAAACGCACTTTAACCGGGGAGATTCCTTTACTTTCGCCTCTAGACACTTCCCTCAGGTCTATCAGGCTTTCAACCCTCGTAAGAGAGCGGGAGTGGCCATACTTTTTCGGCAGGGGGCCCCCTTTACTTCCACCTCCGTACACTTAGACCCTCAGGGTCACTACATTGTCCTCCACGGTATGTGGCGCACACAGGCTTTGACCCTGTGCGTCCTTTATGCCCCTAATGTCCATCAACATCACTTTCTGTCTAGGGTGCTCTCCCGCCTGTTTAGGACGCCCCCTGGGCTTCTAGTGATAGGGGGGGACTTTAACCTTACTCAGTCCGCACTATATGACCGCCTCGCGGTTGACTCCCGGGCACCCCAGGCTAGGGCCCTGAGAGACTCTAAGCTTTTCCGTCAGATCACTAGAAGACGGGGTCTTTTTGATGCCTGGCGAGCCCTGCACCCGCAGGACCGCCAGTACACCTTTTACTCTGCTCCCCACGGCACGCACTCGCGCATTGATCTTTTTTTTGTCAACAACACCACACTGAGGGCTGTCCGCTCCGCACATATCCTGCCCATTTCCTGGTCCGATCACGCCCCCATAACCCTAACCCTGGACTTGGACCTCTCCCTTCGTAGGCCTTGTGCCTGGAGGCTGAATACTTACCTCCTGCAGCATGCTACGGCAAGGGCTGAGCTGGAGACTTCACTCCGGCACTACTTTGTTGAGAACGATACCCCAGACGTCTCCCATGCTACCCTGTGGGCGGCCCATAAGGCAGTAATCCGAGGTCGCTGTATTGCCCTGTCCTCGGCCCTGAAGCAGGATGCACAGGCCGCCAGACTACAGGCCGAAAAACGACTTAAGACCCTTGAAGCTCGTCTTCTGGGATCCCCCTCTGTCTCCACCCTTAAGCAAATTGTCCAGACTCGGCAGATACTTCGAGACCTGGCGTTGGGATCGGTGGAAAAGGCACTGATCCGCCTGCGACAACTCTACTACGACAAGGGTAACAAAGCGCAGTCGCTGCTAGCCCGGAAACTGGCGGACCGCACACTGGCCTCTGCGCCGGCCCAAATTAAAGACAGGGGGGGAGGCCTCCTGACCCATCCCCAAGCGATAGTGGATACGTTCGCTGACTTTTATACAGACTTATACAATAGGCCGGACATTCCCCATAACCCTCCGGCCCCTGGCCTGTCTCATCGTATAACCCAGTACTTAGAAAACTTAGTGCTGCCCCGACTGCAGGACACGGACCTCCGGGAACTAAACGCCTCTATCACTGAGGAGGAACTCCTAGCAACTGTTAAGGCCCTCCCAACCCATAAGTCTTCGGGACCGGACGGGCTCCCCTACGAGCATTTCTACCTATCCTGTGCCCACATATGACCAAACTATTTAACTCCTTTCTTCAACAGTCTCCGGTCCCGACCGAGATGTTGGGCTCCTTTATCTCCCTCATCCCTAAACCGGACAAGGATCCGACCTCCTGTGCCAGTTACCGGCCTATCGCCCTACTGAACGCGGACCTAAAAATTTTTACGAAGCTCTTAGCGAATCGTTTAAATGCGATTCTTCCCTCCTTAATACATAAGGATCAAGTGGGCTTTGTCCCACTGAGACAAGCGGGGGACAACACCAGGAAGGTCATAGATCTCATCGATGTGGCGAATAGGGACAGCCTAGCATCTCTGGTCCTCAGTTTAGACGCCGAGAAGGCGTTTGACCGCCTGAGCTGGCCCTTTATGGAGGCTACGTTGCACCGTATGGGTTTTCGGGGCTCGTTCCTGCGTGCGGTGCAGCACCTCTACACCACTCCCTCCTCACAGGTTAAGACCCCCTTTGCCACGTCCTCGACCTTATCCATTGCTAATGGCACACGCCAGGGCTGTCCGCTATCTCCTCTCCTTTTTGCACTGTGCGTGGAGCCTCTGGCGGCTGCCATTAGAAGCAATCCCGACATCCGGGGAATTCCGGTTAGGGGCAGGGAATTCAAGATATTGCTTTTCGCAGATGACGTTATCCTCACCCTGACTCAGCCCAGGACCTCACTACCCAACCTCCACTCTGAACTGAGCCGCTACGGGGAGCTATCGGGCTACAAAATAAACACTTCTAAATCGGTGGCCCTCCCACTGAATTTGGCGACGGATGAGATCTCTCACCTGCGTTCCACATTCCCGTATAAGTGGGAATGCTCCTCCCTTAAATACCTAGGGGTTTTTCTTACCCCATCATTCCATACCCTATATCAGGCTAATTTCCTCCCCCTTTATCGGGAAATTAGGGAACTGATCCACAAATGGAAGGTGCACCACATATCACTCCTGGGACGGATCACATCAATTAAGATGGTGATCCTCCCCAAGCTCCTGTATTTGTTTCAGACGCTCCCGATCCCGGTCCCTTATGCACACCTACGCGCTCTTCAGAAGGACTTGTTGAAATTTGTATGGAATTACAAAAAACACCGGGTCCCGGGCTCTGTTATGACGGCTTTACGCTCAGATGGCGGCCTGGCTTTTCCCGATTTGGTTCGATACTATCAGGCCGCCCAGCTGCGGGCCATAGTTTCCTGGTTTCCGCAGCGGTCCTATAATAAGTGGTCGGAGATTGAAAAAATCTGGCTAGCCCCGGTACACCCGAACAGCATCCTATGGGGCGCGAGCGTCGAGACAGATTCAGGTCGGCTACTAGGGCCGATGGCCCAGCTCCGCCAGCTCTGGCGGAAGCTTTCCCGCGAGCACAGTCTCCATTCGGAGTTCTCCCTAATGACCTCCTTTCTCTGCAACCCGCAGTTGCCGACCAGCCTGACTCATCAGATGTCCTGGCCCTGGGCCTCGCGTAACCTGTTCCATTTAGGGCACCTGGTGGACCCTAGAACAAGAAAGTTGTTGACTTCCTCGGAGCTCCAGGCCAAACACGACCTCCCCCGACAGGCGTTTTACAGCTACTTACAAATAAGACATTTCGCACAAGCCAGGGCCCCTCACTTACAGTTCTCCCCGCCCTCCCCATTTGAGCGGATAATTCTGGAAGGCAGACACCGCAGGGGGCTGATTTCGGACATTTACCGCATTCTCAACACGCATCACTTCCAAATGGGAGGTAAACATTTATATATGAAACGCTGGGAGAGGGAACTGGGTGAGGAGCTCCCCCTTGAGGCTTGGCAGGGGGTTTGGCGACAGGCAGCCAAATCGTCTCTTTGTACATTGTACAAAGAGAATTCCTACAAAATCCTCTTTTTCTGGTATCGGACCCCCGACATACTCAACAAAATATACCCCTCTACCTCGGACCGCTGCTGGCGATGTCTGAGGGAGCGGGGCTCCCTGTTCCACATTTACTGGGCCTGCCCTTTGATTGCCCCATACTGGCTCTTGACCCGAGGGCTGCTTCAACGTCTATTTGACGTGTCGGTGCCCCACTCCCCTAAATTTTTCCTACTAGGCCTGTCGCAGCCCCCATTGGCTAGGCCGGGCCGGAAGCTCCTTAGACATATCCTGACAGCAGCCCGGTGCCTGATAGCCCTTAATTGGAAAAATTCCTTGCCCCCGTCCATGGAAGCTTTATACTCTAGGATTAAGGATGTCGAACTCATGGAGAGAATGACTGCCAGAGTGAGAGATAGGCTTGAAGAGCATGACTTGGTCTGGGGGAGATGGCGGCTATTGGAGGATTGATGGTGAGCCGGTATGAGTACGGTGATGTGGACCACTGGCGTTCTATTTCTTTTTCCTTCTTTTTCTCCCTTTTTTTTTTCTCTCTTTTACTCTCTCTGTTTACGATGTTATTGGTCCTGACTATGTTATGAATCGGGCATTCGAGCCAGACACTAAACCTTGGGTGGCCTTTTGGTTGCTAGCACGGATGGCTGACTTGTGTCTTCCGTCCGGATGCGCACCCTCGGTCGGACGGCCTAATATTGCTGCACCCCCTAATGCTGTGTTACCTTGCACTGTCTTTTTGTACTGGGCCCCGCAGATTTCGGGAGCCGTTTCGCTGTATGCCTGTTCCGTTATTTTTGTCTTGCGACCACGAAAAAAAAAAAAATTGTTATTTGCAAAAAAAAAAATCTTCAGAGCCCACAAATTAATAAAATGATTTAAACCTGAACTCCAGGCATTGTTATATATAATTTAACTTAGTTATCTATTAATGTAAAAATGATTGAATTCATTTTTGTATACAATCTACCTTGATATAAATCTCATTTAACATACTGCACAGCAACAATAGCACAAGGCACGGTGCTGGTAGGAACAGATTTAGGACCCAGTCGGACCCTAAACTGAATAGGTTAAAGAGCGTTATAAGAACGCATTCTAGCAGACATGCTCTATATGCGGCAGTGGTGGCTGGTGCTCAACAATTTTTGGGGGATGCAAACAAGCTACAAAATTCAAATAAATACTGAAAAAAAACATCCATTGCAGCCTCACTGTGCCATCAAATGCAGACACTGTGCCCATCAAATTCAGCCACTGTGAGCCCCCACCTGCCCGCTCGCTGTCTTACCGCCAATTAGCCCATCTTGGTGGCGGGTCAGGCAGTGGGTGACGGTGGCGAGCTGTGGAACTTGCACCAGGTCAGGCAGCAACAGACTGCCTTCCTTCTAGGTGTCCAATAGGAGCTCCTGTCCTTTCAGCCAATCAGGTGATATGCATTAGAAAAGAGAATGGGTGGGCTCTGAGGCTATTTTGAAGCCTATTAGAGCCTATGGCTCAAATCAGGAGCTTCAAAAAGACACCCCGCCCCTGTAAGTCAAGCGCCAGTCGTTCTAAAAGGGGCCAGATGCCTGAATAGGGGGTGGCCACGACGGCCATGGATAGATTCATGCCAAGCATGAATCTATCCATGATACATATAGGGGGTGGTGTGATAGAAGGGGCGGATCCCACTAACTTCTTCGCCTACTAGACTCATCCCCTTCAGGAGATACAGCAGCAGTAGTTGGAACAATCATCAATTCCCGACTCGACTACGCAAATTCCCTCTACCTAGGACTCCCAAAATACCAAATTTCACGTCTACAAACCATCCAGAACACAGCAGCCAGACTGGTAACTGGAAAAAAAAACATGGGAATCAATCACCCCATCCCTAAGAACCCTCCATTGGCTTCTGAAACCCCAGACAGACACTGGCAGCAAAAGGCCCTGAGGTGATTTAGTGCATATGTAGCGCTATACAAGTTATTCATTCATTCATTTATATCTATATAGCTAAAGATATATATATATATATATATATATATATATATATATATATATATATATATATATATATATATATATATATATATATATAATATAGAGCAGAGGTGAATACTGGAACAGATTAAAAGTACAAGAGCTATACCTAGAATTGTAATTTGTGATGAGGAAGGGGGTTGACTGTGCTGGCATTGGCTCTATGTTAAAGGTCTTCTAGGCGGCAGGCAGAGACAGAAGCTGGCAGCTACATGAGTGACTGTGGAGAGTCAACCTTGGACAAGGTTTAGAGTGTGATATTTGTGGAGGGCAGCTACTTCCCCCACAGCCGTGCTTATTAACCATATGAACAGAATAGACCTGTGTGTGGCCAGGATCTCACTGAAAGATTTGCTTAATTGAAAAACTTTCCACACTGGTGAGCCTGCCCTTTTGGGTTTTGAATCTGTGCTTAAGCTAAGCACATTTCTGCTTCTGTTTCAGGACTGCATATTGCATTGATTAAAGCTGCACCTGTTTTGTTTGAGTTGAAGCTGAAGACAAAGCCTGTTCTTATTTGCTGACAAATAAAACTGATTTTTAAGTTTATAGAACTGTGTGGCAGATGCCTATTTTCCCCTCTGATCCCAACAGTGACATATATGTAGCCCCCTCTAGCTAGGTGCTAGTGTACATAGTTGTAGTATAGTGTAGGCTTATTTGGCTTGGCTGGGAGCCAAGCCTGGGTTGAATCTGGGTCAGGGGTACATCTGGGTCAGAAAGGCTGGATTGCTCAACAAGCAGTATCTCTGGTAACTGCCCCCTGCTCTCTGCAACCTTGGAGAAGCTTCCAGAAGTAGGGGGTGACATTTTAGAAGAGCTGCTTGGAGTATTGACGAGGGCCCCAGCCAATCCCCATAGAAATGGGCTGGCAGGGTGCAGGTACCTTATAAATATTCATAGGTCATGCCAGCAGGGTCAGTAGATGGAAGATGGAGAAGGAGTGCTGAGGAGGCTCTCGGTGGCCCTTGAGGGTGCCCCTTAGTCTGGTCTGGGGCTTCTGTGCTGGAAAGACCCTCTACAAGACACAAAAAACTCCTTCCTGGAGGCATGGGAGCAAGGAGAGGACAGCAGGAGCAGGTCAACACATCCAGGAGTTCTCCAGAGGAGTCAGCCAGGTAAGCAGTTTCGGAGGACTGTAGTCTCAGTCTGGTAGGAACAGTAGCCAGGAGGGCTAGTGAAAGAGGCAGCTGCAGCCAGGCAGGCTGGCAGCGCTTGAAGAGGTGGTGCTGGGATCAGTAGCCACAAGCATGGAAGCTGTGCTCTGCTACACATTTAAAGGGGCCTCGGTTTTCTGCCTATAACAGGCTGGTGCACTACGATCTTACTCAATACTGTGTCAGGATCACCTTTTTGTCAAGTGTGCCAGTGGAGTTCTGCAAGCAAGTGTGCTGGAGGAAGCTGAAAAGTGTATATAGACTATATAAAAAAGTTGTTCCTGAAGTTGTTTGGAGTCAAGTGGTCATCCCATTATACCCCTACTTGCCATCCAAGTTTTATCCCCTCAATAAAACACAAAAACAAAGTGCTGGACTGTTTTCTGACTCTAGGAGACTGTAGACTTTTGGTGTGCCTGGTTGTGCAGGGTGGGGTATCCCATTTCATCTGGGGTTCCTACACGGGGTGCGCTAAATATAAAAGGAACAAAACATGGATCATAGCATTTGGACCTATGTAGCGAAGACTCATTTTTTTTATAGCCAAACCCCTTTAGGCAGGCTTTGACATTGTACATAAACATTTGAGATACATTTACCATGTGTTTATTATGTATTTGACATTTACCATGTGTTTACATGAATTTACTATATGCTTGCCTTGTGTTCGCATTAACCACGTGACCTCTGGAAGAGTCATGACCAGGACATTTTTTGTGATACGGCACTGTACAACTTTAACTGACAATTGCGCGGTCATGCAGCGCTGAACCCAAATAAAATGAATGTCCTTTTTTTCTCACAAATAGAGCTTTCTTTTGGTGGTATTTGATTACCACTGCGGTTTTTATTTTTTTGTGATATAAACAAAAAAGACCAACAATTTTGAATAAAAAACAACAATATTTTTCACTTTCTGCTATAACACATAGCCAATAAAAAAATGTAAAAAATAAAATTTCTTCATAAATGTAGGCCAATATGTATTTTGCTTCATATATTTAGTAAAATACAATCCCACTAAGCACATATTCATTGGTTTGTGCAAAAGTTATACTGTCTCTAAACTATGAGATATAAAGTGCCTTGAAAAAGTATTCATACCCCTTGCAATTTTACATGTTACAACCAAAAATGCAAATGTATTATATTAGAATGTTATGTGATAGACCAACGCTTATAATTGTGAAGTGTAAGCAAAATGATAAATGGTTTTCAAAATGTTTTACAAATAAATATCTGAAAAGTGAGGCGTGCATTTATATTCAGCCCCCTTTATTCTGATACCCCTAACTAAAATCTAATGGAAGCAATTGCCTTCAGAAGTCACCTAATTAGTAAATAGAGTCCACCTGTGTGTAATTTTTTCAGTATAAATACAGCTGTTTCTTTGAAGCCCTCAGAGGTTTGTTAGAGAACCTTAGTGAACAAACAGAATCATGAATGCCAAGGAACATACAAGACAGGTCAGGGATACTGTTGTAGAGAAATTTAAAGCAGGGTTAGGTTATAAAAAATACCCCAAGCTTTGAACATCTCATGGAGCAGTGTTCAATCCATCAACCGAAAATGGAAAGAGTATGGCACAACTGCAGACCTACCAAGACATGGCCATCCACCTAAATTGACAGGCCGGGCAAGGAGAGCATTAATCAGAGAAGCAGCCAAAAGGCCTATGGTAACTCTGGAGGAGCTGCAGAGATCCACAGCTCAGGTGGGAGAATCTGTCCAAAGGACAACTATTAGTCGTGCTCTCCACAAATCTGGCCTTTAAGGAAGAGTGGCAAGAAGAAAGCCATTGTTGAAAGAAAGCCATAAGAAGTCCAGTTTTCAGTTCATGGGAAAGCCAAATATGTGGAAGAAGGTGCTCTGGTCATATGAATCCAATTTTTTTTACTTTTTGGCCTAAAAACAAAATGGTATGTGTGGCAGAGAACTAACACTGCACATCACCCTGAACACAACATCCCCACCGTGAAACATGGTGGTGGCAGCATCATTTTGTCAGGATGTTTTTCTTCAGCAGGGACAGGGAAGCTGGTCAGAGATGATGGGAAAATGATTGGAGCCGAATACAGGGCATTCTTGGAAGAAAACCCGTTATGCCACGTACACACAACTGGACTTTCTGGCAGAAAAGGTCCAACTGAATCATTTCATTAGATACTCTGATCGTGTGTGGGCTTCATCTGACTTTTTTTTCAAAAAATTCTGACAGACCTACGTTTAAATCTTTCAGACAGAATCAATTCCTGTCGGGAAAACCATTATTCTGTATGCTATTCCGAACAGACCAAAAACGACGCAAGGGAAGCTATTGGCTACTGACTATTAAACTTCCTTATTCTAGTCCCGTTGTATGTCATCGCGTTCTAAACGAACTGACTTTGGTGTGATCGTGTGTAGGCAAGTCCGTTTCAGCAGAAATCCTTCAGAAAGACTGTCAGTTATTCTGATGGAAAAAACGATCATGTGTATGTGGCAATAGAGTATATAAAAGACTCTAGACTGGGGCAGGTGTTCATCTTCCAGCAAGACAACAACCCTAACATACAGCCAGAGCTACAATGGAATGGTTTAGTTCAAGGCATATTCATGTGTTAGAATGGCCCAGTCAAAGTCCAGACCTAAAACCAATTGAGAATCTGTTGCAATACTTGGAAATTGCTGTTTACAGATGCTCTCCATCCAATCTGACAGAGCTCGAGTTGTTTTGCAAAGAAAAAAGTGCAAACATTTCACTCTGTAGATGTGCAAAGCAGGTCAGTGTGGGTCAGTGTAATGGTCAGTGAGGGTCAGGTAAGTCAGTGCAATGGTCGGTGTGTGTCAGGTAGGTCAGTGTGTATCAGGTAGGTCACTGTGGGTTAGGTAGGTCAGTGTAGGTCAGTGTAGTGATCAGTGTGTGTCAGGTAGGTCAGTGTGTGTCAGGTAGGTCAGTGAAATGGTCGGTGTGTGTGTCAGGAAGGCCAGTGGGGGTCAGGTAGGTCAGTTTTTAGTGTTCAGCATTAATGGGCACTGGTAAGCCAGGCAGCAAACAGCAATTGACTTTACCCCCCCCCCCCCGTTACACAACACTGCCCCCCCCCCCCCCGTTGCTGGGCTCGGACTTTGGGCTGAAGCCCCTGGACTTTTTCCCAGCTAGCAACGTCCCTGGCTGCATCCCATTTGAGACTTTATTTTTATCAAGTGTAGTAAAAATGCTTTGTGGTGTTAGCAACAACTGGATAATTTAAAGAAAAAATCTTATTTTTATTTGGTTTTAATTGAGTTGTGCTAATTGAGTATAGACCATTAATCATGTGTCTATCCACCAGGGATCTTAAGCAGGCCATAGACAAGTTGAAAACCGAATGAAAAGTCTGGCTCATTCGTTTTTTACATCATTAGTGTGCCAGCTGCGATTTTCGTGCTGCAATCGAAAGTGCCTGATCCAACATGTTGGAATTTGTTTAGAAAAAACAAAACAACATTTTAATTTTCAATCAACAGAACATTCGTTTTTCGACTTTCCTATGGCCAGCCTTAGGCTGGTAAGATCCCTTGTGGCTAGAGACATGAATAACCTGTTTATTGACAGCAGATCCTTGCTGACTGTACTTTCCTTTCATTGCTAGCAGATTCCTGTTGGCTGTACATGATGAAAGCAGACTAATACCCACCTCAGCTCCATCGATGTGCCAACACCGAGCTCCCTGCCCAGTCGCTGACATCTTCAGGCAGCGGGTTTCCAGGTCTCAATCGCAGGGCTTTGTCACTGGCTGGGTGGGGATGATGTTACTCTCGCACATACACGGGAGTTCAGTCAGATTCAGCACTGTCGAATTTGTACAGTGAGCTGCACGTGCACAGCTCACTGTACAAGGGTAAAACTGACGTAGTTGATCAGTGCACACTAGATTTTAAAACATGCTTTTGGCATGGGGAGAACATTTGGGACTTTATATGAAGTATGCGACCGAATTGGCAACATGAACATGGAGTGGCTGGCGGGTAGGAAGTAAAGAATATTCTAATAACATTGTGTCATCTCATATATACAATGGCATAACATAAACACATATTATAAAATATAACTGCATTTTTTAAATATATATCACATAATAACATAATAGCATAAGAGCATGTAAATTAATGTTATTGACATAACTCAAGAATCCATGCACACATAATAGTAGCAAAACCATGACACATTGGTATAGGCCAGTTCAAAATATTAAAAGAGTTTATATACTCCTTCTAGTTGGTTAGTACATTCCCTGTAATGCCGCGTACACACGTAGCCGACTATCCGGCGGACTTCCCGCCAGACTGTCCGCCGGACTTTCCGAACGGGCTACTTGCCCACACACGGCACTTTTTCAGCAGACTAATACGGCGTACTAAGTCCGCCGGACTATCCGCCGTACTTTTGAAATGAACGGACTCGCCCACACACGCGGAGGAAAGTCCGCTCATTTTCAAGAAGAGGGCGGCGGCGAAGAAGAAAGCCGGGCTCCTCCACTATCTTCTGCTAGCTCTTTTGCTAGCGGAGGAGCCCGGCTTTCTTCTTCGCCGCCGCGAGAAGACCCACGAAGACGGAAGACCCCCGGAGCTGTGCCAGGGTTGTCGGGAAGAGGCCCTTGTCCCCATGTTGATGAGGACAAGGGACTCTTCCCGACAACATTGGCCGTTGGTTGTCGGGGTCTGCGGGCGGGAGGCTTATCGGAATCCGGGAGCCCCCTTTAATAAAGGGGCCCCCGGATACCGGCCCCCCACCCTATGTGAATGAGTATGGGGTACAATGTACCCCTACCCAGTCACCTGTAAAAAAAAGTAAAAGCACAGCTCCGGGGGTCTTCCGTCTTTGGGGGTCTTCTCGCCGGACTCCTCCGCTATCTTCTGCTAGCTCTTTTGCTAGCGGAGGAGCCCGGCTTTCTTCTTCGCCGTCGCCCTCTTCTTCCGACTTCGGGGGTCTTGTCCCCCTCTTCGGTTCTTCTTGTCGGGCCACCGCACCTTCTTCTAGCTCTTTTACAGGAGGTGGCCCGGTCTTCTGTCGCTGCTGTCGCCGCTGTCGCCGCTTTCGCCGTCTTCTGTTCTTCTCTTCTTCTCTTCAGATGTTGCCCCGTCGCATCCTCCACTCACAATGGCATGGACGGTGACTTATATAGGGACATCACCGGATGATGTCCCCGCCTATTATGATGTCACAGTCCCAGAGGATGCTGGCATGCAGACCCCGACAACCAACGGCCAGGGTTGTCGGGAAGAGGCCCTTGTCCTCATCAACATGGGGACAAGGTGCTTTGGGGTGGGGGCCGCGCGGCCCCCCTTCCCCAAGGCACCCCCCATGTTGAGGGCACGCGGCCTGGTACGGCTCGTCCCCCCCCTTTCCTGCCCGGCCGGGTAGCGTGCTCGGACAAGGGTCTGATGTGGACCTGGGGGGACCCCCACGCAGATTTTTTCGGCGTTGGGGTTCCCCTTTAAGTCCATACCAGGTGACGGGGCCAGCGACGCCTCCTTCGCTGGCCCCGTCTACCTGGAGACGCGCTCAAAATGAGCAGACTTTTCTCCGGGTGGGAAAAGTCCATTAATTTCAAAAGTACGGCAGACTGGCACACGCGCGGCCGGATTATCCGAGCGATGAGTCCGGCGGGAAGATTGGAGTGCAAAAATACTTTCTAAGTCCGCCGTACTTTTGGGTAAAAAAAGTCCGCCGGAGGCTACACATGGGCGGATTGTCCGGCGGACTTGAGTTTGCCGGACATTTCCACCGGATTGTTTGATCGTGTGTACGCGGCATTAGACTTCCTGTTGGTGGTCAATGTGCCCCATTCGGTCTATATGGAATTAAATGGGAACCCCAGGTAACACTATGGCGTACATTCTGTTTTTGGCCCTTGGTGTGTATGTTTCAGTTCAATTATCTTCAATTAATTCCCAAAACTGGTTTACACTGTGTCACTTAGTTACCTATCATTTACACTTAGAAAAAAGGAAAAAACTGCGCTAAGGTGAAAAAGAAAGATATAAAAATATCTGAATTTCTTGTATAGTATTTTTTGAAAATAAATGTTCAGCTGCTGCTTCACTGTGTCACATAAATACAGAATAAGTAAAACAAAAAATCATAAGCCGCGCTAAACAAACACCTAATTGTGCAATAAAATTAGAATAAGTATTATACAGGGTATAGCAGCCCTATACACATATACGTGATGTAAAACACACATGTGTTAATATCTCAAAACCCAAAGTCTGACCACTGCAATTTACCACATACAGTAAAATTCCATGGCATACACCTATAAATACATAAAAAATGAGAAAACATAAAACCCAGTGTATAAACAATAAGTCCGTGTATAGGAGCCACCAGATTGATTAACGTAGAGCTGTAAATAAAATCCTCCAAAAATGAACCAAAATATTCATAGAGAGTTCACCACTAGGTCCAAAATGGGAAGAATTGTGTTCAATCCACCACCAACATACGATAAGGTTTGCTGCTTACCAGACAGGTATGACCCCCCACTACAGAGGGTCACACAAGACTTGTGAAAATAGACACCACTTCCAGTCAAGGGGGGGTTCCTCGATGTCCTCCTGGTTCCACTGCTCCAAAGGATCTTGGGAAGGAGACTCACTCCCGGACGTTTAACTCAAAGGTCCAGAGGGAGGACTCAGAGGCAGGGGCATCAAAATCATAAAAGGAAAAATAGAACTCGAAATAGTGTAAAACCCTTTTATTATAAGGATAAAAAAAGTAAAAATGCACTTACAAGTGTGAAAAAGAAAATAAGCCTTAAGTCCGTAGCGCCGGCCGGACGCACACGGACAGACCCGTTCTCCTGGGATTTGTCACAAACACGAGGTGATAAGTAGCGTACCGCTCAGCCCTACGCGTTTCGCAACAAAATTGCGTCATCCAGGGGCCAAATATCATTTACACTTACCATTAGGCTCACTATAAATCCACCATAAATATATCTTGTTGGTACTAATACACTTTTGCCTATATTGATATATTTCTCCCCCAGTCGGTTTCTACCCTTGACATCCATCACTCTCACACACAGGTCATCTGTAAGTAAGAATGGATGATTCAAGGTTATCATCCTCAGTCCATTATATATTTTTATTTCCCCCTGCCTGGCATTTGGTTAGCCCCTAATATATTTTCTCTTTTTTTTATAGATAGCGATACTGCATCTGCTCTTAAAGATTGAAGGTAAACCATGAAACGTGTTGAGCTATATAGATGCTAATATGATCATAAAATCAAGAGTGACATTAGCCATTTCTTTTAATATGCTGAACTGGCCTATGCCAATGTGTCATGATTGTGCTACTATTATGTGTGCATAGATTCTTGAGTCTGGTGATTTTATTACTAGTATTGTGTCAATATCATTAATTTACATGCTATTATGCTATCATGTTATTATGTGATTTATATTTAATTTAATAAATTCAATTATATTTTATAATATGGGTTTATTTCGGGAGTGACTAAATAAATGTATTTTTTGGACGAAAACGAAATTCCGAAACAAAATATTTCAGTCTGCACATGTCTAGTTTAATTGGCCTATAACAATGTGTCATGGTTTTGCTACTATTATGTGTGCATGGATTCTTGAGTTTGGTGGTTTTATTACTAATATTATGTCAATATCATTCATTTACATGCTCTTATGCTATCATGTTATTATGTGATTTATATTTAATAAATTCAGTTATATTTTAAGTGTTTACGTTATGCCATTGTATTTATGAGATGACACAATGTTATTAGGATATTCTGTACTCCCTACCCACCAGCCACTCCATGTTATGTTGCCAATTCGATTGCATACTTAATATAAAGTCCCAAATTTTCTCCCCATGCTAATAGCAAACAGGGATGGACACACCTGAAATTCTATGTCCTGGCTGCACACAAGATCCCAAGTCCTCTTTCCTTTATCAAAACATGCTTTTGACCACTTATTAGGTGTTTACACCATATAATAGGCCCATTCGGAGCAAAGTGACAGCCCCTGTGTAAGGCCCATCCCCAATTATCCTAAACTGTCCAAACACCATGTCATTTTTTCCAGTTCCGACTTGAACCAGTTGAAATATGCTTTGTGGGTGGCCTTGTTGCTCCCCCCCCCCCCCACCCAACATCCTTTGATTGAAAAATAAAAAGGCGGCTGGGCAGAAGAGGCTGTGCAGGTATTCAGTCACCACCATATAGCATGGATTGAGGAATCTGTTATATCTTTTTATTCGGCCCACTGGCTGAATGAAAAGAAATCTAAGAATGTACTGTATGGTCAGCTTAATGTTCACTTTTCCAGCACCCCCCCTTGCTTCATCTTCCATGGCCTCCACTGTAAAATACATAATGTATTTTCAAGTATTCATAATTCCAAACTCAAGACAAATGGCGTTACACTTCTCCCTGTGAGCTCCGTCACATACCAACACTGGATATTTTGGTGGAAACTGCAACAATGGAAGGAGGGGAGTGCTGGAGAACACAAGGACTGCTTATTTATACTGCTATATAAAGTGAAATTATCAGCAACTTTACAAGTCTGTATTTTTACATTCCTGACACTTCATAATATACAGCAACAGTAAAACATTCAAAGAACGCAGTACAGAACATTTTTTTTTCTTCCCCCTCCACCATTGATCACTTGCTAGGGCTGTTGTAACTTTCTGCCAACTCACAAAATAAGGCAGCACAAGGGGATCAGATCTGTGCTGGAATAACTGCCACAAATAAACAAACCCAGCTCAAAACCTGAGCTTTATGCCATTGTGGTCAACTTTTTAAGACTGGTAAATCTGTAACTTCACACGTCGTGGAAAGTTTGGTCCGTCGCACGGTTTGTAAAGAAGTTTTAATATTGCCTTTCCCTCAGAGCACCCATTGTGGTCAGTGAATAGAACTATGCTTAGCAACTATATTAAATATTTCAAGATACTTAACCAAAGGAGTTGGTGAAATAAAGAATAACGATCTGTTAAATTAAAAAAGGTTTTCACCTTTTCAGAATCTTCGGGTTCCTTTGCTTACTAACCTATATTCCTCAACTTGACCATCCCTGTCATCACTTTTGTACCATGTTATTTCCTGGAGGGCACTGTTGGCAAAGTCCTACAGAAAAAGTGATGGAACAGGAGATGTGACCTGCCAAGTCTGTAGTACATATACAGTATAATTGTGTTACCCTTTGATATTCTGAAAGAAAATATTAATAAGCCATTAACTTAACAGATATTTAAAAATTCTAAAATAAAATGCAACATTCCAAATCGCACAATGACACTGTAATTTATAGCACAGACCAATTAAGTATTTTAGTTAATCATTAGCTGTTGCCATTGTTTCCTGTATGTGCTCAGTGAATAGAGTAGAGCCCATTTTTGAGATTTGAGATCAGCCCTGCACAGCTTTCATAGCACATAGGGATGAGCCAAACACCCCTCGGTTCGGTTCGCACCAGAACCTGCGAACAGACCTAAACTTCGTGTGAACTTTAAAACCCTATTAAAGTCTATGGGACTCGAACGTTCTAAATCAAAAGTGCTAATATGCAAGTTATTGTCCTAAGAACGGTTTGGGGACCCGGCTCCTGCCCCAGGGGACATGTATCAATTTAAAAATGGCAGTTTTTTCAGGAGCAGTGATTTTAATACTGCTTAAAGTGAAACAATAAAAGTGTACTATTCCTTTAAATTTCATACCTAGGAGGTGTGTATAGTATGCCTGTAAAGGGGTGCATGTTTCCCGTGCTTAGAACTGCCCCAGGAAAAAAGGTAATTTAAAAGCACTCGTGGCTATAATGAATTGTCGGCTCCCTGTAATACAGAGAACAGTCTGGGGACAAGGTGCTTTGGGGTGGGAGGGGCCGCGCCCCCTTCCCCAAAGCACCCCCCCATGTTGAGGGCGCTCGCTCGTCCCCGCCCCTTTCCTGACCGGCCAGGTAGCGGGCTCGGATAAGGGTCTGATATGAACCTAGGGGGGACCCCCACGCCATTTTTTCGACGTAAGGCTTCCCCTTCAACTCCATACCAGGTGACGGGGCCAGCGACGCTTCCTTCTCTAGTCCCGGCTACCTGGAGCCGCGCTCAAAATGAACAGACTTTTCCCGCACGGACTAGCACACACATGGCCGTATTGTCCGCCGGACTCCGAGCCCGGCGGACAAATTTTGATGCAAAACTACTTTCTAAGTTCGCCGGAGCCCACACACGGGTGGATTGTCCGGCGGACTTGAGTCTGCCGGACTTTTCCACCAGATTGTTTTATCGTGTGTACACGGCATTAGATTATGTTCTATAGCATGGCAAGGCATAGTCGGGCTCTCTTGATGATAGTCTGTGACATCCCCTTAAGCCTTGTACACACAGGCTGAATGTCGGCCAGCTATGGGCGGTTCAATAGAAACTGGCCAACACTTGGCCCATGTGTATGGCAGCCATCCGGCTGGCTTCTGTCAAAGGCTCATGACTGAAAAACATCTGCCGACCGGCTCCCTATCAGCACTGTCAGCCAATGGTTGACAACATTGACCAAAATGGTCTGCTGGTGGGGTCGCCCCCCCGTCAGAACACAATAGTTCAGCAGGGGAGATCGCTGTGCTAGCAATGAATTGTTAGTACAGCAGCTCTGACCTGAGCTGTCAGTTTAAGAAAAAATTGTAGTGGCCTTTAATTGTATTAACCCCTGCTGCGCCAGAAGATTATGGCAGCAGGGATGGGGAGAGCACAGGATGGAGGGGGATTACTACTAACAGAAGAGGAATCATCAAAAGGGGCACATGCTAACGAACTGTAAGTTATGTCCCTTGTGCTGATTTTCTGTTCTTGGGTTTGGCTGCATTTAGACTTTAACTATATCTACCTTACTCTCAGCTTCCACCTGCTGTGTCAATGTGAGGGTGCCATCACCATCCCTCCATCAAGATTCTGGGAAATGCTATGTACCTGAAATCGGTTTTATCCTGTACTGTACTGTTACATTATCTTTGCAGAATATTGGTGTCTTCACCTCCTGCAGTACTTTCACTGAAATAAAGTAAATATATTACCTAGGGTCACTAAAGGCAAACTTTAGTTTGAGTTTTGGATACAGTAATGAGAGATCAGAACCCCTGTCAGGTCTTTTATCATTTCTAAGCCCCAGTAGGATTTACCCTCTCTGTTTGCCCTGTTTACCATTGTAACCGACAGTGAAAGTAAAATAAAATTCCAAATTTTGGGTTGATATCAGAACAATAACAGATGGAAAATCTTCCAATGGGCACCCTAGTTCTGGTGACATGCCAGGATTCCATCACTTTGAAGGAATTTTCTCTCAATTCCTGTTTTGGTAAAGGGGCAGGAAGTTAAGGGAAATAACAGATGGTAAAAAAAAAAACTTTCCCTTACTCCCAAAACGATAAAAGAAAATTTGCCTCCAAGTTATAATAAAATTACTTTTTACTGCATTGTTTGCTTTACTACTTATCCTTATGATATAAAAAGATATTGTAACTTTTACTGTTAGAGGATACTGCTACCAGGATTGAATGTTTCAAGGAAGCAGTTGTGCCTTCTTACTTATCCAAACCCATCTGAAGTTTTACAGCGCAATGCCGAGAAGTCACCAGCACACACTGTGCTCACTCAGTACAGCCCATATCCTAGATCCTTAACAACTCTGCATCTTCCCTGCCCACACCAGGTTCTCCGGTATTTCTCTTTACTAATGCCAATGTCTACAATACAGACTGACAATTTCCATATCCACATTATATTTTTATCAATGTCTCCCCTTTTTACAGTGTGTTCCATGTCCTCTCTCCTTCAACAGTACATTTTTAGTAGCCTTCCCTACACTAGCTTATATTTTATGGAAGTTCTCCCCCCCACTGTCTACAGTCCCTCTGTTCATTCTTGACTCTCTGGTAGCACTTCCTCAACTGTCCATACTCATTTTAAGGCACGTCTCCTCTAACTTCAGCTCTTCGGGCATGCTCCCTTCCTTTCCTCAGGCTCTTAGCTGCACTGCCTGGAGAAGATGGAAGGGGTTGGTGGAGCCAAAATTGACCAGACACAAAGGAGGAAGAGGTTCCTCCTCTGAACTTCCTCCTTCGTACCTTGTCAATTTTGCCTCCACCCACCTCCTCCATCGTCTCCAGGCAGCGCGGCTCAGAGCCTGAGGGAAGGAAGGGAGCATGCCTGAAGAGCTGAGTGTGAGCTGTCCACTTGCACCAGCACCTACCTGAGGTGAGACAGCCTGTGTCCATGTTCTGGAGCTCATATAACAGCGCTACTTGTATAACCACTTCAGCCCTGGAAGGATTTACAGACCAGGCCCTTTTTTGCAATACGGCACTGTGTCGCTTTAACTGACAACTGTTCGGTAGTGCGATGTTGTACCCAAACAAAATTGAGGTCCTTTCCTTTTTTCCCCCACAAATAGAGCTTTCTTTTGGTGGTATTTTATCACATCTGCCATTTTTATTTTTTGTACTATAAACAAAAGTGTGTGACAATTTTGGAAAAAAAAGCAATATTTTTTCCTTTTTGCTATAATGAATATCCCCCAAAAATATACAAAAAAATGTCTTCAGTTTAGGCCAATATGAATGTAAAAAAAAAAAAAACGCAATAAGCGGGGATAGATTCATGGCATTTTTATTATACTTTTTTTATTAGTAATGGCGGCAATCTGCGATTTTTATTATGACTGCAACATTGCAGCAGACAGATCGGACCCTTTTGACACTATTTTGGGGCCATTGACATTTATACAGCGATCAGTGCAATATGCAGGGAAGGGGTTAAACACTAGGGGGTGATCAAGGGGTTAAGTGTGTTCCCTCCATGTGCTCTAACTGTAGGGGGGGAAGGGCTCACTACAACATCACTGCTCCTGATCACTGGGAGCAGTAGATCCCTGTAGATCCCTAGATGACAGAGCGACATATGGGTATGTCATTTTGAGCACCTGTGCCATTCTGCCGATGTATATCGGCACGAGCCGGTCGGCAAGAGGATAATTGCAGTCAAGGTGTTACATTCATTATAGATATCTAAGCTAAGCTAACCCTCTAAAAATGCTCTTTTTCTGGCTGTAATGCAGACCCGTGGGTCTAAATGCTTTCTAAGCCAGAGCCTGTAGGCACATCAGAAAAGTTTAAGGAAAGTTAGACATTCTTATCTGCATACCTCCTCTGGGTTAATGAATTTAAATATTGGAACAACAAAGTCATGGTGCTGGCCTTTTCAGAAACAATAGTCAGTAGTGGAAACCTCTGTAAACGGCGGAACACGTGCAACCTTAAAATTATGCCCCACCATGTCCCCTGTGCATTACTGTGAAGAGGGGTCAGAGTGGGGAGGTCTGTATTATGTGTGAGGAGGGGTCTTTATTATGAGTGAGGAAAGGAAAGGAGAGGCTGTATTATGTGTGGGAAGGGGGCAAAGGGGCTGTATTATGTGTGAGGAGAGGAGAGTGGAGGCTGAATTATGTTTGAGGAGAGGGGGCAGAAGGCTGTATGATGTGTGAGAAGGGGGGCTTTATAGTGTTTGAGGAAGGGAAGGGGGGTTGCATTGTTGGTGAGGAGGGGGGGGGGGGGCAGGCTCTATGGCGTGTGACAAGGGCTTTAAAGTATGTGAAGAGAGGGAGGAGGGCTTTATATTGAGTGAGGAGAGGGGGCAAGAGGGCTTTATTGTGTGTGAGGAGGTGGGAAAGGGCCTGTATTGCATGTGGGGGAGCAAGTAATCTTTACCATATGTTAGGAGTAGTAGGGAGCTTATTATATGTGAAAACGGGGAAGGGGGCCTGTACTTTGTATGAGGAGATGGGCTTTAGAGTGTGTGAGGAGGGGGGCAGGGGGGTGTACAGTGTTTGAGGAGAGGACAAGGTGTATTTATAGTGTATGAGGAGGTAGGGTAGTGATTCTTCTGCTCCCAATTACTTTTATTATATTACTGGTTAATTTCCCAGGAAGGGAATAATAACTTTATTATCAAACTCACTCTTCCACTTAGCCAAGGTTCTGGTCCTCTTATTTACCTACAGGTTTAGCGGTTACCTACAGGTTTTGATGATCATCCAATGCCAAGAAAAAACAAGTATAACATGGATCTTATGGTATTATTCAAAGGCTTTTTGTCTTATTACTTTTTGACCAGTATAGTATACTGTTATATGACTAGAGAATCAGTTCACAAACCCTTATGAACTAAAAGGGCATACTCACCTATTTCAAGTAATTATATTACATGCGAACAGAATAATGTAGCACATCAAACAGCTTAGTGTGTAACCAATTGTTTTTATTATTTTTACAGACGTAATACAGTTCACATACACAAATCAGAACTCACCATGAAACCAGACATTAGTAAATCCTGATGCATAGTAAAGTAAATGTAGTCATTGTCAGGATGGTGAACTTCTGAGTATCAAAAAGTGCACATGGAGGGGACAGGTGATGTTCTTCAGGGAGAACCTCTTTTTTAAGTCTACACCTCCATCCTGCTTTCCAGGTGACCACATACCAGTAGCTACCTTACCTCTGGTACCTTTCTGCTACAAGCTTTATGTACATTTGTTGATACTCAGAATCACACCACTCTGAATCTGATCATTACACTGCTGTACTGAATTTCAGGATCTGGAAGAAAGATCCCAGAATTGTGCTGAAACCTTTGGAGAATTTTCTTGTTAATGTTGACAAATTGAGTATGTAAGTGTCTTGATTTAAATGTCTTGATTTTTTGCAATAGAAACTCTTCTTCGAATATTTATTAAACGTAATAAAAATCCAAAAAAAATATTTTACTTAAAGGCAGTTTGACAATACAAACATCCACAGACAACCTTTACAGTCATAACCAGAGTCAGATTTATACTTCCTGCCCACTTATACCAGCTGTCTTGTGCCACCCTCATCCACCTCCGTCAAGAAGCTAGTTTTAGCATATCGCTAACAGGATCAAACATCATAGCTAAGCACAGCCAGAAATCTGACCATGGCCATTTTCAGGATTGGGCTTAACAAATGTTCTGTATGCTAATGCTACAGTTGAGCTCAAAGGTTTGCATTCCCTGGCAGAAATTGTGAACTTTTGGCATTAATATTGAAAATATGACTGATCATGCCAAAAAAAATTTATTTTATTTAAGGATAGTGATCACATGCAGCCATTTATCACATAGTTTTTTAGATCCTTTTTAAATCATAATGATAACAGAAATCACCCAAATGGCCCTGATAAAAAGTTTACATACTAGAATGTTTGGCCTTGGTACAGACACAGAAGGTGGCATACACAGGTTAAAATGGCAATTGAAGGTTCATTTCTCACAAATGTTGCTTTTTAAATCACAATTGGTGTCTGTGTATAAATAGTCAACGAGTTTGTTAGCTCTTATTTGGATGCCCTGAGTAGGCTAGACACTGAGCCATGAGGAGGTAGAAAAGAACAGTCAAAAGACCTGCGTAACAAAGTAATGGAATTTTATAAATATGGAAAAGGATATAAAAAGATATCCAAAGCCTTGAATATGCCAGTCAGTAATGTTTAATCCCTTATTAAGAAGTGGAAAATTCGGGGCTCTTTTGATACCAAGCCAAGGTCAAGTAGACCAAGAAAGATTGCATCCGCAACTGGCGGAAGAATTGCTCAGGCTACAAAGAAAAACCCTCAGGAGAAATACGGGCTGTTCTCCAAAAGGACGGTGTGGTTGTTTTTAAGGAACACAATTCAACGATACTTGGACAAAAAAGAGCTGCATAGTTGAGCTGCCAGAAGGAAGCCTTTACTGCATCAAAATGCCACAAAAAAAGCCCAGTGAGGCATGTCAAGGTGTTGTTGGGCATATTGTAACCAGGCTTTTTTGTGGAACTTGTGCAGTAAAGGCTTCTTTCTGGCACCTTGACCATGCAGCTCTATTTTGTTAGTGGTATTGTGCTTCTTAAAAACAACCTGTGGGTTTTTCTTTGTATCCCCAACAATTCCTGAGGCAGTTGTGGCTGAAGTCTACTTGACCTTGGCTTGGTATCAAGATATCAAGAGACCCCCAAATTTTCTCCAAAGCCTTGAACATGCTAGTCAGTACTATTCAATCCTTTAATTTCCTTTTACATCTTTTTAAAGTTTAATTATCTTGTTACGCAGGTCTTTTGACTGTTCGTTTCTGCTCCCCATGGCTTAGTATCTAGCCTGCTTAGTGCATTCATGTGAGAGCTAACAAACTTATTGATTATTTATACACAGACACTAATTGTGATTTAAAAAGCCACAAATGTGGGAAATGAACCTTCAATAGACATTTTAACCTGCGTGTGCCACTTTTTGTGTCTGTACTAAGGCCAAACATTCCAGGGTATTTCACTATGTGTTTGACACTAGAGAGGCAACACACACAGCCCATTCACTGGATACACACATAAGAACATCTACTTACAATCCTCCCCACACATGTGTAATGTGTTGTGGCAGTCGAGCATGCCATGTGGGTGTTTTCCTGGCTGGGGTGTTGTCCCTTGCCTCAGCTCTGGAACAGACATCCATTTGGGGTCCCATCTTCATCGCTGCCAGCCAAGTACAGTGTTATAGCCGACCTTTTACTTCTGTACCCAACTCCTGATGAATGGCAGATAGCCATGGAACGTGTCGAGCTTCAGTGGGGTGCTCAATCAAGCCTGGCTTACTACGTATTCACTGGCCCATATATATCTTTTATACATTTAAAATTCATTGAGTAGTTTGTAACCACTCATGTGTATGTGCATCTTATAGCAGCTCTGTTGCATATGGGTTACCAATGCCTGTTAATAGGAAATAACTTGTATTAGTTAGTTGTATTAATTACTTTAATTATTATTATTTGTATTAACTCTATCATTACCTACTATCTCGTATGTGCTGCCAAGTTGACTCAGCTATGACTAAGCACTGTGTCTGGTGTGAAACATGTCAGCGGCTGTGCAGTTAGTCTGTACATTAGCCTAGATGCCATGATTTTAATCATATTTTTGCAATAAAGTTGAATACTTTGAGTGCGGCTACCGTTGAGTGCGGCTATCCAGCTACATTTTTTTTCACTGTGATTTCTGTTGCAAACAGAGCCGGCACCCTGTGGGATTGTGGAGACAGCTTTTTTGGGAGAGGTCATTACTTTGGAGCGGTAATCTTTTTGTGCTGCCAATTTGACATATATGTATCTATTACATTTTTGGCATATGTATGTGCAGATATATGAAAATACTTTATTTGTTTTATATTATTGTTATAAATAAATGTTTACCAACCACTCTACCGCCACAAGCAAGTCAATTGCCTCATTTAAAGCCATATTTTCAATATAAATGCCAACATTTCACAATTTCTGCCAGGGTATGTAAATTTTTGAGCACAGCTGTATATCTATACATTTATATCTATATTCTATGTCCACATATCCATATCTAAATATATCTATTTGTTGGTGTATTCTTGTATTCTTGCTGTTCCTGAACCCTTCTATATTTAAGTGCTAGGCAGTCACTATCATGTTGAAGTTATAGAATATTGTCAATAATATGGCAAGAGGTATAGATTTGTTCAGGGAGACTTTACACAATGTAAAAAAAGTGGTTCCTCAAGTCTGCTTCCTTGACATAGTCTAGTAATGAGAGGCACAATAACCAGGTGCGGAGGCTATGTAACGGTATAAATGTCCTCTGGGATATAGGGTCCTTCTTACACAATATAAGGGTCAAGTGGATTCTTTGGTCCCCTCCTGCTTTCACATCCTGGATATTGTTCTCTTCTAGAGCAGTTGAAAAGTGGGAAACAATATTCACAATGCCCCAAAAATGTTCTTGCAATGAAGCCCTTTTCGGACTATGTCTTCCACATAGAAATCTTGATCCTGAGTAAAAGATAGCAGATGTGCAGTTCAAAAATAGTAATGCACTTCATTTTGAATTTTTTATTATGAGTTTTTAAAAAGGCTTACAATTTACCAAGCAATCTATTCTCCTATGCCAATTTATGATAATTAGCAAGAGGTAATGTCTAGATGAATTAGATGAATTAGACCACATGAGTACCCAAAGGAATGGTTTCTCCATTAGATTACTAGGGTTGCTTTGTGTAATAAGCTGGAAATTGTGGCAGTCTAGGAGCTTTTTATGGTAAAGCTGCTGCTTATTCAAACTAAGACAAGAAACAACCTCTATTTAGAGACAGAAGTTTATATAGGTTGGAGGTACCATCTTCCAAGTGACACTAGAAAATTGGGAATGGAGGCCAGTCCCCTACTAGTATCCAAGAGCAAAGAAGATGGACTATCTTGGTACCAAATGGGACAAAATACACATGAGAATGAGAATATACATGAAAACATTTTATTTATACAAAAAAAATATCTAAAAACAGAATTTTCATTTGGGAATACTGGTAGAAACAAAGTTCACAATGTTCATACCAAGGCAAAACATGCCTTGGTAGAATTACATGTGTGCCACTAGTACCTGATATATTCCAATGAGGTGACAAGATATAGGGCATCCTAACAGGGAATATATTCCTCTACATGTTTCGTGGAATTCTACTGCTTCATCAATAGGATAATATCTGCAATAGAGTAGCAAGATATGTATGGTAATCAATACAACAACATGAACATGAGAACATAAAAACAAAAAAATGAGAAAAAAAAAAAAAGAACAGAACAGAACAATGCAATAGTATATATAATACATGGGTAAAAATAGAAGGCACTGCCACTTCCCCATAGCTCAGCACACAGTGCCCAGGTCGAATCACCACCAATATTTCCCTACTATTTTTCCTCAGTAATCCAAGAACACGTGAGGAAACCCAAGAACAGCTCATCAAATGGGAGTAAACCCCACATAATATAATAAGGATCTGTATATATAAAAAGGGAATCATAGTCAAGTGACGCACATAGCCCTGGAGAAATATCCAGATTAAGCATACAGTGTTAGCCCAAAAAAATAAATAAATTGAGCAACATCAAAGCTTTTATTTACCTCAAGATCCAATTATCAAACAAATATAAAGTAGGTGTTATGGCAATTTGACTGCAAACATGGGGTTGCACTGTAAGATGGATCTAAACAACTTCAAAAAACTCAAAACAGTGACTTTCAAGGCATGCCACTAATGATAACTGTCACTTTTGTATGTGCTCTTAAGCCATGAAATAGTTGGTGCCATAACTGATCTATGTGCAGCACGGTGGCAACTGTAATGCAGAACAAACAAAGACTAAGATGGTATCTTCCTTGGCTGTAAGGGCGAGTTTAGGCTTGCACCTGGGTGGGGGGGGGGGGGGGCGTTAAAAACTTACAGTTGAATAATGTTTTTAGTGCCCTTCCCTGACCACTCTTCTCCCTCCCTTAAGCTGCAAAAGCAGCAAAAGAGGTTGTTCACATGTCACAGTCATGATGCTTCATTTGGTGTCCACAGCAAAAATTATAATTTGTTTGTATAATTTGTTGAATTCAGTGGAAAGCAAGCCCTTAATAGGATAACCATTCAAGTGAATGAGAAAACACCATAAGTACATGCGTGCAGTTGCAGCAAAACAATTACAGGTGCGGAGGAATTACATTGCCTCTTCACCTCTTGTTAAGCGGTTCTGGAAAGTGATCCAAATGCAGATAACCTATAGGATAGGAGGTTTTAGTTCCACTTTAAGTAAGTGAATGCTAGAATGTCAACTTGTTATTGTTGTCTGTTTTCCTGTTGTAAATTTTTCCTAGCTTCCTGTTTGGTAGCAGGTTGCCCCAGAACAGAAACTCTAAGGCCCCTTTCCCACTGGGTGGACTTTGTAAAGCGCATCCGCCTGCTCAGCAGGGGATCTCTCCGCTGGCCCCAGCTGAGCAGGTGAATGACAGGTCAGGGTCCACTCCGTTATGCAGAGCCCTCTCTATAGGGTGGTCAAATGGAAACAGGCCGCCTGTCTGTTTTCATTTGGCTGCCATTCGATCTGCCAGACAGATGGGGAATGAATCACCCATCTGTCTGTTTTTGCCAGACAAGAACAGATGCCGGTGGGTGTCAGCGGACAAATGTCTCCTGACATCCACTGCTCCATAGAGAACAATGGATGGTCCAATCAGGTCCATCTGAAAAGCTGACCTAATCGGACCAAAGGCCAGTTTCACATCCGTCCATGTCAGCTTATATCTTTTTCTTAATGTGCATTGTACACATCTTTTTAAGCATTTCCATTAGTCTGTTGGCAATGCCAGTGCACAGAAAATCACCATGGTTCATTTCATGCAACAGAGATGTGAATGGCTTCATTGGATTCAAAGTATTTTTGTGACAGAAGGAGACATTACTCTTTACACACTTCCCACTCTCTAAAAAGATGCTGATGTACTGTACTGTTCTCCTCCAGCCATCAGAGAGAAAGCTAAATTTAAACGAGCCCAGAGCCAGGAGGGGGGTTTTATATGCAATTGCCCGGGAGAACCTGCTCTCTTAGTGCAGAGGGAATCCATGTAAACACAGCTGAGAGGCACTCATATGTCAGCAGGGGGCCAAGCCAGCCAGCACTCGGGATCAGGAGTTGGGACTGAAGCGTTCATCTCACCCTCCACATCGCTGAATAACCAAATTGCCTGGACAAGCAGGAGGGGGCCCCCTTCCACCACACGAGTCTGTTGCCACCTCCTGGGAGTTGGGGAGAATGCCAGTGGCCCGCCTTTATACTGCTAGCAGAAACAGAGCCATTAAGAGCAGGACATTTAGTGCACCAAATCCATACCACACTTTTACCAAATCTTTACCACAAGTCTTCCAACTCCATACCACTCCCTTATCAATCCTGCACTGTGGTCATACCATCATCACATCTGGACTGTATCTACAGTAACTCTTTTTAACACTGTACAGCACCTCCCAACTCTTTACTTCATACAAGTTAAAACGACTATCATCAAGTGCACCAAAGCTTAAAGAGCCCCAACAATAGCCAGCAGAAGACCAACTTTAGGGACTGCCTGTCCCATGAATATCCCAGTACATTCCCTTTGTCCCCTTCATCCCTTTTCATCATTTAAGTAAGGGCAGTGCTTACCTAGTCTGTTTAGGCCTCGCATAGCCACCATTAGTGCACACTGGCATTTCCTGCAGTTTGATAAATCAAATCTCTTTACAGCTTGCTGCTGCGCCTCAGATGGTGTTGTTACTGTTTATGCTGCTCTGGACATTTTATACCATATTATGCCTAATCTTTACTAATAATCCTATGTGCCAGTTAATGTCTTTGCCGTTGTCAATATAGTTTAAGCTTGTTTTGTTACAAATCATATTGAGTGATAATACATGAAGTTTACTTTTACTACCTGGTTTGGTGCCTTTTTCCTTGATAAGCAAGAGAACTCGTCTTATCGATCAGCTCCTGCAGGAGTAGCACTGCAAATATCTAGTTTAGGCCTCATTCACAGCATGGTGCAGAGATGTCAGCTCTGAAAGGGCACAAGAAAAAACAATTGTTCTTTGCGTGCCCTGTTCACACCACAACACTGGTATGTGGTGTGGATTCTTTTCTGAGCAAGAATCTGCAACGTGTATGCAGTTTTCTGCATGGGAATAAAGCTGACATGGCATTAACATTAGTGTGAATAGGGCATTCCCTGCATTAAGGTAAAAATTGGCCCACTACTTGTTCCCCCCCCCCCTCCCTCCCTAAACACTTACCTGACTCTTCTCTCAATCCAGTTCAATGCCTGTCTGCAGAGACACTGCTCTCTCTCTCTCACAGGACACAGTGAGAGCAGTGGGAGCCAAAGGCTCCTGCTGCTGTTAGCCAAATCCTGTGAGGAAGAAGTGCAGGGGATGTCCGAGCAACACTGTATGCATCTATGGATGCACTCTGCCCAGCTTGGAAGTATGCTCGCACAGGTGCACCTTATGCAATGGTGGCACTCTGTTAGGAGGAAGGGTGGAGATTGACGGTGAGGGACTCCAGAAGAGGAGGTAAGAGGCTGCTCTGTGCAATAGCAGGTAAGTATAACTGTTTTTTTTTATTTTAGGGAAAAAAAAAAACCTTTAGAACAACTTTAACATGTAATTACAGTTTTATTACAGTTACACAAGAAAAAAAGGGAATGCTACTTGTGTGGATTTGATGATAGACTTGTGCAGTTCGTTTCGAATGAAAAAAATAGTTTTTTGTTATTCCGAGATTTGGACATATCTGAATACCCGGATTACAGAATAAATGAAACTTACCGAATGGTCCAAATAACAAAACAAACTTTGTGCGAATTTCCGAAAATTCTAATTGAAATTTGAATAGAATTTTACATCAAACTCCAGTTGAATTCTAACTGTAAACATATTCTCAAATGAAGGACTGTGTGTGTTATTAGAGGACCATTTTGAAATAATGCTGCTTTTGTTAAACCAAAGGAGATTGATTTAAAGAGTCATTGTAATCAGTTGATGAAGATTTTTGATTTGTTTGTTCACTTTGCCACATTCAAATTGAAGAAAGAAAAAAATCTAAACTTTTCAATGCAATCGATTCAAAATGTATCAGGAAAAAAAAAACTGTAGATTCAAAGAAAATGTGAAAGACATAAAACAAATCCTAAATACTAATTTTGAATACAAATTGAATGAATCAACAAAATTTAACTAAACAACTAGATTAAAGAATCGAAACAAACAATTATTTTTTTCTTTATGCACATGTCTATTTGATGACCAGACTGGGTATTTTCATCAAGCTCCTTTGCTTTTTAGTGCCATGAAGTTTCTTTGTCCTCAATGAACCACACATGTCAAGTTTGACCCCAGCTATTGTCCAAATGTTCCTGTAACATTTTCAAACCAAGTTTGAAGATAACTTATTTAAGGACAGTAGATTTGGCAGATTACCATAAAAAGCATGTGTGCAGTCATTTTGGGATTTGTGGCTTAGCACACATCAGTAGTTGTATCTAGAACAGTAGCAACAATATTTCATACCAGGTCTTGATAAAACATATGTGATGTTATACAATGGAGTGTGCAACTATGTTGTACAAAGTGCAGTAACTAGGGATGGTTGAACTTACATTCGGCTCGAACATCGGATGTTAGTTTGTTCATAGAACAAATGAACATATGTGCCGCTCGCGGGAAATTTGAGCACCGCAGAGCACCCCATAATGCACTGCCAGATCGCAGTGCATTGACAGTTGATTGGCCCAAGCATGCAACTGACCTGCATTCTTTGGCCAATCACAGTGGGTTATATTGTCAGAGCCATGATTTTCCAAAGGGAGGGTGCCACGCCCCCCACTATAAAAGGCTGCTTACACGGCGGCCATATGTAGTGTGTTAACGTGGAGAACTTGAGATAGATTAGGCAGGTTAGTTAGTGGTATGCAGGCAATGTAGTATATATACACACATAGTGCAGTCAGTGTAGTATATATAATACAGTACAGTTCAGATTGTATAGTGGAGGCTCAGTTGAAGGACACTTTGTGGATCTATATGTATACGGTATTGCTGGACCGGCTGAGAGATACTGGTACCGTATCATAGTTCTTTAAATTTATCTACGTCCCTCAGTTACATCCAAGTCTGTGGCAGAGACTTTGCTTTACTTAACACCCTGCTGGCTGCTAGGCCTAGTGAGAGGAGGTCTACCTGGAAGTTGTGAGAATCCAATCTATTCCTTACCTCCCCTATAACCTCTCTCCCCAATTGTTGCCACTCCTTAGCTGAATTTTCCAAGATCTCGGGCCTACGAGTAAATTATTCAAAGTCATAAGCCCTCAACATTTCCCTTCCACCAGACACTGTAAACCTCTTATGCCGCGTACACACGAGCGGACTTTTGAACATCCAAAGTCCGACGGAATGATTCCGTCAGACTATTCGATCGTGTGTGGGCTGCAACGGACTTTTGATTCGCCAAAGTCTGACGGACTTTAGAATATGGAACATGCTTCAAATTTTTCCGACGGAACTCCGCCGGACCCGGTCCCTCCAAAAAATTCGCTCGTGTGTATGCTATTCCGACGGACTAAAACCGACGCTAGGGCAGCTATTGGCTACTGGCTATGAACTTCCTTATTCGAGTCCAGTCGTACGTCATCACGTTCGAATCCGTCTGAGTTTAGTGTGATTGCGTGTGGCCAAGTCCGCTCAGTCGAAAAGTCCGTCAGAATTCTGTCGGAACTCCGGCAGAACTCCGGCAGAACTCCTTCGGAAGTCTGTCGGACATAAGTTCTCTCGTGTGTACGGGGCTTTACAAAAGAACTTTAATTTCCAATGGAGTACCTCTTCCATTAAATACCTGGGAATCAACCTCACAGCAAAAACAGAAGGCCGCTTTCACAGCAATTATCCCCCATGTACCGGAAACTCGAGCTAGATCTCACAACATGGTCTAAACACAACCTATCATGGATGATAAGGGTTAATTCTGTTAAGATGACGCTTCCCAGACTCCTTTACCTGTTTCGCTCCCTTCCAATCCCTATTAAAAAAGACCATATCAAATCATTTCAAAGCAAAGTCCTCAAATTCACCTGGGGGAAAGCGGGCTATAGAATTCCACAACAGACTCTTTACATAGGAAAAGAGGGGGTCTAGGATTACCCCACCTACACAAATACTATTTGGCAGCCAGAATATCCCAAATGTCAGTAATTTACTCCAGGTATGAGAAACCAGACTGGGTGCAAGTAGAAAAGCAGGCAGTACCACAATACACCCTTGACTACCTTCTCTGGTCAAACCCGAAAACCCGACCGCCGATAATGGTTCCCACCCTCTCTCACATGTACACTCTCTGGGACTCTTTACGTTCAAGCTCCGCTTTCATTTCTGCATATAAACTATTGACACATATCTTCAACAATCCAGCCTTTCCGCCAGGAGAAAATATCCTAGCATTTAAATGGTGGTTGGATAATGGGCTATACCGAATCGGATACACTTTACTTTACAATGACAGGCCCCATCACCCTATCCTACTGCAACAAAAAGTTAAACCTACCTGCCTCAGAAAAGTTCAGATTCGGACAGATCTCTCTCTTCCTACAAAAACTCTGGAAGGACAAACCCGAGGGGCCCTGTTACCATGTGCCATGTGTATGTCCATTTGGATGGTGGGGCTTGAACCTGCACTCACTGTGCAGGAGCCATTCATCTTCAGGGGATTTTCGGAATCTCCTTGTCCAGCCGCAGCACTTGCACAGTACGGGGCAGACACTATCCAATGGCCGGACAGTTTTTGTCAGAACACCGGTATACATGTGTATTCTGCACAAGGTACGGACAAGTCCTGTGGTATCCATGCCTGGTTCATTTTAATGAACGTGAGCTTGTCCACATTGGCTCTGGACAGGCGGCTGCGCTTGTCTGTGATAAAGCCCCCTGCCATTCTAAATACATGTTCAGATAATACGCTGGCTGCAGGGCAGGCCAGCACCTCCAAGGTGTAAAGGGCAAGCTCAGGCCATGTGCCCAATTTGGAGACCCAGAAGTTGAAGCGGGCAGACCTGTCATTCAGTACGTCGGCGTGTGCACACATACTTCTCCACCATGTTGGTGAAATGCTTCCTCCTGCTAAAACGTTCCATCTAAGCTGGTGGTGCTGGTTGTTGTGGCATGCTGACAAAGCTTTTCCACATTTCGGCCATGCTAACCCTGCCCTCCGAGGTGCTGGCGGTGACCCAGCTGCATTGGTGACCTTTTCCTCCTCCTCTGCCTTCGCCTTGTGCTTCCCCCGTTCCCCCGCTGTCAGGTGGGAATGCCACCAGCAGCGTGCCTACCAGCGTGCGCTTGTACATCTTACAATTGCACATCTTACGATTAAGGATGGTATGTGGTCCTTGTAACGGGGATCCAGCAGCATGGCCACCCAGTAATCAGCACCAGTTAGAATGTGGGCAACTCGGTGGTCGCTGCGGAGACGCTGCAGCATGTAATCGCACATGTGTGCCAGGCTGCCCAGAGGCAACGAAAAGATGTCCTCTGTGGGAGGTGTATCGTCTGTATCCTCTGTATCCCCCAAGCCACGCTCCAGTGATGGCCATGAGCTGGTCTGGGTGCCACCCTGCTGTGAACAAGGTTCCTCCTCCTCCTCCTCTATCTCCTCCTCCTCCTCATCCTCCCCCTCGTCATCCTCCAAAACTATGCCCTTGCTGGACAATTGTCTACCCTTTTGTTTGTTGGTGCAGGAACCCACCCTCATAGCCACTTGTGAATGACTGCCCTGAAAGCCTTGGAAATTATCTCCTCCTCCTCCTGTGCCACATCCTCTTCCATCATCGCCCAAAGTGTTTTTTCAAGGAGGCATAGAACTGGGATAGTAACACTGAGAACGGCGTCATCGGCACTGGCCATGTTGGTGGAGTACTCGACACAGCTCAACAAGGCACACAGGTCTCGCATGGAGGCCCAGTTATTGGTGGTGAAGTGGTGCTGTTCCGCAGAGCGAAATCACGCGTGCGTGCTGCAGCTGAAACTCCACTATTGCCTGCTGCTGCTCGCACAGTCTGGCCAGCATGTGCAAGGTGGAGTTCCACCTTGTGGGCACGTCACATATGAGGCGGTGAGCGGGAAGGCCGAAGTTACACTGCAGCAATAACAGGCGAGCAGCAGGGTGAGAACGCCGAAAGTGCACACAGACGGCCCGCAATTTCTGCAGCAGCTCCTGCAAATCGGGGTAATTTTTAAGGAACCTCTGGATCACCAAGTTCAGCACATGTGCCAAGCAAGGGATGTGCGTCAAACCAGCTAGGCCCAGAGCTGGTACGAGATTTCGCCCATTATCGCACACCACCAGGCCGGGCTTGAGGCTCACTGCCACCAACCACTCTTTGGTCTGTTGTTGCATGTCCCTCCACAACTCCTACAGGGCGTGGGGTTTTTCACCCAAACAGGAAAGTTTTAAAACAGCCTTCTGTCGTTTACCCCTGGCTGTGCTGATGTTGCCACTGTCACTACAGAGGTGGATGAAGAGACCGAGACTGCAGCAGAAGAGAAAGCAGGAGCCAGAGACTTTTCTTGGTTTTTGAGGTGTCTACTCCACTGCAGCTCGTGCTTTGCACTTAGATGCCTGGTCATACAGGTTGTGCTCAGATTGAGAACATTTATGCCTCGCTTCAGGCTCTGATTGCACAGCGTGCAAACCACTCGTGTCTTGTCATCAGCACATTGTCTGAAGAACTGCCACTCTAGGGAACTTCTTGGACCTGGCTTTGGTGTGCTTGGTCCCTTGCTGCGTTGGGCAGTAGCAGGCGTACTGTCTAGGGGACGGACGCTCTGCTTTTGCACCCTGCTCCCTCTTCTGCTGTGCTGGTGGCTCTGTGCGACCACCGCCTCTTCCTCCGAACTACACAGGTCACCTGCATTACGTTGATTCCATGTGGGGTCGAGGACCTCATCGTCCTACACATCATCTTCCACCCAGTCTTCACCCCTGCCCTCTTTGTCGGTCTGCACAATTGCGAAAGCAGCAGCAGTTGGCACCTGTGTTTGGTCATCATCCGAGACGTGCTGCGATGGTCCTCCCATGTACTCATCTTGAAAAATAAGTGGTTGGGCATTGGTGCACACAATCTCTTCCACTTCTGGGGTAAGGCTAGGTGGATGGCTCTGGGAAACCCTGCCAACAGAATCATCAAAAAGCAGAAGAGACTGCTGCATGATTTGGGGCTCAGACTGCTTGGCTGATTTGCAAGGGGGTGAGGTGAAAGACTGGTGGACATTGGCTGCAGGTGCCAACTCTGATCTTTCAGCAGGAGACTGAGTGGGAGACAATGTGAAGGAACTGGAGGCACTGTTAGCAACCCAATCTACTATCGCCTGTACTTGTCCTGGCCTCAACATTCGTAGAGCCGCATTAGGCCTGACCAAATACCGCTGGAGGCTCTGTCGCCTACTCGTACCTGAGGAAGGTGTTTCGCTTGTGCGTGTAGCTGGCACAGATGGACCACATCCTCTCCCTTCAACAGGAGCTCCACCAGCAGCACCACGACCGGGGTCACGTCCCTTATTTGACGTGCTCCTCATATTTCTTGTATTTATGCCGAAATGGGTGTTTTTTGAATAACAGAATAGAAGAACAGTATCTAAAGTGTGTATCTCACATGTACAGATATGCAGGAAACACTGTAAAAATTGTTTTGCCCCTAAATGGGTGTTTTTAGAATAGCAGAATAGAGCAACAGTATCTAAAGGGTGTATCTCACACGTACACATATGCAGAAAATGTGTCAGGGATGGCTTAGCCCTTCCTTCTCTAAGCTGGCTGCTCAGCTGTCAGCTAATTGCCAGCTCTCATCTCTCTCCACAGTTACCAGCTATTCCTTATCCTGCTCGTCTGACCTTAAAGCTGTCCAGCTCACTTCATCTCTGCCTTCGCTTTGGTCACATCACAAGAAACAATCTCCTGCGGTTCTGTTTGAAGACTGGCTTGCTGACATCCCTTCTGGCTCCTTACCCTGCTTGCTATTGCTCCACTTGGATCCCTGACTTCTGGCCTGGCTGATTACCCGAACTGGTTATTGAACTCTGGACTGGCTGACTACTCGATCCGGTTACTGGACTCTGGCTATGCTTTGACTACGCTTACTCTATTTATTTTTATTTTTTTTATTAATAAAGCAAGTGTGATTTAATTGTACTTTTGTCTCAGTCTGGTTCATGGTTTTTGACAAAATGCTATTCAAAAAAAAAATGCTTTGACCTAATTATTATTTTTTGAATAGCACAATAGAAGAACAGTATCTAAAGTGTGTATCTCACACGTGCAGATATGCAGGAAACACTGTAAAATATTTTTTTGGGCCCTAAATGGGTGTTTTTAGAATAGCAGAATAGACCAACAGTATCTAAAGGGTGTATGTATGTATGTATGTTACAGTAACATATGCAGTGCTGGGGCACTGAGCTTGCATAAAATGCCGGCCGACGCCAACCTAACAGACATATGAAAGTTATCTTTTCTCTGGCACTGGGCCATTAGATTTCTGAATCAGGACTCCTATTTAATTCTCTCCCTCAAAACAGCAGCAGCAACCTTTCTCTACACCATCTAAAGCATAGTGATGTTCTGTGCTATGTGCCTCTAGCTTATATAGAGGCTGGGTCACATGCTGCACTGGCCAATCACAGCCATGCCATTAGTAGGCATGGCTGTGATGGCTTCTAAGGGCACACAAGTTAAACGATTGTTGATTGGCTGCCCTGCAGCTTTTTAAAAAGTGCCATTACATTGCCGAACACCGAACTCGAACCCGAACATACAGTAAATTGTTCGGTGTTCGGGTCCGGGTACCGAAAACCCAAAAGTTCGGTACGAACCCAAACTTTACAGTTTGGGTTCACTCAATCCTACTTTTCAAGTGTTCTACATCCAAGTCTGTGGCAGAGACTTTGCTTTACTTAACACCCTGCCGGCTGCTAGGCCTAGTGAGAGGAGGTCTGTCCGGAGGTTGTGAGAATCCAGCTGTTAAACGTTTATTCTCTGGATTTTTCAGTTCCAAAAAAGTACCTGAACTTCCTTTCTAACTCTCTACCTTTTATTAAGAAACTGTGTTATCTTCTAAAATAAATAACCCAAAAGAGGATCCAGTGTCAATTTCTGCATTTCATTGGGCCATCTACCACAAGAACCCCTAGACGGAGGTAAGGTCAAGAAGGTAACGGTAAGCCCAACAAAACCGGCTTGGGGGGGGTTCCTCCCCAAAATCCATATCAAACCCTTATTCGAGCATACATTTCTCATCTATATTGCCAGGAGCAATGCATTACAGCCGCAAGCAAGTTTAATTGACATTTTTCTCTTCAGAAATGTCATTATAGCTGTTGCATGTTCTACACATTGCACAGATGCGCCACTTTACAGGCAGCCTAAGGGCCCCATTGGCTTTAAAGTGGTTGTAAACCCTTACAAACCACTTTGACCTACAGGTAAGCCTAGATTAAAGCTTACCTGTAGGTCCAAGAAATATCTCCTAAACCTATACGGTTTAGGAGATATTTGCCCGAAGACAGGCACCGCTGTCTACGGTGCATGCGCCGTAGACAGCGGCGCGCAGGCACACTGAGCGCGGCATCGTCAATGACGAAGATGGCGCGCGTGTCGGCTCCCGTGCGCATACGCGGGAGTGACGTCATCGCCGAATGACAGCGGCGGAGCTGCGAGACCCCACCGAGAAGATGGTTGCGCCGGACTACAGGGGGACAGTGGTGACTGCGCTGCCTCCTGTGTCAGGTAAGTGACACATAATGGACTACTATGCGATGCATAGTAGTCCATTATGCTTTGCCTTTGCAGGGAATGAAAGAGGAAGTAAACCCATCAGGGTTTACTTCCTCTTTAATAGGGTTTGCATAGAACTTTTAGCCTATTCACGGTGTTCTGGTGCGAACCGAACCAGGGGTGTTCGGACCATCCCTAGCAACCCATCACAGCCCTGCAGATGTCATCAGGTATGAATACTGTAAACTGAGACTTTAATAGCTTTGGTCTGGTACTTGTACTTTGCTTTGTAGTCATAACACTTTGCACTGCTGTTATCCATAAATGCATATATTTTCAAATTTCACATACCATTTATAAAAACTGTAGCCATTGTGAGATAAAATATAACAATCAGTATTTTATAAATGATTAAAAAAACATATTGCAAATTCTGGGGGGAATTAACAAAAAGTGGTGCAAGTGCAATGCTTTCACCACTCTTCTAAACATAAGAAATAGGGGGCTTGACCAAGATGGCAGACTGAACATACGTGGTTCCCGGAGCTCTGCTGGAGGGTGATTTGATTATTCTCCGGTTACTGGACTTGGCTGCTCCTGCGTGGCGGAGATTGGGCTCTGGATGCCTCATAAACCTTCTGACCGTCCAAAAGGGTTCATAGAGAAAGAGGGTTGGGACTTAAAATTAGGTGTCTATATTGTAGCTAATCGAAGGAGTCAAAGTGAAACATGAACAAGTATTTGTTTGCCATGATTGAGTAGGTACATGGCAGATTATACATGCAATAATGGCACATAATATAAAAAAAATCATGTATGCAAAATATTTACATGTTAAAAACATGAATAGAATATACAATAGTATTGTCCTCAATAATAAAAAATCATTATAATATAACAGTTATAATCAACGGCATTGTCTGAATCCAAAGACCATGTAAGTATGTATGCATTGCATCTAAGTTAGGCCCGACGCGTTTCATGGGATCTATCCAATCATCAGGGGCGGATGCATGATACAGCTATGAAAATAGGTAAATATATCAACATCAACCATTCATGGACAAAAAAAAATGGAAAAAAATGAATATACATACAGGGAGGATAAGATATCCCTGTAAGACTCATATTCATATCTGCTTAGTGTGAAACAAACACACCGCCGGGGTACTAGGGCCAAAAGGAATGCCTGGTCCGGAAGCTGTGGTAGTAGGGTCCAACACAGGGAACATGAGTATGGATGTAACCCAGAGTAGTGATGGACGAACTTCCGACGGGACGTTTCGCGAACGCGAAACGCGAACGGACACAAACGTTCGCGAAAACGACCGTTCGCCGCGGGCTCCATTGACTTCAATGGGAGGCGAATTTCGCAAACCTTTAGGTCGAATTTGCGGCCACGGGGTAATTATTAGGGGGTAGCACGTAGTCCCACCACCTGGACAATAGCATAATACATGTATGAGGTGAATTTGGGATCGATAACTACAAGCATTTTTTTTTTATTTGGGAAATTGTTCTGACAATTCAGGACTATGGAGCTAATGAAGGCAATGGAGGAGAGGGAAGGTCAGGGACCAGGGTAGGCAAACAAGAGGGTGCAGGAGATACAGAGCACTGACAGCAGCACCGTAATACAGAGCACTGACATCAGCACCGTGACATACAGCGCTGACAGCAGCTCCGTGACATACAGCGCTGACAGCAGCTCCGTGACATACAGCGCTGACAGCAGCTCCGTGACATACAGCGCTGACAGCAGCTCCGTGACATACAGCGCTGACAGCAGCTCCGTGACATACAGCGCTGACAGCAGCACCGTGACATACAGCGCTGACAGCAGCTCCGTGACATACAGCGCTGACAGCAGCTCCGTGACATACAGCGCTGACAGCAGCTCCGTGACATACAGCACTGACAGCAGCTCCGTGACATACAGCGCTGACAGCAGCTCCGTGACATACAGCGCTGACAGCAGCACCGTGACATACAGCGCTGACAGCAGCTCCGTGACATACAGCGCTGACAGCAGCTCCGTGACATACAGCGCTGACAGCAGCTCCGTGACATACAGCGCTGACAGCAGCTCCGTGACATACAGCGCTGACAGCAGCTCCGTGACATACAGCGCTGACAGCAGCTCCGTGACATACAGCGCTGACAGCAGCTCCGTGACATACAGCGCTGACAGCAGCTCCGTGACATACAGCGCTGACAGCAGCTCCGTGACATACAGCGCTGACAGCAGCTCCGTGACATACAGCGCTGACAGCAGCACCGTAAGCAGCCCCAGGAGGAAGTCAGCACAGCACAGGGATGGTGTGATCCCCTCATAATAAGAACCCCCAGGAGGAAGTCAGCACAGCACAGGGATGGTGGGAGCCCCTCATAATAAGAACACCCAGGAGGAAGTCAGCACAGCACAGGGATGGTGGGAACCCCTCATAATAAGCAGCCCCAGTAGAAATATGACACCGCTCAACCTCTTCAAAGAGGAGGGTAGGGGCATATAGTACGGTGTGCTTTTTTGGGTCAGGGAAGTGAGCCAAATGAATTAAGAAGGTCTGTGTGCTTGATTCCAAAAATTGTTTATAGACATATACATGGTCTACTGATCACATGTGTTGAATTCCTCCGAGATCCATGCCTCATTCATTTTTAGAAATGTGAGGTAGTTAACACTGTGGTGAGCTAGGCGAGTACGCTTATCGGTCACAATCCCCCCTGCTGCGCTGAACGTCCTTTCGGACAGGACACTGGATGAGGGGCAAGCCAACAGTTCGATTGCAAATTGGGCAAGCTCTGGCCAGAGGTCAAGCCTGCCCACCCAGTAGTCTAGGGGTTCATCACTCCTCAGAGCGTCCACATCGGCCGTTAACCCAATGTAGTCGGACACCTGACGGTCTAGGCGTTCCCTGATGCTGGATCCGGATGACACCTGTCGATGGGTCGGCTGAAAGAATGACCTCATATCCGAAGTCACCAACACATCTTCAAACCGGCCTCTTCTTGCAGGCGCTGTTGGATTGGTACCCGCAAATCCTTCTCTGGGAGTGGGAATTGCTCCTCTGCCAGCGCACGCAAAAGCAGAATGCAGCATTTCTCGAAGCAAGGCCTGGAAGTGCTGCATTCTGACAGCCCTCTGCGACGGCGGTAACATTTCCGCCATTTTGTGTTTGTACCGGGGGTCTAAGTACGTTGCCACCCAGTACTGGTCCTTGACCCTCATGCTTTTTATACGGGGGTCCCTATTAAAACACTGGAGCATGAAGGCCCCCATTTGCACTAAAGTGGAAGCGGTGTGGTGGCCTGGCTCCTGCTCATCATCCAGGATAATGTCGTCCTCTTCATTCTCCTCTCCCCATCCTCGCACAACAGGGATCCCAGAAAGGTTTAAAGCATGCTCTTCTTGCTCCTGCTCATCCGCCCCGGCACCATCCTCCTCTGACTCCTCATCAGACTCCTGTTGTTGACTTGTCTCAGATAGAGTAGCCCCCCCTGGGAATTCATCCAGCATTGCGACTTCCTCATCTTCCCGCTCCTGCTCCTCCACAGCCTGATCAATGACACGACGCAATGCACGCTCCAGAAAGAAGGCATAAGGTACCATGTCACTGATGGCGCCATGGCTGCGACTGACCAGTTTGGTGATCTCCTCAAATGGCCGCAGAAGTCTGCATGTGTCGCGCATGAGCAGCCACTGGCGCGGTGAAAAAAAACCCAGCTCCCCAGAACCGTTTCTTTCGCAGAGTTCATACAGGTAGACGTTAACTGCACGTTTCTGCTGGAGCAGCCTATCAAGCATATAGAAGGTTGAGTTCCATCGCGTCGGGCAATCGCAAATAAGACGTCTGACCGGCAGATGGTGTCGCCGCTGAATGTCAGCAAGGCGAGCCATGGCCGTGTAAGATCTTCTGAAATGGGCCGAGATTTTCCTTGCCTGCCGCAAGATGTCCTGGACCCCAGGGTATTTGACAAGGAATCGCTGCACGACCAAGTTTAAGACGTGTGCCATGCACGGCACGTGCGTGATTTTGCCCTGTTTCAATGCGCTAAGCAGATTGGCACCGTTGTCACACACCACTTTACCAACTGTCAAATTGAGCGGTGTTAGCCACTCATCTGCCTGTGAACGCAAAGCTGAAAGGAGTGCCGGGCCAGTGTGGCTCTTTGCTTCCAGGCACAACAGACGCAGCACGGCATGGCAACGTCTCACCTGGCATGTGGAATAGGTTCTGGGGAGCTTGGGCGGTGCAGTGGAAGAGACGCTAGCAGCGGAAAAGGAGGAGGCAGCTGAGGAGGAGAGGGAGGAGGATGGAGTAGGAGGAGGAGAAGAAGAGTCAGGCCTGCATGCAATCCGTGGCGGTAAAACCAAATCTACACGGGTGCCACGGGTTACATGCTTGACGGCCGTCAGAAGGTTCACCCAGTGGGCAGTAAAACTGATATACCTTCCCTGCCCGTGTTTGCTAGACCACGTGTCTGTGGTCAGATGTATCTTGGCACCGACACTGTGTGCCAGAGATACATTCACTTGCCGCTGAACATGGCCATATAGCTCTGGGATGCCCTTCTCTGAGAAATACTTCCTTCCTGGGACCTTCCATTGTGGTGTTCCAATGGCCACAAATTTGCGAAAGGCCTCCGAGTCCACCAGTTTATATGGCAGTAGTTGGCGGGCTATGAGTTCTGACAAGCCAGCCGCCAACCGTTGGGCAAGAGGGTTATCCGGCGTCATCATTTTTTTACGCTCAAACATTAGGCCCACGGAAGCCTGCCTTTTTGCAGAAAAATGTGAGCTTGGCGTGATGGAAGGTGGAGTGGAGGACAATTGTGAGGAGAGAGGAGAAGGAGAAGTAGAAGACGAGGCTGGACGGTGAGAGCCTGCAGTGTGGCTTTGTGTGTTCCGTTGCTCCCACTGGGCTCGGTGATGGCTGCTCATGTGCCTTCTTAAGGCGGTCGTCCCTAGGTGAGTATTGGGCTTACCGCGACTAACGCGTTGACTGCAAAGATTGCAGATGGCAACGCTATTGTCAGCAGCGGACACGTTAAAAAAAGCCCACACTGCGGAGCCATGTGCCGGTGTCCTGGGAGCGCCAGATGTGACCGTACATGGTCGATGACTCGCTCCTGATACATTTGCAGTCTGCTTTGTCCCTGCTGTGCAATGTAAGTCATTGCTGCTTCTCCTCCCTATCTGCTGGTCCATATCTCCCTCTGAACTCCCCTCCTCTTCCTCTCTTGTGGGCACCCACGTGACATCACTAGACACGTCATCATCAACGTCACCTTCCCCACCGCTATAAGTAGAGTAGGCAGCAACACCGGGGACCAACCTCCTCCTTGGGCTGATCTGGGTACTGGCGTCAGACTGCTGAGTAGCGCTTGTTGCTACCTCCTCTTCCTGATCCAATACCAAGAGTGGCTGCGCATCAGAAATGTCCTCTTGATATGGATCGGAAAATAATTCCAGTGACTCAAGCGGAAGGTATGTGGTGGTGGTGGTGGTGGTCGTGTTGTTGGTGGTAGTGTCTTTGGGGGTGCACATAGCAGAGAGTGAAGAAGAGGGTGCAGATCGAGAGGATGAGGAGGGTGCAGAAGAGTAAGGCTGAGCGAGCCACTCAACCAAGTCTGGTGCATCCTTTAAAGTAATTGAACGCACCTTCTGCAACTTCCCACTTTGGCTCAAGCCTGTTGCTCCTGCCCTACCCCTACCACCCCTGCGGAAGGGCCTGCCTCTTCCTCTGCATGTCATTTTTTAAATGACCCTGTGACAAAACTCTTAGTCCCTATACCGCTGAAGGACTGCTGCAGTATAGGTGAGCGGTCAGCAGTGGTGCACGTCAACCCTATCTATTGTGGACCTATAGCGGTCCTTACAGAACAGCAGACTGTACCGCACTCAAGCCTATGTACCGTAGCACCCTATACCAAGTTACCAGTCCTTATAAGAACTTTTGTGGACCAAGCAGGTTGTGTATTAGTGTTTAGCAGACTGTACGTCAGTCCCTATACCGCTGAAGGACTGCTGCAGTATAGGGCAGCGGTCAGCAGTGGTGCACGTCAACCCTATCTATTGTGGACCGATAGCGGTCCTTACAGAACAGCAGACTGTACCGCACTCAAGCCTATGTACCGTAGCACCCTATACCAAGTTACCAGTCCTTATAAGAACTTTTGTGGACCAAGCAGGTTGTGTATTAGTGTTTAGCAGACTGTACGTCAGTCCCTATACCGCTGAAGGACTGCTGCAGTATAGGGCAGCGGTCAGCAGTGGTGCACGTCAACCCTATCTATTGTGGACCGATAGCGGTCCTTACAGAACAGCAGACTGTACCGCACTCAAGCCTATGTACCGTAGCACCCTATACCAAGTTACCAGTCCTTATAAGAACTTTTGTGGAACAAGCAGGTTGTGTGTTAGTGATTAGCAGACTGTACGTCAGTCCCTATACCGCTGAAGGACTGCTGCAGTATAGGTGAGCGGTCAGCAGTGGTGCACGTCAACCCTATCTATTGTGGACCGATAGCGGTCCTTACAGAACAGCAGACTGTACCGCACTCAAGCCTATGTACCGTAGCACCCTATACCAAGTTACCAGTCCTTATAAGAACTTTTGTGGACCAAGCAGGTTGTGTATTAGTGTTTAGCAGACTGTACGTCAGTCCCTATACCGCTGAAGGACTGCTGCAGTATAGGGCAGCGGTCAGCAGTGGTGCACGTCAACCCTATCTATTGTGGACCGATAGCGGTCCTTACAGAACAGCAGACTGTACCGCACTCAAGCCTATGTACCGTAGCACCCTATACCAAGTTACCAGTCCTTATAAGAACTTTTGTGGACCAAGCAGGTTGTGTATTAGTGTTTAGCAGACTGTACGTCAGTCCCTATACCGCTGAAGGACTGCTGCAGTATAGGGCAGCGGTCAGCAGTGGTGCACGTCAACCCTATCTATTGTGGACCGATAGCGGTCCTTACAGAACAGCAGACTGTACCGCACTCAAGCCTATGTACCGTAGCACCCTATACCAAGTTACCAGTCCTTATAAGAACTTTTGTGGAACAAGCAGGTTGTGTGTTAGTGATTAGCAGACTGTACGTCAGTCCCTATACCGCTGAAGGACTGCTGCAGTATAGGTGAGCGGTCAGCAGTGGTGCACGTCAACCCTATCTATTGTGGACCGATAGCGGTCCTTACAGAACAGCAGACTGTACCGCACTCAAGCCTATGTACCGTAGCACCCTATACCAAGTTACCAGTCCTTATAAGAACTTTTGTGGACCAAGCAGGTTGTGTGTTAGTGTTTAGCAGACTGTACGTCAGTCCCTATACCGCTGAAGGACTGCTGCAGTATAGGGCAGCGGTCAGCAGTGGTGCACGTCAACCCTATCTATTGTGGACCGATAGCGGTCCTTACAGAACAGCAGACTGTACCGCACTCAAGCCTATGTACCGTAGCACCCTATACCAAGTTACCAGTCCTTATAAGAACTTTTGTGGACCAAGCAGGTTGTGTATTAGTGTTTAGCAGACTGTACGTCAGTCCCTATACCGCTGAAGGACTGCTGCAGTATAGGGCAGCGGTCAGCAGTGGTGCACGTCAACCCTATCTATTGTGGACCGATAGCGGTCCTTACAGAACAGCAGACTGTACCGCACTCAAGCCTATGTACCGTAGCACCCTATACCAAGTTACCAGTCCTTATAAGAACTTTTGTGGACCAAGCAGGTTGTGTATTAGTGTTTAGCAGACTGTACGTCAGTCCCTATACCGCTGAAGGACTGCTGCAGTATAGGGCAGCGGTCAGCAGTGGTGCACGTCAACCCTATCTATTGTGGACCGATAGCGGTCCTTACAGAACAGCAGACTGTACCGCACTCAAGCCTATGTACCGTAGCACCCTATACCAAGTTACCAGTCCTTATAAGAACTTTTGTGGAACAAGCAGGTTGTGTGTTAGTGATTAGCAGACTGTACGTCAGTCCCTATACCGCTGAAAGACTGCTGCAGTATAGGTGAGCGGTCAGCAGTGGTGCACGTCAACCCTATCTATTGTGGACCGATAGCGGTCCTTACAGAACAGCAGACTGTACCGCACTCAAGCCTATGTACCGTAGCACCCTATACCAAGTTACCAGTCCTTATAAGAACTTTTGTGGACCAAGCAGGTTGTGTATTAGTGTTTAGCAGACTGTACGTCAGTCCCTATACCGCTGAAGGACTGCTGCAGTATAGGGCAGCGGTCAGCAGTGGTGCACGTCAACCCTATCTATTGTGGACCGATAGCGGTCCTTACAGAACAGCAGACTGTACCGCACTCAAGCCTATGTACCGTAGCACCCTATACCAAGTTACCAGTCCTTATAAGAACTTTTGTGGACCAAGCAGGTTGTGTATTAGTGTTTAGCAGACTGTACGTCAGTCCCTATACCGCTGAAGGACTGCTGCAGTATAGGGCAGCGGTCAGCAGTGGTGCACGTCAACCCTATCTATTGTGGACCGATAGCGGTCCTTACAGAACAGCAGACTGTACCGCACTCAAGCCTATGTACCGTAGCACCCTATACCAAGTTACCAGTCCTTATAAGAACTTTTGTGGAACAAGCAGGTTGTGTGTTAGTGATTAGCAGACTGTACGTCAGTCCCTATACCGCTGAAGGACTGCTGCAGTATAGGGCAGCGGTCAGCAGTGGTGCACGTCAACCCTATCTATTGTGGACCGATAGCGGTCCTTACAGAACAGCAGACTGTACCGCACTCAAGCCTATGTACCGTAGCACCCTATACCAAGTTACCAGTCCTTATAAGAACTTTTGTGGAACAAGCAGGTTGTGTGTTAGTGATTAGCAGACTGTACGTCAGTCCCTATACCGCTGAAGGACTGCTGCAGTATAGGTGAGCGGTCAGCAGTGGTGCACGTCAACCCTATCTATTGTGGACCGATAGCGGTCCTTACAGAACAGCAGACTGTACCGCACTCAAGCCTATGTACCGTAGCACCCTATACCAAGTTACCAGTCCTTATAAGAACTTTTGTGGACCAAGCAGGTTGTGTATTAGTGTTTAGCAGACTGTACGTCAGTCCCTATACCGCTGAAGGACTGCTGCAGTATAGGGCAGCGGTCAGCAGTGGTGCACGTCAACCCTATCTATTGTGGACCGATAGCGGTCCTTACAGAACAGCAGACTGTACCGCACTCAAGCCTATGTACCGTAGCACCCTATACCAAGTTACCAGTCCTTATAAGAACTTTTGTGGAACAAGCAGGTTGTGTGTTAGTGATTAGCAGACTGTACGTCAGTCCCTATACCGCTGAAGGACTGCTGCAGTATAGGGCAGCGGTCAGCAGTGGTGCACGTCAACCCTATCTATTGTGGACCGATAGCGGTCCTTACAGAACAGCAGACTGTACCGCACTCAAGCCTATGTACCGTAGCACCCTATACCAAGTTACCAGTCCTTATAAGAACTTTTGTGGAACAAGCAGGTTGTGTGTTAGTGATTAGCAGACTGTACGTCAGTCCCTATACCGCTGAAGGACTGCTGCAGTATAGGTGAGCGGTCAGCAGTGGTGCACGTCAACCCTATCTATTGTGGACCGATAGCGGTCCTTACAGAACAGCAGACTGTACCGCACTCAAGCCTATGTACCGTAGCACCCTATACCAAGTTACCAGTCCTTATAAGAACTTTTGTGGACCAAGCAGGTTGTGTATTAGTGTTTAGCAGACTGTACGTCAGTCCCTATACCGCTGAAGGACTGCTGCAGTATAGGGCAGCGGTCAGCAGTGGTGCACGTCAACCCTATCTATTGTGGACCGATAGCGGTCCTTACAGAACAGCAGACTGTACCGCACTCAAGCCTATGTACCGTAGCACCCTATACCAAGTTACCAGTCCTTATAAGAACTTTTGTGGACCAAGCAGGTTGTGTATTAGTGTTTAGCAGACTGTACGTCAGTCCCTATACCGCTGAAGGACTGCTGCAGTATAGGGCAGCGGTCAGCAGTGGTGCACGTCAACCCTATCTATTGTGGACCGATAGCGGTCCTTACAGAACAGCAGACTGTACCGCACTCAAGCCTATGTACCGTAGCACCCTATACCAAGTTACCAGTCCTTATAAGAACTTTTGTGGAACAAGCAGGTTGTGTGTTAGTGATTAGCAGACTGTACGTCAGTCCCTATACCGCTGAAGGACTGCTGCAGTATAGGGCAGCGGTCAGCAGTGGTGCACGTCAACCCTATCTATTGTGGACCGATAGCGGTCCTTACAGAACAGCAGACTGTACCGCACTCAAGCCTATGTACCGTAGCACCCTATACCAAGTTACCAGTCCTTATAAGAACTTTTGTGGAACAAGTGAGTTGTGAATGTTTAGCAGACTGCAGCAGAAGGGCAGCAGTCAAGTATAATATCCTTTCTATATTTGGAAGAAAGAATATTATACATGTACAAGCCTATTACTGTACCACTGATACCAGTCCTGAAAAGAACCTTTGTGGAACTAATAATAACAGCAAGTCTTTAAAATTACCCTCACTGCCTGACAACACTGCTTCCTTCCTGTCCCTATACAAATTGGCAAAAAAAGAGAACGATTAGTGGTTACTGGAACAGCTCTTTTGTGGACCTTGATAGTAACAGCTAATGATGATGATGATGATGATGATGATGAAAGACTAATCTGGCTGTCCCTGTAGCATACACCGTCCTTTCCCTTTCTCTAAACTAACAAAAGACACTCAGGCTGCTGCAAGAATCAGCAGCACAGCAAACCTATCAACACCTAACACCTATACCAGTCCTGAAAAGAACTTTTGTGTACCAAATAGCTAGTGGTTTATCTCTCCCTACTCCACACAGGAACCTGTCCCTATCTTAACAGAAGAAAGAATGTAAAATGGCCACCGGATCGGGTGTATTTATAGGTTAGGGGGAATGTACAAGTGTCCATGTGCTGTCATGTCTCAATTGGCTGTCCTGTATCACATGATAAACGTGTCACCAAAGGTTAAAGTTCTTGTATACATTAAACACGTAAGTCCGCCGCGGCGAACGACGGAAAAAGGCGTTCGAACGTGCGGACCGCGAATGTCGGAAATTCGCCGCGAAACGACCGCCGGGCGAACCGTTCGGCCATCACTAACCCAGAGTATCTGGAACAATGTAACAAAGGGGCTCCATTCTGTGGAACAATAAAAAACAAATACACCAAATGGTGCTAAAGATGTAAAAATGTAAGCTAATCAAAGAAAGGAGCCCAACTAAAATGAGTGTGAACTGATATCAAGACAGCGTTAGTCCCCAGAAAATTTTATAAAATCCTGGGATTAAACCCACATATGAAATAAATGTCATAATGCTAGTTGTAGTTACCTAGTGTTGCTGATAAATGCTCCCAGTGTAATGAGCGGACCCTGCCCAGTGGGAGTGTACACCAGTAGTAACAGGTGCAGGCTGCACAGATTATGTATCAATGTGAGAACTGGCTGTAAATGAAAAAGGCTGTTTGGATGATCCCTGTGTAACAAGCAGACCCTACCCAGTGTCACACAAGGCATGACATTTAGGACGGGCACTGGAGTCAGGGCAGAAACCGCTCACTGAACCCTAGACGTCCATCCTACCATCAGCCAAGATTGTAACACCTGCTTGTGTCAGCAAAAGACGCAAAGCATCGACTGAACAAGCGGCAGTGTGGCGCCGATGCCAGGGTGGACAGCCCTGCCCACGTCTCCGTACCGCAGCGTAAGTCGGGTAGGGGGGGCATGGGAGGGGTGCCGAGAAAGCATCACAGTTCTGTCTAAAAGGGAGCAAGAAACTTTGGTTTTTTGGTTTTAGTTCTTAACCTCCAGCGACGGAGCCTTTGGCATGCTTCTCCAACATGACTTCCCAGACAGATCACAAGGTCTGCTGCCTCTTTGCCGCTGGGTATTCCTAAAGTGATGGTGGCTATCACTGTCTGCCAGGCTACACTGGCTTCCAAGATCAATGAGGTTCAGCTGGACATTGGCTTGATTTACCAGGACCTGGAAAAGATCCACTCCAGGCATACCACTGCTGAGAAGCCACATGAAGGATACGACCTCCATTCAATCCCTGCAAACAAAGATCGGAGCCCTGGAGTACAGAGTGGAGGATGCACAGAATCATAGTAGACAAAATAATCTTCGGATTGTGGGGCTTCCTGAAGGTGCAGAGGGTAAGAACCTCACTGCCTTAGTGGAAGAATTGTTGCAGTCCCTGTTGCCCACGGCCATGCTCTCCTCTTACTTCACGGTGGAGCAGGGCTCACCGGGTGTCACCTATGCCTGGCCCAGAGGGATCTCCACCCAGCACGTTCATCCTACTCATTCCCATTTCCACATTATGGCTATGTTTTCTATATGAAAGAAAGGCGCCTCTAAGTGCAGTATGGATACATTTAATTTAGTGCACAAGGGGTTAAAACACTTACAGGATTATTGAGTATTAAAAGCATGTAGCATGGAGTCCTCATGTGTGTTCCTAGTCCTTCCTCTTGTCTGCGAATGGAGAGCAGGGGGGAGCCATCCAGCAGCTGTCAGAATCTCCAGTGCATACAGGAGAGAGAGGAGGCAGTGAGGCATCCTGTCTTCCGGGTTCACATTGGAATATACCAGGCCGATGGCGTCGGTGAAGGGCGGTAACATGTTTCAGAGCATGTGTGGCTCCTTCATCAGACCTATGCCCATGTTTTAAAGATGAGTTTATGAGCAGTGTGGGGGCAGAGTAAGGGTAGGAGTGCAGACTGTGTTACTGGATGATTGATGGAAATGGGAATTGTATTATTTCTGGCGTGCCGCGAGTGCGGCCAGGGTGGCGATACACACACAGATTGTATCGTATTTGATACCGATAGAAAAAATGTTTTAATGTTTGAAAAAATTATTATTTATTTTCTTTTCATATTTAATTGCTGCATTAACCTAGAATTTTTGCTGTTTGTGTTTTGCGTTTCATGATTTTTTATTTTTTTTTATTTTTTTACTTGTGTACCTTGTCAACTACAATAGTATAACTACATATATAATCGTCAAAAACACAAACAAGGAAGGAAGATGAAGGTGTGACCTCAACACATTTCACAATTATAGCTTGGGATCACACCATCATCTTCCTTCCTTTTTTGTGTATTTGATGATTATATTCTTGCATATCTTATTTTGACTATTATGTGAGGAAGGATAATATTGCGGGTGACTGAGCTGAACATGAATTGCACTTATGCTACATACATTTTAGGGATTGATACAAAAATCTATTTAAAAAAATGATATGTTAATAAAATCAGTCCTTTTAAAAACACCCCTTTCATGGCTGGAAAATTATTAAACTATTTCACTACCCTCTATACCCTCTAAGCCCTTGTACACACGGTCGGAGATTCGGACAACCAAATCCGTCGAAGTAATTCTGACGGATTAATTCCGGAAGAGGTCCGGAAGTGATGTTGCATACACGCGGTCAGACTAAGTTGTCGGAAAATCCGATTGTACATAACGTGATGACGTTATTTCGTTACGACGGGACTACGTTCAGGCTAGTAGCCAATAGCTTTGGTCTAGGAATTTGATCTGAGCATGCGTGGCTCTTTGTCCGTTGGAGTAGGCTACACATGATCGGAGTATGTCCGATAGGAGCATTTTGTCAGAAAATTTTACCGGCAAGTTGGAAAAATTGGTCCGTCGGATATTCCGACGGAAACAGTCCAATGCAGACCACACACAGTTGGAATATCCGACAAAACGGTCCGATAGGAAACATTCCGACGGAATCTCTGACCGTGTGTACAAGGGCTAACACTTAATCCTCACCCATCTGAACACTTACAAATTAAACTCCTAACTTGCTCCCAACACTTAACTTAATGGATCCTGTCACTGGGTCTCACTACACTCAGTGCCGGTTCACACTGGGGTGGCTTAAAAGTTGCAGGACTCTGAAGCCACCCTTTACAGCATGACTTCAGCACGGCTTGCAAACAACTTCTGTAACTGAAGTCAATGCAAGCCGCTCCAAAGCCACAGCCAAGTAGTACAGGAACCTTTTTCTAAGGCGGAGTGACTTGAGTCGCTCTGATTAGAATGGTTCCATTGTACTGCATTGAGCGCGATTTGTCAGGTGGCTAAGTCCCCTGACAGGTCGCCTTAGTTAGAATCTCAAAGTTTACAAAAAGATTCCCCAGAACTGTTAGCCCACATACACACGGTCGGAGATTTTGGGAACCAAATCCGTCGGATTTTGCCCGTCGGATTTAGTCCGACGGATTGTGTCCGAAACTGTTGCATACACACGGTCGGGCCAAGTTGGCGAAAAATCCGATCTTTCAGAACGTGATGATGTAATTTTGTTACGATGGGACTACATTCAGGGTAGTAGCCAAGAGCTTTGATGTAGGAATTTGATCTGAGCATGCGTGGCACTTGGTCCGATCAAAATGCTCTACATATGATTGGATTAGGTCCGTCCGGCCCAGTTGGTCGGGAAAAATTTCCAACATGTTGGAAAATTGGGTCGGACAGAGATTTGGACGGAATCAGTTCGATGCATACCACACACAGTCGGATTATCTGACGACACGGTCCGATAAGACTCATTCCGACAGATTCTCCGACCGTGTGTACAAGGGCCAAGAGGGCATAATGCTGTGTGATTTTGGAACTTCAGCTTTTCCAGGATTCAGTGAGAAAGCCCAGCTCAGCCTATGTAAGCACACTGGAATTTGAGGAGTAATGCCCTGTACACACGAGTGGATTTTCCGTCGGGAAAAACTTGGATGGTTTTTCTGATGGAATTTCACTCAAGCTTGGCTTGCATACACACGGTCGCACAAAAGTTATCTGAACTTTTAACCGTCAAGAACTTGGTGATGTACAACACGACAAGCCAAGAAAATGAAATTCAATGCTTCCGAGCATGCGTTGAATTGTTTCCGAGCATGCATAGGAAATTTGCGTGTTGGAATTTGTACAGATGAACGGAATTTCCTTTCAGAACTTTTTCCAACCAAAAAATAGAGAACTTGCTCTCAATATTTTGCTGGCCGATGGAGCATACACGGTCGAAATTTCTGACCAAAAGCTCACATCCGACTTTTGCTGGCAGAATTTCTGATTGTGTGTATGGGGATTTTTTTTTTTTTTTCATCTAACCCTTATGCTTTTCATACATGTAGCGATTTTCATGAAATTTCAATCAAATTCAATGAGCTTTTGATTGTTAATATAGTAAATAATAATTAAAGGCAACGTATCATTATGGAATTAGACTGACTGTCAAACTTGGATCAATGTTAATTCCAAAGATTTATTACATTGAAAGAGTAATTGCAACCAAATAAAACTCAACTGAAACAAGGACTCCATCAAAAATCTGATAGAAAGTAACTGGATTTTTCACTGCTTTCAATCAAGGTTTCCCAGCAATATATACAAAATTGTGGACTTTTGAATTATTACTTTTTTCTGTTAATGGAACCGAATGAAAAATCAGGATCAAACAATTGGGTTACTAAGTCTATGGTCAGCATTGCATTTAACTCTCACCCTATTCTAGCTCTTAACCTAAACCTTTATACTACCCCCTAAAAAGAGAACCCAAACCGCTGTCCTTAAAGTGGAGTTCCACATTCTTTCACAAATCAAGCTGATTCACAAGCAGACATAGACAGTGACAAATGGAAAGAAACCATTTTTTTTGCCTAAGGGTTACCTTGTTATTGATTGTTGAAGTGTCCTGTCCTAGACACCCATGGGTATTGGCATTAGATACGGCGGAGCAATGTCTCCTGGGGTGGTGCACTGATTCCTGGGAGCTATGAATCAATCTTCCCAGGAGTCAGTGTGGCTAGCCGCCTCTAATTATTGCGATCTTCCAAAGGCAGAAGTGACGCAATGACACCAGGACGTTGCCATCACAACGGGGCGGGCACTTCCGACGACACTGCCCATTGTGATGGCAATGTTGGAAGCTTACAGCGCTGCAACATGGATTCAATGCGTATGCGCTGGAATGGGCGGTGCATGCTGGTAGCTCAGCATCACCACATCCCGGAAGTGTCTGCCTGTGGGCTTCACATGCCCAAAGGCAAGATGAGAACTTCTACGAAGAAATTATATAAGTTGCTTTTAGAGACAAAAACGGACATCAGGGAATATTATGCACCAAACAAACAAGTGGTACATTGTGATTACATGAACTTATGAATTTAGAAAGAAAAAAAAATTATTATACTTTGGAACACTGCTTTAATACATTTATAACCTAACCCAATCCATTACACTAAAGTAACCCCTACTACAACATACTTTCCTTACTTAAAATGCTCTACTGAAGGATACTCGGTGGCTAAAAGCTACTGTTTTAACATCTTGTATTTACAAGAAGGACAAGTTTAATAGAACATGTTAGTCATTATGATGTGTCATTTTAACTCATCATTTTAATAATTCCATCTGCCCTCTAAAGTGGAAGCTCTAGAACACTTTACATGCCTCTGTGCTATTTACTGACCTTTGTTTTATACCAGACATATTCGTCAACGAAGATACAATCCAGATCTTGGAGTCTTTTTTATAGCATGAGTAAACAGTGAAAATCCCCTACTGTTGTCTTTTGGCATGTTACCATGTTACCATTCAGGATGTTTTTGTATGTGCTTCTTATTTAAGTGTACTGTTTTTGAACACAGGAACTGGCTTTCATGATATATGATTGTTGAATCATAGACAGCCCATAGTCACCAATTATGTTCTGGCTTGCTCATAAGCATAAACCAATGTGAATCTGGTCAAAACTGTTTCTTTACTAGTTCACAGCTTCACCACAGATTGGCATCTTAGAAACTATATTGGCATTCTATGCTAAGCTGTATTTTAACCATTGCAGTTTTATTTAAATAGCAATAGAAACACAAAAACAAAACCATTTAGCAAAATGTTAAGCTGACATTTTTGCTATAATGATTCAGCACTTTTTAGGGGTCCATAATGAGAGGTTGATGGAAAATACAAATAATTTTGACTGGCGTAAACTAATTTGTAATATATATATATATATATATATATTTATTGCGCATGGACTGGTACTCATTTACATATATACACACGCCTCCATCTCATTATGCTGTTACATTGTGCTAATCCTGCTCTAATCTTAAACCCCAGATGCACACTAAATCTAATGTACTCAATATGAGCATGTCCAGCCACATTACTCTAACTCTCTTATGAAACCAACATCCATCCATTTAAATATAACCCTTGCGTTTTCAGTATGCTGCACTTTAATATTAATATTATTATTATATCCCATGAACACTGGCTCATATATATTCTTCACGACCATCCAATGCCCCAGAGCTGCACCCAGAATTGCATCACCAATCTCTCTCATTCTCATAATCTATATGTATATGCCCTTGACAGACTACATCCTGATTGAGCCTCGGCTACACAACTCTGGCTCCAGATCAATCCAATCAACAGGTCTGCACTCCACCCCTCTTTCCCCCAGCCTATCAGCAGACACCAACTCCTCCCCTTTCTCCTCCCCCCCCCCCATCACTTATAAGCCCGCTGGGAAAACATGGGCGTAGGTCTGACAAAGGAGCCACGCATGCTCTGAAATGCGTTACTGGCCACCATCTTCACCTGATGTCAAATTGGTCACGTGCACTCCAGCTCGGTTCCGGAAATGGGCAACCTTATTGAATCTTCACCTCCTCGCTCATCCACGTCACCAGGAAATCTGACAGCTGCAGGACGGCTCTCTCTCCCCCGGACAGAAGAGGGTTACAGCAATCCCCATTCGGATTAATCATTATCTAACAAGGGATTATTAATGCGCTGTCAGAAAAATTGTAAGTGATAGAATAAATAAATAAAACAAGCTGCAACTTCCTGTGAGATATGCAAAGCATCAATCAAAAAGTTCAAAAATAATTTGCGCTAAACAATCAATTAATCATATAATCTATGCAAAACAAAGTCCATCCAGTGAAGTGACATCCGAAGTGACAATGTATCACAATACAACAAGAAATGAGTGATGTTCAGGAAGAGGAATGCCAGGGCATTCGATGGATCCAGGTGAAATCGTACTTCACAAATTCCACTGCCCCAATTGGGCATGATCATATCAGGACCCCAAAGAGAAAAAAAGCCTCTATAGCATAAAATCTTGGTATTGTGGTATTTACTGTATTGTAAAAAAATTGTAGAACACTTACATATAGCAAGTAGTAAATGGCATATAAAAACAAGTCAGCGGGCTGAGACTTGCAGTCCATCTCTGTGACCTGCGGGAACGTGGTGATGTCAGCACGTCGCTCCTCCCTGGGATAGAAGAATATGAACAAATTCAGCACAGGGAGATCCCATATCGAAAGAGCCCAGGCCAGAAAATCACGAACAGTAAATAGCAAATTTAGCACAGACAGCAACAGTCTCTCTCTAGGATTTCTTTCAGGCCTCTACTTACTGTGTCCCTGGATACATGGAAGCCTCCTTCCAGTATCAGCCTGGGATCTATTGTGAAGAATGTTTTTTTAGATGAATATAGATCTCCTTTTTTCCCCCATGAGGTCTTTTCTCCCTTTAAAAGGGGTAGAACATATTTACTAATACTTTACATCTATTTATATTCACAGTGTACTTCTGTACCCAACTCCCGATGAATGGCATATAGCCATGAAAGGCGTCGAGTTTCCATGGGGTGCTCAGTCAAGTCTCGCTCATTACTTATTCACTGGCCCATTATATATATATATATATATATATATATATATATATATATATATATATATATATATATATACTTTATTAGTGTTACAAATAAAAAATGTCTACTAAATACTCTAAAGTCCCACATTCCCTTCTTATGTACATGTCTGTGTCTTGAAGCAATGTTTGTGCTATTTATATTCACAGTGTACTTCTGTACCCAACTCCCGATGAATGGCATATAGCCATGAAAGGCGTCGAGTTTCCATGGGGTGCTCAGTCAAGTCTCGCTCATTACTTATTCACTGGCCCATTATATATATATATATATATATATATATATATATATATATATATATATATATATACTTTATTAGTGTTACAAATAAAAAATGTCTACTAAATACTCTAAAGTCCCACATTCCCTTCTTATGTACATGTCTGTGTCTTGAAGCAATGTTTGTGCTGCAATTGTTAATCTCCCTACTGTTTATACAATTTTTTTAATCTGCCTATTGTAGGGTAACCATTCCCAGCTAATTGCATGGTACCCCATGGAACTATTATCTCATATAGAGTCCCACAAATACAACATTTTAGATTACCTATATACCACTTTACCAGTGGTAACATTCCACAAACCAATAATAGTGGGAAAAATTCTTTCTGCCCAAATATCTGGAGTCAAAACATTACCCAGGGGACTCACCAATCAGGGGAATCACCAAGTCATATCCATTTCTGGAGTTTGGCAATTCCAAAGAATGGGCAAACATTTCAGAATTCTGCACATCCAAATAGATTGTTATTTTGATCAATCATAGACACTCTAGGTATGAACAATTTACACACCAGGTGCAAATTTTGTCTCAGGAGATCATAGATATGAAAACCTAGATTCCTAGTTATTGGTGTGTCACCCTTGAAAAGAATACTAAAAGGAAAGAAGACTTCCTGATTAAAACTAAACTTGGTAAATTCAAAGAAGATTTAGACGATTACACTAATAACATCATTTTCTCTTGGAAAAACAAAGCGAATACCTTACCTTCGCTTTTAACTCTTAATCTGTAATATTGCTAGACCAGCCCGATCTCTTTTCCTCCTCTTAAATAGAGTGTAAACCCCACACCACAAAACATGGGCATATACCTCATCTCCTTAAAGTGGTTCTGCACCTAAAAAAAAAAAAAAAAACTCTGGCTCATCTGCTGAAGAGACTAAATCAGTTTTGCGTAGGACTTATAACACAGGCAGATCCACCCCCCATGAAACTTTAGATTCAGGAAAAACTTCTGTATGCATACATACCAATAGACCTCAGGAGCATAAGAGACCTTAAAACTCAAAAATATATTATACCAGAACCCACTCCTACCAATACCAATACTTCCAATCTTGTGTGTTCTGAGTCCCCCTATAAATTGACCAGAATTTCTAAGAATAAACGTAGGGTTTCAGCCATAATCCACTGCCAGACGAATACAGTGATCATTCCTTCCCAGGTACTTTCCTTGATAGACCTACTGGGCAGTGCATCAACACTCCCTCTTTTTCACTCCATAATAATGCATGGCAACATAGAAACCAACACTCCAAGCCAACCTGTGGTGTCTTTTTTTTTAGGGAAAAGTCCCCTTCAAGTCAACTCCCAAAAAAGAAAATACACAAGAGAGGCTGCAGAGGGTAACCAATAAGAAGTAAACAAAACAAAAATAAAATCACACAGACTGTAAAAATCTTTCATATGTCTACGCTTATAGAGTACTGACGGAAGTAAAGAAAATTTCATCCCACTAAACAAACCCAATCCTTATCTTCTATTTAAAGATCTAAAAAGATATGGAGAAATGGAGGGATTTGGCGATAAAATCTACTGTATAGGGCACCTCATCCCAAAATTCAAGAGAAAAGTGTGGATGTGGGGAGAAGGGGATCATTGCGGTGCCTAGTATTAATAGGATATGACATGAGGTACCAAGATTAAAGGCAGTTAAATACAGTACATGACATAAAAAATAAACATAGGTTCTTTATTTGAAAAAAATATTCATAAGATTATGTATTATCAAAAATAATACACTACACAACAACCTCTCCCCCACCCGGTATCTTTATTCCGGAGTAATCCATCTTATTTACCTAGCACTGTCATCGCTAACACTCGCGTCAAGCACCGTGTAGTGATGACGCGGTGTTGGCCGCTGATTATTCTGGGGATTGTAGGCATGGGAGTCTGAGCAGGCTGCTGTACAGAGAGTGTTTAGTCCGCTCTCTGTCGGCGTTTGCGTTTGGCGCCTGCACATGGCGATGCTGATGTCGCCTACTGCTGACGTCCACGTCTTAACGCCGATATGAGTGGGGGGTATATAAGACCCTCCAGCCAACGGCTGGTTGCTGGCTCTCTGGAGACGCCACCTTGCATGGAACACGAACATAAGGTTAGTTATTAGGTATAGGCTGATATTGATCCACACCTTCTCAGCCTTCCCTGTCTTTGGCTTGTTATACATTATGATTATCTACATTTTTCCTCTTTGTATCACCAAGGGCTTTATCATTAAGCATCTTACTTACTATATAGCCTATGTTCAGGCTGGGCTCTTATGTTGGATACAAACCATTGCCTTTGGCTGGTGGACACCTATAGAACTCATGAACAATTAATTTTTTTTTTCTATCAAACTTAATTTCATTCTCTTTCTGTTCAGTTTCCAATAGTGATTACTAATACATTTAATTGCCTTGGCTAAGGTAACAGGCGGTGTTCACTTAATCATAGTGTAAAGAATAATTGTTTGTTCATTTGTTGTTATTTATAGCTATTGCTCGTCTTTCTGTGGGTCAAAAGAATGGTTCCAGTGAAGAAGCCATGGTAATGGTGAAACATGTTGGGACTCTTTTGACCAGCGAAATAAATTTAGATCATATCACATTGAGTAGACGATTATTTTATCCATTGTACTGTGTTGTGTAGTGTATTATTTTTGAGAATACATAATCTTATGAATATTTTTTTCAAATAAAGAACCTATGTTTATTTTTTATGTTGTGTACTGTATTTAACTGCCTTTAATCTTGGTACCTCATGTCATATCCTATTAATACTAGGCACCGCAATAATCCCCTTCTCCCCACATCCACACTTTTATCTAAAAAGATATATTAGAAATGTAAACCTAAAAAGGTTTTTTTTTTCAGATCAAAACAACTAAAGACAATATCTCTGAGGCCGCGTACACATGGGCGGACTGTTCGTCCAACTTTGTCCGCTGAACAGTGTTTCAGCGGACAGTCCGCTCGTGTGTGGGCTTCAGCGGACAGTTTCAGCGGACAGTCTGACGAACAAAGTTTTTCGGAATTCCCGTAAGACAGTCCGCTCGTGTGTAGGCTTGTTCGGCAAACTATGTTTCGCGCATGCCCAGAAAGGATTTACAGGGCGGACAGGGCGGAAGCGCTCGGTCTTGTAAAACTAGTGTTCGTATTGAAGCTAGCATATTCGTCATGCTGCTAATTTTGTGGTTTTTTAATATAGCCCGTTCTTTTCTTCTTCGTAATGCAAGAAAAGTGAAGTAGCTTTGCTGCTTATATTCACACAGAGTTATACCACATGTTTTTATTCATCCTCATCCTATGATTAATCTTCCAATTATAGAAAAAATATATTCAATTTTTTTTTTTTTTTAAACACCTAAAAAAAAAAAAAAAAAAAAATAATATATATATATATATATATATATATATATATATATATATATATATATATATATATATATATATATATCTTTCTTTAAAAAAAATTAAATAAAAACCCCCCAAAAAATTTATATATATATATATATATATATATATATATATATATATATACAGTATATATATATATATATATATATATATATATATATATATATATATATATATATATATTTATTATTTTATTTATATATATATATATATATATATATATATTATTTTATATTTTATTATATTTTTATTATATTTTATTTATATATATATATTTATTTATTTATTTATTACAAAAAAATATAGAATTTATCTATTACTATATATTTTTGGAACTACTATTGTCATATTTTTTTTTTTTTGTGGGGGGGGGGGGGTTGAAACAAGATGGACTTGCATTTTTTTTGGCCAAGCAGGACTATGCAAGTAGAGATAGATAGATAGATAGATAGATAGATAGATAGATAGATAGATAGATAGATAGATAGATAGATAGATAGATAGATAGATACCCAAACCAGCAAATGTTAAGGCCGCGTACACACGGGCGGACTGTTCGCCCAACCTTGTCCGCTGAACAGTGTTTGGGCGGACAGTCCGCTCGTGTGTGGGCTTTCAGCGGACAGTTTCAGCGGACAGTTGGACGGACAAAGTCTTTCGGAAATTCCGAAAAACTGTCCGCTGAAACTGTGTTTGAGCGAACAGTCCGCCCGTGTGTGGGCTTGTCCGCTGTACTTTCGAAATGAGCGGACTGTTCCCGCTCGGAAAGTCCGCCCATTTCGAGCGCGTGTACAGGTAGGCGGGGCCCGCGAAGGAGACGTCGCGGGCTCCGCCGCCTGGAATGGGCTTAAAGGGGAACCCCAACGCCGAAAAAAATCGGCGTGGGGGTTCCCCCCAAGTCCACACCAGACCCTTGTCCGAGCACGCTACCCGGCCGGCCAGGAAAGGGGGGCGAGCGAGCGCGCCCCCCCTCCTGAGCCGTACCAGGCCGCGTGCCCTCAACATGGGGGGTGCCTTGGGGAAGGGGGGGCCGCGCGGCCCCCCCACCCCAAAGCACCTTGTCCCCATGTTGATGAGGACAAGGGCCTCTTCCCGACAACCCTGGCCGTTGGTTGTCGGGGTCTGCGGGCGGGGGGCTTATCGGAATCCGGGAGCCCCCTTTAAGAAGGGGGCCCCGGATACCGGCCCCCCACCCTATGTGAATGAGTATGGGGTACAATGTACCCCTACCCATTCACCTGTGAAATAAAGTACAAAAAAAAACACAACACATGGAAAAAGTATTTTATTGCACAGCTCCGGGGGTCTTCCGTCTTCGGGGGTCTTCTCGCCGGACTCCTCCGCTATGTGTGTGTAGCTCTTTTACTAGCGGAGGAGTCCGGCTTTCTTCCTCCCCGCCGCCGGCCTCTTCTCCCGACTTCGGGGGTCTTGTCCCCCTCTTCGGTTCTTCTGCCGGGCCACCGCGCCTGGTCCGGTGGCCCGGTCTTCTGTCGCCGTCTTCCGTTCTTCTGTCGCCGCCTTCGGTTCTTCTGCCGGGCCACCGCGCCTTCTTGTAGCTCTTTTACAGGCGGTGGCCCGGTCTTCTGTCGCCGCTGTCGTCGCCGTCGCCGCCGCCGCCTTCCGTTCTTGTTCTTCTTCTTGTTCTTCTTCTTCTTCTCCTGGAGATGTTGACTCGACGAGCTCTCCGGCCGGAATGCCAGGGACACGCTCCGCTGCCACTTATATAGTGACAATGGGGCGGTGTCACATGGTATATGTCACATGGGTTGGTCACATGGGTTGGTCACATGGGTTGATGTCACATGGGGACTATGACATCGTAAGGGGGCGGGGTCACCATGTGACCAACCCATGTGACATATACCATGTGACACCGCCCCATTGTCACTATATAAGTGACCGCACAGCGCGGCTCTGGCATTCCGGCCGGAGAGATCGTCGAGTCAACATCTCCAGGAGAAGAAGAAGAACAAGAAGAACAAGAACGGAAGGCGGCGGCGGCGGCGGCGACGACGACAGCGGCGACAGAAGACCGGGCCACCGCCTGTAAAAGAGCTACAAGAAGGCGCGGTGGCCCGGCAGAAGAACCGAAGGCGGCGACAGAAGAACGGAAGACGGCGACAGAAGACCGGGCCACCGGACCAGGCGCGGTGGCCCGGCAGAAGAACCGAAGAGGGGGACAAGACCCCCGAAGTCGGGAGAAGAGGCCGGCGGCGGGGAGGAAGAAAGCCGGACTCCTCCGCTAGTAAAAGAGCTACACACACATAGCGGAGGAGTCCGGCGAGAAGACCCCCGAAGACGGAAGACCCCCGGAGCTGTGCAATAAAATACTTTTTCCATGTGTTGTGTTTTTTTTTGTACTTTATTTCACAGGTGAATGGGTAGGGGTACATTGTACCCCATACTCATTCACATAGGGTGGGGGGCCGGTATCCGGGGGCCCCCTTCTTAAAGGGGGCTCCCGGATTCCGATAAGCCCCCCGCCCGCAGACCCCGACAACCAACGGCCAGGGTTGTCGGGAAGAGGCCCTTGTCCTCATCAACATGGGGACAAGGTGCTTTGGGGTGGGGGGGGGCCGCGCGGCCCCCCCTTCCCCAAGGCACCCCCCATGTTGAGGGCACGCGGCCTGGTACGGCTCAGGAGGGGGGGCGCGCTCGCTCGCCCCCCTTTCCTGGCCGGCCGGGTAGCGTGCTCGGACAAGGGTCTGGTGTGGACTTGGGGGGAACCCCCACGCCGATTTTTTTCGGCGTTGGGGTTCCCCTTTAAGCCCATTCCAGGCGGCGGAGCCCGCGACGTCTCCTTCGCGGGCCCCGCCTACCTGTACACGCGCTCGAAATGGGCGGATTTGCCTCCTCCTTACGTGGGCGAGTCCGTTCATTTCAAAAGTTGAGCGAACTGTTTGCCCAACCTTGTTCGTCAAACAGTCCGCTCGTGTGTGGGCAAGTCCGCTCATGCAAATTTTGAGCGGACTGTTTGATGAAACTGTTTGCCGAACAAGGTTGGGCAAACAGTCCGCGCGTGTGTACGCGGCCTAAGCCTCAAATTTACAGCGACTGCACTTCCAAGTGCACTTGCAGTGCTTTAAAAATTGCACTTGAAGTTAGCATATTTACATGAACGTGTGCTTTGTAAATAACCCCCAGAGTCTTTTGACATGTATCTGCCTACTCACAAATAAACTTTGTTTTTTAAGCCAAAATTAAAAAAAAAAAAAAAAAACATACAATATTTTTTTGAAATAATAAAGTTTTATTTTTCCTCAGAACAAAAGTAAATCAAGAGGGAGGCAACACTGGAGACAATTTTGACGTTTGTGAAGCCTTTTGTCCCCCAGGCACACATCAAGTGAGTGGCCACCAAAATTCCGAACCTGTGTAGCATGTAAATAGGGAGCACAACCAGGTCCTAGAATCCCAAAGACCAGGAACAGCAGCAGATGAGATCTATGTCCCCAGACTGTGGTACTACAACAGCCTGCGTCTTCTTTCAGAGCAGACTGAAGCCAGGCAGTCACTTGCGACTCTTCCGTCTAGCCTTCCCTCCACGCGTCGCTGGAGGCTGTGCCTCTGGTGGTGGACTTGTGGTAGGAGGAGGAGGAGGAGGAGGAGGAGGAGCAGTAGGGTCTGCGTTATAAAGCTTGGTGGTGGGTGTGAGCTCACCCTTCAGACCCCGTTGGATGGCATCAAAAAATATTGCTTCACACAAGTTGCGCTGTGGTTTGTCCATTTCAAGTAGCTTACTAGCCAGATAAGTGCCATAGGCCTCCTCCGGATTGGGGGGTTTGGACAGAACTTGTGTGGCTTGGCGTATAAGCGCCAAGGACTCCTCCTCTGTACGGGTCATCCTCCTGGGCCTTTTGCTGGCTAGGCGGAGGGGAGGGACCTGGCTTTCAGTCCGACTCCTGCTGGGCCCAGCTAGCTCCTGTGTGTGGCTGGTCCCGGCCTCCTCCTCCATACCACTGGTCCCGGCCTCCTCCTGGGTGAGCTCATCCTGTGTAAAAAACAAAGAAATCAATAAATAAAATATGTCTATATTTTGAAATCATCAATCACTAACAATTTTACAGTTCTCACTTGCAAATACATTTGTCTTGAAATACAAAAGGCTATCATTTTGACACCATCATTTTTCCATCAGTTCACCAAGATTTGAGCCACATTTGTGTAAACTACTGTATCCTTCTATCTAATTTAATTTGTGATGAAATCCTAGATTTGGAAGCAATTCAAACATTGAACTTTACATCATTAATATTTGAGCAATCCAAACTTTAGAAAATAAAATATACCTGGCTCCAGCTGGGCGTATCAACTTCGTCCAGCAAGGAAGGGTCTGGATCTTCCAGGGATGGCTCACCTGAGGCGGAGGGAAGGGTGGAGGGACGGGTAGACGGAAGAGTAGAAAGTGACTGCCTGGCTTCTGACGTGTCATCCAGAAAACGCAGCCTGTCATAATACCACAGCTTAGGTACATAGACCTGACCTGCTGCTGATCCTGATGTTTGGGACTCTAGGATCTTTCTGCGCTCCCGCCTATACACGCTACGCAGGTTCTGAATTTTGGCGTTCACAAAGTCAGTGTCTGCCTGGGGGAGTCGGGTTTTCACAAACGTCAAAACTGTCTCCAGTGTCTTCTTCCGGGCAGCACGGCTTGAATATTGGGGGTGTTTTGAATCGCAAAGACTACTGTGCGACTCAATTAAATCCAGAAATGTTGAGAGGAAGGCCTCCTCCTTAAAGGGGTCTGGGGTATACCTTTGCATTTTCTGAAAAAAAAAAAAAAAAAAAGTCAGACCAAATGCACACTATATTGTGACAATGTAGGCGAGACAGACACTACCACACACGCTACCCCCCCACACACACACTACCCCCCACACACACACTACCCCCCCCACACACACACACTACCCCCACCCCCCTATACACCCACCTCCACCCCCACACTACCACACAAAACACCAACCCCACTCAATCACCAACCCACATAAAAATCAATTAAACATCAATAAGATTAAATTTCAATATACACATTCCTAACGCAGGCTTTATATTAAACGAAAATAAAACGATAACTATCTTACCGTCGCGTGTAGCACTCGCTGTTTCCGTTCGGACAAGCGTACGGCCTCGCGGTAACGCTTTATATACAGCGCATGCGCTCAGGCTCCGCCTGCGTCGCCCGCCCCTGACGTTCCTTGTGACCGTATTTCCCCGCCCCTTTTACCCTCGTTCCGCTGTGGGTGAATGATAGGAGAAAATGGCGGATGCAAGTTCTATTAGCAGCGTGAGCAGCGCTGAGGAAAGCCATGGCCCCCATGCTTCTGGAGCAAGGAGGAGATATAAGGCCACCAATATGGCCTTTGAAGAGATGGTGGAGATGGTGGCTATATTAAGAAGGGAGGACTATGATGGGGAACATGGCCCGTACCCCAAACCCAATGTCCGGAAAAACGGCATCTTGGAGGAGGTCGTCACAACTTTGTACAACAAATTTGGGGTACAAAGAGGCAAGGACCAGCTCCGGAAACGATGGTCCGACATCAAGTCCAGGGAGCCGAAGCAATATCATCGCATCAAAAAGGCCCTGAAAAAAAGTGAGTAAACTCCGCGTTTATCGTGACTGTCGGACATAATCGTTCGTGTAGGTATTGTATGTGAATCTGGCGGATTTGATCGTAATCGTTCGTGTAGGCACCGTATGTGAATCTGGCGGATTTGATCGTAATCGTTCGTGTAGGCACCGTATGTGAATCTGGCGGATTTGTGCGTAATCGTTCGTGTAGGTATTGTATGTGAATCTGGCGGATTTGTTCGTAATCGTTCGTGTAGGTATTGTATGTGAATCTGGCGGATTTGTTTGTAATCGTTCATGTAGGTATTGTATGTGTATCTGGCGGATTTGTGCGTAATCGTTCGTGTAGGTATTGTATGTAAATCTGGCGGATTTGATCGGTCGTGTAGTTAATAGTTCATGTAATGAGCGCATATGGTTGTTCGTATATGTGGGCGTAAATAGCATGAATTTGTATATGGTGTAAATTTATCTGGTGTTGGATTAGATTTTAATTAGTTATTAATTTTTTTGTATTGTTCATGATAAACTGAATTGTCACACTCAGTTTATAGGATATAAATTTTTAATAAAGTTTCATAAATTTATTCAGTGCAATGTAGACTCAATAAAAAAAAATGAGATAGATGGATAGATAGATAGATAGATAGATAGATAGATAGATAGATAGATAGATAGATAGATAGATAGATAGATAGATAGATAGATAGATAGATAAAATGCTGGTTCTACATCTGGACTGGGAAACATTTAAGTGTAGTTTGGGACATCATAGAACATTTTTTGACATAATCACACACAGGTACTCCAGGGGATGATTCGAGTGTGTCCGTCTGTGAAACTTGGACAAAAGATATAAAGTATCACAGTTTGGTTAAAGGCTAGGTTCACATTGCTGCAATGTACGAGATCAAATGTGATTTGCACCGCACTGCAGTGCAAATCACATGTGATCTCTGTGTGATGCGATTTCAGCCATACATATAGTATGGCTGAATTCGCATCGCATCCGGCCCAAACTTGTACATGACCCTTTTTTTACTCCACAGCCGAATCGGATCACATGGGTGTTCACACCATGTGGTCCGATTCCTGTCTGAGTTTAAAGATTGCACTGTGAAATGAGAACTAATTTGGAGGTGTCAATAAAACTTTACACTGATACTCCCAGCAGGTCACATAGGGCAGTGCGAACTGCGCATGTGATGCGTGAAACCACAGTAGATTTGCAGCGTTCGCACATCGCAGCAGTCTGAACACAGCCTAACTAAAAAAAAGTCATTTTAAGGATGTATTAAACTAGGATCTTGTAATAACCAGCTAATAATTGTACACCACTTCAAACCAATGTTTCATATTCAAATTTCTGAACTCAAATATCACTATGCTTAAAAGTATCTTTTTTTTTTTTTTTTCATTCTCATAGGGGAACAAAGACTCAGACAAGAGGCGGAGCAGCCCAGGACCCCCCGACCTCGCCAGCCTGATTGGGCACTTAGCCCCAGCCCCGCGTCAGTATTGGAGCTGCCCAGCCCAGTGTCCGAGAGGGAGCAGCCAAGCTCGGTATCCTCCGCTGGACCAAGCTCCGTAGCTCCACTGGATGAGCCGAGCCCAGGGCTAGATGTGGAGGAGGAAGAGCAGGTGGAGTTACACACCCCACAAAGTGAGTGTCTGACAACCCAGCTTAAGGTAAACAATTAATGGCTGTATATTTTAACCAATTTTTTATCTACACATGTTTTTAGGTGATGATCTGGTTGTGGTAGGAGAAGCCGCGGAGCCATTTTCAGCGGACAGTGCCCAGAGGCTAATTGGTGACATCATGGCCTGGAATGGGCAGATTGACCGGATGGAGAACCAGATTCTCAACATCCAAAGAGAACTGATTACTATGAGGCAGGGAATGAAGAACATGATCGATGTTTTAGGGAGAATCTAAGCCCCTTTTCCCTAAAACCAAATCGATCATGTTCTTCATTCCCTTGTAAAAACGTTTTTAATGTTTTAAAAACAGAGTTTTTAGAGGCCAAATTTTGAAGATGCACACGGTGTGTCAACATGTGCTATGTGCCATCAGAGGATCGCAATGGACGCATTTGGTGTTTGCAAACCCTTCCTCATTCTAGTATGTGAGAGGAAGGGATTGCACACACCAAACACGTCCATTGATCACTCATGATGGTACATAGCACATGTTGACATTACCAATTTTTGGTGTGCATCTTCAAAATTTGGCTTTACCCCTTGTTTTATGTAAATAGTTAAAAATATGCTTTTATTTTTTTTTTTTTTTGTGATAATTGTATTTTAGATATATCTATATATTTCTATGTTTACAAAAAAATAAAAACAATTAAAAAAAAAATAAAAATAAAAAAAACAATTTAAAAAATAAAAAATAAAAAAAACAATTTCCAAAAAAAAAAAAACACAAAAAAAAAACGATCTAAAAAAGAGGCACTGGTTGGAATGTGCACTATTAAAAAATCAAAAAAAAGATGTGTGTGTGTGTGTGTCTACTTCTTTCAATACTCAATACCAGTTTGGGAAGTCATTTTGTGTTTTCTGTCACAAAGGGCCTTATTTCCTATTGTCAAAAACCACTTTGCTATACAAATGCACTAGGACAGGAATATGCAATTAGTGGAAATCCAGCTGTTGCAGAACTACAAGTCCCATGAAGCATAGCAAGACTGACAGCCACAAGCATGAGACCCAGAGGCATGATTGACTTGTAGTTTTGCACCAGCTGGAGGTTGGCCAATTGCATATCCCTGAATTAGGACAATGTAGGAGACAAGCAACGTGAAAAGCAAACAAGAACCAAACTTAAAAATTTGAACAGACAATACATATTTCACGAAAAATACATTTTTATTGGTCAGCTGGCATTGGAATAGCCCCCCTACCATTAAAATAGCTGACATAGCGGTCACGCACCTCACGTGCTGTTTGGGGGGCTAAGCCAGGAAGGGCATGATCCAGCCCTGTCAGTTCTGGAAATATTAGTCCGGCCTCAGGCCCAATAGGCTGCAGGTACTGGTTACCTGAAAATTTACGTAGAAAATTGTGCAGAATGCAGCAGCACAGAATCACATAGTTCAGTTTATATTCTGCAAGGTTGATGGCTGTCAGTAACAGACGGAACCGGCTGGCCATAATGCCAAAGGCACTCTCCACAACCCTTCTTGCTCTGGCCAGCCAGTAATTAAAAACCCTCCTCTCCGGGGTGAGGGTCCTTTGGGGGAAGGGTTTCATAAGATGTTCACTCAGACCGAACGCTTCATCAGCCAGAAACACAAACGGTAGACCCTCCACATTCTCGGCATCTGGTGGCAAGTCCAGGCCACCAGTGATAAGACGGTGGCAGAACTCGGTCTGCCTAAAGACTCCTCCGTCAGACATCCGGCCGTTCTTCCCCACATCCACATAAAGAAAGTCACATTGTGCCGACACCACCGCCATTAGCAACACACTATGGAACCCCTTATAATTCCAATAGTAGGACCCCAAATGGGGTGGGGGCACAATCCTCACATGTTTCCCGTCGATCGCCCCTCCGCAGTTGGGAAAGTCCCAACGGGCAGCGAATTGGGAAGCCACAGTCTGCCATTCCTGTGGCGTGGAAGGACACTGGGGAGTCAAACACAGGGAAAAAAAAAATACTCATGAAATAAAAACAATTCATAACAACTAAAACACCAAGCCCCAATATAGCACGAACTCGTTCCCGAGTACGTCCACTCTCCATGGCTTTGAAACGGTCGGCTGGACAGACAGGCTCAACTGAACGCACTGAAGAACAGCCAGACCTATGAAGAACGACCTGAAACCCAGAAACGAGCGGACCAGAAGCGCCTAATAACAGGTACAACTGATCCACGCGTACCGAAAGACAGATATAAACCTCACAGGTAGACTGCGCCGCAGTAAACGGACAAATTAAGCTGAAGTCTGAAAAGCGCGAATCGTCTCTAACCAAACTTCTACTAACGCAAAGTCAGCAGAAGGAGCCCAAAGGGTGCTTTGCTGTGTCTTGGACTTCCTATTTCTAGTCCCGTCGTACGTGACGTACGTCATCGCGCACGCTTTCAGCGGACTGTTCGTTCATCGTGTGTGGTCAAGTCCGTTCATGCTAATTTTGAGCGGACTGTTTGTCAAACTGTTTGACGAACAAAGTTGGGCGAACAGTCCGCCCGTGTGTACGAGGCCTTACTCAGAGCAAGAGGATGAACAAATAACACCAGTCTGCTTTTCTTTGGTATTTGATTATTAAGCAGAAGTTATAGAGACTCTTCAGCAATTATACCAGGCTAGCTCATATGGTAATCTCAGCCTTTACATCCAACACCTCATGACTTCACCCCCTATAGTGCATTTACCACTTAAACCTAAATCAGTGTTGTATCTCTATTATGCAAAAGGCCCATACTTTAAGACATTTTACAAAGTGGGATATAAACCACCACTCAAAGGCAGGTCCTGGGAACTCAGAGATAATTGCTCCAGGTGAATGGATCCGGGTGCGAGCCACAGCATGCAGACAATGTGGATAATGGCAGAACTCTCTACGGCAGCACTCCAATGCTAAAACGATGTTTTATTCAAATAATATTTAGGACACAGCAAATGACATTACAGCGAAAGATGCTAACCTCTGACGTATTTCGCACTAAGGCTAGTGCTTACTCATAACCATTTATAGTCCCGTCATACGTGTTCTACATCACCGTGTTCAGAACGATCAGATTTTCTGACAACTTTGTGTGACCGTGTGTATGCTAGACAAGTTTGGGCCAAAATCCGTCAGAAAAAATCTGACAGATTTTGTCGTTGGAAAGTTCGACCGTATTTACAGGGGTATTACGGTTTTTCTTCTAAAATTGCCCTGTATTTCCATCCATCTTCCCATTAACTCTGACCAACTTCACATGTTTCACGGTGGTGATAGTGTGCTCAGGGTGATGTGCAGTGTTCGTTTTCCGCCACACATAGCATTTTGCTTTTAGGCCAAAAAGTTTAATCTGACCAGAGCACCTTCTTCCACATGTTTGCTGTGTCCCCCACATGGCTCCTCACAAACTGCAAATGGGACGTCTTATGGCTTTCTTTCAACAATGGCTTTCTTCTTGAGCTTTAGATCTCTGCAGCTCCTCAAGTGTTACCATGGGCCTCTTGGCTGCTTCTCTGATTAATGTTCTCCTTGCATGGCCTGTCAGTTTAGGTGGATGGCCATGTCTTGGTAGGTTTGCCATACTCTTTCCATTTTCAGATGATGGATTGAACAGCGCTGCATGAGATGTTCAAAGTTTGGGATCATTTTTTATAACCTAACTCTGCTTTAAACTTCTCCACAACTTTATCCCTGACCTGCTTGGTGTGTTTCTTGGCCTTCATGATGCTGTTTGTTCACTAAGGTTCTCTAACAAACCCCTGAGGGTTTCACAGGACAGCTGTATTTATACTGAGATTAAATTACACACAGGTGGACTCTATTTACTAATTAGGTGACTTCTAAAGGCAATTGGTTCCACTCGATTTTAGTTAGGGGTATCACAGTAAAGGGGGCTGAATACAAATGCATGCCACACTTTTCATATATTTATTTGTAAAAAAAATTGAAAACCATTTATAATTTTCCTTCCACTTCAACTACAATTATGTGCCACTTAATGTTGGTCTATCACATAAAATCCCAATAAAATAAATGGATGTTTTTGATTGTAATTTCAATGGGTATGAGTACTTTTTGAAGGCACTGTACATAAGAATCAAGAACTCCCCCCCCCCCCCCCACCCCAGTTTACCCATCATCACTGCCATGTAAAGTATAACTACCAGTTTTTCACTATACATCAATCAATTTCTATAGCCATTGCCACAGGGACTACACTCATATATAAGGGATGGCACCCATCTACTGGAGCTGTTACAACCCAATACATGGGATCTCAGTTATTCTTGGGTCTCATTAGATGTCAACTTCCTTTATACCTCTATCTCCCATCATTTTGGCCTTCTAGTACTTAACCATTTCTTATTGGCAGATCCCCTCATTAACCCTAGACAGTCAAGTCTAAGTCGAGTTCATCCTAGAGGCAACATCATTTTGCCTAACAAACAATTATTTTAAATGGTAAAAAAATCTGAAGGTTGACACTGCGCTAGAAATGGATATGAGAAATTAAAAATTAATGAAGTAAATAAAAAAGCTGACAGTGCCAAAAGTCTTAAATACAAAACTCAAATAAGTGGAAAAGATGTGGGTGCAATGCTTGTGCAAATTATATTCCCAATACTTTGAAAGAAAAAAAAAAAAAAAAAAAAATCAGATATTGGGGAAAATTCTGAAAATAGAAAACTAAGGTAGAGTTCCAATACAAGAAATTAGAAAACTACAACAAAATAAGATGAGAAACATAAAATGCTGTCACCGGTAACGTGCTCTAGCGAAGTAACAAATAATGAATAAATAATGTGCTCAAAACAGTGATGGATCTAATATACAATCAATAATATTGAATACTAAAAAACCTGCAAAAAGTATTCATAAGTGTATAAACAGTCACCTAAAACTATATAAAAATAGTAAAATTCTCAAATGCATTTGGTGAAAAAATTCTGAGAAAAAAAAGACTGAGGCAGAGTCCCAAGAATGAAAATTGAGAAACTGGAGTGAAGGGTTAACCGGTAGGTTTTCATACAGGTGTATAAACAAGACATCAAGGAAAAGTTGTGAAGAGAAATCCCTCCTCCAGATTGTTTTACACCCAAGTGAGTATGTAATCTTCTTACCGTCTTAATTGACCACCAAGGCGGTCTCACCAAACACAAGGAATTCGGTCTCCCAAAAACCTGTATAGATGTCTGGAGCTGCTAGATGGAGGAAGCCAGGCACAGAGCTGTGACACTCAGTGACACAGATCTAGCAGCTCCAGACATCTATACAGGTTTTAGGGAGATCGAATTGGTGCCCACACATTTTACTTGAAAGGAAACCTACAAATACAGATAAGGAACATTTTGACAACTCTGTCAAATTCACTGTCAAATTCCACCATCAGTATCGGAATATGGAACACATTGTAAAAAAGCATTGGAAAATTTTACTAGAAGACCCACATCTAAAAAACATTCTTCCCAACAGACTGTCCCGAGTAAATTGAAGTTAAGTTATGTCTTTTCCCCCTTCAAGGCATGTTCCAATGCAAAAAATAAAACCCGGCAAAACAAGTTCCATTGTAAAACATGGTAGAAAAGAATGTTCATCTAAATAGAAAAAAAAACTTTCACAACAGAATTCTACAATTACTTCTCAGGTTTCGTAATTTATTGCCTTACCTGTCCTTTTAAACTTTTATATATAGGCCGCACTATTCGTACACTTAGAAAGCACTTTGACCACTAAACAAACCCAATCCTTATTGTAACGCTTGAGTGCTTTCGTCATATCCCACTTCCTCCCAGTCTGAATATAGATATCAGTTATTCCAACTGCTCACAAGCACAAAAACAAGACGATACTTGTTTAGTTGCTTAACATGGACTCTCTTTTAGAATCAAAATACAAGTATTATACACAGTAGAAGAGGAGCCCCCCCCCCCCCCCCCCATATTACTCTAATAATACAACTGTAACCAGAAACCTAATTAACATGAGCTAATAACAACTAATCCCTTAAAGCAGCCGATGTGGCTCCATACCCCCCTGAGCATTGTTATGATTAATCAGGATTTTACTACAGGTCAGACTTGATATATTTTCTCACTCACCCTTGTATGCAATTTTGAGTGTTTTGTTGGAATAGCCCCTAGCTAGGAATCTACTTCTCAGCAAGGCAGCTTCCTGTTCGAAAAATTTTTCTGTGGTACTCCCTTCAAGGGGCTTACACTGAGCAACGAACAATACTGAGCCCCAACAATCCCATATTTGGATGGACTACCAGCATATGACCCTTCCTATGTCTTGCATTTAGATTACATATACAATGTCTTGAAAAAATATTCAAACCCCTTGAAACTTTCTACATTTTGTCATGTTACAACCAAAAACGTAAATGTATTTTATTGGTATTTTATCTGATAGACCAATACAAAGCGTCACATATTGTGAAGTGGAAGGAAAATGATAAATGGTTTTAAAAATTTTGCATTTTAGCGTGCATTTGTATTCAGCCCCCTTTACTGTGATACCCCCAACTAAAATCTAGTGGAACCAATTGCCTAATTAGTAAATAGAGTTCACCTGTGTGTAATTTAATCTCAGTATAAATAAAGCTGTTCTGTGAAGCCCTCAGAGGTTTGTTAGAGAACCTCCTTGAACAAACAGCATCACGAAGGCCAAGAAACAGGGATAAAGTTGTGGAGAAGATTAAAGCAGGGTCAGGTTATAAAAAAAAATAACCCAAGCTTTGAACATCTCATGCAGCACTGTTAAATCCATCCAATGGAAAAAGTATAGCACAATTTCAAACCTGCCAAGACATGGCCGTCCACCTAAACTGACAGGCCATGCAAGGAGTGCATTAATCAAAGCTTTTTGGCCTTAAAGCAAAACATTATGCGTGGCAGAAAACCAACAGTGTACATCACCCTGAACACACCATCCCCACCGTGAAACATGGTGGTGGCAGCATCATGTTGTGGGGATGCTTTTCTTCAACAGGGACAGGGAAGCTGGTCAGAGTTGATAGGAAGATGGATAGAGCCAAATACAGGGCATAGAAGAAAACCTGTAATGCCACGTACACATGACTGGACCCTTCGACGGGCTAGGTCCGACAGACTTTCCAAATGAATGGACTTGGCCACACACAATCACACCAAAGTCAGACGAATTCAAACATGATGACGTACGACCGGACTAGAATAAGGAAGTTCATAGCTAGTAGCCAATAGCTTCCATAGTGTTGGTTTTTGTCCGTCAGACTAGCATACACACAAATGGATTTCTTGATAGGAACTGGGTCTGGCGGAGTTCCGGCGAAAAAATGTAAAACATGTTCTATTTCTATGGACCGTCAGATTTTTGGACAGCAAAGGTCTGATGGAACCCACACACGATCGAATTGTCCGACGGATTCGTTCCTTTGCTGTTGAACAGTCCGGTCGTGTGTATGCGGCATTAGAGTCAACAAAAGACTTGAGACTGGGGGCAGAGGTTCACCTTCCAGCAGGACAATGGCCCTAAACATACAGCCATAGCTACAATGGAATGGTTTAGATCAAAGCATATTCATGTGTTAGAATGACCCAATTAAATCCAGATCTAAATCCAATTGAGAATCTGTGGCAAGACTTGAAAATTGCTGTTCACAGACGCTCTCCATCCAATCTGACAGAGCTGGAGCTATTTTGCAAAGAAGAATGGGCAAAAATGTCACTTTAGATGTGCAAAGATGGTAGAGACATACCCAAAGTCTTGCAGCAAAAGGTGGTTCTACAAAGTATTGACTTGGGGGGCTGAAAACAAATACATGCCACTTTTTCACATATTTATTTAAAAAAAAAAACTGAAATCCATTTATCATTTTCTTTCTATTCACAATTATGTGCCACTTTGTGTTGGTCTATCAGATAACATCCTAATAAAATACATTTAGATTTTTGATTGTAACATAACAAAATGTGGAAAATTTCAAAGGTGTATGAATACTTTTTCAAGGCACTGTAGATGGTTTTAGGGAAAGTGCTAACAACCATTGTGCCATTTCTACAGCTTGTCAATACAGTCTGTATTTCCAGTGAGATTTTTCCCTAGTCCCTGTCCAGGAGTTAGATGTCAGATAGAACAGGAAGTAAGGGGAAATTTTACTTGGCTTGTGCTTTAACCACTTTCCAAACAACATACATATATATTATCCTTATCAGAAAGTAGATCACTGTTACAGATGGCGGAAGGGGGTCCTCCCATGGTTGCTGCCACCCACTACCTTTCTTGGGTGCTCCTGTCCCACTAAGGATCCCTCGGACTGATGCAACCTGTTGTATCAGATGCACTGTGAGGAGTGGAAGGAACTCTGTTAGTCAGGGTTTGTGGCTCTCCCCATGCTTTCCAATGCTTAGCAATTGCGCGGCATTTAGTGGGGACCCACCTTGGCCTCTGGGCATAAAGGGGACTGTTCACTTCTTTGTGTTTTCTTGCTTTGTCGGCATCTTTATGCTTTCCTACACGATGGGTCTCCATATTTTAGTGCCACTATGGCTATCACTGTTAGCACTCACCTTTTGGGTTTGTCACCATTGAGCTTATGCTCAATGCATGTATGTTTATATCTCACCAATCTGGTTATTGTCCATACAAATTTTGTTTTGTCTTCTTCACACGTCATTTGTCACTATAAGCATATATTTCAACTCAGTATTTCTCTCTACTCTAAGAATGGTGGGAGCTGATGATTTACAGTATATAATGATACAGTATACAGTACATAGAGCACTTGTAAGCACATGCCTTTTATACTGAAATTGAGAATAAACTTCTTGCTGAGTTAGTAATTCTGGGGACTTGATACCACTGTAGGGTCTCAAAAACAGACACCATGTCAGACTTCTTTCCATAAAAAATAAAGTCAGCAAATATTTTTACATTAAAAAAAATAGGATTATGAACGTGGTGGACAGAATACTGTATTTACTGTAAGATTTGGTAGTCTGTCGGCTGAGAATTAATGTTCTGTATACAGTGGCCTCACTCAGTGTTTAATCTGCAGTCTAGTATATGCTTCTTATGGTTAACAACACTTCTTTTCCACTCAATTACTCATACTCTGTTGGGAAAGTTAGCACAGCATATTAGTATAATGATCACTTTTATCTCTAAACCAATACATGTAATGTAGCAAGAAATTGGTGAATGTTTTTTGGCTACATGCAAGTCGATTTGCCCAGTGACTAAATGCTTTACTTATTTAAAAACCTGCCATAAAGTCAATTTGTATGGTACGTTTGCAACTCATTTGCTTAAGGTAAAACAATTTCAAAATATTTGTGTATATCTAAAGATTCACATCCATGTACATCTCGATAAGGTGCGTGATTAAGATTTCACCCTTACATACATTGCTAAGTGGGCACATTGGAGTTTTTGCCTGTAGTTCAACAATAGTAATTGGGAGGCATCATGTTCTGTACTGTATTCACTTTATAAACTCACTGATAATACCCATGCCCAGTCTAAAAATAGAAGCATAAACGATATGTAGCAAGGTCTCTGGCCTTGTCCAGTCTAATGAGAACTTTCCAGGCCAAAGATAGCTGACATCCTTCTGTATGTGGTGGGCTGCGAGGCAAAGTGGGTGCAAGATGGACAAAGTTATTGGGCTACAGACACTTCTTGGATGTAAAAAAGGTCACGACCCTCTGATTCACTGACTATGAATCCCTTGAGCTCCTCTAATCCTTGTGGTGGTATCTCCCTCAAGTGTCACCCACGCTTCCCTGCTGGGTCCCTAGCTTGGCACTCCAGATACTTATCAAGCTTCACCCCTGCTGACCAGCTCGGTCCCTGGCTTGACCCACAAGGCTGCTCTGCAAGTGTCCCCTCCACTGGTTGGGTCCCGGACTTTATCACCGCCTGAAGTTTTCTGATTCTCCACCATGCCCATTTGGTGAGAATGCTGCTCCAGTACTTGCTTCAGTTACTCACTGTGGTCTCTGGTAACAAGGTGGTTGGTCCCTTTGTGGCGACAGCTTCCCTTCTACCTCTGATCACTAACAGGTTGTCCGGAGCGGCACTTCTGGTTGGACTGCAAGCCACAATCTCAACCCTGCGATGCTCTTACTTCTGGATAGATCCTTACACAGTCTATCAGTCAGATGCTACCAGGATAGGCCCAATCTTGGACCTAGCAGCCTGGGGCACACAACACAAGTCCACCCAGACAGCCTTTCAGGTGGCACAGAACATAGATCACCTGACTCCCCCCGAATATTTAGGCTCTCCCAGCAGGCCAAGGGATCCAAGAAAACCCCTGCCCATTGGCTGAGATAACCCATATATCCATAACCAGTCCTTCTCATATCCAGTACCACCAAATGCCGGGGCCACATGGTGGTAGAAGAGAAAAGTACAACCAGGCCAAGCTTAGGAAGAAATCAATGGATCTCTAACAATTGACCAGGGTAACTACTCCTGGCAAGTAAATTTGTGAGGAGAATTCCTGACTAAATCCCAGGGTGCTACATATACATTGAGCGCTGATACTATCTATCATTCCTGTTTTTTACCCCAATGACCTTACATTGGCTCTAGTGCTAAAAGACTAACTTTTTGAAAAACATTTATGCTACATAAATTACAGTAGGGCTCTGGCCACCTTGTAAGGGTTAAATGCTTGTTTTGTCTAGGGGGAACAGTATAAACGGCTTTTCTTTCTACAAGCTTCCCCTGGCAGCCAGAGCTTTCAGATGTTCTCAAGCACTCCCGGTATATTGGCGAGCTCCATCACATCCCCACATACACTGCATGACAAGTTGTACAATGCACAACTAATGGTCCTGCCCTCTTGTGATGATGTTGAAGTATCTATGACTTGCAAAACAAAGAAGAGAGTTGGCCTCACAGAAGTGGTCAGAGAGGAATAAAGACTGTGGCAGAGAGGAATAAAGTAAATATTTTTGCTTACTCCGTCCCGAGGGGTTATTTTTTCAGCTGCCCAAATTTGACCTTTAAAGTGGTTCTAAAGCATTACGTTTTTCATTTACTTTAATGCATTTATTAAAAACCTTCTGTGCTGAAGGATCCCCCCCCCCCCCTTTTTCTTACCTGAGTCCTATCTGAGTCCTATCTGATCCAGCAATGTGCACAATGTGCACTTGCCAAAGAGGAGGGGCCTGGAACGCTGGCAGGGAACCACCGAAGAATATGATTGGGGTTGCTCTGTGCAAAAGCATTGCACAGAGCAGGTAAGTTTGACATGTTTATTTTAATTTAAAAGAAAAGGTTTAATATCACTTTAAACTATATGTATTAGTACCACATGTGTGAGACTTTTTGTAAGTCTAGTCATGTGCAGAGGCCGAAAATCCAATGACTACTTTCAGGATTTCAAAGGGCATTAAATACACTGGATTTTCTGACTACCTATCACATTTTCGGTAGCCCCTTAAACGCCAGGACAGTATGAACACCCCCCAAATGACCCCTTTTTGGGAAAGAGGTATATCCCCAAGGTATGTTGAGTCTTTGGAAGATTTTTTTTTTTTTTTACACAAAGTTGTCACTTTACTAAAATCTTTCTCACACAGGTCATGGGTATATTACACCCCAAACACATTCTGCTACTTCTCCTGAGTATTGGGATACCACATCTGTGAGGCTTTTTGGGAGCCTAGCCACAAACGGGGGCCCAAAATCCAATAAGTATCTTTCAGGCTTTCAAAAGACGTAACTATGTAACAAGGTATTTGTAAAGAGGCATGGTAAATATTTTGTAGTTCTCATTTGTTGCCACAAGTTTTTGGAAAATGAAGAAAGAAAATGAAAATTATTTTAATCATAGCCATGGTGCACTAGACCTAAAGAATCAAGTAATTATTGATTTGTCCTTCTACAAAGATCCTCTATTTTCTAGTTTAATAATATGAAATGGCAGATTTATAAAAAAATAAAAATAAACACTTAAAAAATTAGAAAATGAGTTCAAATAGAATCTCTGATTGATTTTTGATGAACAGATACCTATTATACACATACTTTTATGATGCTGTTTTCATAAAAATACTCAACACATTACACATTTGGATTTCAATATAAAGGCAAAATACTGTATAAAAGGTAAAAATTAAATATACAATTTTGGGTGGTGGTTTTGGCTGGTGATGTCTTTTCTGTCTTTAGTGCCAGTAGAACACCTTCCACAGGAACTCCTAGTCTCGCAGGCAGTCACCCAAACCACAAGCAAGGAGAATTTCTCCCTGTGGTCCAGACTAAATTAACAGCCATGAAAACAAATTGAATAATGAAATTCAGGGGAGAGATAAATCTACTTATGTCTGCCACAGTAGTGCACTCTAGTACAGTAAATTTCAGTTGAACTTTCAGAAAAGAGACTCCAGCTTTTAAAAAAATACTATTAAGGAATAATGTTGGAGGAAAGTGACATTTTAAACTAAAACTATGCCCAAAACATGTTTTGTTAGGTAGAATTTAGCCACGTATGATCCCTACTAGGCCCTAATGGTCATATATGATTGCTCCCATGAGAAAGTATTCTTTATACATACTTTAACGTTAGGTTTTTATGTTTACATTAGGGTGTCAGCAGTCCTCTGCAGGTACATATAGAGAATACATTTTAAAGATAGAAACCAAAAACTTCAGAACCTGGTTGTCATGGCTGTGGAGGTAGTAGGACATCAGCCCACCAATGTGACAGAAATAAAAACCCAACATACAGTAGGGCCAGGTCCTGTAGTATTTCCCCAAAATTGAGCCCATTTTAAATGGTATATTCATGAAACAGAAGAAATACAAACTTAACTTTATTTATTTATTTAGATGGAAGATTTTCAATAGTTTAACAGTAGGAATGAGCTCTTGGTTCAGTCAGGGTCAAACACTGTTTTTTTTTGTTCATTCGTCGGGAACCGGACGTCTACATCTACTACAGTAGAGGTTTTTCCACCACTACTATAAATGGCAGATTCCTCTGTTACCTCTCTGTAATGAACCCAGTTACATCCTTAGCAATCAGTGACAACAACTGGCCAAGTTCATTTGCTGACCAGGACTCCCCAATTATGTAAACAAAGAGACAGGGATAGGGCAGACATTGCTAAATAAATATATCCACATGGCCATATTTTGGCAACGAGATTGACCAAATATGGTCAATGACATCACTAAGTATACTTCACCCTTTGTTTACATTTAGTGACTGGGACCAGAGCTGTCATTTACCATGTAACAGCCACTTAAACAAAAGGGATATTTGTTTATAATCATGTAAACAAAGGGCAGGGACAGGACTGACTGCGCTGACAAAATATGTCCACATGGCCATGTTTGGTCAATGACATTGACCAAATATGCCCATTGACATCACTAGGTATACCCCAGCCCTTTTTTTACATTTAGTGACTGGGACCAAAGCTGTCATTTGCGGTGAGTATAGCAACAGCAAATGTTTCCATTGACTGGCAGGCTTTTACTTTTGGCAAGTCAGCGAGCATTGCTCATCGTGATTTGATGTACACTAGATCTGCATTGATGAATGGCATAATTGACTTTTTGGGGCCTTTTAATTTCTTAATATAGGATTTGGCAAAACGTGTTTTTTTTGTCACACTTTACACTTTTTGTGACTTTACTCATTTATGCATTTTTGCAGGACAGCTTGTTTTTAAAGGGGGCTTCTAGATTCTGGCAAGACTACTGCCCGCAGACCCCACAACCACCAGACCCTTGTACTCATTTTCATTATGGAAACACAGTGGGTCCCCCGTTACGGGCATGTGGCCTGGTATGTTTCAGGAAGGAAGGGCATATGCTTATCTCTCTTTACTGACCTGTCAAGCTGCATGCTTGGATAAAGGTCTGGTATGGCTTTTCGGTGGGTCCACAAGCTTTTTTTGTGTCTTTTTGCGTGGGGTTAATTTTTAAAATCATTGAATTTGAGGGGGACCCAATGCCATGCCTAAAACAGCCTATAATGCCAGAAGTCAAAGTCCCTACCCCTCTGCAAAGGTTAAATATTATTTTTTCCTAGGTATAAAGGAACAAGGTGTAATACTTACCATCATTTCTTACTTCAGCAGGGTCTCTCCAGTGATGTGATTGATCCTCCTCGCTAAGGGGCTTCCAGACGTGGTCGTCTGTCTCCTCTACATTCAATGCAGGGTTATTTGCCTTGCATTGTATGGGATAATGCTGGGGGACCATCCACAGCCTGGAGTGCAGGAGGAAGGGTAGGACAGCACCAGAGCAGAGGGAAGGTAAGCAACTCTGCCATTTCATCACCCCACAGAAATAAAAAGCATTTAACCCTTGCAGTCTGGGCAAGAGGGATTGGGGGATTACTGCAAGGGTCTTTTTTCTTTCAGTCTGGAATTAGGCTTTAAATATTGGGACAGTTAAAGTCTGATTGACAGGATGAGCCACAGTCTGTATGACCAATTTTAAAGCCTTTGAACGGTGTTACAAATGATTGCCTATACAGGAATCATTACTGTAAGCCATCACAGTGTACAAAAAAACGAAAACCCCACTTCCTCAGCGCAGTCTAGTATGAAAATAACACTGCTCTGATGACAGTGTGTAAGAAAAATAGATTTTTTTACTGTCACCAGAGCAAGTACAGTGTCACTATTGTGACATTGTGCTTCTGTGGTGGTGATCATGTAAAATGGCTGCTTTTGCTGATATCACTATATGACAGTGCTACCATCCATTGTCTCTGCTTACCACCAGAGCAGTACAATGTCACCAGACCAGTGCTGCCAGTCAGTGTCCCTAATCACCGCCACACCAGTCACAGCCCCCCCTAATCACCACCACACCAGCCCCAGTGCCCTAATCACTGCCACACCAGTCCAAGTGGGCCTGATCACCGTCACACCAGTTCCAATGTACCTGATCAATACCATATAAGTCATGACTGCTTAGAAGCATAGGCTAATTTATGACGTAATAAACCAATACCTTGGCTGGCCCAAAAAGACAGGGAAGCTGATTAAGTTGGAAATAAGGCAAGGCCACAGCTTTATTGTACGTTTCAAAAGTACAACTTTTCAAATGTACCAAACAATGGCAATCACAGTCAACCATGAGCACCCATAAAACATAAACTCACATAGTCTAATGCCGCGTACACACGGTCGGAGAATCCATCGGAATGAGTCTTATCGGACCGTGTCGTCAGATAATCCGACTGTGTGTGGTACGCATCGGACTGATTCCGTCCGAATCTCCGTCGGACCCAATTTTCCAACATGTTGGAAATATTTCCCGACCAACTGGGCCGGTCGGATGTAATCCGATCATGTGTAGAGAATTTTGATCGGACCAAGTGCCACGCATGCTCAGATCAAATTCCTACATCAAAGCTATTGGCTACTAGCCTGAATCTAGTCCCATCGTAACGAAATTACGTCATCACGTTCTGAAAGATTGGATTTTTCGACAATTTAGTCGGACCGTGTGTATGCAACAGTTTCCGAAAAGATCCGATGGACAAAATCCGACGGAGAAAATCCAACGGATTTGGTTGTCGAAATCTCCGACCGTGTGTACAGGTGCTAAGAGGCCTGTCCTTACCATCAGTGCCAGACAGGCATTAGACTGACCCCAAAATTTAACTTGAGGTCATAGTCCATAAAGCAAAATCAATTTCTGGCAAGGTCAAAACTGCCACATGCAAATCAGGGGTCCACTGCTGCCAGCACCTGCTCAACACCAGATTGTAGGCCGACATTACCATATTGAAGCCAATCATTTAAATGAACCCCATCAGGTCTTAATAAATACTGTTATCTCCCTCAAGACCCCAGTGGCAGACAACAATGCCACCAATCCTGTGGACAAATTTGAAAACCTAGGCATTCACCTTGTGGCGAAATAGCTCCAAACAAGAATTAGAAAGCACAAAGTATGTGACGGGCCGAAACCAGAAAAGGGGAACAATGTTGGACCAAACAATAGATTTGTAAAACTGGCACAACACAGAGCAATAACATTCTTAAAGAGGAAAATCATTAGGAGGCAAGACCAGCTGGAAAAAGGAAAAGGAGGAAGACGCAAAAAAATTCCAAATTGTTGAGGTTGGAAGAATAAGCAGGAGATAAAAACAGAGGATTCTGTGATCAGCACATCCTCTGTGTTACCATAAACTGGGCGTTTGTCTTCGGCGGCAAGTTCATTAACCCTAAAGGTGCCAAAGAATGCCCAAGAAAAGGCAACTCAAAAGAATGCCCTAAATGCAAAAGAAGACAGGGCAAATTGGAGAGGATGTTGAAACAAGTCAGATGTTTCCAACCATTTTCCTTTGAAATCCTCTGAGTAAGAAAACGTTGGTGATGTCCTCCCAGCTGAATAGGCTGAACCAAAAAATACAGCAGAGGGAGCGGTATGCACCGTTGAACCAGCCACAACTATATCCTGCAGGTAAAGGAGGTAGGACAAATATTTCAGCAGGTTACCTGAGAGTTCTGGGAGGGGAGGCATGGGAGGCATGGGGGGGGCAACAGGAGCCAGAAACGAGACTACACAAAAAAGGAAGGACAAGGAAGACCCACAGCCATTGGAGCCAAGAGCAGAAGCAGGTGAACTGTGTACAAGAGGACAAATCAGCAATGGAATCAGCTACATCTGAAACCAGTCAACTGAAGACATCCAAATACCAGAAAAACACATGGAGAGCGTGCAGAGAAGTGGTAAACTACTTAACCATATTAGGAAAGGGCTCTAACAGCATCATGTTACACAACAAATAGAGTTGGGCCAATGAGATCGGCCAAGGTTCAGCAGACCAGTCATCCGAGAATAAAATGCCAATACTACAGGAGCTGAATGCAGCCCTGTAAAAAATCCAGCTGTGTGTTTGACAACTCCTCCATTAATCAAAGAATGGCCAATAGAGGAGTGCAAGAAGGACAACCGCGCTTCCAAGTCCTCATGCATAGAAGCTGATAATTTGTACATAATGACATCTATCTGATATACATTTCACAGATGCCCACAGAAGGCACTGCCCATAAGAAATACGTGGAATGTGAAAAGATGGTTCAAAAAAGTTAACAAAAAAAAAAAAAAAGAGTAAACATTTTGAAAAATATCCCCCAAAATATAAAAAAAATATTTTTTTCCTCAGTTTAGGCCGATTATATATTCTTCTACATATTTTTGGTAAAAAATTGCAAGCAGCATATATTGATTGGTTTGCGCAAAAGTGTCTACAAAATATGGGATAGTTTTATGGCATTTTTATTATTATTTTTTATTAGTAATGGCGGCAATCTGTGATTTTTATCGGCACTGTGACATTATGGCAGACACAGCATACACTTGACCACATTTTGGGACCATTGTCATTTATACAGCGATCAGTGATATAAAAATGTACTGATTACTGTGTAAATGACACTGGCAGTGAAGGGGTTAACCCCTAGGGGGCGATGAAGGGGTTAAGTGTGTCCTAGGGAGTGATTCTAACTGTGGGGGATGGGCTTCAAGTCACATGACAGCGATCACCACTCCCAATGACAGGGAGCAGTGATCTCTGTCATGACACAAGACAGAACGGGGAAATGCCTTGTTTACATCCCACGGGCACGTTCACGCTTTACACAGCGGCGTGCACACACGTGCTATCCCCGCCTCTTAAAGGGGACATAGAGGTACGACTATTTGCCCACCGCTGCCATTGTGCTGACGTATATTGGCATGCAGCGGTCAGCAAGTGATTGAACAGTCAGAGATTGCCTATTTATATACCACTGATGTTTTGTGCATGTGACTAAAAAGAAGTCGGCCTGTGCTGGAGCATGAGTAATAACCATAAGCAGAGTAAAAGTCAGCGTTAGAGTGAATAAAGTTGGCAGCCACCAACACAGGTCAATATACATATACCATAGACTAACATTTCGTCAGTTAAAACGTATTAATTCCAGGCAGTCATTTTTAGGCAAAACTGGGTATCAAAATTAAATAACACAGCCCTCCGTATATTTTGTAGACCTCCAAGGGGACCCCCAGATCCCAGCCCCCCTGCATGTGAATTGGTAACGGGTACATTGTACCCCTGCCATTTTACAAAAAAAGTGTCAAAAATAGTAAGAAAGACAGAAGACACTTTGGGACAAGTCCTTTATTAAACAAAAAAATAAAATAAAAAATATGTGCCGCAATGTAGATCCATCTGACGCCGCACGAAAAAAGAAAAAGCTGCAACAGCTCTGCCTCCATGGGAGGCTCCCGCCAAGTGACACTTCTTCTCAGTGACAGCTGTTATATAGCTGAGAGCGGGGCCACCTGATAATGTAAACGAGTGACCCCGCCCCCCTCTGATGCCATGTGAAATCAGAGGAAGGCGGGGTCGCCCATTTAGGTTACCGAGTGGCCCCACCCTCAGCTATATAACAGCTGTCATCGAGAAGAATCGTCACCTGGCCGGAGCCTCCTATGGAGGCGGAGCTGTTGCAGCTTTTTTTAAGGACTTGTCCCACACTCTTTGTGAAATGGCAGGGGTACGATGCACCCGTTAACAATTCACATAGGGGGGAGGCCGGGATCTGGGGGTCTCCTTGTTAAACAGGGCTTCCAGATTCCGATAAGCCCCCCACCCACAGACCCCCACAACTACCGGACAAGGGTTGTGGTGTTGAGGCCCTCGTCCCCATTATCATGGGGACAAAGTGCTTTGGGTGCTTACTTCAAAGCACCCACCCCATGTTGAGGGCATGTGGCCTGGTACGGTTGAGAAGGGGGACGCTCTCATGCTCATATATGGGTCTGGTATGGATTTTGGGGGGACTCCTATGCCATTTTTTTTTAATTTTGGCACAGAGTTCCCCTTAAAACCCATACCAGGTCTGGATGGGCACAGGGAACTCCGTCTCACTGACAGAATCCAGGTAGTGAGATGCTGCATGTGTCAAAGGTCCGAGGTCCATTCACATGTGATGGCAGTGCTCTGTAAATCCTAGGATGGGGAAGGCGGTGTCCATTAACAGAGGCATTCACAGGTTATGGGCAGAGGAGTGAGTGGTGAAAGTAGGAGAGGAGCCAGCGCCAGTAGCTGTGGTGAAGGGCCCCATCCCATGCAGGAACGAGCATAGTGGAAGGCTGCTGGGTGTAGAGGAGACACCTTCTGGTCAGAGCAGCAGTTTTCAGGGGATGTGGTGGCTAAAGCCGCGTACACACGGGCCGACTGTATGGCGTACTTAGTCCGTCATACAATCCGACGGACAGTCCGTCATACTTTCGACTGAACGGACTTGACCACACACGGATGCACAAACAGTCCGTCGAAAGCTTGCGCGATGACGTATACAGCACGTACGACGGGACTAGAAATAGGAAGTCCAATACACAGCAAAGCACCTTTCCGCCGTGTAAATCCTTTCTGAGAATGCGCCATTCTTAGTCCGTCGAACTAGCCTACTGACGAGCGGATTGTCCGCTGAAACCAAAGTACGAGGGACAGAATTTCGAAAAATCCGAAATACTTAGTACACCAGACTGCACTCTGAAAAAGTCAGCTGAAGCCCACACACGAGCGGACTGTCCGCTGAAATGTGTTTCGACGGACTAAGTACGCCATACAGTCCGCCCGTGTGTACGCGGCATAAGAGTGTGGTGTGTGTAGCAACTAGCAACTGGGGTCCATGAATTAAAGGAGAGGTCAGGGCTATGTAAATATCCTGTATAGCTGTGGGCAGAGTGGGGATTGTATTAGTGAAGCCAACAAATTCAATACCCGTGGCTCCAGTACTAATCCAATGTCTGTCTGAAGTACTGAGGACCCTGCAGGGGCTGGCGATCAGTCAGTATGGTGGATCAGAGCACCTGTAAGATTTTTGTAGTGAGGGTCCTGGGAACAGAGGATGGATATTCACCTAGCAACTCTTGTGACAGCTGAGTCTCCTCAGAGCAGTTAGATGTGCCTCAACATAGCCTTTTCCTAGACTTCACCAAGTCACCTCAGGTCTTTGTAGCCAACACTAAGGGAGCTACTTAACTTCCCTTTTAGGTTCACACCCACGGTGATGCCATGCTTCCAGAAATCAAGGCTCCCTTTCCCTAAAGGCGGTTCAAGGGGCCTTCATGATGTCACCATAAGGATTCTTTCACATGTGTGATGATCTGAAGGGACTGAAGAAATATGAAAAGTACTCATTAATTTAAAAAGCCCAAAAGTGCTTCTTAGATTTTGGGCCCCTCTATGCATCTAGACTGTGAAAAAGTCTCACACATGTGACATCACCATACTCAGGAGGATTAGCAGAATATGCTTTGAGACGTATATCCAAGTATGCATATGCTGTGTAAGAGAAATATCTTATAAATTGACAACTTTGTTTAAAAAATATACATTTTCATCTTCTTTCCTGTATTTTCCAAAAACTTGTGGCTAAATATACTGTCTACTTTCCAAAAATGGATGATGTGTGGGGGATACTTGTACTGTAATGTTGTTTTAGGGACTCAAGAAATTAGAAAGGCAGTGAGAACATCAGAATTGATCAATTTTCAAATATATATATACCATAGTTTGTAGACTCTATAACTTTCATAGAGACTAAATAATATACACTGATTTGGGTTATTTGTATCAAATAAATTTATGAATTTATATTATTTGCAAAATGTCATAACAAAAACAAAAAAAAATTTTTTTTTACATTTTTAAGCAGTGATAAAATGCTGCCAAATAAAATCTCTATCCATCTCAAAAAACAATATAAAACGGATTTGGGTATGATCCTGCATTGCTGAGTCATTGTCATTCAAAGTGTCACAATGACTGGATGGGGGGGTGAAACAGTCCAGACTTCAAGTGGTTAATCTTATTTACCTTCTACCATTATTTTCCCCTCTTTAACCCTTGACGTATCCTCCCTTTCCTTTATTCTCTTTTTCAAAATCTACAGTATATGCTGTATATATTCAGAAATCAGTCTATTATTTAGCCATATATATTACATTTCTAATTATCTACACTCATTTAGAAAACATCTCTACAGTTCTATAGAATATTGTTTTCTTAAAACAGAACACCAGGCGAAGATAATGTTTAAACTGTATGTTTTATTTGTATTGAAATCATATTAATCTTACCATTAATTACCATTAAGCTGCAAGGATGTGGAATTCCCTTCCACAGGCGGTGGTCTCAGAGGGGGCATCAATAGTTTCAAGAAACTATTAGATAAGCACCAGAACAACCGCAAACATACAGGGGTATACAAGGTAATACTGACATATAATCACATACATAGGTTGGACTTGATGGACTTGTGTCTTTTTTCTACCTCACCTACTATGTAGGTAATGGTAATATGTAACAGATAAACATTATTGTCTACTTAAAGAGGAAGTAAACCCTGATGGGTTTACTTCCTCTTTGATTCCCTGCAAAGGTAAAGCATAATGGACTACTATGCATCGCATAGTACTCCATTATGTGTCACTTACCTGACACAGGAGCCAGTGAAGTCACCGCTGTCCCCTGTAGTTCTGAGCGTCCATATTCTTGGTGGGTCTCCCTGCTCCGGTGCTGTGATTCGCCAGAGCAGTGATGACGTCACTCCCGCGCATGCGCACCGGAGCCGACACTCGTGGCATATCGCCACGATCTGCGGCTTACCCAGTGCGGTGGCTGTCTTCAGGTAAATACCTCTCAAACCGTATAGGGTTAGGAGATATTTCTTGGACCTACAGGTAAGCCTTAATCTAGGCTTACCTGTAGGTCAAAGTGGTTTGTAAGGGTTTACAACCACTTTAACATATGACATATATTTTATAGTATGGTGTTTACTCATATGCCTTCCTGTAACATTAACATAACATTCTACATGCTATGTTGTGTATATCTTTACATGGTAAAGATAACCAATAAAAAATACTTAAAAAATAAATAAAAAAACAACTTTATATATAACATATTTATACAGTATATAAAGATTTTAGTATTGAACCTCACATAGTGGGGCAAATTCAGCTCACACAACAATAAGGCTGGGTTCACACTTATGCAAAATGGATGTGGGTTTCCCCAACATCCACTTTGCATGACAGGAGAGTGTGACTGGCTCTCTATGGAGCCCATTCACACATTTCCTGGGCGGCCACGGAGCGCATTGCAGAAGAGTCCTGTGCATCTTTGGCTCAGTTTCACGTCCAAATTCAGGCAAAATTTTGGACCAAATTCGGACCTGAAACGGTGAACCGGGACGCATCGGACACCCTGCTGTGCCCCGCGCTGCACATAGTGTGAACCTAACCTCAATAGTAAAGCATCATTGTAGCTTGGACCTGCTAGGGCTCATGCCCACTGGCATTCTTGTCAGTTTGCTATAGTATACAAATGCAGTGTTTGACCAGAAAAGGTTGCATTTGATTTGCTTTGCCTGCAGTTCAAACATACCTCAATAGGACATACTGCGTTTATAGTGGAAGTAAACCCAGCCATAAAACAGTTTAATTTCCGGCACGTGCCAGAAATGCAGCACTCCTATTGGTTGGGCTCTCAACCAAACTGTCAAACCATCCAATGGCTGGTGTCATAATTGATCACATGTGCAGTATCATGGCAGTCGAAAATTAAACAGACGCAAAGATGGCAGCTTCCTTGGCTGAAAACGATAGGAGGGTTTACTTACACTTTAAGGAAACTAAATGCAAAGCAAATCAAATATCTCCTAACTGCCATGTTTACTACTCAAGTAAAGTAATGGGATTTTACTGCCGTAAGTTTGACATGCGTTTTAAACACACGTCAAACGCATGAAAACACCTGTAGACCTCTTACCAGTGATTTTTTTCTGTGGGTGCTTTTATTTGCACATTTATATATTTCAATAAAAATAAAATGTTTGGTTTCAAGTTAAGTTAACATTAGGGGTTATAAGGCAGTGGAGCTGCAATTTTACACGCCAACTGCCAAATCCCCCCCCCCCCCCCCGCCACACACACACACAGCAGCAAGAGGAGGTGGCATACATGTGTTCAGCAGGTATTACCACAGGGGTGTACAACAATGACCATGCACACTGTTGCAGACTTTTTGGAGTTAAAACAGGCAATGATGAAGTGACGTATAGAATCCCAATTGCCAAGATTGTTTTTCAGGGGGGAGCAAGGGCTGCTGCAAGTGTAAAGGAGCCCTAAAATGTGCTGCCTTCTTTTTCCTTCTACTTCGTGAGTGAAAAACATATTTTCTATAACTGAGGGTAATCGAGCAAGCAAGCAGACATTTATGTGGCACATTTTCTGATAACAACTGCCGTTGGGATTTAATGAGACATAATAAAAACATTTTCACTCTGAGCATGGCACTAAAGGGTGTGCGACAAATGAATCAGCATGGCTAAACCAAATGTGTAGGTAGTTTATGACGAGAAACAGGAAAGGCTGGGTGGCTGGAAAGTCTGAAAGTAGGTAAAAAGAGGAGGCTTTGTGAATTTAGGACACAAAATCAGACAGTTGTGATAGTAAGCTTCTAACAAAGATTTCCTGTAGTGGGCTGCATCAAAGCCGCACAACATTGGTGTTAGTTCAAAATGTGAGCCATGCTATGACCTAATCAAAGTCCAGAGCAAATATTGTCATGGTATTAGCTTTCATTTGTAAATCACTGTGTTAATACTTTACAGAACATGCCACAAGTGAACGACCTGAGAAAGTTTTAAAGTGATAGCTACATAAACATCATCTAACAGTTAGACTTACCTCTGAAACCTGTGCATTGTCACAGTCATAGCACAATTTTAGAGGGGCATTCTTAGCTTAATTTAACCTTTTTTACCAATCACATATACATTACATATACTGTACGCCTCTTTAACCACTTGACCTCTGGAAGATTTTAGCCCCTTCATGATCAGAGCATTTTTTGGCATTCAGTACAGTGCTACTTTAACCGTTTGGCGACCGCCGCACGCCAATATACGTCGGCACAATGGCAGCGGTGGGCAAATGGGCATACCGGTACGTTCCCTTTAAATTGCGGGGCTCGCGCCCGCCGTGTACAGTGTGACTGTGCCCACGGGACCGGCGGACTCGATGTGCGCTGGTCTCCCGGCGATCGTGTCACAGAGCCGCAGAATGGGGAAGTGCCTATGTAAACAAGGCATTTCCCCGTTCTGCCTTGTGTCATGACAGAAATCACGGCTGCTTATCATGGGGAGCAGCAATCACTGTCATATGAGAGGAAGCCCACCCCCCCAACAGTTGGAATCACTCCCTAGGACACACTTAACCCCTTCATCACTCCCTAGTGTTTAACCCATTCCCTGCCAGTGTCATTTACACAGTAAAAATGATAATGGTCCCAAAATAGTGTCAAAAGTGTCCGATGTGTCCGCCATAATGTCACAGTCACAATAAAAAAATAAATAAAAAAAAAAGACATAAAACTATCTCCTATTCTGTACAAATCAATCAATATATGCTTATTGCAATTTTTTTTTACCAAAATTATGTAGAAGAATACATATCGGCCCAAATTGAGGAAAACACATATACATATACACATATATATATATATTTTATCTTTATTTTTTTGGGGGGAGATATTTATTATAGAAAGAGTAAAAAAAAAAGTATTGCTTTTTTTTCAAAATTGTTGCTCTTTTTTTGTTTATAGCGCAAAAAATAAAAAACGCAGAGGTGATCATATATCACCAAAAGAAAGCTCTATTTGCCGGAAAAAATAAAGGACGTCAATTTTGTTTGGGTGCAACGCCGCACGACCACGCAATTGTCAGTTAAAGCACGCAGTGCCCAAGCAAAAAGGGGGTAAAATCTTCCGGGGCTGAAGCGGTTAACTGTCCAGCCATGCAACACTGTACACAATACAATTTTTATTTATTTTTTCCACACAAAAAGAGCTTTCTTTTGGTGGTATTTGATCTTTTGATTTGATTTTTTATTTGTTGCGATATTATATCCAATAAAAAAAATGTAAAAATAAATAAATAGAATTTCTTCATGAATTTAGGGCAAAATGTATACTGCTACATGTCTTTGGTAAAAAAAAATCCAAACAAGTGTACTTTATTTGGTTTGCGTGAAAGTTATAGCGTATGGTATAGATACTGGAATTTTTATTTATTTGTTTTGATATACTAGTAATGGTGGTGGTCAGTGACTTATAGTGGGACTGTGAGTGTGGCGGGCAATCTTACACTAGCTAATGCTGGCTGTGGGGTACGCTAACTGACATCAAAAGAGACACTAATGCCGCGTACACACAATCGGAATTATTGTCGGAAAAATGTCTGATGGTTTTCCCGACGGAATTCCGCTCAAGCTGTCCTGCCTACACATGGTCACACAAAATTCCGATCGTTTAGAATGTGGTGATGTACAACACGTACGATGGGACTAGAAAAGGGAAGTTCAAAAGCCAGTAGCCAATAGCTTCCGCCTTGTAGCTGAATCTGCGCATGCGTGAGCTTTTGCGCGTTGGAATTGCATACACACGATTGAAATTTCCGATAGAAATTTTTTCCTTCGGGAAAATTGAGAACATGCGCTCAAATTTTTTGCTGGCAGGAATTCGGATGGAGCCTACACATTTTCCGATGAAATGCTGGCCGAAATTCCGATCGTGTGTATGTGGCATAAGGCTGGGTTCACATATCTGCATCGGCAGTCCGGAGTCCGGTGCATTTCTGTTCACTGGTTCAGCTGTGATTCAGGTTCAAATTTTTCCCTGAATTCACACCTGAACCAGGTCCAAAACTCCACAGGACCTTTTCGAAAACCACACTGCGGCCACCCCGCACATGTGTGAACTGGCTGCATTGAAAACCAGTCACATTCACATGTTATGTGAATTGAATGCGGTTTAAAACGCATATCTGCATGGGGCGATTGGAAAGTGATTAAAGTGTATGTTAAGCCAAGTTTTTTAACCACTTCACTACCACTGTATCTCTTTAACTGGCATAGTGGTGGATGCTTAAAAAAACCCCATGGGATGGGAAGGATTATCGATCATGTGACCTTTCAGATACCATAAGGTGTGCAAAGTCTAACATGAAAATGGCCAAGAGGGCTCTGTGGCTGAAGCCTCATACACATAATCCCCCTGCCAACAATTGGGTTGTCTGTTGACAGACTGTTGTCCTAAAATCCGACCATTAGTACGCTCCTTCAGACAATTGTTGTTCAGCTTTCAGCTTACAAATGTTGGATGGCAGGTTAGTAAATTTTCGAGGACAACGGTCTGTTGTCATATTTTTGTATTGTCTGTACACAAGTTCGTCACACAAAAGTTGAAAGTACAAACATGCATGCTCGGAATTAATGCTCACTAAACATGAAATTAGCAGAAGGTGCCCAAAGGGTGGCGGTCAAGAGCTGAAATTCCTCGTAGTACGTAACTACGTTTGTGTTTGTTGGCCAACGATTGTGTACCATTAGTATGCTAGACAAGTTCCTGGCACACGCCCTTTGGACAAAAGTCTGATGCTCTGTTGGCCAACAATCTGATCGTGTGTACCTGGCTTTAAACCGAGGGCTGCAGACCCTTCTAAACAGAGCTTGTGTAAAATACTGTTAGGCGGGATATCTTTGTTTGCAACAAAGCTGGAGATAACTATCACTAGAGTCACTGAAGGCAAGTCTAGCTTGCTCCCCCAGGACTAGAGACCCAGACAACAAAGATCTTATGTGAACAGGCAAACACAAGTTGGATTTAAAGATTCTAAGCTGTACTGCCAGAGGAAGGGGTTCAGGAGACAATGGAAGAGAACTCGGTAGTGATGGGCTGAACATACCCAAGTTTGGCAAATATTGAATTTTGGATCCAAAATTTTAACCCAATTGAAATCAATAGGAGATGAATGTTAAATGTTAAAAAGTAAAGGGATTGACAAAGAAAGGGCATGGAGGAAAAGTGTCTAAAATGGCAAAAAAAAAGTAATTCCTTTAAAAAACATGCTTGGGGATGCAGATATATTCATTTACTTTACTTTTTTGTCTTAATTATAGCATCTTCAACCCAATTTGATTAATTTCCACCCCAAAAGAAAGTTGTAGTAGGTAGTTTTTGTAGACTGTTTACTGTGTAGCAGTAAGTTTTATGTGTAGTCCTAATTAAGCATTGGAATCAGCAGAGGCAATAGAGCAAAAACTATTGTAAGGTATCAATTATACAAAAAAAAAAAAAACTATCATATAAATTTGCCAAACAGGGGCAAAACAAGTCACAGAGGGCAAACATAGGGCCATGAAGCCCCAACTTCAAATTCTACTCCAACACCAGATCCACTAATTCTGGGCCTTTCCTTTTTTCTTAAATTTACCTATATTTGAAAAAAGTATGCCTGCTCTTCCTCAACTCATCTACAAATGCTTCTGGCCAACCTGCATTTGGCCCCTCCATGCTACATAGGCAGGCAGGTTATCTCCATACCAAATTCAGGGCTAGAAGCTTATGCCTCCCATTGGGCACCTGATATTGACATCCAACTGGAGCCCGAGGATTGGATAGAAATCTGGCAATCCACGAAATCTAATATACTGGCGCTGGAAACAAATTTAAAAGTCTTAACCAGATGGTATTTAGTTCCGGCTAGAAATGCTAAAATATTGCCCTTGTACCCCTCAAATTTTTCAGGGGCTATCCAGATGTGGGAACGCAGCTGCACATATGGTGGACCTGTCCATTATTCTCTACATTCTAGACTGAAGTATTTGGCACGCTTTCTGTGTTACAGAATACCTGAATTCAACAGGACCCAACCATAGCACTTTTAAAACAAATGCCCTAAAGATTTGATATCTGCACAATTCAAACTTGTCTTGTAAGTAACCACTGCCTCCAAGCAGACCATTGCCAAAGCTTGAAAAAAAACCCTCATTATGCACTCTTGAAATGAAATACAGGATAACCTAATTTATGATACATAGCAAAGTTTAGGCCACACTGCTCAACTGTGTACCAAAGCATTTAAAAAATCTGGCCTCCATCGGTTGATAAATATTTGCCATGTAATTTTGATCAATCTTCCTGCACATTGTCCTCTTTTCCTACTCTTTTATTTACTTTACTATTATCCTACTTTGTATTTTTTTTTTTATTTACCGCTACAAGAATTTTTATTAGTCACTCTGAGTAGCACATCGGAGCTTTTGTGTATTTCCCCTTTGCTGATATCGCCTATCCTGTTGTATCACCAAATGTATACTTCATGAAACCTGAAAAATTAGGTTTATTATGAGAACAGTAACTTCATACACGCTTTGTTAACGCCTGTACACCGCTGTGTTTTCTTTAATAAAATATTTAAACAAGAAAAAAAAATAATGATATAAAAGGAAATAATTCCAGACGGCTGCACTTCAAAAAATCCTTTTATTGAAGCTTCATATTGCAAGTGGTTGACAGATGGAGCAGGGGACAAAGAGGTAGACGTGTTTCGCACAAATGTTAGTGCTTAGTCATTACTTATTGGAACTAGTCACCACAATCACCTATATACTGTGTCATCAATAATTTTTTGTCATATTTGAATAATAATTCTTTAAATCTCTACCCTCCCTTCTAGATTGTAAGCTCTCTAGTCCCTCTAGTCCCTCCTGTATTGTAAGTGTACTGTCTTCCCTCATGTTGTAAATCACTGCGCAAATTGTTGGCGCTATATAAATCCTGTATAACAATAATAAATCTCAGTTTCACTGGACAAATGGATAGATGCTCTATCGATCTTCTAGATGTAACCTTGGAAGGCTGTGAGGGTCGTGTTGTCACTAACCTTTACAAGAAGCCCTTGTCTGGAAACAGTATATTGAGGGCAGATTCAGGTCATCCCACACAGTCATTCCTGTAGGCCAATTTTTACGTTTACGAAAGATATGTAGCAGGAATGCTAATTTTGAGAGGGAGACTCGTAATATGAGGAATTGTTTTTTCAGTGGGGTTACCCTGAAGGTTAAGTCAATAGGACTATTAATATAGCTAGAAAACTGAGAGGAGTCATTTATTAGGTGTGACGTTAAGAAGGAAGGGTCATCCGTGTTCTTCACTCCATTGAGTATGGTGTTTAGAAAGATTAAAAATATTGTTGAACACCATTTACCAATTTTATATAATGACAGTGTGTACACTCAAATCCTCACCGTTGGGGCTAGAATAGTTTCTCAACGTGCACCCTCTCTAGGCAACTCCTTATCCCTCTAGCTATTTTACATCTAGTAATAAGCGGGGAACTACTTGGCTTGATTTTAAGGGGAACTAAAAGTGTGGCACAAAAGATTGCCCTTGTTGTCCACGTTTGATTAAGGGAGAAGAATTTAAGTCTACAGTTAGTCACAGAAATTACAGTGTCAAGGATTTTATAAACTGTAACACCAGATATTTGATATACTTGATTACATGTAAATTCTGCCACATACAACATGTGGGCAGAACAACAAGGAGATTGCAGGATCGCCTCCATGATCACGTGTATGATAAACAGAAGAACCCCTCTACAAATGTTGCTAATCATTTTAATCGATCACATGGTGGTGATCTCGCAGCTCTACAAATACAGGGGATTGAAAGAGTTAAAAGACCACCTAGGGGAGGTGATGTGTTTAGGTTGCTCTGTAAGCGTTGGGTCTTTTGGATTTTCCATTTGAGAACACGTATACCCAATGGGTTACGTTTTGAGTGGAATCTTACCCATTTTAAATGATTGACCTCCCCTTGCTTTTTCCCTTTTTTTCCCCCTCTTAGCTAGTTTCCTGCAGTCTATTAGCACCTATTTCTCTCCTATATATTTATTTAATTATTTTTTTCCCCTCTCTTAGATAGTTTCCTGTAGTTATTAGCACCTATTACTTTTCTATACATTTATTCATTTTTTTTTCTGTCTTAGCTAGTTTCGTGCAGTCCATTAGCACCTATCTCTCTCCCATATATTTATTATTTTTTTCCTCTTAGCTAGTTTCCTGCAGTCCATTAGCGCCTATTTCTCTCCCATATATTTATTATTTTTTTTCCTCTTAGCTAGTTTCCTGCAGTCTATTAGCACCTATTTCTTTCTTATACATGTATTCATTTTTTTCTATCTTAGCTAGTTTCCTGCAGTCTATTAGCACCTATTTCTCTCCTATATATTTTTTTATTTTCTTACCATTGGCATTCATTTGAAACTATGCACATACTTTGGAAATATGCCAGTATCGGTCCTCATGATGTACTAACACTTTGCTTTTAAAATCATTTGTTCTCAACATCAAATTCATTGTGTGTATACATATATACATGTTTTCTATTATTTTGTGTATTTTGTTGTAACTATACAATGATTTTGACTCGTGTGTTGAGTTTGCTCTGAGTTCAATTGGTGGATCAGATTTTTTCTGGCAGTGGAATTGAATCAAACTCTTTACATCAGATCTGAGTGCAAGTACTGTGTATCCTAGCCAGGTTTTCTATGTAACACCAGCATGCTAATTTGAATTGGTTAGTTCACCTGTAACCTAATGATGACACATTAGAGCCGTATATAGCTGATTGTGGTCACTAGTTCCAATAGGTAATGACTAAGCGCTAACATTTGCGCGAGACACGTCTACCTCTTTGTCCCCTGCTCCATCTGTCAACCACTTGTCATATGAAGCTTCAATAAAAAGATTTTGGAAGTTCAGCCTTCCGGAAGTTTTTCCTTATGTTACACAGAGTGTGAGATGGCTTAGCACCTGACTAGTGTGTGGGGATTAACCAGAGACTAACTCATCTGGAGTGGCTTTTCTTGTTTTATTGAAGAAAAAAAAAATGGAAAATTTTATACTTACCTGACGGTAATTTTCCTTTCCTGATGCAAAGCATGACAGCATACATGAATGAGATAGGCTCCACCTTCCGCCTAATCAGGACTGGTTATACTATATTTAAATAAATCGCCTCCCCCTAGGCGGTAGTTTCGTAAACTATACTCAAATGCGAAGCGCACAAGAGAGGGACCTGTATGCTGTCATGCTTTGCATCAGGAAAGGAAAATTACCATCAGGTAAGTATAAAATTTTCTGTTTTCCTGACACAAATCATGACAGCATACACAAATGGGATGTAGCACACCCACAAAACCTATAAGGGAGGGCCATGCTGAAGCGTTTGAATCAACATATCATCAGATTAGAATTGAAGTTGATTCCCCTGCTTCCAATGTTGCCTGATTGACTTTGCAATAGGCAAAAAAATGGTTTATAGTATATGAACCTGGTTGGTATCCTATAAAATTCTGGACCTCTGAATTTTGCCCATGAGCACATCCATCTGATTAAAGTGAGCTCTGTACTAGATTGATGAATTTATCTACCTTCTATAATCCCTTTAGGCTACTCTGACCCGAGATAATGCTATTGTCTTAGCGGACAGTGTAAGTCTTCTTCTGATACTGCCAGGCCTGAAAAGGACACTGTCTGATCTTCTAGAGAAGGACTACTTCCATGTATTTCTTCCACATAGAGTCCCTTACTCAAGCTTGTCATCTTAATTTGGACATGCCGGAAGGGTGATGTCTTGACCCAGAAGCAAAGATGCAGACCTTCGTCTGGTGCTGGTGAGGAAGAAATCAGAGCCATTTTGTTTGATCATGGAAGCAATAAGGTAGTTTACTGCTTGACGCTGGGATCTCTGAAAGAGTTCTCAAAGACATGATATCCTTAAGAAATACAACTTTGGTGTCACTGAACCTATTGGAGGTAGTCTTGTTCAGAAGAATGATCCTAGTTGCAGTCGGGAGCAGAGGATTCATCCTGAAATTCTACAAGATTTTCCATGTTCTATTATAGCGGGAGTCTGCCACCGGTTCCCCCGGCTTCCACAAGGTTTCAAATGAAGGCGAGCTCCCGCAATGAGCCTTTCTAGCTTGGTCTCCCAGTTGCTAGATGTCACGTGGCTAAATTTTGGATACACTTGGCTCTGTTGTGCCAGGTCTGAGATCTCAGGAAGACTGAAATAGGAGGAACTTGGGCCAAAGATTGTACTTTGTGGACACCATGGCCTGTAAGGCCAGTAGATCATTGTTCTTATCCCATCTGTATGACTATGGATCCTGGTTGAACTAGATGGACTTGTGTCCTTTTTTCAACCTGCCCAACCATGCACTATGATCCTGACGAGGAGCTTAGAGATCACGAGTCTGGTGGCTATACAGGTTAACCTGCTGCCCCAGCTGGATGTTAGTAGCTCCACTACTTCCACTTCTGGGAAGCTCCTCTTGCAGTAATGACTTTCATTCCTGACCATTGAGTTTACTGCCAGGCCATTCATTGAACTGCTTGTTGATATAGGGCAGCCATTCTCAACCAGGGTTCCGTGGACCCCTGGAATTCCTCCAGAGGTTGCTAGGGTTTCCTTGAGCTGTGGCTGATGAACAACCTTTTTGATGGTGCCTACAGAGTTCAAGGTTCAGCATCACTTCGCAAAACCAGCAACATGACACAAAATATATTTTTGGCTGTCTCTAAGGTGGCATTCTGAGCACCTTTTAAGGGGAACATTCTTCCTATTGACCACCCTTAACATCCAAGGCTTCGTATTTTACCGTATCTGACAGGAGGTTCTTCATAGTTTCATAGTTAGTAAGGTTGAATAAAGACACCAGTCTACCCAGTTCAACCTGAGTGAGTGTCTATCCCTATCCCTGTACATTGCACACTCAAATTGTTCCCTACCCTCAAGGAGCCCACAATCTAAGGTCCCCATTCATATACTAAGGCCAATTTTGGACAGAAGCCAATTAACCTACCTGCAGGTCTTTGAAGTGTGGGAGGAAACCGGAGTACACAGAGGAAACCCACGCAGGCACAGGGAGAACATGCAAACTCCAGGCAGGTAGTGTCATGGTTGGGATTCGAACCAGCGACCCTTTTTACTGCTAGGTGAGAGTGCTAACCACTACACCACTGTGCTGTTCTGAGACACTAGAACACAGAGCGATGAGATGAGACAGGTTTTACCATTGGCAACCTGAATAGGATATGCCTCTTACCATGACAATAGGAGATTACCTATAGTCGTCTGTTTGGAGCATACCTGAGGCCTCCCAGGCTGTGTTGCCCAAACGACTTCCCCACTTGGGAATCACTGTACCCCTGCTGTTAGACACTTCATCCTCCATTGGCCTATGTCATTGACTTGACATAGGGGGTCCCCAAGGTGAATAGACTTTAATAATTGTTACATCTGGAAGTTTATGAAAGTTGATAAGCTTAACTATCCTTAGCCACCATCGATTTGACTAGTGGGGTAATCTTCCCTGGAATAGAATGCAAAATCTTTCATTATATGATGTTCTTAATCTTCTTGACCATTTGAGACCATGGGATACAACTAGGACTTGCCTGCACGAAGGGTGACAGTATTAGGACTTATGTGGATGCAATTCTACAGTATTCTCCTGAATGTCTAAAATGTCATTATTATAATACAATTAATTGGCCTTCCCTCTGAATCAGGGTTTTCCAGGACCTGGAGGATGTTGAGCCACCCACATCTGTTGTCCACATGAAGAACCTGAAGCCCTTGCTTCTGCAAGACAGACACTACTGGAAGCAATGTGCTGCAAAATGTGGAAAGGTCAGTGGTTTCTGAACGAGCCCAAAGTGAAATTCTCAGAAGACAGGGAGTAGCAAAGTGCGCATGTACACAACAGCTAGATCTAGAGAACTGTAGCGGTATTATCCGATAGTTTTGAGTGATTGTTCTCAATGACTCCATATCACATTTTGAATATCGATCCTTTATTACACATCCTGCCTGAATCTGCTTTCTGACTGACAACAATGGACCAATTGTTTCCGTTGGACAAGATTTGGTAACATTTGCTTAAAGCCTTGATTGCTCTAAGGAAACATAGTGGGAATTAAAGGAGTTGAAAGAGTGGGAAGAGATTCTATTGACCTCCTTACTGCACCAAGTGCCAGCACACCTGGAATCTTCTGTTGTTGTCCCAAGGTTTTGTTGCAGATAGAGCACAACACAAAGACAAGTGCTGCACAGGCTCCACTGATCCTGAGTCTCCTGCCCAACTTTGTATTACATCTCTGCAATATAACACCTACTGGGCACATTTGAGTGAAAAGGAACTTTGCTGCTCCTCGAGAGGATCAGACTTGAGGTTAGGCGATTAAAGACAATCATGGATCTTCCAATCTAGCTTCTCTAGCTTTTCTCAGGCCCTGCCACCAACTCTTTGTTCTGGGCCTAGGTGACTAGCCTAAGGGATTAGTCTCCTATTCCATCTTAAATCATATTCCAATTGACTTAGAAGAGTTATATGCCATCAGTGGGATACGACATAGGGCTTGACTAACCCCACAGAATAGTAAGCTGAAAAGCCTGCTGCCTCTATAGTGGTTACACTGCTCCACAGGTCAGTCTAATGTCACTCATGGACCCAAACGCCATTGAGGCATATTACTGGCCAAGTTTACCCTCAACTTGTCTGCTGAGAACCAAATAGCCTTGGCTACTGAAGTGCACTCCATCCCAGGCCATACCATAATCCTTAATGGTAGTATACGGCCTTGTGTGGGCTCCATCGGACTGTTTCCGTCGGAATGTCCGGCGGACAAAATTTTAGAGCTGGGCTATAAAATTTTCCAAAAGCCAGACATTGCTGAGTTAATAGAAAGACTCAACTTTGTAGCACATTAGTAGTCCTATAGACAGACAAACAGAACTATACACAGCAGTTTAACCTACTTTGGCAGCTTGTATATTAACAGCATAATGATTCAGACACACCATGATAGCCCATGGAAAGATTACCCTTCCTTGATTGGCTCTAAGGGGAGGTGGGAGAGGCTCCATACCTGACAGGTGGACACCAATCCATACCCAGGCAGCCGCTGGAGCTCCCAGCCACTGCTACAGTGGGCCAGAAGTTCCCCAATATCATCTCACTGCTCCCTGCTGACTGAAAGCCGCATCCAGCCACAGGAAACAGACAAGGAGCCATCTTGGAAGGGGCAGCCCTGACCACAAAAAAAAAAACTTCCAGCATGTTTGTAAGGGAAACCAACATATCCAAAGCCAAACTAATAATAAAATGTGTGTGTGGGGCCACAACTCACCAGGGAGGAGAGACTGGATCTGTCTCAACTAACCGCAAGACAGAACTGTTTTACCTGCATCCAGAGACCAGTATCCCAGCCCCCCAATATCTGGACCTGGGGGGATCTCCCTCGTATGGAAGCTTTACAACCGAACCGAGGGGCTTCGTCACAGGGAAGAGGCTGAACCTGTGTGGCTGGCCAGATGAATCCGGCAGGAGCAAAAATAAAAATCTTCATTGATTCACAGTTATAACCAGTTGAGCGTTTGAGGGGGAAAAAAAAGAGAATACCGCCTAGGGGGAGGCAACTTATTTAAATATAGTATAACCAGTCTTGATTGGGCCGGAGGCGGAGCCTATCCCATTCGTGTATGTTGTCATGCTTTGAGTCAGGAAAAAGTATTTTTTGGAAGAATAAAACTGTTGACATGTTTGCACCACAGCTAGAAAGGCTGTTTTAACAGGTTGCAATTTCTGACAGATTGAGCAGGCAATTAGCATCTTTACAACAACTTTACAAAAACGTCTTTTGGACACCAATAATGAAAATAGCATATAGGTTTGCACCACACCTAAAGAGTCCGTTTGAACAGGACACAATTTCTGAGCAGTTGAGCAGGCATGTAGCTTCTTAAGAAAAAAGTAAAATTGTGTCTTTTTTTGGACATTGTTGATAGAAATAGCATACAGGTTTGCAGCACAGCTGGGAAGTATTTTTGAGCAGACCGCAATTTCTGAGAGATCAAGCAGGCATTTAGCATCTATTAAAAATGTGTGTTTTTCTGGGCACTTATAAAAATAATATATAAGTATGCACCACAGCTAAAAATCTTGTTTGGACAAGATGCACTTTCTGAGAGACTGAGTAGGTATGTAGCTTTCATAAGGAAAGAAAATTGTGTTTTTTGGATACTAATGATGGAAATAGCATACTGGTTTGCATCACAGTTAGAAAGCATTTTTAAATATGCTACAATTTCCATGAGGTTCAGCAGTGCAGCAGTGATATAGCAAAAAAAAAAAGATGTGCAATTTGTAAGAATACAGCAGACAGGCATTTTACACCAGGAAATTGTATATCAGTGCCTATGTTTTTTACACTAAAAGTGGAAACAGCATACATTTGTGCAACCTAACTTTGGAACCTTTGTTGTCAAGGCTGCAATTTATGAGGGAGAGAATAACCATATTGCATGCGCATCTTTTTAGGGCTCATTCACACGGGGATGTACTGGGATGTATATAAGACTGGACTGGCCATAGGGCACACCGGGAACTTGCCGGTGTGCCCTAAAAACTGTAGGGCAAAAAATGTTTTCTCCCTGTGTCCTCCCTCGCCAGCACTCGCATCATTAATATGGGCACCTGGCTATGGCAGCTTGCAGCTTTGCATCTGGGTGCCCACTGCGCATGCTCAAACAGCAATACACACTGTGGATGGTCCTGCAGGCTTCTGGGACCTGTCATGTTTCCCATGTTTTCCCGAGGGAGGAGGAAAGGAGAACTTCTGCTTTTGATCACGTAGGTGGTCAGAGTGGAAGTGGGAGTGAGTACCTGTCAAAATCAGTAACTTGCGCCCCCCCCCCTCCCCCACCCAAGAGCTCCATTTCACAAACAGGAGCATGGGAGGTGCCCTTCAAGCGGAACTTCCCCTTTTGGATGGAGCTCCGCTTTAAATATTTTACACATTACAGAGAGAGAATTGCATCCTTAATTATCAGAAACTAATTTGGAGACAGTGGGGGTTATTTACGAAAAGCAAATCCACTTTGCACTACAAGTGCAAACTGCACTTGAAATTGCGCTGAAAGTGCACTTGGAAGTGCAGTCGCTGTAAATCTGAGGGGTAGATCTGACATGAGGGGAAGCTTTGCTGATTTTATCATCCAATCATGTGCAAGCTAAAATGCTGTTTATGTATTTTCCTTGCATGTCCACCTCAGATCTATAGCGACTGCACTTCCAAGTGCACTTTCAGTAAAAGTGGATTTGCCAGAGAGTTAACTTATTAAAAGAAACTGAATTTAGGTCCAGGCGGATAATGGAAATTGTACACATTTTTAGCACATCAAAATGAAAATTAAATTTGAAATTTGGCAAATAGCACATATGAAGGCATATTTTAAAGCTGAACTACAGGGAGGATGCTCACTTTCTTAATGTTCCCTCACCTTAACTGGCATCTTCACCTGTGTGCTGGATTTCAGCCATCTTTATTGGGTAGCAAGAGATGATGTCACTCCTACGCATGCACAGGATCTAGTTATACCGGCACACAGGATGGGCCCTGCATGAGCAACTCAGTTTACAGTTCAGGGATCATTGTGAGCAGGCAGGTAGTTATGTTTTATTGCAGGTCTCTTCTGTTCACAATGTATCTTAGAGATGCCAATTTAGGATACAGGGAGATGTTATATTTTAGCCAGCAATAATCAATTAGACTGTTCCTTTTCTGACAAAAAAAATTAAGAAATCATAGTGATTTTCTGCACCAAAAGTAAATAATGCTCACCAGAGGCAATTCAAGAGAAAGACAGCAGACAAGCTCCATCTGTAAATTCAAAAATTATATTTTATTTTCCCTGGGACAAAGGAAAAATATGTTTTGAGGAATTATCTGCACATATTTCAAAGCACATTACATAGGTCAGAATTTCAAAGGTAAAGTGTAAGACCAGGAGTTTTTTTTATGTAAGGAATCGCTACTTTAGAGAGTGTGTATTACAAATGTCACAACTGAAGAGCAGATTGTGACAAGATTCCCCAAATATTTAATCAACAACTGGGTGCTTTGTATCTACGGCTGACCCAAGAGTGGTTTGTTTTCACAAATGTAAGCCAGTTAGGAATATGCATGGATAGACACGATCTTTCCTCTGTCATTAACCACACCAGCGATCAACTGCATACTGGGAAAGCTCTGGCCAGTGGCCCATCCTCAAGACCCAATAGTCCAGGTCCACTCTTAACCCCAGATAGTCAGCCACCATGTGTTGCAGCCACTGCTGGTGCTGGCAGCAGACAGCCCTGGGCACTGAGGACTGAAACATTTTTTAAAGGCATTGCTTAGGCAGCCAACCCCATCACCCCTCCTCTTTTCACCGTTAGTAGGCTGAGACACCTTATTCATGAGAAGTTATCCTGCCAGCCTCTGGAAATAAATGCTAAAGGTTCCTGCATAGCATATCCTTTAGATATTGTATTTGTTTCCTCTGTGAGGGCAGGGGGTTGGCAACCAGCAATGGTTCCTCTGCTTGATATCACAAATCCTAGGGTCCTTTCACAGGCTCTGGAGCATGAGGGAGTCCATCGGCTGAAAATTACTTAAGACCGAGGAACCTGTGTTTTTGTGGTTGCTGACGATGGCATTGCCATGAGTTACCTGCCTTAGCCATGTACTACTCCTGGGGTTTGGGAGACATTAAACCTAACCCTGGAGGATTGCCCCATATCATCTTCAGCTTCAACCATAATCCTCTTTTCTGTGCTGGCTGTGGCCTTTCAGAGATGGTGTCTGAATATAGCAGGCCCTTTGTTACAAGGAAGTCAACCTCTTCCTCCTGCTGCTCTGCCTTGAGTGCCCTGTCCATGAAGCTATGCAGTGTGTGCCCCAGCAGGATCACAACTGGTAGAGTTGGGCAGGTGGAAGTCCTCGAAGAAAAGGAAAATTGGTTGCCCACCATGGAGGGAAGAACTTCTGTAGAATAGTTACTTTATTGTCAAAGTGACAAAGGTCACAAACAAGCATGAAACCGCGTGAAACCGGTCTACCAATGTTCCTGTAACGTCCTGTCTACTTCCTTTGGCACTTTGACAATAAAGTAACTATTCTACAGAAGTTCTTCCTTCCATGGTGTGCGACTTCCTTCCATGGTGTGCGACCAATTATGCTCCATCAGACTTTTGCTGGTGGAATTTCAGCCAGCAAAAGACTGAGAGCATATTCTCAATTTTTCAGGCGGAAAAAGTTCCAATCCGAAAATGCGTTTGTGTGTATGCAATTCTGACGCACAAAAACTCACGCATGCTCAGATTCAAGTATGAGACAGAAACGATCGGTCTGGTGAAACTACTGTTCATAATAGACATAGCACATTCGTCACACTGAATTTGTTTTAATAGTTTAATGCAGCGCATTCTCTTCTTCTTTACAATGCTAGAAGAATGAAGTTGTTTTGCTGCTCATATTCACACAGAGTTCTCAGAAACGTCTTTCTTTATTATTTGTCCTGATCTCATGAATAATCTTTTTATTTTTTAAAGCCAGATCTCCATAATAATGTTTGTTTGTTGTTTTGTTATTGTCATTATTGTTTTAATCAAGAACTCCTTTTTTTTGGAATATTTTTAAATTATTTTCTAGTCATCTCCATCATTTTTATTTTGTGAGTCAAGTTTACACAACAACATTATTATCTTTTTAAAGCTCAAGGAGGTTGGTTGGTGTGCCTTGTTAATTTTACATTGTATTTTTGAAATGTACCTATCTACTCACAAACAAACTGTCCTATTTGAAGAAAAACACATAGACGAATATTTTCAGAAAAAGAAAATCTCCATTTATTCTGGCTAAATTTATCTGGGCAAACAAAAAACCTAGATGCAGCTGTTCTCTTATGCACAGACCACAAAATAATGGAGGCTTAAGCCTTCCAAACCTATGGCACTATTTTCTTGCTGCCAGACTCTCACAACTTTCCCAATGGTTTTCCCCAATCCCCAATATCCCCTGGAAAATATTCAAATCATTCTCAATCTCCCCTCTATACCTACAAGGCATATTATGGTCCAATCAGTACAATTATCATATATTACATAAATCCAACATTATAGTAGCCCAACTCTTCCAACTAAGGGTAAAGATCAAAGATTCCTTTAAACTAGCTTCCAGCACCCCTCATCTAGCCTCATACCTAGGAGATGCTAGATTGAGATTCATGCATTCCTACAATGACTATAACACATTCATAATATGGATTGATAATAACCTTACCACCTTGGGATCTTTCATCAATAAATCAGAATCCCCTCCCTTTGACACAGTTCAAACAAAATACAATCTACCACACTCAGAGCTCACCCACTACAATCAAATAAAGCAATTATTTTCACTACACTATTCACTACAAAGCCATACCTCATATACCATCTTTGAACAAATATGCTTTGCATACATTCCTCAAGAGACAGAGGCCTAATCTCACAACTTTATAGATACATAAACTCCCAGTCTATGCCAGAAAAATCTGCTCCAATGATACACTGGGAGTAAGGATGAGCTGAACACCCCCCTGTTCGGTTCACACCAGACCTAAACTTTGTATGAACGTTAGAACCCTATTAACGTCTATGGGACTCAAACATTCAAAATCTAAAGTGCTAATTTTAAAGGCTAATATGCAAGTTACTGTCCTAAAAAGTGTTTGGGGATCTGGGTCCTGGCCCAGGGGACATGGATCAATGCAAAAAAAAGTTTTAAAAACTGCAGTTTTTTTCGGGAGCAGTGATTTTAATAATGATTAAAGTGAAACAATAAAAGTGTAATATTCTTTTAAATTTCGTACCTGGGGGGTGTCTATATTATGCCTGTGAAGGGGCGCATGTTTCCCGTGCTTAGAACTGTCCCTGCACAAAGTATCATTTCTGCAGGAAAAAAAAGTATTTTAAATCACGCGCGGCTATAATGAATTGTCGGCTCCTGTAATACAGAGAACAGTCATTGAAAGTTATTGATAAAAAAAAAGCGTGGGGTTCCCCCAAATTCAATTACCAGGCCCTTCAGGTCTGGTATGGATATTAAGGGGAACCCTGCATCAAAAGCCTTTAAAATTAGCACTTTAGATTTCTCCCATAGACTTGTATAGGGTGTTCCGGCTTTTCGAATTTGCCGCAAACAACCCAAATTGTTCACTGTTCGCCGAACAGGCAATGTTCGAGTCGAACATGAGTTCGACTCGAACTCGAAGCTCACCCCTAACTGGGAGACTGAGTTGGATTGTTCTTTCACCTCTGAGCTATGGAGTGTTATGATTGACAATCTCTGTAAAAGCAATAAAGAGATCTCTTTTAGGGAATCCCCTATAAGATGGTACATGACCCCTACCAAAATACACTCCTTCCACCCTGAAGCATCCCCCAACTCTTTCAGGGGCTGCTCAATACATGGTACTTTTGTACACATTTTCTGGTGTGATCGCCTCAAACCCATCTGGCAAGCAGCTATGGCCAGAATTGAAGAATCTTCTAAACAAAAAATTCCCTTACCCCACAAATATGCATTCTATATGCCAATGTTCCAAACACACCAGTACCTTGCGTTAGACTGCTACATTTGTTGATCAGCTCAATTCAATGGATGATAGCACTTAACTGGAGAACCAACAATCTATCATTGACGCAGGTTCTGTGTCACCATACACTTCATGATAGCATGCATATCTTTAATAAAAAATGGAATTATTGGATCTTGCCATAACTCCTTACTGATACAATACTTCCTTGAGTAATCTACTAAAATATAACTTTGTTGTTACCCCTAAAAAAAAAAAAAAAAACTCAATCTGTAACTATAATGTAACTACAGTATATGTCATTATCAATTTTTAGAATGATATATTTCCCTATATATATTAGCAAATACTCTACTAATAATATCATATTATATGATCAATTTCAACCCTGTACTGTATTATTAATGTATCATCCATATCAACTTCCTTCTTTACTGCATTGAATATGTATGTTCAAACTTTCAAATAAAAACTTTTGTAAACAAAAAAAAGAAATCAGTTGCCCACGCAGGGGTTTCTACCATCAACATGAACAGTCAATTGAAAAATGCCAAGCCACCTGGCTCCCTTGTTAGCAGCCCTGCTGCTCCTCTTATTAGTCCCTCTGACTGTGTCACCCGCTATCCCGGTTCTCTTGGCTCACTCAGCTTTTAGTCGCAGCAGCCTGCTGCACAGGCCTACTCCTGGCCTCTGGATAGGGGTTCTCCTTATACCCCAGCTCTCTTGCAGCTCCCTGCTGCTCTGTCACCAACTACACCTGCACTGTAAAGACTTACATGCTCCAGCTGCCCCATGCAGGCTATTTGACTTCTGGGGAAGTTTGGAGTCCTCCTGACATCTAAGCAGAGACCTCTTGTCTCTCAGGTGGATCCCTGAGCTATGCCCAAGCCTTCATTATAAGGGCTGTGTGCACCTGAACACACACCCTGCTGGTCTCTAGCAAAACCTGAACACTAGTGTAGTTCTCTCCCCATCCTCCAAAGGCCTGGTGTGGACCACCAGAGTCAGAAAGGGCTGACATTTCTCCTCAGGGTGCAGGTTACTAGGCATGGTGGGTGTAATGCAAGGTGGAAAGATGGGCACCAGTCACTTTTAAAAATGAACAAACAGAGTTTTATTTCTCTTAACAGGAATGGTGGGAGAGAGGGGTAGGGCACAGGACACCCTTAAGCAAATGCAATAACAACTTGTCAGACTCCTTGGACAAAAGTAGAACGAGGCAGACAGCAATACAAAAAAGGGCCTTTAAGCTGAATGCAGCAATATGTATTTCGTAGCAACTGCTGTCTCCTATAGCAACAACTTTACTTGGAACTGTAACAAACATGGTCAGTAAACTTCTCAGTAGGTTCCCTTGTTCTCAGGAACAAACACTTGAACTGTGGGCATGGTTACTTTCAATCAAGCAGCCACACAAGCATGCAAGGGACTGTAATTATGATGAACTCTTCTGATCCATCTTCCTGAGCAACAAAGTCCTCTTGCACATAAAAACATATCTCAGCCTTTGTTTATCATGGCAGGTGACTGAAATCACTTTCCTCACATATGGATAACAAGACATGCTCCCTGGCTGATCTGTTGCCCCCTTCAGGAGCAACAGATCAGCACATCACTTTCCAGAGCAAAGCATACTGGCAATCCGGGGCAACAGGCCAGCGTGTCACATTTTAGGGCATCTCCTGAAACTGCTAGTATCAGGAGCACAGTCCAGCAGCAAACAGCACAGGCAGGAGTGTCCCCATAACATTTTGCAAATGAAGAGCAGCTTCTAATGGAATTGACACAGCCGAACTGAGCACATTGCTGTGTTCCACGCTGTCTTGAGAACAAGATTTCAATAGCTGGATGGCATCACCAGTAGTAACAAGTTTGCAGAGGCTCTAATGGAACTGAAAAAGGGGTTCACACCTCCTGTGCCAGTGGAACCAAGGATGGTACGTACCTCCTACCACCTACAGAAAATGACACCAGCCAATGACGTTGAGGCATATCTTGCAACTTTTGAGAGAGTTGCTGTCCACGAAGGATGACCAAAAGAACAGTGGGCGGGTCTGCTGGCCCCATTTCTGACAGGAGAACCTCAAAAGGCCTATTTTGATCTGGAACCAGATAAGGCCCAGGACTTTGAGACTCTGAAGACAGAGATACTTGCACGCTTGCGTGTCACTATAGCAGTTCGGCCCAGCGCGTGCATCAGTAGACCTACTTCAGCAACCAGCTAAGCCGGTCTCAAATGTTCGACCTGGTCCACCTCACCAGGAAGTGGTTGCAGCTGGAGAACTTAAAGGGGCCTCAGATCGTGGAGCATGTGGTAATGGACCTGTACCTAAGTGCGCTCCCTGCTGTTCTGAGGAAGTGGGTTGGACAGGGAAACCCCAAAACTGCAACCCAGTTGGTGGACCTAGTGGAGAGGTACTTTGCTACTGAGGACTTGGTGAACCCATCTACGGCCCACTTTGGTGTGTTTAGGAGTACAAGATCACCCAGCTGTTCTGGTAAGACTGTTCCAGGGTTCAAGAGCATGAGGAAGTTAGATAAGACTGTTGTTACAGCTGATAAGACTGTGGCTCCTAGACCTGGAGACTGGCTTCTTTGGCAAGTAGAGCATATATGGGGTTTTCGTTGCCATGCATTAGGGCATATTGCTGCAAACTGTCCTATAAATGATGAACCTATGCAATGAGATTATGCTTATATGAAAAGACGCATGTCTCTGTTTGTACAGGTTGCATGTACTGCATCATGTCAGACTCTCATTGAAAAGTAAATGCGTGTTATTTCAGTGGATGGGAAGCCACTCACAGCCCTACTAGACTCTGGTAGTGTGGTGACCCTAGTCAGGGATGATTGTGTAAACCCCACAAAACTACACCCCAGTATTATTGGGGTAATTTGCATCCATGGGGACACTCAGGACTAACAGACAGTGGTGGCTGAGGTTGATACTCCCTGGGGCAGTGTAATACATTCAGCGGGGGTGGTACCTTCGCTGCTTCATGAAGCTGTAGTGGGGAGAGATTTTCCCCATTTCTGGAATTTATGGGAGAGCAAAGGGAGGCTGGTAGGTAGAGCTCACCCTGCTGGGGAAGTGCGTGAACTCTCACCAGGCCCCTTTTACCAAAAGGAACGGTATGCGGTTTGTGGGATCAAGGAAGCTGGAGATCCTCTTCCTTTCTCTGTCATGGGAGTCGGGGAGCTGGAGGACCTGGACGCTAGCTCCCAGCCTGGGGGTAACCAACAGAACACCTCTGACCCTGACAATGAGGGAAGCCAGAATATGGTGCCCGACTTAGAGGTCAGGAGAGAGGATTTCTGTACCGAGCAACTCAGAGATGCCACCCTCATTAGAGCCAGAGAAAACGTTAAGATGATGGATGGGGAACCGGTGGACCCTAATGGGGGGGTGTCTTTCCCCTACATGGCTCTTAAAAACCATTTAATGTATCAGGTGGTAAAACGGGGAGAGGACGTGGTAGAACAGCTACTGGTTCCCAAACCCTTCCATAGGATGGTGCTATACCTGGCTCATAGTCATGTAATGGGGGGACATCTTGGTATCGAAAAGACCAAGGAGAGAAATGCCCAGAGATTTTTCTGGCCTGGGTTGTATGTAGCTGTCAGGGAGTACTGTGAATTGTGCCCCGAGTGCCAAATGATGGCACCGTTGCCACATTTTTGGAGACTCCTTGTGGTGGGGCCAGTAGTGAAGTCTGCCCGGGGTCACCATCTTATTTTGGTAATCCTGGACTATGCAACGTGCTATCCTGAGATCATTACCTTGTGTAAAACCTTGGCTAAGGCTATCACCCAGGTGCTAGTCCAGGTGTTTAGTCGAGTGGAGATCCCAAAAAGAGATCTTAACCGATCAGCTCACCCCATTTATGTCCAGGGTTACCAAGGAACTGTGTAAGCTATACAAAATCTTCCATCTCCATACCACTGTCTACCACTCCCAAACAGATGGTCTTGTTGAAAGATTTAATAAAACCTTGAAAAGTATGCTGAAAAAAGGTGGTCGACAAAGATGGGAAAAACTGGGATTTTTTGCTACCTTATCTCAGGTTTGCCATACGTGAAGTTCCGCAGGCATCCACTGGCTATTCTCCCTTTGAGCTCTTGTATGGTAGACATCCCAGGGGGCTACTAGATGTTGTCAAAGAAATGTGGAAAGGAGAGGCCACCCCATATAGAACCATCATAGAGCATGTCTCCTTGATGCAGGATGGAATCGCAGCTGTCCTGCCCCTGGTATGAGAACATATGGAGTGAGCCCAGGAGGCTCAGAGGAGGGTCTATGATCAGGGTGCCAAGGTCCGTACTTTTAGCCTTGGGGACAGAGTGTTGGTACTGGTGCCCACAGTAGAAAGCACAATCCTATCCAAGTGGCAGGGTCCCTTTGAGGTTGTCGAAAGGGTGGGGGAGGTAAACTACAAAGTCTACCAGTCAGGGAAAAGGAAATCACTCTAAATGTATCATGTGAATCTCTTAAAGCCTTGGAGAACAGAAAGACTTTACTGGCCACATCCCCGCCTCCTTCAGATATTTGTGACACCTGACGTTGCCATAACGGATTCCCTACCCATGGCACAACAAAGTGACGTTAGGGGGTATGTGTGCAAAAATAGAGACTTTTTCTCACCCTTAACTGGACTGACCAACATGATCCAGCATGACATAGTGACGGAACCCTGGGGTTTGCATAAATATAAAGTCATATAAAAATCCCAGAGGCCAGGTGAGAGGCAGTTGGGAAGGAAATCAAAAATATGTTAGAGTTGGATGTGATAGATGAGTCCCGCTGTGAGTGGTCGAGCCCAATAGTGCTGGTCCCAAAACCTGATGGCACTATCAGGTTTTGTAATGACTTTAGGAAACTCAACAGCGTGTCTAAGTTTGATGCATACCCGATACGGGTCAACAAAATCGTTTCACGGGTTGGGACAGGCTCGCTATATAACAACCCTAGAACTAATGAAAGGCTATTGGCAAATACTGCTAACTAAATTGACCAAGGACAAGACTGCCTTTTCCACTCCTGAGGGCTTGTTTCAGTACAAGCGGATGCCTTTTGGTCTGCATGGAGCCCCTGCATTATTGCAGCGAATGATGGACAAAACTTTGAGACTACATCACCAGTATGCAGCTGCTTATTTGGACGATGTGGTCATCCACAGCCCAGATAGGGATTCGTACCTGCCCTGAGTACAAGCAGTGGTAGATTCCCTTAGGAAAGCAGGTCTCATGGCCAACCAAAAAAAAGTGTTCCATAGGCCTGGAGGAGGCCAAATACCTATGGCATATTATTGGTCGGGGACTGGTCAAGCCTCAGACCAATAAGGGTGAGGCAATTCAAAAATGACAAGTTGGGGCCTTTCTGGGCATTACTGGTTATTACAGACAGTCTATACCCAACTTTGCCACCATTGGCGCCCCTCTGACCGACCTAACGAAGGGTAGAGGGTCGGTCATGGTTAAATGGAATCATAGTTACATATTGTTGCTTATCCAATAGTTTCTTGAAACTATCAATGGCCCCCGCTGAGACCACTGCCTGTGGAAGGGAATTGCACATCCTTGCCACTCTTAGGCCGCGTACACACGGGCGGATTGTCTGCCCAACTTAGTCCGCTGAAACGTGTTTCAGCGGACAATCTGACGGACTAAGTCTTTCGGAATTTCCGTAATTTTGTCCGTCCAAACTTGGTTTCAGCGGACAGTCCGCTCGTGTGTAGGCACGTTGGACGGACTAAGTATGGCGCATGCTCAGAAAGGATTTACACGCCGAAGGTTGCATTGCAGTGTATTGGACGTCGTATTTCTAGTCCCGTCGTACGTGCTGTACACGTCATCGCGCAAGCTTTCAGCGGACTGTTTGTTCATCGTGTGTCGGATTGTCTGACGAACTTAGTTGGGCAGACAATCCGCCCGTGTGTACGCGGCCTTACAGTAAAGAACCCTCTATGTAGTTTAAGGTTAAACCTCTTTTCTTCTAATTTTATTGAGCGGCCATGAGTCTTGTTAAACTCCCTTCTGCAAAAAAGTTTTATCTCTATTGTGGGGTTACCAGTGTGGTATTGGTATATTGAAATTATATCCCCTCTCAAGCGTCTCTTCTCCAGAGAGAATAAGTTCAGTGCTCGCAACCTTTCCTTATAACTATTATCCTCCTTGCCCTGCTTAGCTTAATATCGTCCACAGGTCGTTTATGAACAAGTTAAATAGGATTGGTCCCAGCTAGTGATGGACGAACTTCCGACGGGACGTTTCGCGAACGCGAAATGCGAACGGACCCAAACGTTCGCGAAACCGACCGTTCGCCGCGGGCCCCATTGACTTCAATGGGAGGCGAACTTTGCAAACCTTCATGTCGAATTTGCGGCCACGTGGTAATTATTAGGGGGTAAAACGTAGTCCCACCATCTGGACAATGACATAATACATGTATGAGGTGAATTTGGGATCGATAACTACAAGCATTTTTATTTTATTTGGGAAATTGTTCTAACAATTCAGGACTATGGAGCTAATGAAGGCAATGGAGGAGAGGGAAGGTCAGGGACCAGGGTAGGCAAAGAAGAGGGTGCAGGAGATGATCACCAGCAGCGTGACATACCGGAATGACACATGCACCGTGATAGAGGCATCTGACAGCAGCACCGTAATACAGAGCACTGACAGCAGCACCGTGACATACAGCGCTGACAGCAGCACCGTGACATACAGCGCTGACAGCAGCACCGTGACATACAGCGCTGACAGCAGCACCGTGACATACAGCGCTGACAGCAGCACCGTGACATACAGCGCTGACAGCAGCACCGTGACATACAGCGCTGACAGCAGCACCGTGACATACAGCGCTGACAGCAGCACCGTGACATACAGCGCTGACAGCAGCACCGTGACATACAGCGCTGACAGCAGCACCGTGACATACAGCGCTGACAGCAGCACCGTGACATACAGCGCTGACAGCAGCACCGTGACATACAGCACTGACAGCAGCACCGTAAGCAGCCCCAGGAGGAAGTCAGCACAGCACAGGGATGGTGTGATCCCCTCATAATAAGAACCCCCAGGAGGAAGTCAGCACAGCACAGGGATAGTGTGATCCCTTCATAATAAGAACCCCCAGGAGGAAGTCAGCACAGCACAGGGATATCATAAGCAGCCCCAGTAGAAATATGACACCGCTCAACCTCTTCAAAGAGGAGGGTAGGGGCATATAGTACGGTGTGCTTTTTTGGGTCAAGGAAGTGAGCCAAATGAATTAAGAAGGTCTGTGTGCTTGATTAAAAAAATAGTTTATAGACATATACATGGTCTACTGGTCACATGTGTTGAATTCCTCCGAGATCCATGCCTCATTCATTTTTAGAAATGTGAGGTAGTTAACACTGTGGTGAGCTAGGCGAGTACGCTTATCGGTCACAATCCCCCCTGCTGCGCTGAACGTCCTTTCGGACAGGACACTGGATGAGGGGCAAGCCAACAGTTCGATTGCAAATTGGGCAAGCTCTGGCCAGAGGTCAAGCCTGCCCACCCAGTAGTCTAGGGGTTCATCACTCCTCAGAGCGTCCACATCGGCCGTTAACCCAATGTAGTCGGACACCTGACGGTCTAGGCGTTCCCTGATGCTGGATCCGGATGACACCTGTCGATGGGTCGGCTGAAAGAATGACCTCATATCCGAAGTCACCAACACATCTTCAAACCGGCCTCTTCTTGCAGGCGCTGTTGGATTGGTACCCGCAAATCCTTCTCTGGGAGTGGGAATTGCTCCTCTGCCAGCGCACGCAAAAGCAGAATGCAGCATTTCTCGAAGCAAGGCCTGGAAGTGCTGCATTCTGACAGCCCTCTGCGACGGCGGTAACATTTCCGCCATTTTGTGTTTGTACCGGGGGTCTAAGTACGTTGCCACCCAGTACTGGTCCTTGACCCTCATGCTTTTTATACGGGGGTCCCTATTAAAACACTGGAGCATGAAGGCCCCCATTTGCACTAAAGTGGAAGCGGTGTGGTGGCCTGGCTCCTGCTCATCATCCAGGATAATGTCGTCCTCTTCATTCTCCTCTCCCCATCCTCGCACAACAGGGATCCCAGAAAGGTTTAAAGCATGCTCTTCTTGCTCCTGCTCATCCGCCCCGGCACCATCCTCCTCTGACTCCTCATCAGACTCCTGTTGTTGACTTGTCTCAGATAGAGTAGCCCCCCCTGGGAATTCATCCAGCATTGCGACTTCCTCATCTTCCCGCTCCTGCTCCTCCACAGCCTGATCAATGACACGACGCAATGCACGCTCCAGAAAGAAGGCATAAGGTACCATGTCACTGATGGCGCCATGGCTGCGACTGACCAGTTTGGTGATCTCCTCAAATGGCCGCAGAAGTCTGCATGTGTCGCGCATGAGCAGCCACTGGCGCGGTGAAAAAAAACCCAGCTCCCCAGAACCGTTTCTTTCGCAGAGTTCATACAGGTAGACGTTAACTGCACGTTTCTGCTGGAGCAGCCTATCAAGCATATAGAAGGTTGAGTTCCATCGCGTCGGGCAATCGCAAATAAGACGTCTGACCGGCAGATGGTGTCGCCGCTGAATGTCAGCAAGGCGAGCCATGGCCGTGTAAGATCTTCTGAAATGGGCCGAGATTTTCCTTGCCTGCCGCAAGATGTCCTGGACCCCAGGGTATTTGACAAGGAATCGCTGCACGACCAAGTTTAAGACGTGTGCCATGCACGGCACGTGCGTGATTTTGCCCTGTTTCAATGCGCTAAGCAGATTGGCACCGTTGTCACACACCACTTTACCAACTGTCAAATTGAGCGGTGTTAGCCACTCATCTGCCTGTGAACGCAAAGCTGAAAGGAGTGCCGGGCCAGTGTGGCTCTTTGCTTCCAGGCACAACAGACGCAGCACGGCATGGCAACGTCTCACCTGGCATGTGGAATAGGTTCTGGGGAGCTTGGGCGGTGCAGTGGAAGAGACGCTAGCAGCGGAAAAGGAGGAGGCAGCTGAGGAGGAGAGGGAGGAGGATGGAGTAGGAGGAGGAGAAGAAGAGTCAGGCCTGCATGCAATCCGTGGCGGTAAAACCAAATCTACACGGGTGCCACGGGTTACATGCTTGACGGCCGTCAGAAGGTTCACCCAGTGGGCAGTAAAACTGATATACCTTCCCTGCCCGTGTTTGCTAGACCACGTGTCTGTGGTCAGATGTATCTTGGCACCGACACTGTGTGCCAGAGATACATTCACTTGCCGCTGAACATGGCCATATAGCTCTGGGATGCCCTTCTCTGAGAAATACTTCCTTCCTGGGACCTTCCATTGTGGTGTTCCAATGGCCACAAATTTGCGAAAGGCCTCCGAGTCCACCAGTTTATATGGCAGTAGTTGGCGGGCTATGAGTTCTGACAAGCCAGCCGCCAACCGTTGGGCAAGAGGGTTATCCGGCATCATCATTTTTTTACGCTCAAACATTAGGCCCACGGAAGCCTGCCTTTTTGCAGAAAAATGTGAGCTTGGCGTGATGGAAGGTGGAGTGGAGGACAATTGTGAGGAGAGAGGAGAAGGAGAAGTAGAAGACGAGGCTGGACGGTGAGAGCCTGCAGTGTGGCTTTGTGTGTTCCGTTGCTCCCACTGGGCTCGGTGATGGCTGCTCATGTGCCTTCTTAAGGCGGTCGTCCCTAGGTGAGTATTGGGCTTACCGCGACTAACGCGTTGACTGCAAAGATTGCAGATGGCAACGCTATTGTCAGCAGCGGACACGTTAAAAAAAGCCCACACTGCGGAGCCATGTGCCGGTGTCCTGGGAGCGCCAGATGTGACCGTACATGGTCGATGACTCGCTCCTGATACATTTGCAGTCTGCTTTGTCCCTGCTGTGCAATGTAAGTCATTGCTGCTTCTCCTCCCTATCTGCTGGTCCATATCTCCCTCTGAACTCCCCTCCTCTTCCTCTCTTGTGGGCACCCACGTGACATCACTAGACACGTCATCATCAACGTCACCTTCCCCACCGCTATAAGTAGAGATCTCGGAGTAGGCAGCAACACCGGGGACCAACCTCCTCCTTGGGCTGATCTGGGTACTGGCGTCAGACTGCTGAGTAGCGCTTGTTGCTACCTCCTCTTCCTGATCCAATACCAAGAGTGGCTGCGCATCAGAAATGTCCTCTTGATATGGATCGGAAAATAATTCCAGTGACTCAAGCGGAAGGTATGTGGTGGTGGTGGTGGTGGTCGTGTTGTTGGTGGTAGTGTCTTTGGGGGTGCACATAGCAGAGAGTGAAGAAGAGGGTGCAGATCGAGAGGATGAGGAGGGTGCAGAAGAGTAAGGCTGAGCGAGCCACTCAACCAAGTCTGGTGCATCCTTTAAAGTAATTGAACGCACCTTCTGCAACTTCCCACTTTGGCTCAAGCCTGTTGCTCCTGCCCTACCCCTACCACCCCTGCGGAAGGGCCTGCCTCTTCCTCTGCATGTCATTTTTTAAATGACCCTGTGACAAAACTCTTAGTCCCTATACCGCTGAAGGACTGCTGCAGTATAGGTGAGCGGTCAGCAGTGGTGCACGTCAACCCTATCTATTGTGGACCTATAGCGGTCCTTACAGAACAGCAGACTGTACCGCACTCAAGCCTATGTACCGTAGCACCCTATACCAAGTTACCAGTCCTTATAAGAACTTTTGTGGACCAAGCAGGTTGTGTATTAGTGTTTAGCAGACTGTACGTCAGTCCCTATACCGCTGAAGGACTGCTGCAGTATAGGGCAGCGGTCAGCAGTGGTGCACGTCAACCCTATCTATTGTGGACCGATAGCGGTCCTTACAGAACAGCAGACTGTATCGCACTCAAGCCTATGTACCGTAGCACCCTATACCAAGTTACCAGTCCTTATAAGAACTTTTGTGGACCAAGCAGGTTGTGTATTAGTGTTTAGCAGACTGTACGTCAGTCCCTATACCGCTGAAGGACTGCTGCAGTATAGGGCAGCGGTCAGCAGTGGTGCACGTCAACCCTATCTATTGTGGACCGATAGCGGTCCTTACAGAACAGCAGACTGTACCGCACTCAAGCCTATGTACCGTAGCACCCTATACCAAGTTACCAGTCCTTATAAGAACTTTTGTGGAACAAGCAGGTTGTGTGTTAGTGATTAGCAGACTGTACGTCAGTCCCTATACCGCTGAAGGACTGCTGCAGTATAGGTGAGCGGTCAGCAGTGGTGCACGTCAACCCTATCTATTGTGGACCGATAGCGGTCCTTACAGAACAGCAGACTGTACCGCACTCAAGCCTATGTACCGTAGCACCCTATACCAAGTTACCAGTCCTTATAAGAACTTTTGTGGAACAAGCAGGTTGTGTGTTAGTGATTAGCAGACTGTACGTCAGTCCCTATACCGCTGAAGGACTGCTGCAGTATAGGTGAGCGGTCAGCAGTGGTGCACGTCAACCCTATCTATTGTGGACCGATAGCGGTCCTTACAGAACAGCAGACTGTACCGCACTCAAGCCTATGTACCGTAGCACCCTATACCAAGTTACCAGTCCTTATAAGAACTTTTGTGGACCAAGCAGGTTGTGTATTAGTGTTTAGCAGACTGTACGTCAGTCCCTATACCGCTGAAGGACTGCTGCAGTATAGGGCAGCGGTCAGCAGTGGTGCACGTCAACCCTATCTATTGTGGACCGATAGCGGTCCTTACAGAACAGCAGACTGTACCGCACTCAAGCCTATGTACCGTAGCACCCTATACCAAGTTACCAGTCCTTATAAGAACTTTTGTGGAACAAGCAGGTTGTGTGTTAGTGATTAGCAGACTGTACGTCAGTCCCTATACCGCTGAAGGACTGCTGCAGTATAGGTGAGCGGTCAGCAGTGGTGCACGTCAACCCTATCTATTGTGGACCGATAGCGGTCCTTACAGAACAGCAGACTGTACCGCACTCAAGCCTATGTACCGTAGCACCCTATACCAAGTTACCAGTCCTTATAAGAACTTTTGTGGACCAAGCAGGTTGTGTATTAGTGTTTAGCAGACTGTACGTCAGTCCCTATACCGCTGAAGGACTGCTGCAGTATAGGGCAGCGGTCAGCAGTGGTGCACGTCAACCCTATCTATTGTGGACCGATAGCGGTCCTTACAGAACAGCAGACTGTACCGCACTCAAGCCTATGTACCGTAGCACCCTATACCAAGTTACCAGTCCTTATAAGAACTTTTGTGGAACAAGCAGGTTGTGTGTTAGTGATTAGCAGACTGTACGTCAGTCCCTATACCGCTGAAGGACTGCTGCAGTATAGGGCAGCGGTCAGCAGTGGTGCACGTCAACCCTATCTATTGTGGACCGATAGCGGTCCTTACAGAACAGCAGACTGTACCGCACTCAAGCCTATGTACCGTAGCACCCTATACCAAGTTACCAGTCCTTATAAGAACTTTTGTGGAACAAGCAGGTTGTGTGTTAGTGATTAGCAGACTGTACGTCAGTCCCTATACCGCTGAAGGACTGCTGCAGTATAGGTGAGCGGTCAGCAGTGGTGCACGTCAACCCTATCTATTGTGGACCGATAGCGGTCCTTACAGAACAGCAGACTGTACCGCACTCAAGCCTATGTACCGTAGCACCCTATACCAAGTTACCAGTCCTTATAAGAACTTTTGTGGACCAAGCAGGTTGTGTATTAGTGTTTAGCAGACTGTACGTCAGTCCCTATACCGCTGAAGGACTGCTGCAGTATAGGGCAGCGGTCAGCAGTGGTGCACGTCAACCCTATCTATTGTGGACCGATAGCGGTCCTTACAGAACAGCAGACTGTACCGCACTCAAGCCTATGTACCGTAGCACCCTATACCAAGTTACCAGTCCTTATAAGAACTTTTGTGGAACAAGCAGGTTGTGTGTTAGTGATTAGCAGACTGTACGTCAGTCCCTATACCGCTGAAGGACTGCTGCAGTATAGGTGAGCGGTCAGCAGTGGTGCACGTCAACCCTATCTATTGTGGACCGATAGCGGTCCTTACAGAACAGCAGACTGTACCGCACTCAAGCCTATGTACCGTAGCACCCTATACCAAGTTACCAGTCCTTATAAGAACTTTTGTGGACCAAGCAGGTTGTGTATTAGTGTTTAGCAGACTGTACGTCAGTCCCTATACCGCTGAAGGACTGCTGCAGTATAGGGCAGCGGTCAGCAGTGGTGCACGTCAACCCTATCTATTGTGGACCGATAGCGGTCCTTACAGAACAGCAGACTGTACCGCACTCAAGCCTATGTACCGTAGCACCCTATACCAAGTTACCAGTCCTTATAAGAACTTTTGTGGAACAAGCAGGTTGTGTGTTAGTGATTAGCAGACTGTACGTCAGTCCCTATACCGCTGAAGGACTGCTGCAGTATAGGGCAGCGGTCAGCAGTGGTGCACGTCAACCCTATCTATTGTGGACCGATAGCGGTCCTTACAGAACAGCAGACTGTACCGCACTCAAGCCTATGTACCGTAGCACCCTATACCAAGTTACCAGTCCTTATAAGAACTTTTGTGGAACAAGCAGGTTGTGTGTTAGTGATTAGCAGACTGTACGTCAGTCCCTATACCGCTGAAGGACTGCTGCAGTATAGGTGAGCGGTCAGCAGTGGTGCACGTCAACCCTATCTATTGTGGACCGATAGCGGTCCTTACAGAACAGCAGACTGTACCGCACTCAAGCCTATGTACCGTAGCACCCTATACCAAGTTACCAGTCCTTATAAGAACTTTTGTGGACCAAGCAGGTTGTGTATTAGTGTTTAGCAGACTGTACGTCAGTCCCTATACCGCTGAAGGACTGCTGCAGTATAGGGCAGCGGTCAGCAGTGGTGCACGTCAACCCTATCTATTGTGGACCGATAGCGGTCCTTACAGAACAGCAGACTGTACCGCACTCAAGCCTATGTACCGTAGCACCCTATACCAAGTTACCAGTCCTTATAAGAACTTTTGTGGAACAAGCAGGTTGTGTGTTAGTGATTAGCAGACTGTACGTCAGTCCCTATACCGCTGAAGGACTGCTGCAGTATAGGTGAGCGGTCAGCAGTGGTGCACGTCAACCCTATCTATTGTGGACCGATAGCGGTCCTTACAGAACAGCAGACTGTACCGCACTCAAGCCTATGTACCGTAGCACCCTATACCAAGTTACCAGTCCTTATAAGAACTTTTGTGGACCAAGCAGGTTGTGTATTAGTGTTTAGCAGACTGTACGTCAGTCCCTATACCGCTGAAGGACTGCTGCAGTATAGGGCAGCGGTCAGCAGTGGTGCACGTCAACCCTATCTATTGTGGACCGATAGCGGTCCTTACAGAACAGCAGACTGTACCGCACTCAAGCCTATGTACCGTAGCACCCTATACCAAGTTACCAGTCCTTATAAGAACTTTTGTGGAACAAGCAGGTTGTGTGTTAGTGATTAGCAGACTGTACGTCAGTCCCTATACCGCTGAAGGACTGCTGCAGTATAGGTGAGCGGTCAGCAGTGGTGCACGTCAACCCTATCTATTGTGGACCGATAGCGGTCCTTACAGAACAGCAGACTGTACCGCACTCAAGCCTATGTACCGTAGCACCCTATACCAAGTTACCAGTCCTTATAAGAACTTTTGTGGACCAAGCAGGTTGTGTATTAGTGTTTAGCAGACTGTACGTCAGTCCCTATACCGCTGAAGGACTGCTGCAGTATAGGGCAGCGGTCAGCAGTGGTGCACGTCAACCCTATCTATTGTGGACCGATAGCGGTCCTTACAGAACAGCAGACTGTACCGCACTCAAGCCTATGTACCGTAGCACCCTATACCAAGTTACCAGTCCTTATAAGAACTTTTGTGGAACAAGCAGGTTGTGTGTTAGTGATTAGCAGACTGTACGTCAGTCCCTATACCGCTGAAGGACTGCTGCAGTATAGGGCAGCGGTCAGCAGTGGTGCACGTCAACCCTATCTATTGTGGACCGATAGCGGTCCTTACAGAACAGCAGACTGTACCGCACTCAAGCCTATGTACCGTAGCACCCTATACCAAGTTACCAGTCCTTATAAGAACTTTTGTGGAACAAGCAGGTTGTGTGTTAGTGATTAGCAGACTGTACGTCAGTCCCTATACCGCTGAAGGACTGCTGCAGTATAGGTGAGCGGTCAGCAGTGGTGCACGTCAACCCTATCTATTGTGGACCGATAGCGGTCCTTACAGAACAGCAGACTGTACCGCACTCAAGCCTATGTACCGTAGCACCCTATACCAAGTTACCAGTCCTTATAAGAACTTTTGTGGACCAAGCAGGTTGTGTATTAGTGTTTAGCAGACTGTACGTCAGTCCCTATACCGCTGAAGGACTGCTGCAGTATAGGGCAGCGGTCAGCAGTGGTGCACGTCAACCCTATCTATTGTGGACCGATAGCGGTCCTTACAGAACAGCAGACTGTACCGCACTCAAGCCTATGTACCGTAGCACCCTATACCAAGTTACCAGTCCTTATAAGAACTTTTGTGGACCAAGCAGGTTGTGTATTAGTGTTTAGCAGACTGTACGTCAGTCCCTATACCGCTGAAGGACTGCTGCAGTATAGGGCAGCGGTCAGCAGTGGTGCACGTCAACCCTATCTATTGTGGACCGATAGCGGTCCTTACAGAACAGCAGACTGTACCGCACTCAAGCCTATGTACCGTAGCACCCTATACCAAGTTACCAGTCCTTATAAGAACTTTTGTGGAACAAGCAGGTTGTTTGTTAGTGATTAGCAGACTGTACGTCAGTCCCTATACCGCTGAAGGACTGCTGCAGTATAGGGCAGCGGTCAGCAGTGGTGCACGTCAACCCTATCTATTGTGGACCGATAGCGGTCCTTACAGAACAGCAGACTGTACCGCACTCAAGCCTATGTACCGTAGCACCCTATACCAAGTTACCAGTCCTTATAAGAACTTTTGTGGAACAAGTGAGTTGTGAATGTTTAGCAGACTGCAGCAGAAGGGCAGCAGTCAAGTATAATATCCTTTCTATATTTGGAAGAAAGAATATTATACATGTACAAGCCTATTACTGTACCACTGATACCAGTCCTGAAAAGAACCTTTGTGGAACTAATAATAACAGCAAGTCTTCAAAATTACCCTCACTGCCTGACAACACTGCTTCCTTCCTGTCCCTATACAAATTGGCAAAAAAAGAGAACGATTAGTGGTTACTGGAACAGCTCTTTTGTGGACCTTGATAGTAACAGCTAATGATGATGATGATGATGATGATGATGAAAGACTAATCTGGCTGTCCCTGTAGCATACACCGTCCTTTCCCTTTCTCTAAACTAACAAAAGACACTCAGGCTGCTGCAAGAATCAGCAGCACAGCAAACCTATCAACACCTAACACCTATACCAGTCCTGAAAAGAACTTTTGTGTACCAAATAGCTAGTGGTTTATCTCTCCCTACTCCACACAGGAACCTGTCCCTATCGTAACAGAAGAAAGAATGTAAAATGGCCACCGGATCGGGTGTATTTATAGGTTAGGGGGAATGTACAAGTGTCCATGTGCTGTCATGTCTCAATTGGCTGTCCTGTATCACATGATAAACGTGTCACCAAAGGTTAAAGTTCTTGTATACATTAAACACGTAAGTCCGCCGCGGCGAACGACGGAAAAAGGCGTTCGAACGTGCGGACCGCGAATGTCGGAAATTCGCCGCGAAACGACCGCCGGGCGAACCGTTCGGCCATCACTAGTCCCAGCACAGAACCCTGGAGGACCCCACTACCCACCCCTGACCATTCTAAGTACTCCCCATTTATCACCACCCTCTGAACTCGTCCTTGTAGCCAGTTTTCAATCCATGTACTCACCCTATCCAGAACCTGAGGAGGCGTTCCAGAAATTAAAGCAGTCCCTTTGTGTATTACCAGTGCTAGTGAACCCAAACAAAGGAGTTTGTGGTACAGACGGACACCTCTGAGGTGGGACTAGGGGCTGTACTGTCCCAGAACAGAGATGGTGAGGAACACCCAGTTATATACCTGAGCCGGAAACTGAACAAGCATGAAAAAAATGATGCCATTGTTCGAAAAGGAGTGTCTTGCTATTAAATGGGCCTTAAACTCCCTGAAATATTACTTGTTGGGGAGGTCATTTAGGCTGGTCACTGACCATGTTCCCCTGAAGTGGATGTGTGACAACAGAGAGAAAAATGGCTGCGTGACAAGGTGGTTCTTGGCTTCAAAGCCCTTTAAATTTACAGTAGAGCATAGGTCGGGCAAGCTCCAAAACAATGCTGATGCCCTCCCCCGCATGCACTGTAGGTTTGGGACAATTGCTCAGCCGCAGGGGCTTGAGCAGAAGGGGAGGATATGTGACGGTATGCCAGGTGAGGTAATCGATAATCAATATATTTCACCTCGCACTTGTTCTATTGTCAAAGACTGAACCGGAATCCGGCCTGGATTTTTCCAGCCTCTTTGGCAGGCTTGCTTCTGCTCCGGGTCTTGTGATCCACTTGAGCCCATGCTCAGGTAGACTTTAAATGACCAGGAAGAGAGCACAGTAGTGCTCTGGCCTGAGACTCAGAAGGGAATCTGAGAGAGAAGAGCCCTGTTTTGTTTGGACTGAAAACAAAGGTTTGCTTTACCTCATGTTTTGTGGGTGTCGGGGACCAGCCCCACACCATATAGAGAGCAGTGTACTGTTTAGTTTAGCACTGGATGGCAACGATTTGTTTTTCTGCTTTGTTTATTTTTATGACTTTGCAAACCACCTGTAAATACAGCTGGCAACCCACCAGATTTTAAAGAAACTGCCTGTACGCTGACCCTCATTCTGAGAAAAGGTGATCCCCACAAGCTAATCTTCCCACAATATATATATCGTAGTTTGTGGACTCTGTAATGGTGGTCTCCATACTGCAGCCAGATGTGGCCCTTTGCTTGCCTTTATATGGCCCTTGGGACACTATTCTACCAACTGACACCAATGATGGGGTTCCATCTCCTTTACTGACACCATCAATGGTGCACTATTTTTTTCATTGATATCACCAATGGGGCTCTAGTCCTCCAATTAAAATTTATTTGCAACATTTGTTTTTTCAAAATGTTCAATATTTTTTAAATTATATAGTAAAAAATAAAAAACCCAGTGGTGATCAAATATCACCAAAAGAATCTTCTATCTGTCTCAAAAAATAATAAAATTCCATTTGGGTACAGTGTTGCATGCTTGAGTAATTGTCACTGAAAGTGTGACAGAGCTGAAAGTTGAAAATTGGACTGGACTGGAAGGGGGTGAAAGTGTCAGGACTTGAATTGGTTAAAATAATTGTATTCTTAATAAAGGGCTTTGATGATTAGGTCCATGTCTCTCAAAGCCTGCTTTGCTGGTTCTGTTTTGTATTTCAGGTGAAAAGCTGTCTGCTGTTGCTAGGAGGATTTTACCTCGGCTGCTTGGCAGAGCTACAGTCGGCTGAGTGCTGGATTGGTGACAAATCTTTTGGAGGGAAAAGGGCTGATCGATAAATGTAAACCTTCATCTGTATGTTCACCCCTGCTCCCGGGTGATGTCAGCATTTACCTCAGGTCCGTCACCTGGACTAACCTCCATATTATCTTCAGCCTTCCTTTTTGGATCTTTTGACCTGCTCCCCCGCCCACCCTCCAATTTGTAATTTCCCCCACCGTCCATCTTTATGAGGTAATATAAATCCACTTTGTGAATAGACAGGGGTTGGTAAACTATTATTTGGTTGGTATAAAATATTGCTGCTTGAGTGTTGGTGACTAAGCATGTTGGTCTATTATTTCCAAAAGTTTTTATTAAAGGGTTTTACAAGAACAAAGAGTAATGCACTTAAAAATCAGTTACCAAGGTTTATATACGTAAAGATCTTACAACTAGAATAGTATTTGTAAGAGTACATAGGACATATTAGGGTGTAAACAGATATGAAACATATCAAATAGAAAGCTTTACATGTAATAGTGAAGAAGGTTAGGGTTGCAGTCCATTGCCCTCAAGACATCCCAATTGGGCTCAAACTGTGTAGAGGATATAAACTTCCTCCCTACTCTCCTTTCTTTTGTCCAAAGTGTAATTTCATGTTGCGAACTGTAATAGATTGTACAATCAATATCATCCAAGCAACATATGTAGATCTGCACATCCTCTAATATATCGGTCATAACATCAGGTGATAGCTGGAAAGAAGAGCTATATAGTTGAAATTGGAAGGGGATTAGGGACTCCATTCTCATCTGCTAGGGGGTGTTGGGGGGTTCAGTTTCAGTATTTAGGCCAATAGTTGAGCAAATTCGTCTGTTGTTACAAAGTGGTGCCAATAGGACCAAATTTTGTTGAATTTGGATTGAGTGTCTTTCGCTTGGTGGATAAGCTCCTCCATCAATACGGTTTTTGTTATGCGTCAAAGCCAATCTGTTATCGTAGGAGGGTTGGGATTCCGCCAATGGCAGGGTACGCACATTTTCACTGTGTTTATCATATGAATGGCTAGAGAGCGACTGTATGTTTTAGGCGAGGTGGAGGAGGGATGTAAAAAGAATTGCACCGAGGTGAAGTTTAAGGAGAATGTTGTGACCCAGTTAGTAAGGCAGTGGACTTCCTTCCAAAAAGGTTAGATTGTCGCCATGACCACCAAATGTGTAGTAGTGAGCCTTCCGCCTCATTGCATCTCCAATATTTGGGTGAGACCGTGGGGTAAATCTTATGCAATTGCGAGGGAGTCCTGTACCACCTTGAGAGAATTTGAAATCCATTTTCCTGTGTTGAGACATTTTCCCATTCCTCTTCTGTTAAGTCTAGAGAAAGTTCTTGTTCCCATTTGCTGCTTACTTTATTGGATTTGTTGTGATTTGAGAACAGCATGGAATATGTGTAGGAAATCAAATGTCTTTGTGGCTCCTGTCTGCAGCAGATCGTTTTGAATGGTGTTTTCTGCAGAGACCAGAGACCAGAGTGGGATAAGTTTAGGATTGGTTAGGATAGGAAGTGTCGGATTTGGATGTAGGTCCAAAATGGAAATGTTTGTGTTGTCGTGCGCAATGATAGTGAATTGAGAGTTATGAACTGCTCTTCGTCAAAGAAATGTTTCACACAAATGTCGGTGTGTGGCCAAATGTTAATTAGAAATGTTTCAGATAGTCCCGGGGAGAAGCAAGGATTTTGCCGTATGGGGGTCATGGTTCCTGGTACTAAGGAGATCTTATGTTTTAGACACGTATCTTTAAAAAATGTGTAAGGTAGTGGAATGTGTTCCAGGGCTGTCCAAGGAAGCTTGCATAAGGGTAGGGAGGAGAAAGAGTGTTCCAACTGAACCCAATCTTTTACTTTGGAATGTATATTCCAGTCTATGGTCCTTGCAAGGTTGCATGCTCAGTGATATTTAGAGATGTCAGGGAGGCATATGCCACCTTTGAGTTTCGGTATAGTTAGACGTTAATGGCCCAGTCTAGGTCGTAGTTTATCCCATTGGAAAGTGGTGCAGGCTTTCTTTAATGAGGAGAAGAATGTAAGTGGGAGTTTAAATTGCAAGGTTTGCATTAAGTAAAGTATTTTGGGGAGGATTGTCATTTTAACAATTGATTCTTGTCCGAACCAAGAAAAGAGACCAGTCGATCATGACTGTAGGTCTCAAAGTAGGTTTTGCAGGGTCGGGAGATAGTTTTTGGTATATAGGTCAGGTATTTTGGACGTTAGTTGAATGCCCAGGTACAATATCGCTTCTTGCTGCCAGGTAAACAGGAAGTTAGATTGACATTGTTGTAACACGTCTCAAGTCAGTGAGATATTCAAGGCGTGAGATTTTGAGAAATTGATCTGTAGATTGGTCAGGTTTTCGAAATTAGAGGTCTTTAAGCAAGTTTGGGATTGTAGTGATAGGTTTGGTCAAAAAAAGGAGAATATTGTCCATGAATGCAGCCAATTTATATGTTTTTTTTTTGTTATCTGGGTTTGCTCTAATGCCACGTACACAGGATCAAAACATTCCGACAACAAATTCCATGGGATTTTTTCCGCCAGATGTTGGCTCAAACTTGTCTTGCATACACACAGTCACACAATGTTGTTGGAAATTCCAAACATCAAGAAAAATGGGAGGTGGCAAAGGTGAGAGCTGTGGATTAGGGTGAGCTTTAGAGGGGGGTGCAGAGATAATGGGGATACAGAGGTGAGTTGTGTACTGGGGGTGTAAGCTGTGGTTGTAGGGGTGCAGAAGTGAGATGTTGATGGGAAGGCGGGGCAAAGGTTGAGGGAAGGGGGATTTTTGCTTGGGGGAAGACCAGGGATGGGGGACAGTAAAGCATACAGAGTTCAGTGAGCAAGAGTATGTAATGCATTTCTGTATGTTACATATTAAAGGCCTTGGATTGTACTACTGCATGCTCTATTCTGTACAATAGGGTTTGTGTTAAATACTCCTGGGCCCTGCATTCTGTATGCTGGTCTGCATATTACATATGCTTTACCACTGCACTCTGTGTGATACCCTCTGTTACATATTCCTGACTCCTGCACTCTGTACACAGGGCTATATGCTGCATATACTTGAGCACAAGGGATGCTTTGCATTGAATGTAAGTACTGTCCCTTTTGCTGATTTTAGTTCTGTGCCTTGTGTGATATGCACTTCTCCCCACTGCACAGTACACATTCGTGAACCACGTGCCTTGTGTGATTTGCAGTTCTAATCCTAAGCTTATTACAGTTCCTACACCTATTCTCTGAGTGAAAAAGCCCTGTGTATCGCACAAGTAAGCAAGCACTAAGCTGATAATGAATGATTGCCATTTGCCAAATGCCATGCGGGATGCGGCCATCTGCAGATTCATAACTGTCTGGATCTGATTTGGGGGGCTGAGGAGGCTGAGGGGGCATTAATCACAAATGCTACCTAATGGGGAAATTGATCCCCTGGGAATGTGGGTGAGTGAGTGGGCAGGCGTGTTGCTCCGCAGGTGAGAAAGCGGGCGGCTCCGCGGATGGGCCAGGCTGTCGGCCGACTCAGTTGGTGAGTGGGCGGGAGGGTCGGCGGGTGAGCGGATGGGTGGCAAATCAGGGAGTGGTGGGCGGGTGGGGGAGCAGAGAGATGACATCATCACCAGCACCCACCCTGCATCCCTGCAGTGCAGTTCCACATGATATCATCTCTCTGCTGCCTGACCCTGGGACAAAACAAGGAAAGTGACACAGCAAGAGACAATCCGCAAGGTGTGGCAGGTGAGTGGCAAGTGACAATCCATAGCATGTGGCAAAAGACAATCCATAACGTGTGGCAGGTGACGTGGCAAGTGACAATCCGCAATGTGTTGCAAGTGACAATCCGCAATGGGAGGCAGGTGACAATCCGCAACATGTGGCAGGTGACATAGCAAGTGACAATCCACAATGTGTTGCAGGTGATGTGACAAGTGACAATCTGCATCTGGTGACAGGCGGCGTAGCAAGTGACAATCCGCATCTGATGATGGGCGACGGTGGCAAGTGACACACTCAGGCCTCCGTTAAGGTGGGTTGAGCTATTTAATTTTATATAACAATGTAATAATAGAAATAATGCACTTCAATCATCCTGACACCATATCAACCATGTTACCGTGATGATTCAAGCGCCAACGCCAGCCATTTCCTCGATTGCCCCCCCAAAAAAATATTTTCTGGCAGTGCCCCTCCCGAGACTAGTCTCTGGATATGCCCCTTGCTCTACACTAATGTATGTATGAATGATATGGTCTCACTACTAGGGATGAGCCGAACACCCCCTGGTTCGGTTCGCACCAGAACTTTCGAACGGACCCCAAATTCGTACGAACGTTAGAACCCCATTGAAGTCTATGGGACTCGAACGTTCAAAATGAAAAGTGCTAATTTTAACGGCTAATATGCAAGATACTGTCCTAAAAAGGGTTTGGGGACCTGGCTCCTGCCCCAGGGGACATGGGTCAATGCAAAAAAAAGTTTTAAAAACGTCCGTTTTGGCGGGAGCACTGATTTTAATGACGATTAAAGTGAAAAAAAAGTGAAATATTCCTTTAAATATCGTGCCTGGGGGTGTCTATAGTAAGCCTGTGAAGTGCCACGTGTTTCCCGTGTTTAGAACAGTCCCTGCACAAAATGCCATTTAACGGAAATAACGTCATTTCAAACTGCTTGCGGTTTTAATGTTATATCTGGTTCCTGCAATATGGTTGAAAATCATTGAGAAAAATGGCATGGGTAGCCCTCCCTGCCCATTACCAGCCCCTTTGGGTCTTGTACGGATATTAAGGGGAACCCCGTACCCATATTAAAAAAAGGAAATATGTGTGGCCCCCAGGCCCTATATACTCAGAACAGCAGTATACAGGTGGTGCAAACAAGACAGGGACTGTGTAGATTTGTTGTGTTAAAGCAGAAGTCCGCCGTTTTTTTTTTTTTTAAAGCCAGCAGCTACAAATACTGCAGCTGCTGACTTTTGAAATAATGACACTTACCCGCCCAGCGCGCCAGCGATGTCGGCACCCGAAGCCGATCTCTCGATCGTCTCTCGGGTGCTGCCGCCGCCATCTTGGGTATGGGAATCAGGAAGTGGAGACTTTCGGCTTCATTTCCCGGTTCCCTACTGCGCATGCGCAAGTCGCGCTGCGCAATAAGGATGGTCCCCGCTGTCTCTGGGATCCGTGTGTTTCCCAGCAGGCAGCGGGGGACCTTCGGAAAGGGGCGTCGATTCTGTGGAAAGGAGCGTACCTTCTGCAGAATCTATGCCGGAAGTGGGTGCAGATACCTGTACTGTACAGGTACCTGCACCCCCCTCCCCCCTGAAAGGTGCCAATTGTGGCGCTGAAGGGGGGGAGGGTTCCAATGAGCGGAAGGTCCACTTTAGGGTGGACCTCCGCTTTAAGTTGAATATGTTTGTAATTTTCAACCGGTACATTTTTAAAGTGTAGCTCCAGTCAAAAAAACGATTTTTAAGCTTTTTGGAAAACATAGGGAAGGGTTATCACCCCTGTATAATTTGTTTTGCCGTCCGTCTTTTTTCATCTCACTTGCTGTTGTCTCCTTCCGTTTGCAAGTAGGAGATGTTTGAAAGTAGGGGCCTGCCCTATATGCTCTGCAGAAATGGCGGAACAAGGTGTTGGTTTTGCCACAACATTGTAAGCCCTCAAAGTGACTCTTGGTGGGTGCTGGAGCGCCCTGCTGTGAACGATTATATCAAGAATTGTAATTACATGCCATTGTTGAACAGTGGTAGAAAAATTGACCTTTGGTGGTTGTGGTGCTGGTGCCACAACACTATAAGTCCTCACAGTTACTCTGGGTGGGCACAGGAACGGGTCCTCCTGTGAAATATTATATCAAGAATTATAATTACATGTCCCTGTTAAACAGGGGAAGAAAAATTGGGCCTTAGGCACTGATGCTGGTGCCACGACACTGCAACCTCTCCCATATACTCTAGTTTTAGTGCAGGAATTAGCCCTGCCGCAAAGGATTGCATCAAAAATTGTAATTAAACGCCCCTGTTAAACAGGAGCAGAAAAATTGGGCCTTAGGCACTGGTGCTGGTGCCACGACACTGCAACCTCTCCCATATACTCTAGTTTTAGTGCAGGAATTAGCACTGCTGCAAAGCATTGCATCAAAAATTGTAATTAAACACCCCTGTTAAACAGGGGCAGAAAAATTGGGCCTTAGGCACTGGTGCTGGTGCCACGACACTGCAACCTCTCCCATATACTCTAGTTTTAGTGCAGGAATTAGCCCTGCTGCAAAGCATTGCATGAAAAATTGTAATTAAACGCCCCTGTTAAACAGGGGAAGAAAAATTGGGCTAATGGCATCACCCAGAACCAAAAATGTTCTTCCAACATATCAGCGGAGGAGGAAGAGGATAGACAGTCAACATAACAGGACAGTCACTCAGCATCAGCATAGGCAGTCTTGAAGGGATGTGATATTTCAAAAAAAAATATTCAGTTACATCAGCTTCAGGTGCTTGGTAGCTGTGGGTGATCCAAGACTGATTCATCTTGATGAAGGTCAGTCGATCAACTGATTCGGTGGACAGGCGCACCCTGTGATCGGTAACAAAGCCACCAGCAGCACTGAAGGTGCGTTCCGAAAGAACGCTGGATGCAGGACAGGCCAGTAGCTCAATTGCATACTGTGCAAGCTCTGGCCAGTGATGCATCCTCAAGACCCAGTAAGCCAGAGGATTTTCGATGGGAAAGGTGTCCAAGTCTGACCTTGCCCCTAGGTATTCCAGCACCATGTAAATCAGACGCTGGCGATGGTTGCTGGAACCGATCATACCTTGGGGCTGCGGACTAAAAAATTGTCTGAAAGCATCGGTCAGACGGCCACCTTCTCCACCGCTCCTTCTGACCGATGCCTCAGCAACATTTTGTCCAGGACCAGGAGTTTGTAACCCCCCAGTCTCTGGGAACGCGTTGCACAGACCTTTCTGCAAGGCCTCCCGGAGATGTCTCATCCTCTGCTCCCTCTGCGATGGCAAGATAAGGTCGGCAACCTTACCCTTGTACCGTGGATCAAGGAGAGTGGCCAGCCAGTAATGGTCCCTCTCCTTGATCTGAAGAATACGAGGATCCTTCCGCAGGCTTTTCAGGATCAGGGAGGCCATGCAGCGTAGGTTAGCTGAGGCATTCGGTCCGGAGTCCTCTGGGTCACTAAGGACAACATGATCCGCAGCTACCTCCTCCCAGCCACGTACAAGTTTTGTTCCTTGGTGTGGGTCTTTGAGGTACGCTTGCCAAAGAGCTGCATGGCAGGTCAACATATGTCTGGTCAAGCATGTGGTGCCCAAGCGGCTGATGTTTTGGCCACGCGAGATACGCTTGAGACATATGTTGCAAATAGCAGCGGTGCGATCTGATGCACTTGTCTCATAAAAGGCCCACACCAAAGAACTTAGAATAATGCGCAGAGGCAGCGCCCTGCACAGGTGGAGCTCTGCGGTGTGATTCAGTCGGTGTGCTGCCCCTAAGCTGGCCCCCGGAGGGCATCCTGCCTCATTGGACATGTGCCTCCTCCTCCTCCTCTCTCCTACCAGGCACCCACGTGGAGTCAGTGCCCTCATCATCCCCTCCCTCTTCATCGCTGGAGCAAACCTGGCAGTATGCTGCAGCTTGTGGAACATGACTGCCAGATTGCTGTCCTTCTTGAGCATCCCCTCTCTCTGCATTCACGCTACTGCCTTCCTCTAGTTGAGTATCATCATCAGAACCTACAAAACACTGGGCATCCTCCTGGAGCATGTACCCAACACTGTGCTCAAAGAGTTCAGGAGACTCCTCAGGAGGACGTGGTGGGTCTAGGGAAGGAGTCACTGATGATGACATTGAGAGGAGGGAAGACGATGCGTTGGCAGTTGCTTTGCTAGTACCCTGAGCCTGGGTGAGAGAAGATGAGGAGGATGAAGAGGGCTTGGTCATCCACTCTACCAAGTCGTTGGCATGTTGCAGCTCAACATGTCCAGCTGCCGAAAAGAAGGACAAGCGTGTCCCATGGCCACGTGCTGATGATGACGATGCACCGCGTCCACGACCAGCACTGCTGTCTCTAGACACAGAGCCTGCTTGCCCTCTTATATCGGCTCGCGCCTGTCTGCCTCTCCTTGCTGGCCTTCCAGACATGGTAATGGCCTGAAGGGAGTTGGGAAAACCAGCAATTGGGTAGTGTATATTGTGCTGGAGGCACACACAACTTCCACTAACTCCTGCAGATGGCAGATGGCTCAAATAGAGAAGAGCTATGTAGGTGGATATAGCGGTGTATACTGGGTTCAGAGCACGCAGACAGCACGCACAATCTCCTACCACTGACTGCAAGCTCTATTTAAAATGAGCAAGATAGCTAGCTATATAGATGGATATAGCGGTGTATACTGGGTTCAGAACAAGCAGACAGCATGCACAATCTCCTACCACTGACTGCAAGCTCTATTTAAAACGAGCAAGATAGCTAGCTATATAGGTGGATATAGCGGTGTATACTGGGTTCAGAGCACGCAGACAGCACGCACAATCTCCTACCACTGACTGCAAGCTCTATTTAAAACGAGCAAGATAGCTAGCTATATAGATGGATATAGCAGTGTATACTGGGTTCAGAGCACGCAGACAGCACGCACAATCTCCTACCACTGACTGCAAGCTCTATTTAAAAGAGCAAGATAGCTAGCTATATAGATGGATATAGCGGTGTATACTGGGTTCAGAGAACACAGATAGCATGCACAATCTCCTACCACTGACTGCAAGCTCTATTTAAAAGAGCAAGATAGCTAGCTATACAGATGGATATAGCGGTGTATACTGGGTTCAGAGCACGCACAATCTCCTACCACTGACTGCAAGCTCTATTTAAAACGAGCAAGATAGTTAGCTATATAGGTGGATATAGCGGTGTATACTGGGTTCAGAGCATGCAGACAGCACGCACAATCTCCTACCACTGACTGCAAGCTCTATTTAAAATGAGCAAGATAGCTAGCTATATAGGTGGCTATAGCGGTGTATACTGGGTTCAGAGCACACAGACAGCACGCACAATCTCCTACCACTGACTGCAAGCTCTATTTAAAACGAGCAAGATAGTTAGCTATATAGGTGGATATAGCGGTGTATACTGGGTTCATAGCACGCAGACAGCACGCACAATCTCCTACCACTGACTGCAAGCTCTATTTAAAACGAGCAAGATAGTTAGCTATAGGTAGGTGGATATAGCGGTGTATACTGGGTTCAGAGCACGCACAATCTCCTACCACTGACTGCAAGCTCTATTAAAAAAGAGAAATATAGCTAGCTATATAGGTGAATATAGCGGTGTATACTGCGGTCAGGGCACGCAGACAACAACCACTACAGAAGAGCAAGAACGAAAAATCGGCCGATAACGATCGGTGTATACTGTGTTGAAGGTACACAGAACACCCACTAACTCCTACAGACGCCAACACACTACACAAGGCCACCGCACTGGCGGCCTTATATAGTGTGGGGCGTGTACTACACAGCCTGAGCTATGATTGGCCACAGGCATCCTGCCTGTGGCCAATCATGGCTCTCCTCGCTGCCGGCGCTGTGATTGGCCAAGCATGCGGGGTCACAGTGCATGCTTGGCCAATCATGAGCCAGCAATGCACTGCGATGGCGCAGCGCATTGTGGGCCGTGAGCGCCACACGAATTTGGCACGAACGGCCCATAATGTTCGGAATTCGCCGAGCGGGCGAACAGCCGATGTTCAAGTCAAACGTATGTTCGACTCGAACACGAAGCTCATCCCTACTCACTACACTACAGTGAAACTATCTGCACTGTCCCTACTCTAGCTGCACGCTATACAAAGCTGAATAATGATCCACCTCACTACACTCACACCCTAGAGTGACACTAAACTAATATTCTACACTGACAATTGAAGCAAAATAGCACAGTATAGCACACTAACTAAATAATAGCACTGAACATAGCCCTGTTCTATCTCTATCCATGCCAAAATCACACTAAAAATGGCTGCCAATGAAAGAATACTTTTATACTGGGGTGGGAATGAGCCATGATTGGATAAAGTCATGATGACAGTGTCCAATCATGACTCTGGCAGTGCTCTGTGCCTTGATTGGCTGACGCTGTCACTGCTTCAGCCAATCGGGGCTTGCAATGCACTGTTTATCGTCTCAATGCATTGTGGTCAGTTTGGGGAAACTTATGCTCGGACCGAACCGTTCGCCCATCCCTACTAGCAACATCTCCTAAAGCAAGAGCATTATTCTTCTTTGGTCAGAACTGCACAGTTTTTTTTTTTTTTTTTTTTCTACAGACATCCCTTATCTGCACAGGCAGATTTTTGATAAAGGTGAACCCACCGTTTAAACTTTTATCATTTATCAATTGCCGCCCGCTAACAGGAAATTTACTGATAGTGGGCGGCTTCTGCAGACAACATAATGGAGGTTATTTACTAAAAGCAACTCCACTTTGCACTTGGAAGTGCAGTCGTTGTAGACCTGAGGGGAAGATCTGAAATGAGTGGAAGCTCTGCTGATTTTATCGTCCAATCATGTGCAAGCTAAAATGCTGTTTTTTATTGTCCTTGCATGTCCTCCTAAGATCTACAGCAAATGTACTTGAAAGTGCACTTGTAGTGCAAAGTGGATTTGCCTTTAGTAAATAACCCCCTCTGTACTGCTACATTGTGGTTTAAATGTGCACTAACTCGCCTCCTGTGAGCAGCCGGGATATTATGTGATCGCTATGATTGGTCATAGTGATCACATGACTACAATATAAACAAAACAGTCATGAATGGCTTCCATTCATAGATGTTTGCTTACTATTGTGATGCTGTGATTGGCCCACAGGTATCACATGGTACCTGGGCCAATCACAGCACCCTGTGTGATGTGATTAACTGTAGCCAATAACAGATGACAATAGTAATCAAGCTGTCATAAATGAAAGCCATTCATGACAGCTAAAACTATTGCTTATAAAAAAAAATCCCTAATAACCCCCCTCCCCCCTGAGTAGTACATTGTCACCATGGTCACACTGAACGGTTCTAATGACAGTTTGTTAACAAAAATGTTAAAAAAAATAAAGATTTAATATTTTTTTCATACTGTCACTAGTCAAGCACCATCACACAAGCTATATAATGACGCTGTACTGTACTGCACTAGTGACAGTATGTAAAACAAAATAAAAATGTGAAAAAATCCCCACAAATTTGACTTAATTTCTTAATTTTTCATCCAAGCCCTTGTTCACACCAATGCGATTTGCCATGCGATTTGACACTTCAAAATCACATGACAAGTTGCACTCTATTTTCAGCGATGGAATCTTCCAAATCATTGTGATTCAAGTCGCAGCAACTTTGACAATGTTTACCGTCCCACTTTTCTGTGATTTCATTGAGACTTGCATTGACTTCTGTTCAATGATGTTGCAAGCCACAATGAAATCGCCAATCCAAATCACACTGAACCTGCGTCTTAGAAATCTTGGTGAAATAGCGCGATTTCATAGCCGCACTTGGTGTGAACCAGGGCTAATTGAGGCCAAAAATGACAGCTTCAGAAAACTGTCCGTGCCTCTAATTACAAATGTCAGACCGTCTACTTTCCAAAATGGGGTCTTTTGGGGGATAGCTGTACTTTCCTGGCATTTTTGGGCCTCAAGAAATGAGATAACCTGTCAGTACATCAGGACTGATCAATTTTCAGATGTATACCATCATTTGTAGACTCTAACTTTCCTACACACTAAATAATATACACTCATTTGGGTTATTTTCGCCAAAGAAATGTAGCAGAATACATTTTGGCCAAAATTTATGAAGGAAGATTATTTATTTGCACAATTCTAAAACAGAAAAGAAGAAAGACATATTTTTTTTTTTAATATGCATTTTTTTTTTGATTATATAACATAAAATAAAAACAAACCCAGTGGTGATTAAATACCATCAATAGAAAGCTCTATTCGTGTGAAAAAATGATAAAAATGTAATTTGGGTGCAGTGTTGCATGACTGCACATCTGCCAGTTAAAGTAGAGCAGTGCTGAATAGCAGAAATGCCCTGATCATGAACAGGTTAAAACCTTTCCAGTGGTCAAGTGTTATGGTATGATGGGTATGAATGAGCTGTACAATCTCTTTTCCAGGCACCACATTCCCTGGCATCCCAGCAGAGCATGCTCACAAGTATTCTACGTGTTGTGCCCCAATATGGCCACACGGTGTCCCTGGTGAGCTCAGGATCAGGCAGCGCCCTCCCCCTTTCATTGTCATGCTGTTGTAGTGGGGGTAGGAGAGGATCACGGGCATGATCACTGGTCACCTTGTGCTATGCACTGTACCGCTGTCACACCCGCACACATTGTGTCTCTACAACACACTCTTTCCAGGGATGTCTTCTATTGACACGCCGCTTGGCTCTTCCTTCTTCTAGTGCCCTGTGGTGATGGAAGATCTGTCAGCAGATATTTGTGTAGTGCCTCCTCCTCCTCCTCCTCCTCCTGGCTGCAGATCATCGCTGTGTGGGAGGGCAGGGATGGTCCTGATCTCTTCTATTTCTTCATAGACATCCACATGCGGACCGTTATCCCTGCACAGGTTGTCACCGGCCCGAGCGGGTGTGCTGACCATTGTCTTCCCGGAGATCTTCGTCCTACAGCCCGTGTGTATGTGTTCTATCAGCAACTATCATCGTCATCGTCATCTACCTGATTATTATTATGGTGAAATTGCCGGCACTCACCCCTTACTGGCCGCTCATCACATTCCTCGTACCTCTGGGGATCACCAACATCGCCATCGACTTCGGGGAGCAGGTGAGGGGACACCTACCGACGACACACCGTACACCTATAGATACTACACCCTTCTCTGTCTATCTATTCATCCACCCATCTATCTATCTATTTCTATACAACTGTCTATCTATCTATCTATCTATCTATCTATCTATCTATCTATCTATCTATCTATCTATCTATTTCTATACAACTATCTATCTATCCATCTATCTATCTATTTCTATAAAATATTCCATCTATCTATCTATTCATCTATCTATCTATCTATCTATCTATCTATCTATCTATCTATTCATCTATCTATCTACCTGTCTATCTATCTATCTATCTATCTATCTATCTATCTATCTATCTATCTATCTATCTATCTATCTATCTATCTATTCATCTATCTATCTACCTGTCTATCTATCTATCTATCTATCTATCTATCTATCTATCTATCTATCTATCTATCTATCTATCTATCTATCTATTTCTATACAACTATCTATCTATCCATCTATCTATCTATTTCTATAAAATATTCCATCTATCTATCTATTCATCTATCTATCTATCTATCTATCTATCTATCTATCTATCTATCTATCTATCTATCTATCTATTCATCTATCTATCTACCTGTCTATCTATCTATCTATCTATCTATCTATCTATCTATCTATCTATCTATCTATCTATCTATCTATCTATCTATTTCTATAAAATATTCTAAATATCCTTCTATCTAGCTGTCATTCTATCTATCTATCTATCTATCTACCTATCTATCTATTTTTATACCATTATCTGTCTATCTATTTCTATAAAATACCTATCTATCTATCTAGTCATCTATCTATATATTCATCTATCTATCATCTGTCTATTTTTCCATCTATTCATCTATCTATCTATATATTCATCTATATATATAAATATATATATATATATATATATATATATATATTTATCTATTTCTATAAAATATTCTAACTATCCTTCTATCTATCTGTCTATCTATCTATATATTTCTATACAATTATCTGTCTATCTGTTTCTATAAAATATCTATTTATCTATCAATCTATTGATCTATCTATTTCTATACAACTACCTATCTATATATTCATCTATCAATTTATTGATCTATTTCTATAAAATATTCGATCTATCTATCTATCTACTGATCTATTTATCTGTTTATTTCTATCTATCTCTCTAATTATCTCATTCGTGTATTTATAAACATTTCTATTACATGATATAATATGTGATGTATATGATATATACTCTATATATATATATATATAAACCCAGGTAGGGTCTATGTGTGTGAATGTGTCCCTATACAGTATGATTGCTGCGGCTGACACTCAGTGTAAACAGCATGCCCCGGTGACATTTATTCTGTTATTGATCCCTTGGATTAGAAACCATTAATACTGGGCGAAGTGTTTTGTTTTTAAAAGACAGATTCCACAATGTTCTCCGATGAAGCACACGTGTAATTGTTTTCAGCATGTCACCATTGTGGTGTTGGTGCTGAAGCTGGCCTGGTCCATATGGACTCATTAATGTATGGGAATCTTTTCTTATGTCATTGCTTTGGCTGGGGTTTATTATTCATGAGCAGTAAACAGAGCAGAGCCTGATCCCGGGGTGCTTAGCATCAGCGATGGAGGTCAGCCTGGGATGAAAGTGCCTCCCAGCGTGTGTACATTCCCTGTGCTGTTAGATGGTGGCTGTGGAGAGCCCATAGTCTCATATATATATATATATATATATATATATATATATATATATATATATATATATATATATATATATATATATATATATATATATATATATATATATATACACTCTGTATATTTATATATATGTCTGTGTGTGTGTATATATTAAAAAAAAATATATATATACTCTATATATTTAAAAAAATAAAAAAATAAATATATATATATATATATATATATATATATATATATATATATATATATATATATTTTTTTTTTTTTTTTTTTTTTTTTTTCCTTTTATTTTTTTCACTCCTTTTAAGTTATCAATAAAAAAAATCTGCATCTGTTCTATTTCTGCAGCACATTATAGTTTTCTATGACACGCTCCATATGGCCCCTTTTACACAGGCACTGTCTGGTCCGTTTATCAGAGAATCCATAAACAGATCCCTAGCTGAATTGGAGCAGAATGGGGTGGATGTCACTTGTGTAACATCCATGTCTGTTCAGCTTTTAGGCTACTATAAAAACCGCACCTTTCGGGACTCATATTATATCTATGGCCTCCGGATGTACACAAACTTACGTTCGTTAACATCAGACTACCTCTGGGCTGTCACATTTAGGTTTGGAAAAATGGAAAAGGACACAGGATTTTTCTTTATTTTTTGAACCTGGATGCTCTTGGAGGTAGGCGGAGGAACGCGGTCACATGTCAGTTTACATTTGCCCGCCCATAGACTTACATGGAGCTTCCAATCAGATCTGCCTGAAAAACTGACAGACGGACCCGACCACACTACCCTTGGGAAAGGGGCCCGTAATGTTGGATTTTGTCTTGTTTACAAACAGATGAAAAGATGTTTCACATTTTTTCCTGATATCAAGTATAACTAATAAATATTTACTGTTGAACATAGGAGGCCTACTTATCGTTTTTTTCACCCAAGAGTTGCTCAATTTTCCTATAGAATTGAATGTATTTATATTGCACCAACAATTTACATGCATACATTCACTCTCTGCCCTTAAGCAGAGCTCCTTCTGAAAAAAAAAAAGTATTAAGTCAGCAGCTATAAATACAGTAGCTGCTGCCTTTTAATATAAGAACACTTACCTGTCCAGGGTTCCCGCAATGTTGGCACCCCAAGCATTCGTTTAGGCACTGACATTGCAAGTAAGGGAGACTGGCAGTGAAGACTTCAGGCTTCACAGCCGGTTTCCTGCTGCGCATGCACGAGTCGGGCTGTGCTTTTCTGAATGGTCCCGCTGTCTTCTGGGAGACATACAGGTCCAAGAAGGCAGCGGGGGGGGAGGATGAGGAGGGGCCTGATATGTCGTAGATCGCCGTGCAGCGATTTTACCTGGAAGTGGGAATGGGTACCTGCCAAAACCAGGTACCCACTCCCCCCAAAAAGTGCCACATAGAGGGTGTGAACAAGTGGAGCTTTCCCTTTTGGGTGGAGCTCCGCTTTAAGCAGCTTACAATCTAAGGTCTCTATCTCATGTATACAGGTACATACACATACTAGGGTCAATTTACCTACCAGCGTGTCTTTGGAATGTGGAGAAAACACGTGTAAGCCCAGAGAGAACATGCAAACTCAATGCATATCTTCCTGGCCAGGATTTGAAACATCTACCCAAGTGCTGAAGGGCAGAAATGTTAACCACTAAAGCAATTCTTCAATTAGATGAATGTATGAATCTTCAGTAAAAGTTCTGTAAATATTGGGTGGAAACCTTGATAACTAGACCCCTTGATTAAGTATAGTCACTTTTCCAGGTACAAAAGAACAGTGCAGTCTACCGCAGATTAATATTTTTATTTTTTAAATGCATAAAATAAAGAACAAAAGGTTTATACATCTTAAGCAACTTTTCTGTCCCAGTTACCTTGTTCGGATTTCGGTCATTTAGGGCTCATTTATAGCACCAATCGCTCTAAATACACGGCCCCTGGTGGGAGGAACAGTACTAATGCACCGATTCTGACATATTACTTTGTTTACTTTTTTTTTTTACAAACTATATTGAAATGTCACAAAGTGACATTTCATTATGTTCTATTAGCTGAAGTGTGTTGCAATGTGGGGGAAATCTTCACTCCTTTTTTTTCACACCACTATAACTGCAACATGGCATGTGTGTGTTGGCATCATCATCAGCAAGGTTTTTTTGCCTTGACTTGCATTGGGACTGCTCTAGGTAAGATTGCCCAACGCAGTTCCAATGCACCCGCTGTGAACGAGCCCTTAAAGTGGTTGTAAACGTAGAAGGTTTTTTATGTTAATGCATTCTTTGCAATAAAAACCTTTTAAAAAAGATAAAAAACCTTCTGTGTGCAGCAGCCCCCTAATACTTACCCGAGCCCCATCTCCATTCAGCGATGTTGCATGAGAGCCTCAGCTGTCTGGTACTTTCCCTCCTCATTGGCTGAGACGGCAGTGGGCGCCATTGGCACCCGCTGCTGTCAGTGAGCCAGTGAAGAGAGAAAGGGGGCAGGGCCGAGCCGTGGCTCTGTGTCTGAATAGACACGGGTGCTTCTATAGCAAGCTGCTTGCTGTTGGGGCACTTTGCAGGAGGGAGGAACCAGGAGCGCTGGCGAGGGACCCAAGAAGAGGAGAATGTGGACTGCTCTGTGCAAAACCTTTATTATCACTTTAATTGGAATTCTTGTGTTTAAGGCTGGGTTCACACTGCTGCGGGGGGGAGATCCGGATGTGATTCGCACCGCAAATCACATCCGATCTCCGTAGCGATGTGAGTTCAGCCATACAGATAGTATGGCTGAATTCGCAGCGCTCCCGCAGCAAACTCGCACGGGACCCTTTTTTTGGTCCGCAACAGAATCGGATCGCATGGGTGTTCACACCATGCGATCCGATTCCTGTGCGAGTCGGCAGATCGCACTGCGATATGCGGACGGATCTGGGGGTGTCATTAACATATCATTGACACTCCCAGCCATCCGCATAGGGCAGTGTGAACTGCCGGCGGGAGTAATGCGATGCGGGAAAACGCCGCGGATTCGCGGCGTTCCCGCATCGCAGCGGTGTGAACCCGGCCTAAGTTGTCACAGCTATGATTACTATAAAGTGAATAAAGTAATTAAAGTGATCCTGCCAGCCACTGAAAAAAATCCATATGAACATGTCCTTAATAGAAGTGGTATTATGCTCAACTCTCTCGTGTTGGATGCAGTACCAATGAAGGGGAAGCTTTGTTTTTTCCTATTTTAACACTAGACAATGCTTTTATAAGAGCCCTGACATGGAATGAATGAAATCAGAAGTCCCTGATAACTACTTTGTATTGTTGGCCTCTCTACTAATAATGGTAGTTCAATAATTAGTTATATTTGCTTCCAGTAGGTGCTTTGATAAGGGACCTAAATATCAAATTAAACCCATAAGACACATTTTACACAGGTCCCCTCATAATACGTACACCTTTTGGGGCACAGGTTTATTAAACATGTTCAGTATCAATCAGCAACGTGCTACGGGTGACGGTATCTTTAAGGGAGTACCTTCTTGTTGCCGAAGAACATAATGCAGGCTTGTATGAGCATGTCAGGTGAGCTAACATCCTTAGGCTTCATGCACACACTGCCTACTTTGACCAGTGGCTGCGGGAAACCGCAAAACACTGCGCAATTTTCCTGTGGTTTGCTTTTTCCTGAGGCCGGCAGTCAAAGTGTTCCTATCCTGAATGTGATTCTTCCACGTTCAGGAAGGGGAGGTTGAGGGAGGTTGAAGATCCCTTAACCGCAGCAGCTGCTAAACTCTGGTAAAAGCCTATGTGTACTTGAACACATAGGCCTACATGGAGTTGAATTTAGGAGCTTTGACAAAAAAATGCCAAAAGCTCCTAAACTCAAGTTTAGGAGCTGCTAGTGTACATGAGCTTAATTTGTGTTTTGCGTATTCCTGTGGCCAGCAGTAAAAGTAAGTAGTGTGTACGTGAAGCCTTAAGGTCCTCCAGTCATAGGGTTACCAGCTAATATGTATGTTTGTATTTATTTGGCAGAATGCACGTGCATTTTTTGTTTTTAAGACCTGGTTCACACAGGGGCTCTATTCTGTACAATGGATCCGTTTTAATAGGAGTGACTCAAAAAAAGTTCCTGTACTACTTTTGGGCGACTTCAGAGCGGCTTGCATTGGCTTCTAAACAGAAGTCGTTTTGCAAGCCGTGCTGAAGTCGTGCTGTCGGGGCGGCTTCAGATTTGGATGACTTTTAAGCTGCCCTAAGCTGTGTGAACTGGGTCTTAATGTTTCAAAAAAAGAAAAGGAAAAAAATTACTAGTGTACACATATTGTGTGCTATGAATCTGCCATGTATATATCTGGCATCTACTATGGATTCAGAACAACTACTATGGAGAAATAAAGGCAAAGCACAGACTGACTTTAACCCCCCTGACGGTATTCCCGAGTCTGGCTCGGGGTGGAATTTTTATACCAAAAGTGGTATCCCCGAGCCAGACTCGGGACTGCATCGCTGGATCCAGGAGGAGGTTTACTTACCTTCTTCCTCGGATCCAGCGTTGTCTCCCCGCTGTACGAGCGAGCCGTGTCTTGCTCGATCTATCACGGACCCGATCTCCGTTCCCTGCGAGCATTGCGACGCACGGGGACGGAGATCGGCACCAAATTCAAAAAGTGAAACACAAAGTATACATACAGTATAATGTAATCTTATAGATTACATTGCTGTATGTAAATATTTCACATCCCCTTTGTCCCTAGTGGTCTGCCCAGTGTACTGCGTGCAGTTTTATATAATAAAAACTGTTCTTTCTGCCTGGAAACTGGAGATTGTCCATAGCAACCAAACTGTCACTTTACATCAAAAATGGTTTTAGACCAGCTAGAAAACAGTTATAATAAATTGGAATCACTCGCAGAATTGATCGATAGCGATTTGTGGGGAGATCCGTCATCAAATACTGAAAAGTAATGACAGTGACAATTCTGCAACTGAGCAAATTTCAGTGTTTTTGATTTGATTACATTATTGAATAATTTTTATTATTGTTATATTATTATTTGGTATAATTATTTATAGTTATTTATTATATTATAATTTATGATTTCATTTTTCAAACTTTATCATACCCGGGATGTCTGCTAGACTCTGGTTTGGACAGATTTAAGAGAGTTATTCCTAAGAATTACAGGACTACAATATAAAACACCAAATTTTCATGCAAAATAATTGTATCGCTTTTAGCACCTAAAATCAGAATAAATCGTACCGCCAGGGAGGTTAAAGGAGTTCTAAACCCTTGTGTTTTTTCACTTTAAAACATCCTATGCATTGAGGTGAAAAAACTTCTGACACTGACCAGCTCCCCAGCCCCTCATTTTACTCACTTGAGTCCATTCGTTCCCACGGTGGAGATGCGCTCTTCCTCTCTGCCCCTTGTCTCAGCTCTTGATTGGCTAGACAGCCATTGGCTCCCGCTGCTGTCATTCAAATCCAATGATGTGGGGAGGCGGCGCTGAGCCCAGCATTTTGTGTCTATGGACACAAATGCTGGTCTCGGGTGCACGCCCGCACAGTAACCCCCGGGAGAGCACTTCTCCTAAAGCGGAACTTTACTCATAACAACTTGATAAGCAATTCTTTAGCAAGGAACATACATTCCACTTTAATAATTATGCTACTGAAATAAGTGCAGGCTGTAAATTGCCCCCAGCATTGCACTTGTTCCCTTCTTGCTGGAGGTTGCTATTTTCTGAAGTTTAAAGTAAGTCATAAAGCGAAACTAAAACCTTTGATATAACGGTTTCAAAAAACAGTTCCATTCCTGGAATGCTAACTGTCACATTTGCTTGTGCCCTCAACCAAACTGTCAAACCATCAAATAACTGATCGCATGTGCAGCACCATGGCAGTTGCAGATCAAAAAGAAGCAGCTCCTTTGGCTAAAAAAGATAGGGGGCTTTAAGGCTGTCAGTAGATCGGCCTCTACAAACTTGGCAGTGACTAAAAACAGAAAGCAACTGAGCATGTGTAGATCAGGATGACACAGTGTATTACTGGATTTCGATCAGTATAGGCACTTATTTTTAGTGTTTAACATAGCTATACCTGCAAAAGGGGCCAGCCTGAAGTGATGTAGAAGGACTTCATTTTCTGACTAAAGTTCCACTTTAAGTGATCTTATGCCATGTACACACGACCGGACTTTCCGGCAGACTAGGTCCGGGAGACTTTCGACGGACTTTCCAAATGAACGGACTTGGCCACACACAATCACACCAAAGTCCGACAGATTTGAACGTGATGAGGTACGACCGGACTAGAATAAGGAAGTTCATAGCCAGTAGCCAATAGCTGCCCTAGCGTCAGTTTTCATCCATCGGACTAGCATACAGACAAACAGATTTTTCGACCAGACTCAAGTCCGTCGGAAAGATCTGAAACATGTTCTAAATCTAAAGTCCGTCTGATTTTTCGACAGCAAAGGTACGATGAAGCCCACACACGGTCAAATTGTCAGATGGATTCGTTCCGTCGGACCTTTGCTGTCAAAGTCCGGCCGTGTGTACACAGCATTATGCTTGAGTACATTAGCTTGGATAGGTCTAGTTTATACTTGCGTTGCACGCGGGGGGGGGGGTGGCGGGACTGTAACAGGTGGTTGAGCCATTGTTTTACTGCCATTGATTCCTGCAGTGCTGCATTCAGATGTATAAAACACTATTTGCATCTACGCAGCGTTTTCTACACGCGCGTGAATGAGCCCTAAACAAGCCCTAAGAGAAGTGATTTCCGATACAAGGCTATTTTAATCAACTGAAAACACTGGATTACAATGAATGAAATGATTGGATTGTTTAGCAAATTACTGGCAACGTGCAACATGAGAAACAGCCAAATTGTTCTAAAAAATGCCCTTGAATTTCCATAACTAAAAGGCACATTTTTATGATCTAACTCCATCCTGCAATGGTTCATAAGCATGTGCCTTGGCTGTGAGGCCTTGTACCCTTATCACATTAACTCCCCAGTGTGGCAAGCCTTTGACAGAGACTGAGCAGTATAATCTCCCATGCACAGTCATTAACAATGCACTCTTTGCCCTGACTGATTATGCAATTCAGTATTATGTAAACCTTACTCTGACTATAACAGATATGTAACCTTTCACTTCATTGACTTAGGTGATGAAAATGGTATTTTTGGTTTCAGATTTGCTGTAATCGTGAGAGCCTGTAGTATGGCAGCACTTTATCAGCTGTTGGATCTTTATATACTTGTGAAAAAAATAAGACAATATGTTAATTTTACTAGTTAATACTCAACATGCCATCTTTATCTTTACACTCTCTTTGCCAGCCAAGGCCAAAGTGTGAATATGTCTTTGTATTGTCACACAGTATTGGACTTGCTGAAGCTGTGAGAGCAAAGTGATTAATGGCACAGTCTGTTTTCTAAATGTTTTAACCTTTAATGTATATAGCACATGATGTTTTACCGGTATGAAAACCCCTAATGACTAATTACTGCTGATGTATACGGTTGCCATGGGAATAAAGCATACATTCATTTTACTCACATCAATTAATCTCCATATTATAATATGTTTACCACTTTTATGATTATTGCCATTTTTTATGTTATTTTGGATGCATTAGTTGTTCACCACACAAGTGATGGTGTTATTTAAGTATAACCGCTTAGTGACCGCCCTGCATACATCGACTGCAACAGGGCGGCCGATGTGCACTGGATTACGTATCTGGCATGAAATCTGTGCCTCTGAGTAAGGTGCGCGCAGGCCACCCCAGCTGATTGGACCCGCTGTTTACAACACAGAGCTCCGTACACTGACAGGTGCTCTTGCTGTTTTTTTTTTTATTCCCTGCAAAGCAGGGAAAAAAACAACAAGATCACTTAGTAAAAGTAAAAGCAGCACATATTACATACATTACACATTGTTAGGCACCTTAGTTAACGCCTTGATTGCCCATACATGTTGACCCCTTCCCAGCCAGTGTCATTAGTACAGTGATGGCGAACCTTGGCACCCCAGATGTTTTGGAACTACATTTCCCATGATGCTGAACTACACTACAGAGTGCTTGAGCATCATGGGAAATGTAGTTCCAAAACTGGGATGCCATCACTGGTGTATGGTGTTAACACTGATCACTGAATTAGTGTTACTATTGATGTTAGTCATTTAGTGTACACCCCAGCCAGCGTCAGCTAGTGCCAGATTTCCCACCACACTATCACAGTCCCACTATAATGCCTTGTACACACGGTCGGAAATTCGGACGGAAAAGGTCCGATCGGATTATATTGTCGGAAAATCCAATCGTGTGTGGGCTCTATTGGACTTTTTCCGTCGGAAATTCGGACGGAAAAAAATTTGAGGGCAGGACTTTGTCCGATCAGAATTCTCTACAAACGATCGGAAAAAGTGCCACGCATGCGCAGATCAAATTACGAGACCAAAGCTATTGGCTACTAGCCTCAACGTAGTCCCGTCATAACAAACTAATGTCATCATGTTCCAAACGATCAGATTTTCCGATAGCTTTGTCCGACCGTGTGTATGCAACACCAGTTTAGGACAAAATCCGTCGGAAAATTCGGACGGATTTTGTTGTCGGAATGTCCGACCGTGTGTACAAGACATAAGTCACTGGTTCCACCATTACTAGTATAATAAAAAAAATAAACCAAAAAAAATTCCAGTACATATACAGTAGTTTGTAGATGCTATAACTTTCATGCAAACCAAATAATATACACTTATTGGGATTTTTTTTTGTTTTTGTTTTTTACCAAAGACATATAACAGAATAAATATTGGCCTAAACTTAAATAAAACTTACATCTTTTTTTTTATTGGATATGTTTTATAGCAGAAAAAAATAAAAATATTCTTTTTTTATTTTGTTTTTTTTGCAAAATTTTGGTCTCTTTTCATTTTATAATAACGCCACCCCAAAGTGGTGATCAAATGCCACCAACATTTGGTATTTTTTTTTTTACGTTCACTTTTGATGATAATGATAAACAGGACAAATAGAGAGGGTGAATCCCTTAAACAGGGGCAGAGGTAACAATGAAAATGGACAGGTGTCATTAAATTTTCCCATTCAATTTTCTCAAGGAAACATTTATATAATTTCTGTACCATTATATATTTACCACAAAATGGAATCAACAAGGTTTACTTATTAACATAACACATTAATGCAATTTAAAACACAAATTCAACATATGCGTGTTTCTTTAGGAGAGAACATGGCAGAACACGCAGCAAAAAAAATCAAAAAACGAGTAAGATAAGGTTCAGTCTGGTTGACAAGAGCACACATTTAGCACAATGGCGAGTTTTTCACAGGTTTATGAATGCCAACATTTGAATAATGACCTGCATATGCTCTCTATGCCCTCCCTAAAAGATATGTATTCCAAAGAGGAGTCTGTCAATGACAACCCAAAAAACACATTTGTTCGAATCCTGCTGAACCGGCCGAGATTTTAAATCGTTAATGGGCAGGCTGAATGTTCCAAGTTGATCGACTGATCAACTTGGACACAACCAGCTTGCCCCAGATTCTCTTGTGATTATCACTAGCAGCTGCAATAATCACTGTCTTCTCCTGGAGGGGACAACCCCCCCCCCCCCACACCACACCACCACCGGGAGAAGACAATTGCTCGCCAGCCCGGGCAGGAGTGATTCCCCTGTCAACACTGTCTGTGTTGATGGGGAAATCATGTGAATTTGCATTGTGTATGGCCAGCCTTACTCTCCATATTACTGGGCTTCCATCAAATCCATCAAAAGAGATGTTTTCTGACACTTTTTATCAATTATGCCCCGATATTGGAAATTCATTCAAATCCTGACCCTAGCAGAGTGGGCATCTCAGGATCTGAGAGAAGAATATGACACTGTTCAGGTACTCAAAGGAGTTCCGATTCTGCGGATATCTATGCCGGAAGGGGGTGCAGGTACCTGTACAGTACAGATATCTGCACCCACTTCCGGCATAGATATCAGCAGAATCTGCGGATATTTACGCCGCTTCCCGCGGGTCCCCCGCTGTCTGCTGGGAAACACGCGGATCCCAGAGACAGCGGGGACCATCCTTATTGCACAGAGCGACTTGCGCATGCGCAGTAGGGAACTGGGAAATGAAGCCGCAAGGCTCCACTTCCTGATTCCCATACCCAAGATGGCGGCGGCAGCACCCGAGAGATGATCGTGGGCGCGCTGGGTGGGTAAGTGTCTTTATTTTAAAAGTCAGCAGCTGCAGTATTTGTAGCTGCTGGCTTTTAAAAAAAAAAAACGGCGGAACTCCCGCTTTAAAGTGGAAGTAAACCCTCCTATAGTTTTCAGCCAAGGAAGCTGCCATCTTGGCCTCCGTTTGATCTTCAACTGCCATGACACTTCACATGTGATCAGTTATAACACCAGACATTGAATGGTTTGACAGTTTGGTTGAGAGCACAACCAAGGTGATGGTTACATTCCCGGCACATGCCGGAAACTTAAATCAATGGGTTTACTTCCGCTCTGTTCTCTCCTTGCCCCGCATACTCCTGCTTTACCCACCCCTTTTTCTTACATCCTTTTTCTCCTCATAGCCCACATTTCTTTAGCCCTATAATCTTCTGGCGTTTCTCCAATTTCTGTTACTGCTAACTTCTTCCTCGGAGTGCTGCACGTTGGCAGGCATGTAATCTTCCAGCAACAGACTCGATTAAATAAACCACTAGATAGTAAAACGAATCTTGTCTAGAAGGTACTACTGGGCAAGGCCACAATGCTGTGTTCTATCAGCAGTTTTATGTCATTGACGTGTCTTTCTCATAGCACTATTATTTGTGGATGTGATGTTCTAATGGTGTATCCATGTATTAGACCCCTTTTACACTGGGGCGTTTTTCAGGCGCTTTAGCTTTAAAAAAAAGCCCCTGTAAAGCGTCTGAAAGCCTCATCTGGAAATCCCAAGTGCTTTAAGAGCCCTTTCACACTGCCAGCGCCCGAAAAACTATTGTAAAGCACTGCTTAAACTAGAGGCGCTTTACCAGCATTTTTCGAGCGCTAGTGGGGCGCTTTTAACCCCTGCAAGTGGCCAAATAAAGGGTTAAAAGTGCTGCTGCCAAAAGCGCTTTGGAGGCACTTTTCAGGTGTTTTGCAGGCGCTTCCCATTGATTTCAATGGGAAGGGGCGCTTTAGGAGCGGTGTATTCACCTCTCCAAAAGTGCTGCAAAGAAGCTGCTTGCAGGACTTTTTTGATGCCCTGCCAGCACAGCGCCCCAGTGTGAAAGCACTCGGGCTTTCACATTGGAATTGCAGTTGCGGCTTCTTTCAGTCGCTTTACAGGCGATTTTTTTAAGCTAAAGCGCCTGAAAAACGCCCCAATGTGAAAGGGATCTCATTGTGAAAGCACTCAGGCTTTCACATGGGGATTGCAGATGAGGCTTCTTTCAAGCGCTTTACAGGCGCTTTTTTAATGCTAAAGCGCCTGAAAAATGCCTGAAAAACGCCCCAGTGTGAAAGGCGTCTAAATAACCAAAGAGGACTATGCTGTGACCAGTTTTGTCCAACAATTGGCGGTGTTTAAAGAGATTAAAACTGGGGTCTCCAAACTTAATGCATTTCACAGGTCGGTGCCTGCTTCTTCAGCAGGAACAAAATATTTTCACCATTCTCTGAAATATCAGCAACGTGTTTACATGTACAATCACCATTTCAAGAAAGACAGAGGGGACATTGTCAGGAATGAATGGATCCAAATGTCATACTTTGAACCACAGAATAGGGGACAACTTAGCCCAGCGATGCAATAATCCTTTGTTTCATAGATTCAGCCTATCCTCACAGCTTCACTATGCGTCAGCAATGGGGGACAAGCAAAGCGTAAGTAGGAGCAGGCACCTGTCAGAAATAGGTACCCGCTCCTGCTGGGGGGGGGGTGTACAGTTAGTGGGGTGTTTTTTTACCTTAATACAGAGAATGCATTAAATGATAGATTCACTATTAGTAATGTGTTACACCCCTATTTGGGTTATAACCTGTAACATGTTACTATGAAGCATCCTCCCCCCTCACCCTCCTTACCCTGCCTGTAACAGCCGGCGGGAGTTTTCACACTTTGAAATCGTTGTGGCTGTGCAGCGCTTCAACCACACAATCACATCATTCATTCACAGGGATCTGTAAACAAATAAACTACAACTCCCGTCCATCCCTGTGGCAGAGGAAACAATATGGTATCACTTGGCATCAATTCAAATGTAAACATAGTGGAGTTGATTTACTAAAACTAGAGAGTGCAAAATCTTGTGCAGCTCTACATAGAAACCAATCGGCTTCCAGGTTTTATTGTCAAAGCTTAATTGAACAAGCTGAAGTTAGAAGCTGATTGGCTACCAAGCACAGCTACATCAAATTTTACACGTTACAGTTTTAGTAAATCAACCGCAGTGCGGCAGAATTGTTATTATGGCGATCTGCTACAGGCGCCCCTATGGAATGCTGTGTAGCAAGATTGGACGTCCAGAAGCTGGCCTGTCTCGGCTCCTGGGCTTTTTTCTGGGTCCCGTGTAAAGCCAATAGAAACCTCAGAGACTGGTCGCAATTAAAAAATTACCCCGGGACAGTTTTAGTATAAATACCCACTATCTCAAGTGTTTCAAACACCTAGCAATTTTGCATGTGGAGGTAAGGAGCCAGTAGAGAGGCAGTGGTTCTTTTCTTTAAAGGTGTGATTTACAGGCTTTGTAACTGTTGTATACTATCACGCAATGTTATTTTGTATTTTTCTTTCTTTTAAATTCTTATTAAAAAATATTGGAAACTAAAGGTGCAATTTACAAAAGTGAACTAAATTACAAATACCTTGACAGGTAGAAGAGTTCATATATATGTATCTTAACTTTTTATTTAGTTGTTTGGCTTTTGGTGTTAAAGGGTATCTAAAGTTCTTCTTCTTATAATAATAATAATTATTATTATTATTATTATTTTGGATCGAGCAGTGAGGAAATAGAACCCCTTCCAGTTTTTTTTATTGCTTTCTTTATTCCCATTAGGGATATTCCCTCTTTCTAAAATGGAGCATCCACAATTTTGGGTTGTCACCACAAGAGGAGCAGAGAGTACATTATCTAATGGGGACATTTGATTCAGTGGCATCTGTCTAAAAGGGGATGTCTTTAATTTTGGAGATATTTCCTCTAACATCCCATTGTCTCTGCAAATCAACCAAACTCCTCCAAATAGAGTACAGATGACAAAAAATGGCTTTTCTATCACATCAAAAAAAAAAAAAAAGAGGTTTTAAGCTTAAAATACATTTTAAATGCAGCATATATGTATTACGTGCTAATGCAGAAATATAAATACGGTAATTACCTTTTACTTTTATTACTTTCTTTCTGAATGGCAAAGAGCAATGCTCACCCCTCCATTAACCCACAGCAATAGGAATTAATTTTTCATTGATTTGATATTAGTAGTTCCATACCTGAAGGGTTGTGATGGATTAATGCACTTGGTACATTGTCACTCCTCTCTCTGTTCTGCTTCACTGAATAAACCAATGTAAGTAAACAGAGATTACATATCTCTTCTAGTAGGTCTGCTACTTGGAAGTAAAAGGTATTTCCCAACAAATCCTGTGTGGCCGTTGATAAGACTGATACATAGTACAATAGAGTAAGGTCGTGTAGGTCACATAATTCATGATTCAGGAACTCCTACTGCAAAAGACAGGTAAATATTTTGTGTCTGATGTGTGCTGCCAACAGTTTGTGTATCCAGAAACAACACACAATAGTGACAGCTCAAACCGTGCAAATACCAAACATGCAGTACCCGCTGCAACCAATGATAAGAAATGTTGTGTGGCTTTACCACTAAGCCCTTGTACACACGGTCGGAGAATCTGTCGGAATGAGTCTTATCGGACCGCGTCGTCAGATAATCCGACTGTGTGTGGTATGCATTGGACTGATTCCGTCCGAATCTCTGTCCGATCCAAATTTCCCAACCAACTGGGCCGGACGGAGCTAATCCGATCATGTGTAGAGCATTTTCATCGGACCAAGTGCCACGCATGCTCAGATCAAATTCCTACATCAAAGCTATTGGCTACTAGCCTGAATGTAGTCCCATCGTAACGAAATTACGTCATGACGTTCTAAAAGATCGGATTTTTCGCCAACTTGGCCCGACCGTGTGTATGCAACAGTTTCGGGCACAATCTGTCGGACTAAATCCGACGGGCAAAATCCGTCGGATTTGGTTGCCGAAATCTCCGACCGTGTGTACGTGGGCTAAGGGTTTGTATGGGCTCCTACCATGTTTACTGCACTCCCTGTAAAGTTTATTGACTTAGACCAGAACTACTTTTAAAGTGGTAATAAATTCCCCATGGGTTACTTGTACCTACAGGCTTACCTGTAAGTACAGTAAAAATCTCCTAAACGTGCACCGTTTATGAGGTATTTATTATAGTAGAAGCCGGAGACATCATCGGCGCATGCGCACTGTGCTCTCAATGAATGGCAAATGACAGGGAAAAAAAGCTGGCAATTACATTTAAAAATAAATAGATGTTACTAAAGCACTGACGTGAATAAATAAAATTATGTGACAAAATATTAAAAGATAACCAAATGATAAAGCTGAAATTATTAATAAATGTACTGACAGCACAAAATAAGTGATGAATTTAAGGGTTAATAATGCGCTAAAGTTTAGCGCATTATTAAACCTTAAATTCATCATTTACATTTAAACGCCCGACAGTGGCGGTCAGCATCGGCAAGTGAGGGAGCCTGTCTCACTGTATATACTGCTATACTGCTCTCCTGCCTTTCTCTGCCACAACCCCCACAGTGACTGGTGACTAACAACCAATGCTAAAATGGATGAAAAACTGTCTATTTGTCAGTTTACATCCATTTTTCGTCCGATCAGTTTTTTTGACGGATGAAAAATAGGGCTTTCATCCGTTCAAAAAAACAGATGTTGACGGAAGTGGATGAAAACGGATGAAAATAGATGATCATCCATTGTCATCATTTTTGATGTCCTTTTTCATCATTTTTTGTTTTCATCATTTTTGATGTCCTTTTTTCGTCAGTCAACGGATGGCTGAAAACGGACAAACAATCAGTATGTGTGAAAGTGGCCTTTTCATCCCTAAGCCCCTGTACACACGGTCGGAGATTCTGCCAACCAAATCCGTCGGATTTTGTCCATCAGATTTAGTCTGACGGATTGTGTCCGAAACTGTTGCATACACACGGTCGGACTAAGTTGTCTAAAAATCCGATCTTTCAGAACGTGATGACGTAATTTCGTTACGATGGGACTACATTCAGGCTAGTAGCCAATAGCTTTGATGTAGGAATTTGATCTGAGCATGCATGGCACTTGGTCCGATCAAAAATTGTCTACACATGATCGGATTACGTCCGACCGGCCCAGTTGGTCGGGAAATATTTCCAACATGTTGGAAAATTGGGTCCGACGGAGATTCGGACGGAATCAGTCCGATGCATATCACACACAGTCGGATTATCTGACGACACGGTTCGATAAGACGCATTCCGACGGATTCTCTGACTGTGTGTATGCGGCATAAAAGTGATGCTTTAACTGTGATAACAAAAAAATTAGCACATTAAATCAACATAACCAGATTACTGCTTTTTAGCCTTATTAGAAATATAGTTAATGGACCTTTTTTTGTACAAGCTCTCCTAATGAAGCAGTATGAAAATCCTAGCTTAATTATGTTGATTACACATATGTTGTAGCATTTATTTAAGATCATGATTGCTTCACTTGTACTATTAGCTTCTTCTTTTTGTATAAAAAATGTAGTTTTAAAAAAAAAAAGGAGTTTGAATGTACAGCACCATATAATATGTTGGTAATTTATTAATGAGGGAGTAAAGGGGTACAAATAGTGCTATTTAGTATACCCTATCATTGCAACTTTGGTTTCATTAAGAAGTGCTTCTAAAACCAGCCATACCCTGTAAAATGGATATTTTAGCTGTGTCATCATGGTATCACACTCATTGTGCTTACTAGGTGTACAAGGAGAAAAGCTCCTAAAGCAGTATAAAGTCAATATTTAAATTTATTCATACTCTTATGTCATAAAAAGGTAGCCCATTTCAGGGGATTCACCGAGTTTGATAAACTTGGAGGCATCTCAAGAAGTATCAGTATGATCCCTTCAGATCCTGGATTAGCTGCTATTATACTGATACCCATCAGGATTCCTCCAATTGTATCAGTCCAGAACACAATGTATTCAAAAGTTGCAAGCCCTGATGAAGAAGGACCCTTTGAATCCTGAACACCTGTCGGCTTTGTATGACAAAAGAATCTGAAAAAAATATAATTTGGACTTTATACTTTCTGCTTTTGACATTTTCCTCCTAACTTACCCAGTCCCTACTCAAGTATACAGCCAAACTTTCAGCCACCGCACCACTGCTTGGGGAGCTGTCCACGCAGAATCATTCCATTTACAATGCTTAAAGTGATATTAAATCCAAAACCAAAAATGTAATATATTGCAGCGTACCAATCATTAGATGTGGTGGCTGCATCAGTTTTCTTTTCTCAATCCTTCTTCCCCTTGAGTGGTCAGCAGCGCTGTAATGTGATGTTGAGCTGTGTCACTCTTCATTACCTTGTATTCCCCGCTCACCACCAACAAGATTCAGTTGGTAGAGTCAGCTGCATAAGATTTGGATCTTTGTTCCTACAATCAGAGTGGACAATGCCTTGGCACACAGACTGGTTGTCTTTTGAAAAACAACAGACTTGTTGGCTCGATCAGATAAAAATAGAAGAAAGATGCAGCCATCACATCTAAGTATTGATAAACTGCAATATATTAAATGTTGGCTTTTGGGGTTTAAGACCTTACTGAGAACGCCTACTACTACTCAAAGCCCTTGTACACACGGTCGGACATTCCGACAACAAAATCTGTCGGATTTTGTCCGACGGATTTTGTCGGAAACTTGTGTTGCATACACACTGTCGGACAAAGTTATCGGAAAATCCGATCGTACATAACGTGATGACGTTATTTCGTTAGGACGGGACTACGTTCAGGCTAGTAGCCAATAGCTTTGGTCTAGGAATTTGATCTGAGCATGCATGGCACTTTGTCCGATCGGAATTCTCTACACACAATCGGACAAAGTCAGATTGGATCATGTTGTCGGAAAGTTTTATAGCCCAGCTCCTCGAGTAAATCAGCCTCAAAGAATGCATGCTAATTCAAGGCAGTGGATTTGTGAAAAGGTTCAGTTTTACTACACCAGACAGATTCCTAAAATGTTAACCCTATTCAAAAAATTTTACTAGTTTTGGACAGTGAGGATGAAACAGATTTGCTAGCTGCTGTCCAGTAGCTTTTGTCTCAAGGGGTCATTACCTCTGTACTAGTAGTAGTACACATTCAAGGCTCAATCCTCTTTATAGTTCACAACTGAACAGGGGAGTCTTGTCCATTCTGGATCTGGAGATTCTCAGCTTGTTCCTATGGGTTCAACATTTTACATATAAAATGCCAGATTAGAAATTGCCTCTCTCCTGGGGGATTTTCTAGCCTCAGGATGCTTACCTTCACATCCCCATATTTTCGTCTCATGAACACTATCTGAGCTTTGCAGTGGGCAATTAATATTTCCAAGTTGTCACTTATCTTTTTGGCCTGTCTATGACCCTTGGGTCTTCACTAAGGTTCTTTCTCTGGCTTGGCTCTGCTTTGTGCTCATGGGATTCATGTTGTAAGGTATCTAGATGATCTCCTCTTAAAGGTCTACTTGTTCCTGTTAGCCAGCATCCAAGAGTCTACACAGACTCTGCTGGGATTTAGGTCGACCCTTAGTCTGAGGAAGCCATTGCTGGACCCATTTCACATATTGGAGTGCCCAGGCCTTATATAGCCGTATGCATATTCTTCCTGCCTTGGAACATACCACTTCTTTCACTTCATTGTCATGCCCTTGCCCTCCAATCTCAGAGTATGCCCCCCCAAGGCCAGCCTCTCCCTAGCAGCATAGATTTAGTCAGCACTGGAGTTAGGAAAGCCCTTTCCTTCACAGTTGTAGAGGGATCTTATGACAAATGACAATCTGTCAGGCTGGGGAGTAGTCTTGGATGCCCTTTTGTGCTGTGTAGTCATCACAGGAAGGCCACCTTCCTTTTAACATTCTGTAACTCACAGTGATTTGGTGGTCCCTTTGACACTGGACTCCTCTATTGTGAGGACACCCGATGAAAATCAAATTGGAAAATGTCACAGCCTTGGTCTACAGCAAAAATCAAGAAGAAGTTGCACTATTCTAAAGAAAGCAGAGCAGAGATGATTCGCTCTTGGCCCTGTGCACTGCTCCTCATGCCTGGTGTTGCAAATTTGCAGGTGGACTTTCTCAATCATTATCATCTGTATCTAGGTGTATGGGAAAATGAGGTTCTAAGAGAATTTGTTCATTTTCCTCATCGTTATTGGGGTCAAATACACGTTTGTTTTCAACCTCAATGATGAAAACCTTCGAAGGAGCAGGTTGTAAAAAAAATTTCAAGAGAACAAATTTCTAATAGTATATAGTTTTTTGTTCACTCATTCCAAAATCGAATGTTAAAAGCAAATGAAGTATTTCGAACGACAAATAAATGTTCGGAGAATTTTCGTACAAATGTTCCTCAGGCTTTTCCTGAGAATTTTCTTTTGAAAATCTATCCATCTATGGGCAGGTTTTCTTCCAAATGTGCTTTCTGCCTTTCACCTTAATCAGGATATTGACCTTCCTATTAAAAATCCTAGAGACATTTCTCTCCACTGTCTGAGCATGGTACCCATTGTGAAAGTTTTTTTTGATCAGTGTTTAAAAAAAAAATAGCGTTACTGTAGATAAAAAGTTTAAATGTTATGCTATACTTTGTCTCATACACTAAATGTAGTATTCTGGTAAAAAGCATTTACAATTTTTTTTTAAATGAAATACGTTTAGATAATGGTTATAACGGTTAGCAAAACAGAAATAAAAAAACAGCAGGATAATACTAGTTAGGAGGAGCAGGGGAAGATGGGGTTAATTAGGGCTGATTAGTGTAAACAAAGGCTTAATTATACGTCAAATAGGAACAATTTTTATTTTCAGGATTTTTTTTTCCTTGTCGGGTTTATTTAACCAACATCATATTCAGATGGAGGCTCATCCCTTTGATCTTCAGATTAATGAAACAGGCTAGATACAAAAATAACAGTGTTACTTTGTTACTTTGTATCTCTGGAGACACAGCGTTTATAAACACTAACAGCGTTTATAAACACTGCATTTATAAACACTGTGGAAGGAAAGAAAATAGCATAATCCATGGCTTGCATAAAATATATTTTGGGATTGTGTAGTAGATTGTGTAGTAGACTCAGTGTCCATAACTGGTAATCAATAAGTGTGAAAAAAGAAGCATCTTGAAAAATTTAAGGAGCCGGGATATTGTAGGGTTTTTGTGTTTTTCTGTGTTTTTTACTGTTCCTTGATTTTTATTAAAATAAAATAAATATGTAAGTAGACATCATGTCCAATACTTAGATAGACCTGCCTTATGCAGTCGTGCTTCTTATATGTTTCCGTAAACATACATTAAACCAGCACTTCTTCATGCTGGTATAAGTTTTCCTCCCACATGTTGTGCCTGCAGTGAATTTGCAAGAGAATGAAAATAATGGCTGTAAGAGAGAGAGAGAGCAATAATATCACATAACTCAGATACTTTTATTTCCAATGAGCCTGTCACCACATCTAAAATGTACAATTCCCTTGATAGCCGGCATTTCAAAGTTACTGCACATACATTGATTTGCAGAAGTATTCATCCAAATTTCCGTAGTTGATGTTGCTACAATCTAAAGTTTAAAAATGAACTCTGAGTTTTAAAGGTCTGTAGATCGGGACGTGGTAAGTGTTTTAGATACAGAGAGTAATTTGGGAAGTAAAAAATTTGGGAGTCGGCATGCGTCCTTTCATGGTGCTGGGCTCACAGCTTTGCTGGCAAAATCCTCGTAGACTTGAATGTGGCAAACTATGCAAATAAACCAAAACGCAGATGTTTTTTGGTTGCATATGCATTTAACCCCCAGTAATAAGCCCAAAAACAAAAAAATAATGATATTGTGCAGCTTACCAATTATTAGATGTGATGACTGCATTCCTTTTCTTTTTTTTTTTTTTTTTTTTTTTACTTTTCCCCTCTGTTTTCACCTAGAGTGCCTACGCACTGTATGAAGGAGCAACAGAGACACCTTTGGGCAGCAGCGCTGTCACTCTGGAAGTAGGATAATGCTAGATTAGATACACTAACAGCTAGCAAAAGTCCAACTAAGGGTGCTTTCACACGGGGCGGATCAGTGATGAATGGAAAATTGAATGGTTTGTCTCAACCCTCTAACTGCTACATCTGCTTGCTCTGTTGAAAAACAACCAACTTACTACCTAGATCACCAGGTGAAAATAATGGAAAGAAAGTCTAAAAAAGTAAACAAATGTAGCTATCAGGCAGCACAGTGGTGTAGTGGTTAGCACTCTTATCCTAGCAGTAGAAAGGTGGTTCAAATCCCAACCACAACACCATCTGCCTGGAGTTTGCATGTTCTCCCTGTGCCTGTGTGGGTTTCCTCTGGGTACTCCGGTTTCCTCCCACACTCCAAAGACATGCTGGTAGGTAAATTGGCTCTAGTATATGAATGTGAGTTGGGGACCAATGTGTGTGTGGTGTGCTGTGTATATTGACAGCAATATATGGGTACCTTAAATAAATAATATATAATGGAGGAGCATCTTGATGAGATTCAATGTGCAGGGATAGGTACAATTGTGGACACTCACTCAGGATGGACTGATGTCTTTATTCAACCTTACTAACTATGTAACTATCACATCCAAGAATTGGTAAGCCACAAATATAGTAAATGCTTGGTTTTAATACCGCTTTTAGGCTCCCTGCACGCTAGCATTTTTTGAGCTCCTAGAAGCTTTTATTAGCATTTTTTTCTGCTCCTAGAAGCTAAATAGTGTTATCATGTGTTTCCATGCACACAACTTTAGGCTATTAGGATTTTTCGAGCTTCAGAGTGTAGGAGAAAAAAAATATAGTTTTTGTAGAGTTTCTTGGAGCGTTTTTCCAGCAGAAAAAAATGCTGAATGCTCCTAACTGCTTCTAACTGCTTCTAAAACAACTAAAATGCTACTAGAAGCTGGGACACAAATGCTATTATCAGCATTTTTCATCCATCATGTTTTTCTAGCTTTTTTTGAGCTTCTGAAAACCGCTAGTGTGCTTGGAGCCTAATACTTGATAAAAGCACCTTTGACTGCAATTGTAGCTCTAGTTGTTTGGGGTAAGGCCTCTATAAGTTTTGCACATCTCGGTGCCAGTTTTTTGCCCACTCTTTTTGACAAAATTCTTCTAGCACTGTCAGGATAGAAGGTCACCATTGGTGAACAGAAACTTCCAAACCTGGCCATAGATATCCAAATGGGTTAGAATCTGGTCTTTTTGTTGACTATTTTGTATTATTTATTTAAATACCAGTAGTATAATTTAATATTCCAGTTCTTGGCTGTTTATTTGTGGTCATTGTCCTGCTAAAAGATTAACCTCATTTAGGGCCAGTTCAAACCTGAATTACACACAATTTAGTGCGGTGCGATTATCAACCTATTCGTTTGAATGGGCTATATGCGCACTGGATCACACCAAAAGTAGTGCATGTACTACTTTTAAAAATGCACTGCAACCGAATCTCATGGTACTATGGTACCGTACAATCCAGTGCAGGCAAACGCAGTGTGTCCTACCCTGAAAATAAGCCCTACTGTGATTTTTGGGGAGGGCTGCAATATGAAAATGACCTTGAAAATGAGCCCTAGTTTGGAAGGTTCGTGAAGTCCTAAAATGCACAGTATTACAGTGTTGTGTGGTCTGTTTGTGGTGAATACCTACTTTTCGGCGCGGGGCCCCCTTCAATCTGCAGTGCTCGGAGTGTGGAAGGCCGATCAGGTGGGCCATGGAAGTGCCGAGCGGCGCTCAGCTGATCCGCCGCTGCTCTCCTCTTCTGACAGCTGTCAGTGGGGGATCTCGGGCCCCTCTCCCTCTGCAGTGCTCAGAGCATGGAAGACCAATCAGATGGGTCACGGAAATGTCGAATGGTGCTGTAGGATGGTACATGTTTGTTACAGGTAGATTGCAGAGACATGCACAGTTTACATTGTATAGTGCTGTAATGCAATGCATTTTAGGATTTTACAGGCACTTTTAACTCAGTTCCACTGACCACTGGAGATTCCTGACAGGGAGGGAGGGAGATGTGGAGACAAGGCAGCACATGACAAGCCCTACCCCAAAAATAAGCCCTACTGGGTCTTTTGTTGCCAAAATGAATATAAAGGCTTCATTTCCACGAGGCAGATCCACTGCCATGGAGTACGCCTCTGTCCGTCAGCACAGTTGGAGATCCACTGAGCCGGCGGATGACAGGTCCCTCTCTGCTCACTGAGCAGGGAGGGGCTTGGCGAGCGCCGCTGGTTGCTATGGAGAGATCGGAAGAAAATGGACAGCATGCCCATTTTCATCAGCTCTCACCTGATCTGATCGGCCAGGGGCGGATGCAAACGTAGGGCCATCCGTCTGATTTTAGCGGAACGGACCGGGTCGGATGTCAGCGGACATGTCATCGCTGACATCTCTCGCTCCATAGACTAACATGGAGCGCTCTTTCAGGTCCGCCGGCAAAACTGACAGGTGGACCTGAACAGTCTGACAGTGTGAAAGGGACCTAAGACCCAGGCTTATTTTTGGGGAAACGCGGTAGTTGTAGATATTTATTATTATTATTATTATACAGGATTTATATAGCGCCGACAGTTTACGCAGCACTTTACAACATTGGGGTAGACATTACAATACAATACAATTCAAGACAAGGGGAATCAGAGGGCCCTGCTCGTTAGAGCTTACAATCTATTTAAAGTGCTATATTAGATTTAATACAGTAAACATGTTAATGACATTCTATTTTTATGCATAAACTGTTATATTCATATTCCTATTTGTATTCAGAGATGCTTGATGACATACAATTTTGTTTGAAGCTTGCCAAAAGCTGAACTATAATTAGGAAGATAATTATCTTTGATTTTAATTATAATGAAGCTCTCTATAGTTTAATAGTTGCATCTGTTAAAAATGAGGAGCATATTCAACAAGTATTTTATACTGTACAGTCAAGTAATTAAGTATTAAAATGGTTGTAAAGGTAAAAGGTTTTTCTTTACCTGAATGCATTCTCTGCACTAAGGAAAAAAAACCTTTTCATGTCAGCCCCCCTGAAGTACTTACCTGAGCCTGATCTTGAACCGGTGCTGTGCCCCTCTGCAGTGCTTCTTTTCTCTCCCCCCATCTCACAGGAGGCTTGGCAGGAGCCATTGGCTCCTGCCGATATATTATGAACTGATCACTAAAATATCATTTTGAATACCTGTTATTAACGCTGAACTGACAGATATAAAATACACAAAACAATGCAGCTCTGTATTCATTAATACATTGTTAAATGGAACTAGTGTAAATAACTGATTTCGGCTTGCTATTGGCCACTTGCAATCCACTGTTTATCAGCACTCTGGGAGAGGGAAGGGAAGGACTGGGAACCAATGAGGTGTACCACATGCAAATGTAGTTGCAGGGAACATCCTGATAGGAGAAAGCAGAGTGAGAAGAGGGATGACTTTTTCAGGCTGCTGCTGCTCAATCACTGCCAAGTCAGCGGGCTGAGAGGTGGAGAGAGGTCATCACTGTATACCTTCACTGTATGTGGCATCATCCATGTGGCTGTGCCATATGTGATATCATCCAGGGCGGGCTTATGTAAATCTCAAGAATGAATGGACAGGAATTGAAATTCTTTGGAAGTTCGAAGATCTCTTAGCCCTTGTACACACGGTCGACATTCCGACAACAAAATCCGTCGGATTTTTTCTGACGGATTTTGTCCGAAACCGGTGTTGCATACACACGGTCGGACAAAGTTGTCAGAAAATCTGATCGTTCGGAACGTGATGATGTTTTTCCGTTACGACGGGACTACGTTCAGGCTAGTAGCCAATAGCTTTGGTCTAGGAATTTGATCTGAGCATGCGTGGCACTTTGTCCGATCGGAATTCTCTAAAAACGATCGGACAAAGTCTGATCGGATCATGTTGTCGGAAAATTTTATAGCCCAGCTCTAGTCCGATGGAGCCCACACATGGTCGGATTATCCGACAACACGGTCCGATCGGACATTTTCCGTCGGAATGTCCGACCGTGTGTACAAGGGCTTATATGTGTATTTAGATGTTTGCTCGGAGTTCTGCTTTAACTGTTGCAAAATTCCTACCATTAATTCCTTTGGGTTTTCCTTTGACTGTTTTAAAACCAAAATAGCATGTAGATTGCAGCTGCTATAATATCACCCAATGACCTAGTGACAGGGTCATTTGATAGTAGGTAACAAAAAGACGGGGCTAGCCTAGGAATCTTTCTCTTGGGGCTCATGAGGGGAACTAGCCTCAAAGGGTACAGAAGAAATGCACATGAAATTGGCTTTGTTTACAGCAAAAATCCTTCGGGGGTATTCTTTGGTAAAAAAAGTTGCTCATACATAACATATAGCATTGTCTTTTCTATGTTGTGCTCCTTATATTGCTAAAAAGGACTAGAAGGAGTAAATATATAATTAGACACAAAAAATGTCCATTGGCTAATGAGAAGGAACCGATGTGTAAATCACTTTACACATTACAGCACAAACAACGTAGATAAACCTTCTGATAAGTTACATAAAACTGAATTAAAATCAGTATACCGAGGGCGAGCCACAGTGATCGCGGATATGTTAATTGTTTATAGAGGTGTATAGTCAACACATTTCTGCACAATTACAGTGTTGCCTCTATCAGGCTTATAAATAAAAACCATACAGAATATCAAATCGGATATAATAAAAGATATAATAAAAGATATACAGGCATACCCCACTTTTAAGTACACAGTGGGGTTTATTTACTAAAGCTAGAAAGTGTAAAATCAGGCTCACTTCTGCATAGAAACCAATGAGCTTCCGGGTTTTATTACCAAAACTTAATTGAACAAGCTGGGGTTAGAAGCTCATTGGTTTCTATGCAGAAGGGAGCCTGATTTTATACTTTCCAGCTTTAGTAAATAAACCCCATTGTGTACTTAAACGTGGGGTATGCCTGTAGTCTGTTTTATCCATACTAAGCTAACTAAAATACAATATAAAATTATAGAAAATATCATATTCATATAAAGAAATAGATTATATTAAAATTAATTAATATTAAAATTAGCCCATGTTTTACATATGAACTTACTATTTGTATTATTTTATATTGAATTTAATAGTTTATTGAAGTTTATACCACTGACAAGGAGGTGAGCGCTTGCTTCATCATTTTTGAATGTACGGTAACTGTTCAAAAAAGATTCCCAAAGTTTAGAACAGTACCAATGACTGATTTCCACTTAGATGGTAATAGTGCCTGTAAAGCTTTGTCACCTTTCACGCTGAGGGGGGGGGGGGGAGGCGTCACCGTCGGTAAAGCACCGCTATTTTAAGCGGCGTTTAAGTGACGCATTTCATTCGCTAGTGGGGAGCTTTCACCCCGGCTAGCAGCCGATGAAGGGGTTAACAGCGCCCATGTAGCACCTCTGCCGAATTGCTTTGCAGGCGCTTCAGCGGCTCTGCCCATTGATTTCAATGGGCAGGAGCGTTTTAGGAGCAGTGTATACCCTGCTCCTAAAGTGCCCCAAAGATGCTGCTTGCAGGACTTTTTTTAAAGTCCCGGAAGCACACCGATCCAGTGTGAAAACACTCAGGCTTTTACACTGGAGTGACAGGAGAGGATTTACAGGCACTTTGCAGAGCGCTAATTTTAGTTCTAAAGCGCCTGTAAAGTAAAGTGTCTCAGTGTGAAAGTAGCCTAAATGAAAAATTTAAACAAAAAAATAAAAATGTTAGCCAATAGAAAAAAAAAATATTCCAGTCAATGAGAACAGACAGGATGATGTAATCGTATCCAGGTAGATTGAACACAAACAGGCACTTCAGTTCAGACATCATAGGGTAAAGTTGTCAAGCACCCTTTAAAGGGATTGTCAGCAGTTTCCCTCGTGAGTGTGACTAAGCACCTGTATTCTTTTTCCATTGCAGAATTGACTCTAGTTAGCTGAGAGAGCATGCAGGATCAGGGATTACAATGGTTGTAGGTTTGCAGTTGAAGAGTCAGTTGAAAATGGTTGGGTAGATGTTACAGCAGAACTACCTACCTATTCATATAAAACATCATCTTTAAAGTGATTGTATAGGATTTTTTTTCTTTTAAACAACAAACATCTCTAAGCTCTAACGAGCAGGGCCCTCTGATCCCTCCTTTATTTAATTGTATTGTAACTGTACTGTCTGCCCAAAGTTGTAAAGCGCTGCGCAAACTGTTGGTGCTATATAAATCCTGAGTAATAATAGTAATAATATACTTACAGTACCTGCTCTGTGCAGTGTAATTGCACAGAGCGGCCCAAAGCTCCTCTGCTAGGGTCCCCTGCCAACACTCATGACTCCTTTTCTCTATCCAGTGCACTCATGCGTGCTCACTCCCAAACCCCACTGCTGCAACCATTGGCACAGACAACGAGATTCAACCCCCCGCTCCCTCGTCACAGCCAATAGCTGCCGGTGCCCCAGCAAAGCCAGTGAGACATGGAAGTGAGGAGAGAGAAGAGCTACAGACGTGCACAAGGCTGGATAAAATGAGGGTTCATGTAAGTATAAGCCCCTGTACACACGATTGGACATTCCGACGGAAAATGTCCGATCAGCCCGTGTTGTCGAAGAATCCGATCGTGTGTGGGCTCCATCGGACTTTTTCTGTCGGAATGTCCGACCAACACAGTTTGAGAGCTGGATATAAATTTTTCCCACAACATGATCCGATCAGACTTTGTCCGATCGTTTGTAGAGAATTCCGATCGGACAAAGTGCCCCGCATGCTCAGATCAAATTACGAGACCAAAGCTATTGGCTACTAGCCTGAACGTAGTCCCATCGTAACGAACAAACGTCATCACGTTCCGAACGATCAGATTTTCCGACAACTTTGTCCAACCATGTGTATGCAACACCAATTTCGGACAAAATCCGTCGGAAAAAAAATCAGACGGATTTTGTGGTCGGCATGTCTGACCGTGTGTACAAGGGCTAAGGCAGGGTGAGGGGCCAAATTCAATGCCTAAACATTTTTTACCTTAATGGAATGCATTAAGGTAAAAAATCTCTAGGCTTTAAAACCACTTTAATTCCCTGGCCTGGGGAACACACTAATCCAAATAGTTTTTGACGCAGAATAAGAGGAAATAAAACATAAATAGGGAGAAAGGGGGATGTAACTGCGCTGGAACAATATAAAAGACAACAACAAACAAGCCACAAACAGCAGCAGCATACAGTGCGATAACTCAGGATGTCAATAGGAAAAAAGAAAAAAAAAACCTGCATGATGCCAGGAAGATCAAGGAATAATAAATGCTGTAGTCACTAGTTAATAAACACCACAGTGTGCATGCACAAACATAAAAAGGTGCCCAATCACCATAGCTGTAGATTCTGCTTACCAAATGGCAAGCATTAAAGGCAAGGGGCTTGAACCCAGCCTGGGCCTTTAAGCTTGCAGGTGACCACAACACAGATGTTAATTCGGGTGAAACTGTTTACTTTGTCCGTCCTAATGTCCGTGCGCTCTCATTGAATGCTCAGGAAAAAGAGGACTACCATGGTGTAGTATATTCAAAACGTGATGAATTTATTAAATAAATGTTGCACTTACAATTCCGTAGTAAATTGAATGCATAAAGAGAAAATGCCGGCCGGCATACACAAACGGAGCCCGTCCTCCTAGTCGAATAACGTGGTGATGTTACTACATGCCTTCCTCAGAGGCACGTACCTAACCTTCACTCTGACCCTCTATCTCCTCCTCCCCCCCCCCACCATTCAACAGTGAACAAAAATACCCAGCATTTTACAGTATACAACTCAGTGTAACCTCTCACATGTCATAATGAAACTTACACAAATCTCTATCTCTGCTCCTCTCAACCAAAAAGAAGGGCAGGGGACTAAAGAGAACTTGAATATATGCTCACTGGGAGAATGGAGTTTAAAGACCCAGTTACTTGCCCTAGCTTTAGCAAAGTAAAAGTACATTTTAACATAACACTTGTTTTAGTACAGTAAACAACAGGAACGGTACAGGGCAAAAATGTTACACTTGTCTGAATGAGGTCATAATCAACAATCAGTGGCAGTGGCAATTTTCTGTGAAAATAGGGACCAATGTGGCTTCAACCTGGTCCCCGTTTCCCTCTAAGCCCTTGTACACACGGTCGGACATTCCGATGGACAATGTCCGATAGGACCGTGTTGTCGGATAATCGACAGTGTGTGGGCCCCATCGGATTGTTTCCGTCGGAGTATCCGACGGACCAAGTTTTCCAGCTGGGCTATAAAATTTTCTGACAACATGATCTGATCGAGAAGATATTTTTCCGCACAGTTTTTTACATAACTCTCATGTACGGGCTGTTTTGCTTTTAAAAAAAAATCTATTTCCTTGCTTTTTTTTACTGAAAAAATGTTGACGCAGAATATTTTCACTGTTTATTGCTTCAGGAAGCGGATGTGCATGTTGAAAGCTCCTAATTTTAATACCTTGAATCATGGGCAAATGCCACTTTTTAATTAATCTTCAGTGTTCCATCTAATACTAGCTTGTGTTGGGAGCTCACTTTCAGCTGTCTTTAATTAAAGATCTAGTTCAGTGGGTTGCAGCATGTAAGCTGAAACCATGGCTTCCATAATTATGGCTGTTGGCAGGGCAGGCTCTGCTCAACAACTGCATGTGCATCTTTGCACTCTATAACATGCCGTTTGCTTCTATAAGAGAGAGCTTCAGTCATTGGTTTAGTTTGAATTTTCAAGTGGGACAATTTTTCTCTGAATTTCCATTTAAATAGTCAATATTTAGCAACCTGCAAGATTGGTAATCGGTATTAAATCATCGTAAAAGATTTGTGCATCTGGAACATAGTATAAAAATTCACCATGGTTTTTTTTTCTTTCAGAAAACAATTGTTTTCCCCTTTTTTTCTACTTTCCTTGCATCTCAGTTCTACTGATCACCTATGGCCTTTGTGCCCCTACATGATGTCTACATACAGGCATTCCAGTAGTGGTTTCATGTCATTTCTCTGGGTGGGTTTCCTAATGATAACAAAGGCAGAACTGAGAAATTAGGTTTAACACAACTGCTTAGGCTTCGCTCACATCTTGGCATTTTTGGGGATTTTTTTGCTCTAAGCCTCAGTTCTAAAAAACACCCAACAAGAAAAATCCTATTAATTTCAATGGCCCTTGTTCACAGCTGAGCGTTCTGTCTACTAAAGCAAAACGCCCGTCGCTCAAAAAATAACACCAGCTTCTTTTTTGGCAGATTACAGGTGTTTTACTGCTTTTACATTGGAGACCTTTTAGCTGTGAAAACTCCTGTACAAAAATGCTGAAAAACACAGCAAAAACGCCCCGACAAAAACGCCTGTAAAATAGCAACACCTAGATGTGAACGGAGCCTTACGCTCTGTTCACATTTAGGCGTTGCTATTTTACAGGCATTTTTCAGACATTTTTTCAGGCATTTTTGCAGAGTTTTCAAACATTTTTGTAGAGGCGTTTTGAAGGTTAAAAGGTCACCAATGTAAAAGCAGTAAAACGCCTGTAATCTGCAAAAAAAAAAAGCTCCTGTACTTTTTTGAGCGACGGCGTTTTGCTTCAGGCATCAGAATGCTCAGCTGTGAATAGGGGCTTTTGGGGTTTGTTTTGTTGGACATGAAAAATGACCAAAAACGCCTAGGTGTGAACAGAGCCTGATAGTCTCTACTGAAAGTGTATGTGACATGGTGGCCATGTAGGAGGTCAACTGGGAGACAGAACATAGCCATCCTATAGGAAGAAATGCTAAACAAGGACCTTCAGGATAAGGGCCCTTTCATACGGGCGGACCGATCGAGTCTACCTGTCAGTTTTTCAGGTGGCCCAGATCGGACCATCTGTTGCTCTCTATGGAGCGGCGACATGTGCCTGTTGACACCTGCAAACATCTGATTCTATCCGCTAAAAACAGACAGATCAGGATTGGTTTCCCATCTGTCTGGAGGATCGATCAGAAGACAGTTGGGTGTAAATGGACAGGTGGTCCTTTTTCATCTGACTGCTCATAGAGGAAAGTGGGCTGTGTCTGCTCTGCATAAGCTGAGCAGACACAGTCCAGCCATCCACCAGTTTTTATTTAAAAAAAAAGTTGCAGATTTACAAAATGTTGAAAATGTCTTTTGAAATGTGAATGTTGCATGTTAACTCCATGAAAATATATTTTCCCTCCTATGCAGTGAGGCTGTGCACGCATTGCATGGGTCAACTGCTCATTTGTTCTAGGGGCCCAAGAAAAAGCTAGACTTACCTGATCCTTTGATCCTCTGGAAAACCACGCTCCCCCACATCCAGCGGTGGACTGTCCCTGCTGTCCTCACATCCAGAGCCAGTCTATGTGCATGATGACATCAGGAACAGTCCATTCACAAGACCAATAGCATGCGGGGTGGGGTGGGATGTCAGGAGCGGCGGGGGCTGGTCTTGCACTCGAAGGATCGGGGATTAGGTAAGTATATCTTCATTCTGAAATCCTCTAGACAAAAATGAGAAATTAACCCATGCAGTGCTAGCACAGCCTTACTGCATGGGAGAACTTTTTTTTTTGCTTGGGGTTCTTCTTTAACTCTCCTTTAGGCTAGATTCACACTATATGTGGGATCAGGACTGCGGGTAATCGCATGCTTTCCTGAACCTGCATCAAAAACATGCTGCTGTTAGGGGGGTGAAAATAATTCTTAATGCCACTGGAAACTGCAGCACGTTTTGCCATGCTGGGACCTGCAAATCACTTTGTGCTTTCTCTCCGACTTTGATTTTAGAAAAGGTGCAGGGACCTTTTCATTGGGTTTTCTATAGGTACAAATTAATTGGCTGCTGTACCTGTGCAAACATGGCTGCAAGGAGTGTGGACCTCACCTGGAAGAGTATATGAGATTTCATAGATTGTATTTAACACTATTGCTGCCATTGACCTAACTACTACGTCAGCACCAGCCCTGGCATGTAAGCAAACTCCTCTGCATTAAATTAAAAAACCTTCTGTATGCAGGTCCCCCCCATATACTTACCCGAGCCTGATCTTGATTCAGCGAAGTGCCCGAGAGCAGCGGCACTTCTCTCTCTCTCCCTCCTTACTGGACTCTATGAGAGCAGCAAGAGCCATTGGTTCCTGCTGCTGTCAACCAAATCCAGTGACGAGGCAGCAGAGGAGCTGCACTGTATGTGTTTGGACACACAGAGCATGGCTCGGAATCGAGGCCTTATGTGTGTCACCATAGGAAGTGGCTTCCTATGGCGATGCATTGAAAAGAGCAGGAGCCCAGCGCTCTGGAGGAGGACCTTAGAAGAGGAGGATCAGGGCTGCTCTGTGCAAAAGCATTGCACAGAGCAGGTAAATATAATGTGCAAAAAATATATATATTTTTTTACAATCACTTTAAAATGGCTTCCAGATAGTATGTTTAGATCTGCCAAAGTCAAATCTTCACCCAAATACTAAAGTTATTATTTTCTTCTCCCAGCCTTTAACAAATCACAGCTTTTTTTTTTTTGTTTTTTTTGTTTTGAAGAGCAAGTATGTTTTTTTTGGTGGTACCTGCTCCCGCTTCCTAAATCCTTGTCTAGGCAAGGATGATGTTCCCTCCCTCGAGCGAATCCCCCAAAACCCCCACAGGCTCCTGGGCTAACACCACACATCACTGGAGGCTAGAGGACCAGCCTCATGTACAGTGGGAAGCTGGCTGTGAGTCCTCAGGAAGTGACAGCTGATTTCCAAAGCCAAGATAGAGGCACTGAAGATCCAAAGCCCTGTAAAAGAATTGGCTACTGGTAGGACAGAGCTGGAATTATCTGTTACTTAAAAGGCATCCGCTACAATATTGGTAGCTGCAGATTTTTTATTTTCAGTCTGGGTGAAGTTTCTTTTTAATTTGATGCCTAAACAGAATCAGTTTATATAATTATATTACCTTAAAGCTTAAAGTGACTGTAAAGCTTTGTTTATTTTTTAAACAAAATAACAAATATATCATACTTACCTCCACTGTGCAGTTTATTTTGCACAGAGTGGCTCTGAACATCCTCTTCTGGGGTTCCCCAGCGGCTCTCGCGGCGCCTCCCCACATCAGATAACCCTAGGGGGTTACCTTGTTGGTGCGCTCCCTAGTCCATCATTCGGTGTCCATAGTCGCCAAATGTATAACTCAGCCCCGCCCCCAGGCACCTGTGTCATTGGATTTAATTGACAGCAGCGGGAGCCAATGGCTGTGCCGCTATCAATCTATCCAATTATGAGCCGAAAACCCCGGGCAGAGGAAGAGCGCGTCCCTGCCGGATGAAGTGACAGGGCTCAGGTAAGTAAAACAGGGGGGCCGGCCACTACCAGGTGTTTTTTCATCTTAATGCATAGGATGTATTAAGATGAAAAAACACAAGGGTTTACAACCCCTTTAAGTGTATTGATTTTTTTTTGTAAATCAGTACTGGGGATGATACAATGAATAAAAAAATGTCTATTGTGCTGGTGGCTGCTATGTTCTTTGAAATATTAATTCCTCTGCTTTACCGGGTACCCCCACAGTTGCTATGAATGTAGGAAAGGGCATCATCTAACGAGCAGGGTCCTCTGATTCCCCCTGTATTGAATTGTTCTGAAACTGTACTGTTTCACCTAACATTGTAAACTGTTGGCGTGATATAAATCCTGTATTATAATAATAATAATAATAATAATAATAGTCAGCACTGTAACAGGTCCAGCAGCTCGTATTAACCCCCTAAGCACTGTAAGGTCACAGCTGTGGGGATATGAGGAATGAAAGAACACTTTTTAGACAATGAGAGTACTGTCCCTGGTGCTGAAAACATCGCTAAACTTAGGCCTTACCTCTGCATATAAATGATCTACTAAATGATATTGTAAAAACAAAACTATAAGGCTTTGTTCATGTGAACAACAAAATGAGGTGCTTGGTAGATGTTTTCTGCACTGTGTCACTCTTGAATGTTGTATCATCATGCCTGACGGAGGCTGAAATAACACCGGCTCAAGAAGAAACTGCATCCGCAGGTAAGTATAAGCTACTGTGGGACTTATCTTCAAGTAAACCTGTTGCGTTGTGCGTCTCTCTTTTTGTGATGTCACATATCTATATGTATATGGTTGAGTGGTTCTGCCTGAGAATTCTGAAATGCCTTTTTCTGCACAGTTACAATAAGCTTTTACCAATCTTCATCTTTAGGACCTAGGGTTTCTTGGCTAGCTGTTGTGCCAGAAGTCCTACTATATTATTTATGTTTCTGCAGTGCAGGAAAATATTGAAATAACAGTACAGAAAATATTTAGAAAATGGGAATTGATGCAGAGATACCAGTGCAATTTGGACCTCTGATTTCATTGCAGGTCACAATGAAATCGCAAAAAAGTAGTGCAGGAACCTCTTTCAGATTTGTTAAACATATCGGTTTTAGTGCCGGTTCACACTTGTGCGATGAAAAAACCCTGCGAATCCACTGCGGGATCCCGCATCGCACCCGACACGTATGGCAGTTCACACTGCCATATGGGAACTGCTGGGGAGTGTCATTATATGTTAACAACACCCCCATTTCAGCTCGCGTATCACACTGCGAACTGACAGTTCGGACATGAATCGGATCGCAAACAGAAAAGAGTCCTGTGCGTGTTTGGACTGAATGCTATGCAATATACTATCTGTATGGCTGACATCGCACCCGCACAGACATCGCATGTAATATGAACAGCAGTGCGTTGCGAATTACATGCGATGTCTGGCATCGCACAAGTGTGAACCGGCCCTTAGTGTCTAAGTATTTGCATGAGTACAAGTACAACGCTAGTTTCTACATATTTGAAGCATCTAGATTTTTATGATTTGAAAGCTGAGCATTTTCTAATACAGAAGCCAACTAGGCGTTTTTATACAGTATTATATGTACCTTGCCCTAGACTTTATTGGACATAGGTAATAGGCAGCTTGATTTGTATGAACTGGTATAAATGTGGTGTGGAAATGGAAGGTTTACTGTAAAGAGGTGCACAGAAAGTGAACTCAACTTCTAATTTTGATAATCAGGAACAAATAATGCAGCAGTTAGGGTACTTTTACACTGGGGCAGTGGCGGTGTTAGCCGTAAAGCGACCCTAGTTTTAGCGGCACTTTTGGGCAGCTGGTAGAGTGCTTTTTTCCCCTGCTAACAGTAGAAGAAAGGGTTAGAAGCACCCATGTTTCGACGCTGCCAAAGCGCTTTGCAGGCACAACGGCAGCTCTGCCCAATAATTTCAATGGGCAAGGCGTTTTGGGAAGGGGGTATACACCGCTCCCGCACCGACCCAAAGATGCTGCTTGCGGGACTTTTTTACCCATCCTGCAAGCGCACCACCCCAGTATGAAAGCACTCAGGCTTTCACACACCTGGGGGGCATAAGAGGAGCTTTACAGGTGCTATTTTTAGAAAAGTGCCCCAGTGTGAAAGTACCCTTACTGTTAAAATTCAGATTCCTGACAGTAGGTGACAAAGATTTGCCATGTCAACAAACCTTTGCAACTTTTTAGCAACTATGGCTTCATATTATTTCAGCAGTGCATTTGTTTACATACAAATGCATTCTATTTCGCTGAACTTTCAAAAAGGTTTACTGTGAGTTAGCTTCCCAGTGAAATCTAATGAACCTGCCTAGATGCATATCATTGTGGTTATGTACATATAATCCATTCAAAACAATCTACAAATGGACTGTATGTCATCTATTAGAATCTAAAGTTCACTGATTTCATAGCAGTTTTTTTAAACTTGACATATGGAGGTCAAACCAAATTTTTCAGACTTCCATATCACTAGTAGAAGCGTTAAGCAGGACCCCTTCGTCAGGCATGTGTTCTTCATGACTCCGAAACTTTGCACTACCTGCTCTGTGATGTGATCATGCCTCAATAAAAATGTGTTTGCATGTGGGCTTTAAAGACCATTCTTTTGCTACCATGTACACTATATGTGTTACACAGGTGGCAATAGGTAAAGAATAATTTTTATAAATAATTGTTTATGCCTTTTTTTTTTTTTTTAAGTCTAAATCGATTCTATAACTTCCGTTTAAGGAAGTTTATTGAAAAGCAAGTGTTTCTTAATTTGAATAGTTTTCTTATCTCCAACTGCCTGCTGGAATGATCATTGTCTGTTGCACTTTCATCTCCATGCTGCATCGGCGCAGTTTCTTATATAGAAAATTGTTCTGGAGTTGTGCTTCCTCTCCAAAGCCGTTCACAAAGTACAACCGCAGCGTCATCACAAGACTGTGCTTTGCGAATAGCTAAGAAGAGGGAAAGGGCAAGGGTTTTCTGTAATAGACACTGGTCCAGTGTGGATGAGAGCCAGAGATGCAGCTGCCACTTTACATTCCAGTAGCCACTCAATGGAGGTTAGACAAGAGGAATCAAGTTAAAGTATAACTAAAAAAAAAATCTTTTTTATTTTGGAGAGAATGGAGGGGGATTATAATATATTATATTAAATTATTATATTATTCTATATATATTATTATTTTATAATTATATATTATATATATATATATATATATATATATATATATATATATATATAATAATTACCATTATCGCTTAAAGTGAAACCAAAAGAAAATTCCAAATGTTGGGTTGTCCCCAGAAAAGTAATAGAGGGGAAATCTTCAAATGGGGACACTAGTTCTGGTGACCTGGGGAGTCCCTTAGTTTGCAGGTAATTCCTCTAAGTACCTGTATTGATTATGGGACAGGAAGTGAAGGTAAATCTCGCCAATAGGACACAAATGGCAAGGAAAAAAACTGACAGGGGTTATATAATCCTCCCTTACACTATCCAAAAGGAAAAAAAAAAAAGTTTTGCCTACTTAAATACTTCAATAAATGTGAGTTAAATAAAAACTATTAAGACTTTCAAATTTTGTGACCAATGTACCTGGAATTGGGCTGTAAATTTACAGTAAGAGAATTAAGGGCACAACTTGAAAGAATATCGCTGACAACAGACAATGGCAGAAAGTTACTGGTAAATGACCTTCTACTTCTATATTAAGTCTTGAAACCGAACACTACTCAGCCCTTATCTACATCTCACTGCTTGCACACAGCTGCTGAAATTGCGCTGTGCTGAAAGACAAAGTGAATTATTTTGTTCCGGCTGTCTCCCAATTGCTTTCACAATCATTTATGTAGTCTGATCATGGATATTTATTACTGCAGAGTGTACTTGAATATGCTTGTTTTAAAAAGTTGGATAAATCATTCCCACTTTATAATGTTAACTCTTCCAGTATTAACATCGGGTCTTCTTGGCAGAAAGTTCCTGCCCAAAAAACATTAGTATGATCCATATATTGTGCATGTTTCCACATGTATTTGCATGTATACGCACATAAAAACACTTCTAGCCCCCAGAATGGCAAATAATACAGGGGAGATGTGAGTTTCGCCTGTGTTTTTGTGTACACTCAGAAAATACTGACCAGAAATGCATTTTTTTTTACTGATTTAAGAGATAGTTTACTGATATTTATTTTATTTTACCGCTCCAAGTGGTTACTGATGAAGGCTCTGGCTCTTCCCACAGCATTGTGCAACCCACCTATGAATATCAGAGTAATCTCCAAAGTGTGGAGTTAGGCTGGATTCACACCTATGCATTTTTAGTGCTTTTTTGCATTTTACAGATTTGTACTACAGTCCATTTAACATGGTTTCCTATGGAACACGTTCTGTAGTGCAAATCTGCAAAATGCAAAAAGCACTAAAAATACATAAGTGTGAATCCAGCCTTAGACAACAGCACAGACTTTAGTTAAGGTTTAGTTAAATTGCCTGCATTAAAGTGTTATAAAACCCAATAATATGAAAATAGTTCTTGACTATTTTTAGTACAAGATTGTCTTGACCTAATCTGAAGGTCAATGCTATGCTTACCCAATGAGATGCATTCTTACTAATGACTGTTATTACTTTTCATTATTTACTATTTTAGGATTTTCGTTATTATGTCCTGTTTACATAGAATTTTCTCATAAAACTCATAATGTGCTGCTAGACAGTACTAATTTATTTGGGAATTTTCCATTGTCAAGCTTTTGCAGTTTGCAAACCTAGGCTTTGGGATAAGACAACAGTGCTGGGCAGCAACAGGATGAGAGCATTCCTCCCTGCAACATACAGCAGAGAGGTGGAAAATGCAGCCAAATTGTTTTATAGAGGGTTCATATTCATACTTGTGCAATGCTAGGCCTGCATCCAGTTAGGATAGAGGGGGTTATTTACTAAAGGAAAATCCACTTTGCACTGCAAGTGCACTTTCCATGCAAGGAAAAAAAAAAAAAAAAAAGAATTTTAGCTTGCACATGATTGGATGATAAAATCAGCAGAGCTTCCCCTCATTTCAGATCTTCCCTAGATCTACAGTGACTGCACTTCCAAGTGCACTTGTAGTGCAGAGGGGATTTACCTTTAATAAATAAACCGCATAGACTCACACATGACAGCCATTGTCATAGATGGTATTCTCCCTGTCACCAGCTGTTGTCAACCATTGCTGCCAATATGTATGAGCCTCATTTATACATAAAATGCATAATAATAAATTACATTCATAGAGGTCAGGGCAGGTCACTAGCATGGACAATGGTTTTAGGCGAGTACCAAGCTTTTTGTCTCATTCCTTTAAATTGAACCTGTACCAAGATTACGGACAATGATGTTTTTACACGTTCTAAACAACCTTTGATTTCAGTAGCTGCAGGTACTGTGGAGTAATCAGTCCTAAAAATTCACAGAAGAAACTCTGCATTCCAGTCTCAGTTGGTTTTTAACAGCTTCAGGCTTCATGTAAACTACAGCTCCTAAACTTGAGTTTAGGAACTTTTACCGTTTTTTTTTGCCAAAGCTCCTGAACCCAACTTCATGAAAACCTATGGGGCCGATTTACCAAAGGCAAATCCATTCTGCACTACAAGTGCGATACAAGAAATAAGTGATTAAACCTTTTTCTATATAAGAATAAAAATGAATGATAACAGTGCGAAAAGATAAACAATTACCTCTATTTATACAGAAAAGAAACTTTAGAATAATTAGAACTTACAATATAACTCAAGTGATGTTACAAATACAGTGTTGCTTAGGCTGCAAAGATAATTTAGGCCATATGGTTACAATAGACATACACTTTCAATATATTTATCAATATCTCAAGACAAGTCCTAGGAAAGAAATAGTTAGATATAGAAAAAGAGACATAAAAGAGAGAGAGAGACGAGAGAGACGAGAGAGACGAGAGAGAGACGAGAGAGAGACAGAGAGATGAGAGAGAGACAGAGAGAGAGAGAGATATACATTACATGGACATCCTGTCGTCCCCCATGGTCTGGAACTCAAGAGAGCCATCAGCTAACTCTTGCCCTATTTTATATGCATTCTTGGCCAATCAGAAGATGGAACACACCCATTGACTCTGAGTTCGCATCAACCTCTGATTGGCTGATTCTCAAGTCTAAATGCTGATTGGTTCAGGATGGCTCACACTCTGATTGGCTAATTCTCAAGCTCCCAGAAATGTCCATAGATCAGGCCTGAACGTCCGGGGCCACTTCGTCTAACAATTAATGAGCCACCTCCTTTGATCCTTAAACCCAAACAGTTCCGACATTAGCATGTTAATGTCCCCTGGTGAGATGGTGCCTCACTGTCTGCACAGATGATTGGGAACACAAAAGGGAATACACTGAACACCTGGGGACATTCAATGGTTCCCATGAGATAGAAGACAGTAAAACTTCTGTATTAAAACCTCTGCTCACATACACACAAATCTGAAAATATTAAGTCATACATTCAGAATGGTTTCCTTTAAGCTCCTTGCTCTAAATATTATATTTCAAAATTGCCACCACAGTTCCCCCTGAAGCTCATTCTTGAACTTATATCCTGCTTCAGTGATTTTGTACCCACCCACAAAAGCCCAGAAGCCCCAATCCTTCCCCACCGCCACCACGGCCTCCTCTTTCTTTCTTGAACACGCCGGAACTCCTCCATGTAGGCTTGAGACAGCAAAGAAATCCTGGTGCCCTTGAGACTTCACATCCAAACCATGAGTGTCTGTACTGCAATGTTTCATCGCCCTTCTGCCTTGGAAGAGCGGAGCTCCAACATTGAGAGTGGGATCCTGACATATCTGGTCCTGTAGCGGTTGCTCCAATTGGATCGGACCACGAGGCAGCACTTTTCAGCATGGTGAAGGGCAGTCCTATTTGTTGCACATTTGTCTCAAGAGATGACTTGTCTCAAGGTTGTCTTCCGGTGGTGGTTGGGCGGGCCTCCGGACAGTCGTGCATGAATACAAAAAACAACAAAAAAAGAGAATGTCAGTGTACAGATAGTGGAGGAATGCCAGACAGGAGCAGTGGGTTGGCCATTGAGACTTAATACTTATAAGGGGTGCAATGTGGACGAGTATAGTGGGCTCCCCACAGGGAACAGAGTCCAACCAACAGCCAGTATCATCCATGGCCCTTGATGGTAGGGATAGTCAACACTGCCTGTTATTGCCAGGTCCCTGGGTTCACCACACCTGCTCGCAGGGCTCAGGTTAAAGCAGGAAGTAGAATTACATTAAGTAAGGCAGAAATGGTAAAGCCTTCCAATTTACAGCTCATCTCTGCTATTCAAACAAGAGTTCCAGAAGACTAATACATTTACTTTTAAAGATATAGAAAAACATTATCAGATAATTGACAGGTACCATCACCTAAAGTAATTAAAGTAATTAAACATAAGAATATGAAATAAAGAAAGTAGGAACAAGAACGAAGAGGAAAAAAATTAAATAAGCAAAAAAATAAAAAAAAGAACACATACAGGTTTAATTCTTAAAAATCAAATAAATGGTGTTGCGCTTCCTGCAAAGATTAAACTAAACTATACTAACTAAACTAAAATAAAGTGCCTTGTGCTTAAATAAATATTACCAATAGTGCTAAGTAACACACTACTAAGGGTGATGTCTCCTCCTATTAGGTGATGTCTCCTCCTGTTAGGTGAGTGTGGTAAAATCACCCTAAACTAGACAATTATATATTACACACAGTATATATAAAAATATTCCAAATATATAAAGTGCCTCCAACAGATTAAATCATGAACAATAAAATAGGAGAATAAAGTGTCCAGTGTTTAAGTAACATAGATAACCAAATAATAAAGTGTCATGTGCTTAAAATATTCAAGTAAATGTCTCCAAAGTAATGAACTCATAAAATTCTTCTTATAATAAAACGTGCAACACACAGTACATGCTTAAACAGAGAATGATGCAAGCCTTTATGTGACAAGATGATGCAGTCTTTATGTGAGCTTAGATAAATAAAGTGGCCAGTGGCTTATTCAGTGCTTCTCAGAATAAGGTGCCAAAAGCCGTGTCTTTAACTCTTATATCTCCAGTGTTCACGGCACACCAGCTAGAATGGCCCCTTACCTTACTGCTGTAAGGTAAACAGCAGAGCAAACAACCGACAAGATCCAGGGGTTGTAACCCTATTCCTGGCAGGTAAGTGCTGGCCCCCACGGCTGGTATTTTGTACCTCAAATAGCGTCCACATAGATCATAAGGCTCAATATTATCCACAAGGATCTTTCCATTTATCATTCATTTGGCAGAAAATTTCCAAACTTGCCCTTTTTTCAGCTCAAAAGTAGGGATGAGCTTCGTGTTCGAGTCGAACATACGTTCGACTCGAACATCGGCTGTTCGCCCGTTCGGCGAATTCCGAACGTTATGGGCCGTTCGCACCAAATTTGTGTGGCGCTCACGGCTCACAATGCACTGCGATGGCGCAGTGCATTGCTGGCTCATGATTGGCCAAGCATGCACTGTGACCCCACATGCTTGGCCAATCACAGCGCCGGCAGCGAGGAGAGCCATGATTGGCCACAGGCAGGATGCTCAGGCTGTGTAGTACACGCCCCACACTATATAAGGCCGCCAGCGCGGCGGCCTTGTGTAGTGTGTTGGCATCTGTAGCAGTTAGTGGGTGTTCTGTGTACCTTCAACACACCGATCGTTATCGGCCGATTTTTCGTTCTTGCTCTTCTGTAGTGGTTGTTGTCTGCGTGCCCTGACCGCAGTATACACCGCTATATTCACCTATATATCTAGCGATATATCTATCTTTTATAATAGAGCTGTCAGTCAGTGTTAGGAGATTGTGCGTGCTGTCTGCGTGCTCTGAACGCAGTATACACCGCTAAATCCTCCTATACAGCTAAATATCTTGCTCGTTTTAAATAGAGCTTTCATTCAGTGTTAGGAGATTGTGCGTGCTGTCTGCGTGCTCTGAACGCAGTATACACCGCTATATCCACCTATATAGTTAAATATCTCGCTCGTTTTAAATAGAGCTTTCATTCAGTGTTAGGAGATTGTGCGTGCTGTCTGCATGCTCTGAACGCAGTATACACCGCTATATCCACCTATATAGCTAAATATCTTGCTCGTTTTAAATAGAGCTTTCAGTCAGTGTTAGGAGATTGTGCATGCTGTCTGCATGCTCTGAACGCAGTATACACCGCTATATCCACCTATATAGCTAAATATCTTGCTCGTATTAAATAGAGCTTTCAGTCAGTGTTAGGAGATTGTGCATGCTGTCTGCGTGCTCTGAACGCAGTATACACCGCTATATCCACCTATATAGCTAAATATCTTCCTCATTTTAAATAGAGCTTTCAGTCAGTGTTAGGAGATTGTGCGTGCTGTCTGCGTGCTCTGAACGCAGTATACACCGCTATATCCACCTATATAGCTAAATATCTTGCTCGTTTTAAATAGAGCTTTCAGTCAGTGTTAGGAGATTGTGCGTGCTGTCTGCATGCTCTGAAAAAGACGGACGGCAAAACAAATTATACAGGGGTGATAACCCTTCCCTATGTTTTCCAAAAAGCTTAAAAATAGTTTTTTTGACTGGAGCTACACTTTAAAAATGTACCGGTTGAAAATTACAAACAGATTCAACTTAACACAACAAACCTACACAGTCCCTGTCTTGTTTGCACCACCTGTATACTGCTGTTCTGAGTATATAGGGCCTGGGGGCCACACGTATTTCCTTTTTTTAATATGGGTACAGGGTTCCCCTTAATATGCGTACAAGACCCAAAGGGGCTGGTAATGGGCAGGGAGGGCTACCCATGCCATTTTTCTCAATGATTTTCAACCATATTGCAGGAACCAGATATAACATTAAAACCGCAAGCAGCTTTAAATGACGTTATTTCCGTTAAATGTCATTTTGTGCAGGGACTGTTCTAAACACGGGAAACACGTGGCACTTCACAGGCATACTACAGACACCCCCCAGGCACGATATTTAAAGGAATATTTCACTTTTTTTTTCACTTTAATCGTCATTAAAATCAGTGCTCCCGCCAAAACGGGCATTTTTAAAAGTTTTTTTTGCATTGACCCATGTCCCCTGGGGCAGGAGCCAGGTCCCCAAACCCTTTTTAGGACAGTATCTTGCATATTAGCCGTTAAAATTAACACTTTTCATTTCGAACGTTCGAGTCCCATAGACTTCAATGGGGTTCTAACGTTCGTACGAATTTGGGTCCGTTCAAAAGTTCTAAACCGAACCGGGGGGTGTTCGGCTCATCCCTACTCAAAAGGGTTCCAACAATTACTGATTTTGTGCCCCTAAACTGGCCAAAAAAGGAAGGAACTGGCCAAATGACTGAATTTCAGATGATTTTTCCAGCATTAGACTCAAAGAATAGTCTCACAGTGATGAAAGAAATCTTTTCTTGTCCTAATCCACATTTCCAGATGTTTTCATTGTCATTAGTAATGTCTTCTTCCTGATCAGACTGTGGGTCATGACACAGGAAGAAGTTGACCCATGCTCAACATCAGGACCGCTCCAGAACCTCTGGAACTCCACCATCCCCATATGTCCAGCCAGCTCCTACCCTGACCACCACTAGGTGATCCCTAAAAAAACTTTTATTACGGGAAGCCTACCCCGCCTCCACCTAAAATGTTACCTCAGCGAGCTCCATATTCCCAGCCGCTATTATTTTTTTGTACCACCCTCTTCTCCTTAGATCATAAACCCCTTGAGCAGGGCCCTTCTATTTACGCCCTGCACAGACTGTTGGCACTATCTAAATTCTGTTGCCCCAAACCACCCAACTACCCAACTTTTAACTCCTCCCAAATACCAATGGAAGTTTCAATAGGGGATGTCAGTTTTTTTTTTTTTTTTTATAAAACCTTTTCTCTGGGGTAATAGGGGTCCGCCCTTGTGTCCCTGCTATATCTATTACCAGGACAGGGGAAGCATATAGGGCATCACTGGACATTCAATACCACCACCAATACCCTTGTCTCAGGTCTCGATTATTTTTAACTTTGTTTAGGACCAGTTGGGACACTACCCCGGCCTCCATTGGACCTGACCCCCTCCTGTGCCAGTATTGTTGTCTTTTCCCATAGCACACCTTCCTTTCTCCAGCACTCATCAGTACCAGTCATTTGAGGCTGTCCGGACTCAAACCACCAGAACAAGATGGACTCCAGGGTGTAACACAGTAGAGTCTGATAGGATAGTACCCAGATTGACCATAATATCTGCCAAACGTTCCATCCCTGCCATTAGGAATGCGAGAAGTGCAAGTTAGATTTTTTTTGACGATCCTGGAGTCATCAACCAATCTATTACGACTCATAGGCAAACTGGATACTACCCCCTGCCTGCCTATCCTTGCAAAGTGATGCTGGACAGAGCAAGTTGGTTTTCCTAACCCCTTCCCTGATATGTAGCACAAGACCTCCCAATGTGGTCCTGAGTATCTCCAGCTCCATAGTGGTATAAGGTACCCAGTGCCCCACCTCCAACTCCGAAGGCAGTCTCCCTTAACCCTCTCTTTTATCCTAAGTATGGAAAATGGTCTGAGTACCCGAATTGAAACCACCTGCCAACAGGTACACCTTCTCCCTCCTTTATCAATTTGGTAATCAGACCATGTTATCCTTCACCGATACAAAACAAACTGTCCACACTCTTTAGACCGGACTCCCATGAATGACAGGGGCATAGTGCAACATTGGGGCACTGGTCTTCTTGGCACACAGGCCATAGACCACTAGTTAAGGTACACTAGGACAGGGAGGACACTGATAGGTATTAACTGATGAGAATATAGCATGCCCACACATATAACCAAAGTGAGGGTCCTTGGAACAGCCAAGAGCGGGGAGCACCCCATACAAACTTCCTGCACAACTTTTCTCCAGACTCAACCCAAACTATACAATACGGGGCCAGACCTTTACACTTTCAATTTGTATGCAATCTGGCATACAGTATGCAAACTACACATCTGCAGGTAAATTGCATGCAAGGAAATTGTAAAATAAAAATTGCATAATGTATATCCAGCTCGAGGAACTGTTGCTACCCGACACAACTGGCCAACAGACAAAGAAAAATCCCTTGCAGGACTAAGTCACTGAGATCACTGAACAGTAGTAGGTGCACGAGCCGACCGGTGTGCCTTGAAACACACCAATATTCATTAGGTAATTGATAACAAATAGCCACATGAAAGCAGAAAAACAGGAAACTCTAGGAGAAAATAGGATTGCATGGTGACACAGAAGGAAATAGTTGTGAACTACACTTGGGGACACCCAGATAGCTAGGCACATTAACATACTGTAGCCTAAGGCAAAGAGCTATGCTTGCAAAGAAAGCACTGGCTGGGTGTGTAACTAATTATAATGACAGCAGGGGGGTGAAGCAGTCTCAAACACAAGTCTTGTGAGATAACATGTAATTGCCGTCCCTTACCAGTTAAAGCCATGGAACTACAAGTATCAATCATGGCTAATCAGTGGAGCAAGAAACTCGTTCATACCAGAGCTTCATACATGTTGGATCAGAACATACCACACTTAGGGCCGGTTCACACTGCGGGCGATGCGAGGCGACACGACTCGCCTCGCCGCAGTGTGACAAGTCGCCCCCGTTCTGTACAATGGAACCGTTCTGAGAGGAGCGACTCGAGTCGCTCCGACTCAGAAAAAAGGTTCCTGTACTACTTCTGGGCGACCTCGGGGCGACTTGCATTGACTTCTATACAGAAGTCATCTGCAAGTTGCCGCTGAGGTCGCGGCAGGTCGCGACGAGGCAAGTCGGTGTCGCCTCGCATCGCCTGCAGTGTGAACCGGCCCTTAGGTAGTCTGAAACACAGCTAATTTTACACCAATAAAATTTAGTAATAAACATTACATTTTTCGCCTGAAAAAAAAACACTGGTTATATACCTGTGATAAGACATTAGCATGTGAAACCAATATACATTACATTACATAAACAGTGCACTTTTTTTAAAATACCCAAAAAATTGTTGAGCTCAACTCATTAATATGTATTACTTAGTACATATTAATACCACGTGGATTTTTGTTTTATGGTATACCAATAATCGCCTAGAGGCGATTCAGTTCGCATTGTGCGCTATACAAGTATTTCATTCATTCATTCATAATTCCCCCCAAAAAAATGTATTCACCATGGTGAGAGAGAAAAAAATTTGCAACTTGTAATAAACCTTTTAGGGGTACCATTTCCTCTGGCAGAACTGTCTTTTCTGGAAAACCAACACAATTTAGTAAATGCACCTTTTCAATTCATTAGTACAAGTCTTGGCTCAGGTCATTTGCATGTCAATACAGTTTGCTTTACATTCTCACTGACCTGGTCAGAAAGAAGGGGGGTCATTTGGATGGGCTGTCAGCAGCTGAGAACAAACTTCACACGACACAATCTATATCGCATACTCCACACCCCCACACTCACACAATTAAGTCAAAGATGACCTCTAGATATCACACCTATTAACATGTTTTCTATCATAACCTGTACTTGTTAAACCCATAACATCTGTTTGGTAAGTTTGAAATTCTTTCAGAGATCCATCCCATTTCATTAGCCCCTTCTCCGCCTGTATGGGGGCAATAAAAAAACTCTTACCTTCCCGGGATTTATTCTTGCAGAAACACCAGGGATGGAACATTGTTGGTACATACCTTAAGTGTGGAGGATGTCCCCCTGAATTCAGACACACCCAAATCCCTTGCTCTGTTATCTCCTGGGCAGCTGAAGTCCTATGGCCGTGTCATCTTAGTGTGATGAGCACGGTACAGATCTTCCCGTACGTTAAGTTTCTTACAATACCTCTTTACAGTCCAACGATCCCAATCTTGCATATATAACCCAAGGTCCATATTTATCTATCCTCTCTTCCTTTGGGGTCACGTGGTAGGGTTTCTCGGGCTCTGCGTACAGAGAACCCGGCGCTTTACCTTTCGGAGCGGTTATGGTTTGCGCCTTTATCACTATAACCGGCCCCGCATCTCTGATTATTGTACACGGCCTGTGCGGGCTGCTAGCGTACTACTCCGAATGTCCCCACGGTTAGACACCCTCTTTGAAGTGATTCGATTACCCATCCTTTATGGACAATGGACCTTGATTCCCCCAACCTTTTTACAGGTTGTCTTTACCCCAGAGGTTGCTAATCTCTGGCCAAGAATTGGGTTGACAGGCCCACCGTTGCTGCTTTTTTTTTCACTACTTGTCAGAACAGTTTTTTTTTTTTTTCCCTCGGGCTCTGCGTACAGAGAAGAAATAATTAGAACTTATCATATAACTCAAGTGATGTTACAAATACAGTGTTGCTTAGGCTGCAAAGATAATTTAGGCCATATGGTTACAATAGACATACACTTTCAATATATTTATCAATATCTCAAGACAAGTCCTAGGAAAGAAATAGTTAGAAATAGAAAAAGAGACATAAAAGAGAGAGAGACAGAGAGACAAGAGAGAGACGAGAGAGAGACAGAGAGAGAGAGAGATATACATTACATGGACATCCTGTCGTCCCCCATGGTCTGGAACTCAAGAGAGCCATCAGCTAACTCTTGCCCTATTTTATATGCATTCTCGGCCAATCAGAAGATGGAACGCACCCATTGGCTCTGAGTTCGCATCAACCTCTGATTGGCTGATTCTCAAGTCTAAATGCTGATTGGTTCAGGATGGCTCACACTCTGATTGGCTAATTCTCAAGCTCCCAGAAATTTCCATAGATCAGGCCTGAACGTCCGGGGCCACTTCGTCTAACAATTAATGAGCCACCTCCTTTAATCCTTAAACCCAAACAGTTCCGACATTAGCATGTTAATGTCCCCTGGTGAGATGGTGCCTCACTGTCTGCACAGATGATTGGGAACACAAAAGGGAATACACTGAACACCTGGGGACATTCAATGGTTCCCATGAGATAGAAGACAGTAAAACTTCTGTATTAAAACCTCTGCTCACATACACACATAAACCTGAAAATATTAAGCCATACATTCAGAATGGTTTCCTTTAAGCTCCTTGCTATAAATATTATATTTCAAAATTGCCACCACAGTTCCCCCTGAAGTTCATTCTTGAACTTATATCCTCCTTCAGTGATTTTGTACCCACCCACAATAGCCCAGAAGCCCCAATCCTTCCCCACCGCCACCACGGCCTTCAGTCGCTTTAGATGTGACCTCTAAAATGAGGGGAAGCGCTGCTGATTTTACCATACAATCACGTGCAAGCTAAAATGCTGTTTTTATATTTTCCTTGCATGTTCCCCCTTAGATCTACAGCGACTGAACTTCCAAGTGCATTTTCAGTGCACTAGTAGTGCAAAGTGGATTTGCCTTTCGTAAATAACCCCCATAGGCTTTTAGTATTGTTTAGGAGCTCCCTCAGCCTATGCTCCTCACAGGCCATGGCCTCTGATGTGTTTCACCCCACTCATGGGTGCTTAGTCATATAGATTTTCTCTTTCAGTTATTGTTAGGGATCTGTATCAATAACCTTGGAGAATTATATATTTGTAACTTAGCATTTATTGGATGTCAGTAGTGCAAAAATATAAGCACTAAAATACACTTTCTTTGCTAATAGTTGTTCTAATCAATACAGAACTCTGACCCAACCTTGTCTTTGGGTGTGTTTTTGGACACCTCTTCCTAGTTGTTAGGCCTCATTTCCCTGTCAATAACTTAGCTTCTCATTCATAACTATTTTTAAACTGCTTTCTCATCTACTGAGTGTCTGCACAGCTCCCTGTGACAAATGCTGTGTCATTGCACATGCTTCCACAGGTCCTAGCCCAAGGCTACACACATATTTGCAGTTCAAAAATAAACAGTCTCTGTGAATCAAGAAGCGTCAGGTTCCTGGATATGCCTGCTAACGAACACTTAAGCAAAGTTTAGTAACATCAGTGAAACATGAGTTAACATGTCATTAAATAAGGGTTTGTTAAACAGTCTACTGTTATCGTGCAAGTTGGTGTAATATAAAACGTGATTGTTTTGTACAGCAAGGTCTATTAACATTTTTCATGAAATGTGTATATTAAAAATCAAATACTTAATTTACTGGATATTTACAGACTACTGTTTCTCAGTACTTCACCACAATGTACAGTACTGCAGCTTACATATTGTGTTTTTTTCTTAGGTATGCCCTGTACACACGGTCGGACTTTCCGACGACAAAATCCGTCTGAATTTTTCCGATGGATTTTGGCCCAAACTTGTGTTGCATGCACACGGTCGCACAAATTTGTCGGAAAATCCGATTATTCTGAACGAGGTGACGTAGAACACATACGATGGGACTATAAAGAGGGCCGTAGCCAATAGCTTTCGTCTCGTAATTTATTCTGAGCATGCGTAGCACTTTGTCCGTCGGAATTGTCTACATACGATCGGAATTTAAATGATCGGATTTTGTTGTTGGAAAATTGTAGATCCAGCTCTCAAACTTTGTGTGTTGGAAATTCCGACGGAAAAAATCAGATGGAGCCCAACAACACGATCCAATCGCACATTTTCCGTCGGAAAGTCTGACTGTGTGTACAGGGCAAAAGTAATGTTTGAGTGGCTTGGGTGCTTTCTATAGTGTTTTAGACCCTAGAGTTTAGGGTCTCATGCATACGGCCTCAATAAACTCAGCATTTTTATAAGTAAAGCTTTTTTTTTTTTACATATCTGAACTCCCAGCAACAAAAGGACATGCAAGCCAGCCATACATGAAAATAGCCAGTTCAGCAGGTCTATCCACTTGTGTACAACCAGCTTGTTGGAAAATGTTCTCTTGATAAGTGCTATAGGCAGGATATTGCTGCAGGGTTCAGCCAGCGCAATCCTGCAAACTAGTTGCCACATTTCTATACGGCAATATGCACCATTAATGCACCAATATGCACCATTAATCAAAATTATGTTCTAAAGGGTGTCCCAAATGTCTGGGTATATAGGCAAAAGTTTATTCAAAAGTTTTATTATAGTAAATGCACAAGTTTACAGCTTTTGTTTTGGCAATGCTTGTTTATATCTTGAATACAAGAATGTAGCAGAACATGGATCAGGTACATGGATCGAAATTCGGATGGTCCTCGCTGAACCTGCTGAATTTTGATCCATGTATGGCCGGCTTGAGAGAAGGTTCTCCTTTGTTCAGGTCATGGTATAGCTATTGGTAGTTGGTCACATTCAGCTGGATTTATTCTGTAATGCTCAAGATATTTTGTAGTTCATTCAATCCAGTTCCTGAGATGATTTCTTCCTTTAGTGCAGTGGTCTCCAAACTGCGGCCCATGGGCTGGATGTAGCCCTCATGCCATGCCTTTGGGACACTGCCTCTACCATTAATACAAGGCTCTGTTACTCCAACTTATATCATGCACTATTCCTTCCACAGCCACCAATAGGGCACAATTCCTTCCACGTACAGTCTACCAATGATGGGGCCCTTTTCCTCCAACTAATACCAATGAAGGGGCGTTATTCCTCTTCCTTCTGACCACCAATTCTGAGGCATTGCCAACTCCCACTGACACTAGGGAATTTTCTTCTCTCCCTGACCACAGTTCAGTCCCCCTAACCTCAGTCCAGTCCCCCTAAGGTCTGAAGGACAGTAATCTGGCCATTTGTTTATAAAGTTTGGAGATCTCTGCTTTAGTGCAATAATTGTTATGGGCCAATAGACTACTGACTTTAGATAACCCCAAAGAAAAAAGAATGGTGTCTGGAGACCTAGGAGGCAATTTAACTAGATCTCCGCATCTGATCCATCTGTTTGGAAAAGTTTGATTCAAAACATTTCTTACAGTAACAGCAAAGTGTGGTGGGCACTGTCTTGCTGATATCACATTTTATGATATCTAATCAGGAGACAGGAAAATATTGTATCATACAGAGATAAGCTTCCCCTGTTACATTACTATCAAAAATATGGCCCAATTTATTTCTCACCAAATACCCCTGCTAGCGCCATCATGTGTGGATCAGTTTGAAAATGTCCTTCAGCTATCTGGTTTAGGTTGTTTTCACACCAGTAACGTGCATTGTGTTGGTTGACACTACCAATGAGATGAACTGAGGCTTTTTCACTGTAAAACACCATTACTTCTCACTATTGTACAAACTACTCAAAATATTCCATATGCCTCTCTGTGTCATCGCCATTCAGTTCCTGGACCAGCTGTACTTTATATGGATGGAAGTTGTGATGGAACCGCTTGAGCACCCCAACTAGGTTCTTCCATCTGCCAAACAACATCTCCTTCCATCCATACCATTTCCGAGCAGATCGAGAGCTAACACCAGCCCTTTTTACCCCAAACATTGTACACAGACAAGATTTGAGGTAAAAACCAAAGGAAAGACTTTTATTGAAACTCAGACACATACTTTATACTCCACAGGAGGACATCCCCCTCCTGATCATAGTACCCTAACAATACAAATTGTACACAGGAATATAATTACCATAGCTCAACAACAACCAACATATACTATAAACATTAAGTTAATTAAACAACTAGTCACCTGGACAATGTTGTAGTTAATCTCATTCCAGGTCAGACTGGCGGACACAGAGCTCACAAAGTACACTACACATTATCATATGTTCAACATCCCCACCGTAGTTTGCTAGCAAAGTTAGTTAATTAGCACAATTACAATGAGTGAAAGACAGGTGGCTTGAGCTGATAAGATTAACATCTGCTATCAGTCCCACAGTGTGGAACAGTCATTGCTGGAAATGTGGCATCTAGGCCCTTAACATGGATCCTGAGCCTAGACTCCTACAGTCTGTGTGTTCTGGGGAAACATGAACCCGTATAAGAAACAAGACCACTCCAAGGATCCCGAAGGCACACACCTCCTATCAAACTCAGTTTCAGTGCAGGTCACATCAGTATTATGGTTGCCCTCAAAGGGCCTATTGTGTCTGGAAGACTAGATATCCAGAGCACCCCACCTCTTTACATCAGGTGTCAAGAGCCCCCTCACCATCAGAAGTCAAGAGTCACCCACCCTCCCTTAAATCACAGTGCACCTCCTACCGTGTGCTGCTTCCGGGAAGAAGCTGGGGGCAGGGCTAGGAAGCAGAAAGTGCAGGGTCTGGAGGAGGACCAAAGGAGGGCTGGAGCAAGCTGCCTGAGTCTGCTGAATGCTGAGATCAGGGGAAGTGGAGCTGCGGCTGCACAGAGAGGCGCAGGATCTATTGGATAAGTCCTGTGCTCCTCTCTGCTGCTGACTGCTGAGAAAGGGGGAGGCAGAGATGAGCCTCCTTGATGAGCCTCCTTGCGACTCCACAGAGAAGAGCAGGATCTGGTGGAGGAGTTCTGTCCTCCTTTCCGCTGCAACAAAGTGGGGGCAGAGACAAGGGGGGTGCTGCAGCTGCAGGAGAGGTGTAATGCCCTGATGGACTGGATTTGGCCTGTGGGCCTTGTGTTTGACACATTTGAGTTACTGGGAGACAAACCATTTAACACTGACAGGGGTACTTACAATGATAAACTTGTATTTATTTATGTAAAACCTTTATCCCAAAAGGAGTGTTGGCTTGAGTTTGGCTTTACTTTGTTAGTGTTATCTAAATCTTCTAGTACATTTAACACTACCCTCCCCCCAGATGAATGCTGTTGTCCAAATGTGCCTCCTGTGCTCCTTCATCACCCAGAGTGGAGGCATTTTAATATAGAAGGTGTTACTTCCCAGATCACCAGATGAAAACACCTAAAAAAAAAGAAAACTAACGAAGGGACTACATTTAATTATTGGTAAGCTGCAATATATTACATTTTTGGTTCTGGGTTTAATACTGCTTTAAAACTAAATTCCAGGTATGGCAATTTTTACAGCTTGGACCGAGTATGTATGTAAGTATGTATGTGCCATATCTGTAGGATCCCCATAGTTTTCGGCATGGGTGCATGGGTGCCAAAAGCTTTTGGATATTATTGTAGCAGCGGTGCCTACCACAGTGATATCCGAGGGATCCCACGGGTATGGCACATACATACTTACATTGTTCCAAGCTGAACCTATGTAACTAAGTAAAAGATCGCTATACCTGAAATTCATCTTTAAATTAAATAAGCCCTCTGTTAGAAGAAACACCAATTGTGGGTTTTCTTATGCCCTGTACACATGGTCAGACATTCCGACCACAAAATCCTGATTTTTTCTGACGTATTTTGGCTGAAACTGGTGTTGCATACACGCGGTCGAACAAAGTTATCAGAAAATCAGATCGTTCGGGACGAGGTGACGTTTGTTGCGTACGACGGGACTACGTAGAGGCTAGTTGCCAATAGCTTTGGTCTCGTAATTTAATCTGAGCATGCGTGGTACTTTGTCCGTTGGAATTCTCTACAAACGATCGGAAAAAGTCTGATCAGATTTTGTTGTCAGAAAATTTTAGATCCAGCTCTCAAACTTTTTCCATTGGGATTTCTGATGGAAAAAGTCCGATAGAACCCACACACGATCGGATTTTCCGACAACATAATCCGATCAGACCTTTTCCATCGGAATTTCCGACCATGTGTACAGGGCATTATCCTGCTGCGTAGGCCTAGGATTTTGAGTGTGCTATGACCAATATAATCCTATTTAAGTGATATTTTTCAACAATCTTTTTGAAATATTTTGTCATCTTTCGTGAACAAATAGTTCCTGTGAAAAATAATGTGTAATGGAACAACAACAACAGTACCAAAGTGAATTCCCCTTGACTCACTCCAGATATATTAATCATGGTTTTTCCTTGCGATGGAACAGAGAAGGCTGTCTGGCCTTGTGACATTTTCCATGAGCTCTACCCTCCAGTGTGGCCTTCATAGATCTTTACTTGTCTTCTTTGTTTATTTGGCATTGAAGTAGCTTGTCGTTTTAGATCTATAACATGGAAGAGGCTTATAAAGTTGTTATATAATTGCTGGAAATAGTAAGCAATGCTGATTGAGTGTGAAGACGAACAGGTTGAAGCAGCATGGAGCATCTCTTTCCAGTGATTGTACATCTGAGGCTTGTTTTGGCAAATCCAAAATCAAACTTCTTTTTCAGATCTGTAGCTACATCTCAGTATATTTCCCTGGCTCCGTATCAAGGTGTTCCACTTGTGTGTTTTCTTACAAGGAGAAACTGAGTAATATCCATGTTTGCAAGGTGGAGATACACAAAAAAAAACATTTCAGAAAAATCTACTCCCTTTTAAATGTGTTAGAAAACACAAGCCTAGTTAAAGTAGATCTGATCCCAACTACTAAAATCCCATATTCTATTTAAAACCGTACTATCATTTATAGATTCACAAGCTTTCTCTAAAAGACTACCTGGTAGTCATCATTCCAACGCGAAAAGAACAAACTCGTAGCCTGTGGGCATGATTGCAGTGTACATTAATGCCGCATACACACGACCGGACTTTTTGATGGACTAGGTCGGACGGTCTTCCCGACTGACTGAGTTACGACGGACTTTTCAAATGAACGGAATCACACCAAAGTCGGATGGATTCGAACGTGATGACGTACGACAGGACTAGAATAAGGAATTTCACAGCCAGCTAATAGCTGCCCTAGCATCGTTGTTTGTCCGTCGGACTAGCATACAGACGAACAGATTTTTAGACCGGACTCGAGTCCGTTGGAAAGATTTGAAACATGTTCTATTTCTAAAGTCCATCAGATTTTTGGACAGCAGAGGTCCGATGGAGCCCACACACAATCCAATTGTCCGCCGGATTCGTTCCGCCGGACCTAGTCCGTCAAAAAGTCTGGTCGTGTGTTAGTATGCATCTTAGGAAGGGAGAGGGTTAGGCTAGCACCAGAGATAAGCTCAGGAGTGTTCGGATCCTAGTGAAAAAGCCCACCAGAAAGCTCTCACCTGTATTTGGCCAATCATCTGTGCAGCCACAGCATTTCTGCCCCCCCCCCCCCCCAGCGGTATATATCTACTTGACCTTTGGAAGATTTTACCTGCTCATGACCAGGGCATGTTTTGCTATGCAACATTGTACTTCTTTAACTGTTAGGTGTGCGGTCTTGCAACAATGTACCCAAACAAAAATGATATAATTTTTTTCACACAAGTAGAGCTTTCTTTTGATGCTATTTGATCCCCACTGGGTTTTTTGATTTTTTGCAATATACACTACAATACCAAAAATTTTGGAGGAAAAAACTAAACTTTTTTTAACTTTCTGCTATAAAACATATCAAATACACATCAAATACATTTTGACCAATATGTATTCTGATACATGTTTTTGATAATAAAAATCCCAATAAAGCCCCATACACACTATCAGATTTTATGCTGATTTTTGTCTTCAGATTTACCAAAACCATGTAGTGCAAGGGCCTACCTGATTGCATACAAATCGAAACTTCTAAGGTTTGACCTCATATTATATGGTTTTGGTAAATCTGAAGGAAAAAATCTGCAGAAAATCTGATAGTGTGTACGGGGCTTTAGTGTATATTAATTGGTTTGCATGAGATTTAAAGCACTTACAAACTATAGTATATATACTGGAATTTTATTTATTTTATTTTTTATACTACTAATGGCAGTGATCAGCGACTTATAATGGAACTGCAAAGTTTGGCAGACAATCTGACACAAACTGTACTGTCACTGTAATAATGACACTGGCTGGCCGGGAGTTAACATCTAGGATGATCAAGGGGTTAAATGTTTGCCTAACTATGGGGGTTATTAACTAAAGGAAAATCCACTTTGCACTGAAAGTGCACTTGCAAGTAAAGTCACTGTAGATCCGAGGGGGACATGCAAGGAAAATAAAAAACAGCATTTTATCTTGCACATGATTGGATGATAAAATCAGCAGAGCTTCATTTCAGATCTACCCCTTAGATATAGAGCAGAGATTTTTGAAGTTTTCCTTCAGTATTGAAAGTGACAGTAAAAGAAAATCCCACATTTTGGTTGTCCCCAGAAAAGTAATATAGGGCAAACTGTCCAATGGGGACACTAGTTCTGGTGGCCTGGGAGTCCCCAAGGGATTACCTTAAATTGCAGGGATTCCCTTACACTTCCTGTTATTTCTATGAGACAGGAAGTGAAGGTAAATCTCCCCAATGGGGCACAGATGGCAAAATAAATGAACCAACAGGGGTTATAACCCTCCATTACTCTTCAAAATAAAAAAATAAATAAAACAATGTTGCTTATAGTTCTACTAAGAACATTCTTCTTCTGAAATGCACTTTGCAATGAGAGTTAGCCAGCATTTTATGAGTAGTAGTGGCGCCCCAGTCATTTTGGTAAGCACTACAAATCAAAGTTCAATTTTAACAGGGTAACATAAAACAGCTGAATCCTTGAGATGTGAAATTACCGGTAATTGTTTCCTTATAAATTAAGCTCATTAAACAGAACATAATGAACGCAAATAGCCACAACATGTGCACATCTGGGATGGTAGTAAATCCTGGTTTGGAAGCATTGAATCATTTTTTTCATGCAGCATTAGCTATGTGCTTGTTGACATCTTTATTTATGTTAATGGAATTTGATTGCACAGCAAATACACTAAAAAACATGTGGGTCATCAGCCACGACTTCCTTACAGCAGGCAGCAGCGGTTTTGAATAAAGACTTCACTTGCCTTTGCTTTAACCACGGAAAGAATGAATCCTCTTACAAAACCATCTGTATTGGGTATTTAGTACACAAGTATTGGCCCTGCATTGTTACCTTACGTCGTATTACCTTTGAAAAATTCTCACTGATCTTTGTTTCATTTTCAGTCCTACATACCTAGTGAGAACTGCACACTCAGCAATGACATTTAGGAGTTTGAGCATTTGCGTCATTTTCTTTTTGCTTTATCAGTACAGACCAGTGGTGGCCCATCCATTAGAGGCGCACGGGCGCTGCCCTCCCTATCCATGCGTCCGGACCCCTGAGCTAGGGGACATAGTGCTTTAAGAGAGATAAAAAAAACAATACAGATAGCTGTACCCAGCTCAAATTTCATGAATCGGGTTTACATCCACTTTAGGGTAAAAAAACTTTTGTTGAAGAGATTCCCCCCAGCTCCCTTTTACTTATCTGAGCCCGATGTCGATCCAGCACTGTGTATGAGAGCAGCATCTCTCCGGCTCTGTCCATCCTCACTGAGCAGATTGATAACAGCAGGAGCCATTGGTGCTCGCTCCCGTCAAACAAATCCTATGACAACAGAGCCAGGGGCGGGGGTGAGCACAGCTGTCTGTGTCAATAGACATAGACAGGGATTCTCAGGAGTAAGGATGAACTCAGGCGTGTTTGCAAACAGCATGTGCAGAGCCCACCAGGAAGTCGGGACTGCACAGCGCTAATCACAGGCAACGAGATGTTGTCCTAATACGTGGCTGCATAGATCGGGAAATGTCTTATTGCCTGTGATTAGCGCTGTGCATTGCCGACTTTCTGGCGTGCTCTGTACATGCTGTTTACAAACATGCCTGAGCTCATCCTTACTCAGGAGAAAGTGCGCACCACTGCTCCAATTCAAAGCGGCTTTCTATGGGAGAACTTGGTGGGGACTTCAGAAGAGGAGGATCTGGGCTGCTCTGTGCAAAACCATTGTACAGAGCAGGTAAGTATGACATTTTTAGTATTTTAAGAAAAAAAAATGGAAGCTTAATCCCTGGTTCAAGTTGCAGTGGTTTGCCATGCAATTTGACATATCAAATCTCATGTATTGCCGGCAATGGCACCGTCCAAATTGTTGTGGCGCCACACCGATTCCCAAAAATAGTTTCTTTACTGCTTTTGGCAACTTTGGGGTGTGATTTCAATAGACATGTGTACAGAAACTCGCACAGATGTCTCTGAAATCGCCCCTGAAGTCGGGACTGCGATGCGGGAATGAAATCATGCGAGTTCGCCTGAACCCATGCGATTTCATTCCCGCTGTCAGTGTGAACCTAGTGTTAATATCACTTTAAAGCTGAATTCCAGCAAACACTTTTAAGGTAGATAAAAAAATATATTTTCCTTTTAGGATACATAAATAAAAGCTGACCATTTTAAGCACCCCTGTCAGTGTCTATCTGCAATCTTTGCTGGAAAGCTTGATTTGTTAAAGGAAGCTGAAAAATAACAAATTTACTGGCCAGATCACAAGGTAATAAAATATGTTACTGGTGGACTCAAAAAAGCAGACTACTGCTAGCAACTTACTGTATCATTTATGTTGTTTTTTTTTTTTTTTTGGCCATAGTTACACTTTAAATCATGATCCTGGGAGTGCTTACACTGAAGGTAATTAAAAAGCTAAACATTTTGGGCGTCAGCTGCAATCTTTGTTAAGCCAAATCCAGCATTCAGATCCCTTCCTCTGCACCCAAAACTGATAACATTGCTTGGACTTTCAGGGCAGCAGAAGAGTTAGATCAGGGATCCTCAAACTACGGCCCTTCAGCTATTGCGGAACTACGAATCCCATGAGGCATTGTAAAACTCTGACATTCACAGCCATGACTAGGCATGATGGGAATTGTAGTTTCTGAACAACTGGAGGGCCATAGTTTGGAGACCCCCGAGTTAGATGCTCACTGAATTTCTCGCAGATTAAGGGCTCTTTCACATGGGCGGTCCACCCAGTGGACTCCGCTTTGCTCAGCGGGGGATCAATCCGGTGATCCCCGCTGAGCACGCGGATGACAGGTCTGTCTCCGTTCATTGTTTAGAGACAGACCTGTCAGAGCCCCGCTCTCCTCTAATCCACCAGACAGATGGAAAATAGGACCACCATGCATCTGGATTTCAGAGACAGGATCAGATCGGATAGCAGTGGGTGTCAGTGGACATGTCACCGCTGACATCTGCTGCTCCATAGGAGTGAATGGAGGCTCCAATCAGGTCCGCCTGAAAATCTGACATTTGTATCATGTGTTTTTTCTGGATTTTTGGTTAATATTCTGTTTTTATCATTTAAACATACACCTATGATAAAAAATGATAGACTCTTCATTTTTTTTGTAACTTACAAAATCTGCAGGGGATCAAATAATTATTTTCCCCACTATACATACAGAATGGAAAAAGGGGACACAATATGGGTCCACTTTCTTGAGATTGTGGACACCCCCCCCCCAGGTCAGAGTAGCTAACATTGTAGCAATAGGTAATTTAATGGGGATGTGGCATGTGGCCCCTTTAAGGAGGAGAAAGCAAGGGATTCAGGAAGAACCAATCAGGTTAAAGGGAATTTTCTGGAAGCTAGCTTGAGGCTATATAAGGATAGCAGAAAGGGGGTTTCCCTCTTTGCCCGTCCCTAGTGCGTCAGCTCCTGGAGAAGGCGGGCGGTGCAGATGGGGAGTCATGGCTTTACCGCTGTCTTGCACTAGTCACTGAAGAGGAAGAACAGTCTGAGAGGGATGGAGGCGGAGACTCAGCGGTGGGCGGCGAGAAGGCTGGTCTTAATGGCACAGGGTGAAGAGAGCATGAGCCTGCTCCTGCGTGAACAAACGTTTCCGACAAGCTGCAGAGGCAGCCGAAGACGATAGTGTGCCTCGCGAACGGCCGGAAGATTATGTCAGCGGAGGGACGTCACGGGGCCGCCACGGCTCAGAGAAGAAACTAACATGCTCCCAGTCTCCAGCGGGCAGAGGCGGTCAGTGGGGCCAGGCTCAGCAGCCCTTGGTAGAAGCAAGGGGAAGACAGCCAGCTCAGAACCTCCCATGGCAACTTGCAGCTGATATATCACAGCAAGGCACTCGGCGCGCTGAGGTGCCTCAGCAGTCTCAGGTTGGGCATTCCTTGCAAGTCCCAGACCCTGCAGCGCTGCTGGTGGAGGAAGGTCAGCAAAACGTGGGACAGCCTCCAGCAGCTGGTGAGTTAAACCAATTGAATATTTTAAATGGTTTAGTAGGATTTTTGTCTTCTCTGGTTCAACCTCTGTTTTAGGTGTCTGTACCTGTTCTCCTGTTTTGACCTCTATGCCAGTTAACCCTTCTACTGCTGTGCTCTCTCCTTCTCCTGTCAGTCTAGAAGTTCACAACATGAATGTTAATGTGGGATTGCAGGATGACATTATAGGCCCTTAGTCATTTCACGCAGCTGCACCTGTTAAATTGAATGTACCGGAAACATGCATGAAAGGGGTTATGCCTTGTGAGATGTCACCCTTAGGATGTCATTTAAATGCAGCGGTTAAAGAAAAAATATGGAAAGGGGAATACATAGACATCCTTTCACTCCTGCCTTTGCATTAGGAATTTATGGTTAGATCAGACAAGAGGGGGGAGGAGAGTGGTGAGGAGGACAGGCGCAGGCTGATTCCTAGGTCCTTTAACAATTGGCTACAGGCTTACTGTGTTTACGCGGGCATACTGGCAGAAAAACACCCAGAGCTGTGTGGGGGCCTGTTCCAGCATTTAGACCATATATTAGAGGCTTATAAGAACTTTGGAGGCCTGGGATGGTTTTATTATGACGAGAAGTTCTAAGTACTATTTTGTCAGAAGTTATCCATACACCCAACGCTGAGATGGGGAATGAAGGCTGTGGGCTTGTGGCTCAATTTAATACTGCCCCAGAAAACGGTGGGACCTAGGCCATCCACATCTAACCCTTCACATCCGGTCTTTAGAAAAGGCTGTTGCTTTGCTTTCAATGACAGTGCCATTGGAATGCCATTGGAATGCTGCATGTAAATACAGGCATGAATGTTCAATTTGTGCTGGAGTGCATCCAGCGGCAAAATGTTTTAAAAAAATGAGAATCTCGGTCCTGGTCCTGCGCATTCAAGGTTCATTAGCCCCCAAGACTTGGGCCGACTACTCAGTGGCTTGGAGGAGCTGGTTGTCCTTTGCCAGTGCTAAAGGTTTTCTCTTTAGTAGACCATCCAAAGACATGATTTTGGCCTTTTTGACAGGTTTAATGCAGCAGTGCTATTTGTATAATTATGTAACGAAAGCGTTTGCTGACATTTCTTTTTTCTTTAGACTTTTGGGTTTGCAACCTTGTTCTTCTTATTTTTCAGTAGATCAGGCACTAAAGGGATACAAGAGGTCAACTTTCGTGGCGGACACCAGAAGACCGATCTCCCTTGACATCCTGGGTGGCCTTCTGCTTCTCAGCTTATGAGGCTTTACTGTTCAAAACAGCATTTGCACTTGCATTTTTTTGGCGCGTTCCATATTTCAGAGTTAGTGCCTGCAAATAGGCTGGGCGGCTCCAGAATTCAGTACGAAAAGGTGGTGGTTGACAGCTGTGGAGTGCATATATGGTTTAACATTCCAAAACTGATCAATGTGGCAAGGGCAGGTGGGTTCACCTGCAGGAGCATGATGATGTATTCATGTACTCGGTAGCAGCCGTTAAGCATTTCTTGGTGATTATTCCACCTGGGATGGGGTATTTCCTTATTCATGCTAATTTAATGCCTCTTACAAAATATCAATTTGATGCAGTGTTCAAAAGATGCCTAGAACGTATGGGCTTGAGCGGCTTCAAGTTTTCATCACACTCATTTAGGATAGGTGCAGCCTCTGAAGCGGCTTGGTTAGGGTTTCTGGAATCTGACATTAAAGAAATGGGGAGGTGGAAGTCCGGTTATATGTTCGACCTAATATGTTTGTTTAAATTTTAGGTACACGGCACACGGTGTGGATACTGGGACATTTGGTCATATACTGGGCGCAAAAAAGAGCGGCTCAACGTAGTTATTCAACGAATCTGTCTCTACAGCCAGAATCTTTTCAGTTACTTTGGAAGGGCATTAGAGGCCTTCAGTGGTATCAACTTTATTTTCAGTTAGCTAGGTTATGTCAAATATGGCCCCCGCATCTATATTGGTCATTCATTTAGGGGGTAATGACTTGGGGAACCTTAGAACTTTAGATTTGCTGTTTATGATCAAGAGGGACCTCCTTCGTTTTAGTATCACTTTCCCAGGTACAACTTTAGTCTTTTCTGAGATAGTCCCTCGTCTTTCTTGGCTCTCCTCTGATCAGAGGAGGGTCATGGAAAAAATTAGGAAAAGAGTTAATAGGGCGCATGAGAAATTCATGCCACAGCTTGCTGGATTATCTTATCGCCATGTGGACCTGGAGGGTGGTTATCTGGGTCTGTATAGATCCGATGGAGTGCATTTATCAGAGGTAGTACTGGATATATTCAACTTGGGCCTGCAATACAGTATAGAGAAGGCCGTGGCCGCAGCGGTGGAGGTGGGCCGTCCTTGATGCTCAAGTCCAGTGTGTGGGGACTGTTATTTATATTTAAAATTGTGCAACTGCTCGAGTTCTAAAAACTGAGCAGATATAATTCTGTTTGGTTGAATTTATGATTACGTGATTTAATAAAAAAGTGATGATAAATACATTGTTGAAAAAACAATTTTTTGCCAAAAAGCTGTTTTTCGTTGTTTTATTTAAGTTATGGTATTCTGGGATTATTAGGTTTAGGGGTGTGGCCTACAATCTCATGGAAAAAGGGGACACAATATGGGTCCACTTTCTTGAGATTGTGGACTCCCCCCCTCACAGGTCAGAGTAGCTAACATTGTAGCAATAGGTAATTTAATGGGAATGTGGCCCCATTTAAGGAGGAGAAAGCAAGGGTTTCAGGAAGAACCAATCAGGTTAAAGGGAATTTTATGGAAGCTAGCTTGAGGCTATATAAGGATAGCAGGATAGCCCTCTTTGCCTGTGGATCAGCAAGAAGATTGGAGCTCACTCCCTCCCGCCCCAGTCGCGAGCACCTGTATGTGGTAGGGTCACCCCGGTTTCTGGGGGGGACTGTTATTTATATTTAAAGAGTTCTAAAAACTGAGCAGATAGAATTCTGTTTGGTTGAATTTATGAGTATGTGATTTAATAAAAAAAATTATAAATACCTTGTTGAAAAACCAATAAAGGTGCCGCGGCCAATTTTTTGCCAAAAGGTGGTTTCGTTGTTTTATTTAAGTTATGGTATTCTGGGATTATTGGGTTTAGGGGTGTGGCCTACAATCTCAAAGAAGAGACAATTGGGGTTATTTACAAAAGGCAAATCCACTTTGCACTACAAGTGCAAAGTGCACTTGAAATTGCACTGAAAGTGCACTTGGAAGTAAAGTCACTGTAGATCTGAGGGGGACATGCAAGGAAAATAAAAAACAACATTTTAGCTTGCACATGATTGGATAATAAAATCAGCAAAGCTTCCCCTCATTTCAGATCTACCCCTTAGATTTACAGCAACTGCACTTCCAAGTGCACTTTCAGCGCAATTTCAAGTGCACTTGCAGTGCAAAGTGGACTTACTTTTCGTGAATAACCCCCTATGTCTCCTAGGTCAGGGGTCCGGACGCATGGGTCAGCGCCTGTGCGCCTCTAATGGACGGGCCGCCACTGATCTGTACTAATGAAGCAAAAAGAAAATGACGCAAATGCTCAAACTCCTAAATGTCATTGCTGAGTGTGCCGTACTCACTGGGTATGTAGGACTGCATACAGAAAAAAAAATGGCCAGATTGCACTTGAAAATAAAACAAAAGTGCATGCAGCACCATTCCTATGATGTTTGTGCTCTTTGTTGGGCTTGTAACAGCCCAATATAGCGGCCAAATGAAACAAAGATCAGTGAGAATTTTTGAAAGGTAATAGGATGTAAGATAACAATGCAGGGCCAATACTTGTGTACTAAATACCCAATACAGATGGTTTTGGAAGAGGATTCATTCTTTCCGGTGGTTAAAGCAAATCCACAAAAGGCAAATCCACTTTGCACTACAAGTGCAAAGTGCAGTTGCTCTAAATCTAAGGGGTAGATCTGAAATGAGGGGAAGCTCAGCTGATTTTTATCATCCAATCATGTACAAGCTAAAATGCTGTTTTTTATTTTCCTTGCATGTCCTCCTCGTATCTACTGCGACTGCACTTCCAAATGCACTTTCAGTACAATTTCAAGTGCACTTTGCACTTGTAGTTTGCACTTGTAGTGCAAAGTGGATTTGCCTTTAGTAAATAACCCCCAGTGCGTATTTAGTATCACTTTAAGTACATTGGCTACTTGGATCCCAGTTGTTTTAATTGACCATTAAAAAGTATACATTTATCACATTTTGATACAACACTTAAGTCACGATAGAAAACTTTATTTGTCTTAATTTATGTTGGGATGGAAAGAAGTATTTTGCAGCACACAATCTACTGATTTAATTTCTATGGAAACAGAGACCGCAGAGAGAGGCAGAGAGGATGTCAGTGGAATTGTAATGGAACCTTTGAACAAGAATAACAGTATACAACTTGCATACACATAAGAGATGTTAGCTGTCATTTTGAAAATGAATATTTAATGATCCAGCTGTGAAGCTCATTTGGAGGCTTTGCAAGTGTTGTTTTTTTTTTCTCTCTCTCTTTTTCTAACAATTCTTTAAGACGTTGTTCCCAAATTCTAACGGCTGTTTAATTCCACTTTTTTTTTTTGTTAAACAAAGTTGAACATGGATCTGTATAAACCAGACCCGAGCAAAATGTAAATCTCCCATTGCTGTGTCTGCTTATTCTGGGACTTACAGTGCAACAGTAAAAGCACACACATTCACACGCACAAAAAGCCTTATCTTATGGGAAAGGAGCTGGGTGTATGTGAACCTCTGCAGGTGGCCAGCAAAGCTGCTGTAATATGTTTGCTGGCAGGCATACAAACTGGTTTTGCCAACCAGTATAGACGTAATTACCTAAGATTTACCTCTGTAGCACAAAGCTTGTGAAATCAGAGCTTATAAATATGCCATATATTATTTGATAATACTTCTATTAAAAGGCAAGGGACATGCACCTTCATAATAATACGATATATACAACATATTCAAGTTGTTAATTAAATAAATGCGTCTGTAAATGAGGCTCGTTTTAGTTTTTCACTTTTTATTTACTTTAGCACTTATTAGGGGGGGCTACAGCTTATATTTTGACATGTGTCTGCCAAGTAATTACTCTTGTGTTCCAACCTACAGTAAAGTAATGACAGTTGGCATGTGAATTTTTTATTCTGAAGGAACAACTTCAGAGAAAAAAAAGTTTGAAAATGTTTGGTGTGTAGATTTAGGGCCCGTGTACGCAATATAAAAATCGGAAGTGAAATTTCGTCCAACAAACGATCTACTGATTTTCGGATTAGTACGGCGCTTTTCGTCAGACAGAAGCTGGATGTGCAGACTATACAATTTTTGGCAGATGTGAACACAACAATGGATTTTCATTTCATTAGTACGGTATTCGTACGAAAAAAAAAAATCATAAGAGCAAGACTACACATGCTCAGAAACGAAAGAATACATACAAAACTGTTCAACACATTAGGGGTTATTTACGAAAGGCAAATCCACTTTGCACTGCAAGTGCACTTGGAAGTGCAGTTGCTTTAAATCTAAGGGGTAGATCTGAAATGAGTGGAAGCTCTGCTGATTTTATCATCCAATCATGTGCAAGCTAAAATGCATGTCCTCCTCAGATCTACAGCGACTGCACTTCCAAGTGCACTTGCAGTGCAAAGTGGATTTTCCTTTAGTAAATAACCCCCATTATGTCACTTCTGAAGTTGTATTCTGTCGTAGGAAAATTTTTAATGGTAAGTAACCTCTTCACTTTTGACATGAGACTAGCATGCAATAAAAAACAGACGAACGGTCATCTGAAAATCTGATCGTGTGTACGAGGATATGAAATGAGGGGAAGCTCTGCTGATTTTATCATCCAGTCATGTACACGCAAAAAGCTGTTTTTTATTTTCCTTGTATGCCCCCCTCAGATCTACAGTGACTGCATGAGGCCTAACATAAAAAGTTTGGCTTATGTAGGTCCACTATATTGTAGGATGCACTGTCTGGGTATTTTAATGATTTTTTTTGCAGGAACTTGGATCATTACTTTTTCCTGCAAGCTTCATCCTTGTGTTTGTAGCACATTTTAAGATAATTGTTTTTTTCTCCACGTTCTCATATCACAGTCTGCGACTTTTCATCATAATTAGGCCTGTCTTTTGGTAGCCTGTGACCCTGAAGCGTATTCTGTGATTCATCAAGGTCTAGCCTCCATCCTGTGCAAAATTAGCTTTTCTACACATTTCTTATTCTGTAGATGTAGGAAGAAGCATGCACAGATATACCAGATTTTCTTTTATAGACCTATAACCTTCATTAAAGAAAAAAACCTTATAAAAGTTATGTGCTTAGTAGGGGAAGTCATCCTACAATCTGCAGTATATAGAAGCTGTTATAAGCAACCCTATGCTGTTACTGTATGCAGTCTGTTGAAGTCTACATTATTGGCTTTGGGACTATATGGCTTGTGTTTATATTATTGGCATATTATCAGTTTACAGAACATTAGCACAGGTGAAGCTGTGTTAGTCCACTTCTTGTTATACTGGGAAAGCGACATTCACTTTTGTGTAGTCTGTTGGTAAATTTTCTTTTACTGGAACCAATATTTCCTTGCTTAAATGGAGGTACCATGGTTCCACTGGTTCATTGCTAGCTATCTCTATACAGAAATACTTCTGCCTAAACAACCCATGCAATAAGGATAAACTCAGGCATCCTTATACTAACTAGATCAGCCTTTCTCAACCTTTTCAACACAGAGGAACCCTTCAAATAGTTCTCCGGTCTCGGGGAACCCCTGCTAAAAATTACACACTTGTGGTCATTGGGAAGAATTACCTCCTTACAGATAGCTAAAAAGATCAATGGTGTTGGTGAGAACTCATCCGAGAGGCAGAAATGGCCCAATGCTGAAGGAACCCCTAGCAACCTCTGGAGGAACCCTGGTTGAGAATCACTGAACTAGATAGTTGTATAATCAATGTATAGTTTATTCTCAACCAAAGGTTCATCAGGCTGCTTTGAGTTGCTTTTTTCATTCACATTGACTTACAGGTCCTTGAAAAAGTATTCATACCGCTTGAAATTGTCCACATTTTGTCATGTTTTAACCAAAAACGTAAATGTATTTTATTGGGATTTTATGTGATAGACCAACACAAAGTGTCACATAATTGTGAAGTGGAAGGAAAATGATAAATGGTTTTCAATTTTTTTTACAAATATGTGAAAAGTGTGGTGTGCATTTGTATTCAGCCCCCTTGAGTAAATACTTTGTAGAACCACCTTTAGCTACAATTACGGCTGCAAGTCTTTTTTGGGTATGTCTCTACCAGCTTTGCACATCTAGAGATTGAATTTTTGACCATTCTTTGCAAAATAGCTCAAGCTCTGTCAGATTGGATGGAGAGCTTCTGTGAACAGCAAATTTCAAGTCCTGCCACAGATTCTCAATTGGATTTGGGTCTGGACTTTGACTGGGTCATTCTAACACATGAATATGCTTTGATCTAAACCATTCCATTGTAGCTCTGGCTGTATGTTTAGGGCCATTGTCCTGCTGGAAGGTGAACCTCCACCCAAGTCTCAAGTTTTTTGACTCTAACAGGGTTTCTTCTAAGATTGCCTGTATTTGGCTCCATCCCTCTTCACATCAGCTCTGACCACCATGTTTCACGGTGGGGATGGTGTGTTCAGGGTGATGTGCAGTGATAGTTTTCTGCCACACATAGCTTTTTGCTTTTAGGCCAAAAAGTTAAATGTTGGTCTCATCTGACCAAAGCACCTTCTTCCACATGTTTGCTGTGTCCCCCACATGGCTTCTTGCAAATGGGACTTCTTATGGGTTTCTTTCTTCCTGGCAATCTTCCATAATGGCCTGATTTATGGAGTGCATGACTAATAGTTGTCCTGTGGACAGATTCCCTTCCCTGAGCTGTGGATCATGGGCCTCTTGGTTGCTTCTCTGATGAATGCTCTCCTTGCCCGGCCTATCAGTTTAGGTGGACAGCCATGTCTTGGTAGGTTCGCAGTTGTGCCATACTCTTTCCATTTTCAGATGATTGATTGAACAGTGCTCCATTAGATGTTCAAAGATTGAGATTTTTTTTTATAACTGAACCCTATTTTAAACTTCTCCACAACTTTATCCCTGACCTGTCTGGTGTGTTCCTTGGCCTCCATAATGCTGTTTGTTCACTAAAGTTCTCTAACAAACCTCTGGGGGCTTCACAGAACAGCTGTGATTATACTGAGATTAAATTACACTATTTACTAATTAGGTGACTTCTGAAGGCAATTGGATCCACTAGATTTTATTTAGGGGTATCAGAGTAAAGGGGGCGGAATACAAATGCACGCCACACTTTTCAGATAATTATTTGTAAAAAATGTTGAAAACCATTTATCATTTTCCTTCCACTTCACAATTATGTCACACTTTGTGTTGGTCTATCACATAAAATCCCAAAAAAATACATTTACGTTTCTGGTTGTGGACAATTTCAAGGGATATGAATACTTTTTCAAGGCACTGTACATGGGGGGGGGGGGGGGAAACAGCTCAGATGCAAACTGAACAAGGGCCACAGCTCCCGGGTTTTCCTAGATAATAAGACATGAAGATTATATTCTTAATAGTAAAAAAAAACATGGCTCTGCAGAAAGCACAAATAGCATTTTTATACATTCTCCAAAGCAATGGCATGGCCCCTACGCTTCAAATATGAGGTATAGTCAAACCTTCACTATAATCATGACGTATTGTAATTTTGAAGATTTTTGGCATGCGGTTCTGACACTTGTCAAGTGCGGGAGTCTGAAAGTATGTAGCTTTACAGCAGGATGGATGGATATCCATGGCTTTCAGATCACATCAGCCAATCATTTGTTTGGCTTTGCGGAAGATTGGCTAAGCTATTGGCAAATTACTGCCCCCTGCCTTTCTGCATCCAGCTAAGTCTAATGATCAGTTTTATCTGTTTATTGTTGCCTAATCACTACTGCTGTACAACAAACATTTACAAGTACTGCACAATGTGTAGCCAGGTGCTAGGGTGCAGTCTGGGTTCACACTTATGCGATGCAAATGGATTTAGTTCTCCTGCAGATTTTTGTTCGATTTCGGTGTGTTTTTGCATTGCAATTTGTGCTAATGAGTTTTTAGATGGGATTTGATGCAGCTGCGATTTCTGCAAGGGAGGAAATATGTAAAAATCTACATAGAAAAAGCATTATTCGTACACATGTGATTTCATGTCAGTTTTCATTGATGTTTGTGGAGAGAGGAAAATCGCATTGCGACACAGTAAACTCACACAGGACCCTTTTTGTTGCCACATCACATTTGCATAGCAATCACAACGCATAGCTGTGGATGCCAATCATTGAACATCATGTGTTTTTGGATGACATGCGAATCTAGGCTTTTTGTAACGTATCAAATTAAAAACATATTTGCATCAGTGTGAACTGGCAGAGGGAGAGACAGAGCGCGATTTAGGACACTGGGTTGCAGCGCTTTCTGTGCTATTAATAGACTTCAGGCTGAATGGGTTAACACTACCTAGCCTCCAACCACAATGGGGAGCTGGCAAGCAGAAGGTGCTTAAGAAACTCACGCTATGACAGCTAATAGACTATTGGATTACAATTCCCAAGGAGAGCCCGGTATAAGAGCTACATTTTCCCAGGCTGGATATTGAGTGACTTTCTCTTGCTGTGAGGAGACTGGGGGGGGGGGGGTGCACATTGCTACTCATGAGTGCACAGTAACCTGTTACAAGCTTGCATGCCTGAGATAGGAACCAGAGGTCTATTCAACTGTGCTAAGGACCAGAGTCGCTCCAGACAGATCCAGAAGTGAGCTGACATCTGAACAGTGGGAGTAAAGTTGCTGTATCGCTGGGACTGGTGAGAGGGCACTTCTGCGGAGCATAGTTGTTGTAGCTCTGGGTCTGGTGAGAGGGCACTTCTGGGGAGCATAGTTGCTGTATCGCTGGGACTGGTGAGAGGGCACTTCTGCCATTGTCCTATCGCTCCTAGCAGAGACTGAGTACTTAGGGACTGACCATCTTAGGGACCGACCTTCATCAAGCGCTTATGACATCATCTCTCTCCGCCTGAGTTCCAGACCTCGCTCTGCTCTGAACAGCACTCCACGGCCGGCGTCTGCACTGCTTCCTGGCCGCTAGTGGTTACAGTGCCTCAGCCTGATGGATTAGATGATGATCATATCCACGCTCAGTTTTTAATGTGTTCAACGCTCATTTACCACATCCAAAATGTGAGTTGCCTGTATTAACATGCTTTTATGATTAAAGTGTTTGCTACTTCTACACCCAGAGGCACCTCTTCCTTTGTTTCTTTGTACTTATGTGCACCACTGTAAGTACTGGGCCCCCACACTAGCCAGCTGAAGAACTAGCACTAAGGACTGCACACCTAAATAGCTGCTTTACGGGAACTGTGCTTATTTTCCATAGTAAGAGCTACCTCTCCAAAGAGGTATACTCCAAAGTGGTTATACCATAATGTTTACAGAAGAGATATTGCTATATTGATTTTAATTGCTGTCAGTAATTCCCAAATACTTCTACTCATTGCTGATTTTGTAAGTTATTAGGTTCACTTTAATCTAGTGGTACAGAGTTCTACTCTAAGTCACTAAAACATAGTGATTACGTTGTCTAGTGAGTTGAGTGAATTAAAGTGGTTCTAAAGGTAAGACATTTATGCCTTATCTGCATTAGGGTAAATAAATGTCTCAGTAAGTGAATAGCTCCCTCCCCTTCCTATATACTTACCCGAGTTCTATATAAATCCAGTACTGTGTCCATCTGTAGCCAGCGCTGCTCTCTCTACCTCTTCACACAGGCACAGAATCAATCAAATCCTGTGAGGAAGAAGCAAGGGGCAGGGCAGGACTGAGCTGTTTGTTTGCCTATAGACTCACACAGCCTGGCTCTGATAATGAAACATTGTATCCAGAATCTTTATATTTGTGCTCCCAATAGTATTACAGTAAGCAGTTACTTAAGGGCGGCCATACAAATTAAAATACCGGATAAAAATTCAGCCGGTCCCAGCTGAACCAGGCACATTTTGATGCATATATGGGCAGGCTGGTTCCTGTGCCATCATGCCTCTGCCTCTGGGTGTCATGCTTTACAACATGAGGGCAGACAGTACAGTTACAATATAATTGAACACAGGAGGAATCAGAAGGCCCTGCTCATTAGAGCTTACAATCTAGCCCTTACTCAAAGATGGCCGCTACCAGAAATGCTAGGGGGTTGTTTTCAAAGTGATTTCTCAGCAAAATAAAGCTTAAAGACATGGATGGATGGGTGAATTTGCTTTGAATAATAAAAATGACTTAAATAGTGTTTGTTTTTGCTTTTTGTTGCTTAGATGCAGTGTAGTTCTGCTTTCCCTTGCTGTATTCTTATCCCCTGGTCAGTGACTCGGAAAGTACTGAAGCCAAAAACTGAAGGCAATGGTCAGCATTGACAACCTAACCTTATTTTCCTTTGAGACAAGCATTGTACAATTGTTATTAGAAAATCTTGTGTCCTGTCAATTAGAAAAAATACAGTGGTTCAGATGTCTGTTGTAAATTGAATCCAAACAGCCAAAAAATTGGTAATGTGTAAAGTAACCAACTTCTGTGAAATGCGTGGCCTAGTTATTGGGAATACTGCTGAAGCTGCCTGGGGATTTGCTGATTGTGTTGTTGCAGATATGACCTTACAACGTGTGACAAGAAGAACAAGCTGATTGAAACAGAAACCATTTTCAGCTCTGCGCATACCAGCGGAGCTGCCTCTTCTTTTCTTTTCGTGTTTCAGAGAGCAGGCCATTGGGGGCTGGGAGGCGATATGTCACCTTCTCACCACATATTCTAACCCTGAAAGCACACATTGCACCCCTATTCACTTGAATGTGTTGTGTTCAGCGGCAGTATTACTCGCCAAATACAGTGGGATTTTAATTTGTGCTGCAAAACATTGCGGACATGATATGTATACTGCCTTGACCGGCTGAAGGTCCTTGCATAGGTGGGTGGTTGGGGGTGGTAAAACTGCTTCAGCTTTTACCTCCCCTTAACCACCCATGAGAGAAAGGCTAAAAATTGTGTTTCACTCAGTTAATACTTACCTGCTCTGTCCAGTGGTTTTGCACAGAGCAGCCCGATCCTCCTTTTCTCGGGTCCCCCATCAACGCTCTTGGCCTTGTTCTCCTGCCAAGTGTCCCTGCTTATCTATTCACACACAGAGTCATGGCTCAATTCTGAGTGGCTAGGTCAGGCTCTCAGTAGCTTGCTGAGAGGTTGAGCCAGGTGCCAGTCCAAATTTCTATAAAACCAAAAACTATATAAGGGCCCATTTTCTCGATTAAATTGCGTTTTGAAATTATTCTCAAAAATTTTTGCCGATCACCTCAGCCCGATCCTACAAAGAATTATCTCTTCAGACCTAGTAGGAGTCAGGGAAGAGCAGGATAATACTATTCGCACAATAAATATTATATCTAGAAACAAAAATGTGCCTCCCCTCTTTTTATGGTGTCTACTGACGCAGAAAAAGCTTTCAGTGGAATCGATTAAACATTCATGCATAATGTGCTGCGTTATGCACAGCCACAGTTTGCATTAATGGGGTTGACGCTGCCTCTGTCGATATACGTAACGGGACACGGCAGGGCTGCCCCCTTTCACCCTTTGATTAATCACATTTTATTAAGTATTTTGTATTGACACACGTTCCACTCATGGCACGTAGATAGCATATTCCCATATACATTTAAATTATTGTTAATACAAAGCTCAAATTCATCCTGCAGGGGTAGGGAACCTCAGCTTTCCAGCTGTTTTGAAACTATAAATCCCATCATACCTCTGCCTCTAGGAGACATGCCTGTGATTGTTAGGGTCTTGCAATGTCTCATGTGACTTGTAGTTTTAAAACAACTGGAGAGACGAGGTTCCCTAACCCTACGTCTAGAGCAATTCATAAAAAGTAGGTAGAAGATCCATATAGATGGATGTTTCTACCTCTTCCTCCATAATGACTACTTTGTGCTATCAAGTGTTCCTCGTAGGCAGATATCTGCCCCATAGAAAAAAGAAGAAAAAAAAAGGAAACAGAAAGAAAAAAGAAAAGAAAACAAACAAAAAAACACATACAAACATACACAAACCTACACATACCTTTCGGGAATCTCCCTCCCAACCAACAAGTCAAGCCAAACAAAACAACCGGGCCGAGTCCGATCCTCACCCAACCTTAGCTAAAGATAGGATCCCAGAATGTCTGAGCTCAAGAATTCAATCCATGTTGCCCACAATTCCATAAACTTATGATGGCATCCCTGTATACTTGCCGATATTTCCTCCATTCTCTTTAATTGATTTACTTCAGCAACCCGCTCTCTAATAGTGGGAGCAACTCTTGTATTCCAGTGTCTGGGTATGATTATTCGCGCAGCTGAGATTAGGTAGATTAGTCCTCTCGTATGGAGCCCCGGTATATAGATAGTAAAGCGATTTCTGGAGATTTCTGATAAAATATGCTAGTGACAGAGGAGCAAATTTGAGATCTAGAATCCCCAAATTCTTTAATCTGGGTACAAGTCCACCATATATTAATCATTCTACCTACATCTCTTCCGCAGTGCCAACACTCCTTGGGGTCCCCCTTTCACCTTCAATCTTTGTTTTTACCCTGGAGCCCTTTCCACAGCACATTCATAAAAAACCTGAACATTAACAGACATCTTGTCCCAGGGCTATCATGAATCCTTTTATCTTAAAAAGAACAAAGAAACTTAGTAAGAAACTAAAGGCGCAAACACACGATCAGACTTTTTGACGGACTTGGTCCTGCAGACAACCCAACGGATTTTGCAGCTGAGGTCTTTCAAACGAATGGACTTGGCCACACACAATCTCTCCAAAAGTCAGACGGATTCGAACATGATAACGTAGAATAAGGAAGTTCATAGCCAGTAGCCAATAGCTGCCCTAGCATCAGTTTTAGTCCGTTGGACTAGCACACAGAAGACCGGATTTTTTGACCGGACTCGAGTCTGTCGAAAAGATTTGAAGCAAGTTTTATTTCTAGGTCCACCAGACTTTTGAAAAGAAAAAGTCCACTGGAGCCCACAAACGATCTAATTGTCCAACGGATTCCAGTCTGCCGGACCAAGTCTGTTGGAAAGTCCAGTCGTGTGTACGTGGCGTTAGGCTCGGTTCACACTTGTGCAATGCGGGAACCCTGCAAATCCACTGCGATTTCCCGCATTGCAACCGACTAGCTTGCATATCGCACTACGAACTGACAGTCCGCACATGAATTGGTTCACATGGGTGATCCAATTGAGAACACCGGGAAATACAGTATAATTGCTGGATGTGATGTGACCTTTTCAAAATAAAGAATGTTCAAAAAAACAGTATGGGTATTATTCATAACTTGTGTGAATGCTGAGATGTTCACAAAGCAAAAAAGCTAATTTTTTATACATAGACCCCAAAGTGTATGTAAACCCTAACACCCCTTTCACACTGTGCCGCCCATGGCATCAGCGGTAATCCCGCTGTTTTTCGGCGTGCATTTCGAGGGCTAGCGTGGCGCTTTTAACCCCAGCTAGCAGCCGAGAAAGGGTTAAAACCGCCTGCAATGCGCTGCAATAGCAGCGTTTTGCTGGCGGTATAGCCACACTGCCCCATTGATTTCAATGGGGAGCAGCAGTGGAGGAGTGGTAAACACACCGCTTCTTCACTGCTCCAAAGAAGCTGCTGGCAGAACTTTTCCTGACGTCCTAGAGACATCCCTTGCGTGTACGGACAGTTTTTTTGGTGAACAATGGCTTTAAACACTAAAGCTTTCACACTAGGGCAGTGATGGCGTTGGCGGTAGCACGACGCTTTACCGTCATTTTAGCAGCGCTTTTCAGCCACTAGTGGGCCGCTTTTAACCCCTGTTAGCGGCCAAAGAAGGGGTTAATAGTGCCCATGTAGCGCTGTTGCCGACGTGCTTTGCAGGTGCTTCGGCAGCACTGCCCATGCATTCCAATGGGCAGGGGTGGTGAAGGAGCAGTGTATACACCACCCCAAAGATGCAGCTTGCAGGACTTTTTCTAACGTCCCGCAAGCGCACCGCCCCTGTGTGAAAACACTCGGGGCTCTCACACTGGAGTGACAGGAGAGGCGCTTTACAGGCGCTATTTTTAGGGATAAAATGCCTGTAAAGCTCCTCGGTGTGAAAGTGGCCTAAAAGGTTGTTACAGGCATACCCCACTTTTAAATACAAAATTGGTTTCTATGCAGAAATGAGCCTGATTTTGCACTTCCCAGCTTTAGTAAATAAACCCCATTTATGTAATTAAAAGTGGGGTATGCCTTTATTTGGTTTTCAGTATGAAAAGGAATGTGGTACTTAAAAAACATTCAGCTACGATTACACCTAGCGTGTTTTTCTCACTATTTTCTTTCATAAAGCCTGTAACAAATAAATTCCGCCAGCATACTGCAAATCAATATTTCCCTTTTTCCTTTTCTGTGAGCCAATAAATAATTCACAGCAGACCTTATCTGTGTGTGAAGGCGATCTGGAGACAAGCTGTATGGGTCCTTTTACTGGGGGTGAGCAGGCTTTAAAAAAATAGCCAGTTTTATCAGGTTCTTCACAATCTGTTCCTTCCCTCAGTACTCACACGTGTTTTTTTATTTTTTTGATGGAATGTTTAAAATGCCTGTTAGCAGAAACTTGTTAAAGTGCAAAGGTGACAATTTCAGAATGTCTTTATGGACAACGTGCACATTGTAGTAGTTGTCAAGTCTTTCAACCAACCTTTTTTGTGCAAAATGGAGGAAATGGTATGGTGTGTAGGAGGCCCCATAGATTTCTAAAACAGACAAGTGGATATAGAATATATACTACAAAAAAATATATATATACCGATATATATATATATACAGTGGTGTGAAAAAGTGTTTGCCCCCTTCCTCATTTCCTGTTCCTTTGCATGTTTGTCACACTTAAGTGTTTTGGAACATCAAACCAATTTAAACAATAGTCAAGGACAACACAAGTAAACACAAAATGCAATTTGTAAATGAAGGTGTTTATTATTAAAGGTGAAAAAAAATCCAAACCATCATGGCCCTGTGTGAAAAAGTGATTGCCCCCTAAACCTAATAACTGGTTGGGCCACCCTTAGCAGCAACAACTGCAACCAAGCGATTGCGATAACGTGCAATGAGGCTTTTACAGCGTCCTGGAGGAATTTTGGCCCACTCATCTTTGCAGAATTGTCCTAATTCAGTTACATTAGAGGGTTTTCGAGCATGAACAGCCTTTTTAAGGTCATACCACAACATCTCAATAGGATTCAGGTCAGGACTTTGGCTAGGCCACTCCAAAGTCTTCATTTTGTTTTTCTTCAGCCATTCAGTGGTGGACTTGCTGGTGTGTTTAGGATCATTGTCCTGCTGCAGAACCCAAGTTCGTTTCAGCTTGAGTACACGAACAGATGGTCGGACATTCTCCTTCAGGATCTCTTGGTAGACAGCAGAATTCATAGTTCCTTTTATCACGGCAAGTCTTCCAGGTCCTGAAGCAGCAAAACAGCCCCAGACCATCACACTACCACCACCATATTTTACTGTTGGTATAATGTTCTTTTTATGAAATGCAGTGTTCCTTCTACGCCAGATATACTTGGACACACACCTTCCAAAGAGTTCCACTTTTGTCTCATCGGTCCACAGAATGTTGTCCCAAAAGTCTTGGGGATCATCAAGATGTGTTGTGGAGAAATTGAGACGAGCTTTGATGTTCTTTTTGCTCAGCAGTGGTTTTCTCCTTGGAACTCTGCCATGCAGGCCATTTTTGCCCAGTCTTTTCCTGATGGTGGAGGCATGAACGCTGACCTTAACTGAGGCAAGTGAGGCCTGCAGTTCCTTGGACGTTGTTGTGGGGTCTTTTGTGACCTCTTGGATGAGTCGTCGCTGCGCTCTTGGGGTAATTTTGGGCGGCCGGCCACTCCTGGGAAGGTTCACCACTGTTCCATGTCTTCGCCATTTGTGGATAATGACTCTCACTGTGGTTCGCTGGATTCCCAAAGCTTTGGAAATGGCTTTATAACCCTTTCCAGACTGATAGATCTCAATTACTTTCTTTCTCAATTGTTCCTGAATTTCTTTGGGTCTCGGCATGATGTGTAGCTTTTAAGGATCTTCTGGTGGACCTTACTGTGTCAAGCAGCTCCTATTTAAGTGATGCCTTGATTGTGAACAGGTGTGGCAATAATCAGGCCTGGGTGTGGCTAGAGAAATTGAACTCAGGTGTGGACAACCACAGTTATAGTATGTTTTAACAAGGGGGGCAATCACTTTTTCACACAGGGCCATGATGGTTTGGATTTTTTTTCACCTTTAATAATAAACACCTTCATTTACAAATTGCATTTTGTGTTTACTTGTGTTGTCCTTGACTATTGTTTAACCACTTTCAGACCGGACCATTTTGCTGGTAAATGACCAGAGGTCTTTTTACAATTTGGCACTGCGCTGCTTTAACTGGTAATTGCGCGGTCATGCAATGTTGTACCCAAACAAAATTTGCGTCCTTTTCTTCCCACAAATAGAGCTTTCTTTTGATGGTATTTGATTGCCTCTGCGATTTTTATTTTTTGCGATATAAACGTAAAAAGACCGCAAATTTTGAAAAAAAATGATATTTTCTACTTTTTGTTATTAGAAAAATCCAATAAACTCAATTTTAGTCATACATTTAGGCCAAAATGTATTCAGCCACATGTCTTTGGTAAAAAAAAAGTCAATAATTGTATATTTATTGGTTTGCGCAAAAGTTGTCACATCTACAAACTAAGGTACGTTTTCTGGAATTTACGCAGCTTTTAGTTTACGACTGCCTATCTCATTTCTTGAGGTGCTAAAATGGCAGGGCAGTACAAAACCCCCCCAAATGACCCCATTTTGGAAAGTAGACCCCCTAAGGAAATTGATAAGTGGCATGTTGAGCCCATTGAATATTTTATTTTTTTGCCTCAAGCGATTGAATAATGACAAAAAAATAATTTTTTTTTTTTTTTACACAAAGTTGTCACTAAATGATATATTGCTCACGCATGCCATGGGCATATGTGAAATGACACCCCAAAATAAATTCTGCTGCTTCTCCTGAGTACGGGGATACCACATATGTGGGACTTTTTGGGAGCCTAGCCGCGTACGGGGCCCCGAAAACCAAGCACCGCCTTCAGGCTTTCTAAGGGCGTAAATTTTTGATTTCACTTCTCACTACCTATTACAGTTTTGAAGGCCATAAAATGCCAAGATGGCACAAAACCACCACAAATGACCCCATTTTAGAAAGTAGACACCCCAAGCTATTTGCTGAGAGGCATGTTGAGTCCATGGAATATTTTATATTTTGCCACAAGTTGCGGAAAAATTACAAACTTTAATTTTTTTTTTTTTTTTTTCACAAAGTTGTCACTAAATGATATATTGCTCACACATGCTATGGGCATATGTGAAATGACACCCCAAAATAAATTCTGCTGCTTCTCCTGAGTACGGGGATACCACATGTGTGGGATTTTTTGGGAGCCTAGCCGCGTACGGGGCCCCGAAAACCAAGCACCGCCTTCAGGCTTTCTAAGGGCGTTACAGTTTTGAAGGCCATAAAATGCCAAGATGGCACAAACCCCCCACAAATGACCCCATTTTGGAAAGTAGACACCCCTAAATTTAGGGGTACACTAGTGAGACTAGGTAATAAATGGCGGGTGCCCTGAAACTATAAAAAAATAACTAACCAACCAGCGTCACCTGTAACAGTTATATGGTGATCACTGGTGAAAGGGTTAACTAGGGGGCAATCAGGGGGCTTTATGCGGTAGTATATGGGGGTCCCTGGCGCTATAAAAAGCTGCGGCGAACCTAAATACCTACCTGCCTAACTAGCGTCACCTGTGACACTAATACAGCGATCAGAAAAACGATCGCTTATTAGGCTGGGTTCACACTGGAGCGATGCGGGAACGCCACGAATCCGCGGCGGGTTCCCGCATCGCATGCCTCCCGGCGGCAGTTCACACTGCCCTATGCGAACTGCTGGGAGTGTCAGTGAAATGTTAATGACACCCCCAGATCAGTTCGCATATCGCAGTGCGATCTGCAAACTCGGATCGCATGGTGTGAACACCCATGCGATCCGATTCTGCTGCGGACCAAAAAAAGGGTCCCGTGCGAATTTGCGGCGGGTGCGGCGAATGGCTGAACTCGAATCGCACAGAGATCGGATGTGATTTGCACTGCAGTGCGGTGCGAATCACATTCGTTCTCATAAACCGCTGCAATGTGAACCCAGCCTTAGTGACACTGGCGACGGGGGGTGATCACGGGGTTAAACCTTTATTGGGGGGGTTAGGGGGGTACATTAGAACTAAAGGGGGCTAACCCTAACTGCCCTAACAGTTATTACAGTCACAAATGACACCAATGCAAAAAAAAAAAATGACATTGGTGTCACTGTGACTGGGGGGCAGGGGTAATTGGGGGGGTGATCGGGGGGGGGTGTGAGTGTGCCTGGCATGTTCTACTGTGTAGTGTCGTGTTGGTGCCGATCGGGCCCCCGACCCGCGGGAAGGCAGGGACGTACATGTACGCCAATATGCCTGCCCGTGCCATTCTGTCGACGTACATCGTCGTGCGGCGGTCGGCAAGTGGTTAAATTGGTTTGATGTTCCGAAACACTTAAGTGTGACAAACATGCAAAGGAACAGGAAATGAGGAAGGGGGCAAACACTTTTTCACACCACTGTATATATATATATATATATATATATATATATATATATATATATATATATACCGGTGCGTGTGTGTATATATATTGTAAGGGATCTTCCCGGGGTAGGGTGTGTTTGGACACAGTTCACAGCAGACTTGGAATTTATAAAGCAGATCTTGGCGTTTATTCGTGGTACAAACAGTCCAGCAAACAAAATATACAGCAACACCGTGCTTTCTAAGTACAACAAAAATAAAAGTCCTAGCCCGGCTGGGCGCTTACTAACAGGTTCTGCTCACCTATCTGACACTTACAAACACAGCGTCTTTCGCCTGGATATCGCAGGGTGAGTTTTAGCTCCAGCAGTGGCTGTGCTTGCAGCTTCCTTCAACACACAGATTGTTCGTTCCCTGGCTGAGAGCAACCACCTGCAGACCCTGCAGTGCCTTTAGCTTCCCAGGCTAATTAGGATCAAAGCTCACCTGATCCCAAACCCAGAACTGGATCGGGGGATGTGGAATGACAGGTCCCTCTACCAAACCTACCTGCCATTCCATATAAACCCAGGCCCGGCAAAATTAAATAACAACTCAGCAGCATATCGCTGCTGAGAAACTGATCCATCCTGGATTTACCATCTCACACTGTGTAGCAACCTAGGTGAGATGTACACCCCCTCAACCACTTCTCCAGTGACATGTCTACATATCCCCCCCCTCTTTTTCAGACCGGAGGGCTGAGCCTTTTGTCCCCACAGACAACTCACCCTTGACAATGCGTCAGCATTTGCCTGTAATTTCCCTGGCCTGTGTTCCACAGTGAAATTAAAGTTTTGTAGGGAGAGAAACCATCTAGTCACTCTTGCATTTCTCTCCTTGTTTAACTTCATCCATGTTAGGGGGGCATGGTCTGTCACCAACTTGAATTTCCTGCCTAGCAAGTAATACTTTAACGATTCTAGGGCCCACTTTACTGCCAAACATTCTCGCTCCACAATGGCATAATTTTTCTCGGCCGGGGTTAGTTTTCTACTCAAGTACGTCACTGGATGCTCCTCACCATTCACTACTTGTGAGAGTACTGCACCTAAGCCTGTGTTAGAGGCATCTGTCTGGACCAGAAATTCTCGCCTGAAATCGGGGGTAACTAACACAGGTGGTTGGCACAAGGCAGACTTAAGGCTTTGGAAAGCCTTCTCGGCCTCTGGGGTCCACGTGACCATTGCTGTCTTTCCGCCCTTTGTCAAGTCAGTTAGTGGAGCAGCAACTGAGGCAAAGTTCGGCACAAATCTACGGTAATACCCCGTAATACCCAGGAAAGCTCTAACCTGTTTCCTTGTCAGGGGTCTAGGCCAATTCTGTATTGCCTCAATTTTATTTAGCTGTGGCTTAATCAACCCTCTCCCAATAATGTAGCCCAGATATTTGGCCTCTTCTAGGGCTAGAGCACACTTCTCGGCATTTATGGTCAACCCCGCATCACTTATGGCATCCAACACGGCCTGTACCTTACAGAGGTGACTTTCCCAATCAGGGCTAAAAATGACCACATCATCGAGGTAGGCAGCTGAGTAATCACGATGTGGTCGCAGAATCAAGTCCATCAACCTCTGGAAAGTTGCAGGCGCTCCATGTAACCCGAATGGCATCACTACATACTGGAATAGCCCATCAGGGGTGGAGAATGCAGTTTTCTCTTTAGCCTCACCAGAAAGTGGAATCTGCCAGTAGCCCTTTGTGAGATCGAGAGTGGTTATGTACCTGGCGTTACCCAACTTCTCAATCAACTCATCTACCCTGGGCATAGGATACGCATCGAACTTGGAGATCTCATTCAACTTTCTGAAATCGTTACAGAACCTCCAAGTTCCATTGGGCTTTGGGATTAGCACAATTGGGCTGGACCATTCACTCTGTGACACCTCAATTACCCCCAGAGCAAGCATACGTTTTACCTCGGCAGATACGGCTTCCCTACGTGCCTCCGGTATCCTATAGGGCTTAAGGTTTACTCTGCTTCTAGGCTCAGTTTCAATGTGATGATGGATGAGGTGTGTACGCCCTGGGAGGTCAGAGAACTTGTTTTTGTTTTTCTGTAAAAATTCCTGAGCCTCCTGTTTCTGTGACACTGATAGAGTATCACCTACCTTGACTGGAGGGATTGGTTGTGACAAATCATTAACAGTATTTGTCGCCACCAAGGATTCCCTGTCTTTCCAGGGCTTGATCAAGTTTATGTGATAAACTTGGAAAGGCTTCCTTCTACCTGGTTGGTGCACCTTGTAGTTCACCTCACTGATCTTTTCAACAATTTCATAAGGACCTTGCCACTTCGCCAAGAATTTACTCTCAACAGTGGGGACTAGTATAAGGACCCTATCGCCTGGGTTGAATGTCCTGATTCTTGCGGACCGGTTGTAAATTCTACTTTGGGCCTCTTGAGCCCTCTGGAGGTGTTCCCTTACCAGGGGCATTACAGTGGCTATACGGTCCTGCATTTGTGCTACATGCTCAATAACACTCTTGTATGGGGTGGACTCATTCTCCCATGTCTCTTTTGCAATGTCCAGTAGACCCCTAGGGTGATGACCATAGACCAACTCGAATGGTGAGAACCCTGTGGACGCTTGGGGCACCTCCCTAATAGCAAACATGAGGTAGGGTAATAAATGATCCCAGTCACGACCATCTTTTGCCACCACTTTCTTCAACATATGTTTCAAAGTTTTATTAAATCTCTCCACCAATCCGTCCGTCTGGGGGTGGTACACAGAGGTACGGACGTGTGAGATTTTAAATAGTTTGCATAATTCCTTCATTACTTTCGACATAAATGGCGTACCTTGGTCAGTTAGGATTTCTTTGGGGATCCCAGTCCTAGAGAACATATAAAACAACTCACGTGCAATTGTTTTAGATGCAGTGTTTCTTAAGGGTACAGCCTCAGGATAGCGGGTCGCATAATCCAGGACTACCAAAATATACTGGTGTCCTCTAGCTGACTTTACAATGGGACCCACTAAATCCATGGCAATACGCTCAAAAGGCACCTCTATAATAGGGAGCGAAACCAAAGGACTGCGAAAATGTGACACTGGGGCACTAACCTGACATGTGGGGCACGACTCACAGTATTTTTTAATGTCATCATATATGGCCGGCCAAAAAAACCTCTGGAGAACCCTCTCTCGCGTTTTGTCAGTCCCCAAGTGTCCCCCAAGAACATGGTTATGTGCCATGTCAAGCACCTGACGCCGGTACGGCTTAGGTACCAGAAGCTGTTCCACAATCTCATCTTTAACCTTATTGACTCTATAGAAAAGATCATTAGTCACCGAAAAATGTGGAAATCTTTTTTCAGCATCTGGTTCCTGAGGTACCCCGTTCATAACAGCAACCTGCTCTCTCGCATTTTTGAGAGTGGGGTCCTGTAATTGTGCAGTCCCAAAATTATCGCTAGACACCTCTAAGTCTAGTATATTTTGCTCAGTGGGAGGAGCCTCCTCCTCCCCAGCCAGGACCTGCAAAGGAAAACAATCATTTTCATCCTGCACCTTTTTATCATTCACAGTGGACAAGGCAACCCCCTTAGAGGTATCCTCACTCCTTTTGGGGATTTTTCTTTTTTCCCAAAGAGCCCAGAATAATGGAAAATCGCGCCCCAATATTACATTATGCATGAGGTTTTTAACCACACCCACTTCATATTGTACGGTGCCTTGTTCAGTCCCGACTTTAGCCAGCACTATAGGGTACACTTTTGTATCACCATGTATGCACACAACACTCATATGCTTTTTAGACTCTAAGTCCCCAGTCACCAGGCTAGCATGCACCAAGGTTACAAGGCTTCCTGAGTCCATTAACGCTTTAACAGGAAAGTCATTGATTGTGATGTTGCAGATTTGCGGTTCAGTCTCTAGTCCAGGAACTGCAGCACAAGATGGTTCCGCAAATAGCGACTGACGCCGGCTAGCGTCACATTCCATGGGTTCAGAGGTAAGAGGGCAATGGGCAGACACGTGTCCCGCCTCATGGCATCTCCAACACTGGATAGGGCCTGGTCTCTTTGGCAAGGAGTCCTTTTCAGAGCCCCTTAGCCACCCGGGACCATCACCAGTCTTTTGTCCCTGAGACACCACTTGAGCCCTTTTCCCCCCATCAGCACCCCTCCACACTCCCCCAATAGATGGAAGTCTCTTACCAGCTGACGGCACAGATCTGGCGCTCCGGGGAGGTGAAGATGCTGCAGGAACATCACGGAGGTAGTCCTCAGTCGTCTGGAACCTCTCCACAAGGTTGACAAGTTCGTTTGCGTTCCTAGGATCACCTTGTCCCACCCAGCGTTGCAGGTCAGTAGGAAGCGCTCGGAGGTAGCGATCCATCACGACCTTCTCTAGGATTTGTGCAGGAGTAGAAGTGTCTGGCTCCAACCACTTTCTTGCCAAATGGATTAGGTCATACATCTGGGACCTCGCTGATTTGTCCAGACTGTAGCTCCAGTTGCGTACCCTCCGGGCACGGACTGCAGTAGTAACTCCTAGTCGGGCAAGTATCTCCTCTTTTAGCCGAGTATAGTCCTTAACCTCTTGCTCACTGAGGTCATAGTAGGCCTTTTGAGGTTCACCTGTTAAATAGGGCGCAATTACCTCTGCCCACTCAGCGGCTGGTAACTTCTCTCGCTCAGCCACGCGCTCAAATACTGTTAGATAGGCCTCAACATCGTCCTCAGCAGTCATCTTTTGCAGCGCTTTCTGCACAGTCCTTCTCCCAAAAAAAATCTCTGGAGCGGCTCCCTCCATTGTGGGTGGATTAGCAACCACAGGCGCCTCTCGATTTACTATCAGGTGCTCGATAAGTTGTTGTTGGCTTTGGCGCAAAGCTTGCAACTCTTCCTTATGCATCCGCTGTTGTGCAGCCATCATCTGCTGTTGTGCAGCCATGGACTGTTCATGTCGTCTATTGGCCTCTGTCTGAGCCTGCTGTTGTTGCAAACTCACTTGCATAAACTGCTTCAGCATCTCCTCCATGTTGCTGGACTGTTTTTGGAGTGTAGTTGCAGCTTTCACCCAGGACATCAGCAGCTGTAGCCAAGTCTGTCCACACCGTTGCCCCTAGCAACCGCGTTGCCCGCTACCTCCACCAATTGTAAGGGATCTTCCCGGGGTAGGGTGTGTTTGGACACAGTTCACAGCAGACTTGGAATTTATAAAGCAGATCTTGGCGTTTATTCGTGGTACAAACAGTCGCAAACAAAATATACAGCAACACCGTGCTTTCTAAGTACAACAAAAATAAAAGTCCTAGCCCGGCTGGGCGCTTACTAACAGGTTCTGCTCACCTATCTGACACTTACAAACACAGCGTCTTTCGCCTGGATATCGCAGGGTGAGTTTTAGCTCCAGCAGTGGCTGTGCTTGCAGCTTCCTTCAACACACAGATTGTTCGTTCCCTGGCTGAGAGCAACCACCTGCAGACCCTGCAGTGCCTTTAGCTTCCCAGGCTAATTAGGATCAAAGCTCACCTGATCCCAAACCCAGAACTGGATCGGGGGATGTGGAATGACAGGTCCCTCTACCAAACCTACCTGCCATTCCATATAAACCCAGGCCCGGCAAAATTAAATAACAACTCAGCAGCATATCGCTGCTGAGAAACTGATCCATCCTGGATTTACCATCTCACACTGTGTAGCAACCTAGGTGAGATGTACACCCCCTCAACCACTTCTCCAGTGACATGTCTACAATATATATATATATATATATATATATATATATATATATATATATATATATATATATATATATATATATATATATATATACACAAACACAGGGTGGATATAAATCAATGATTAAAAAAACATTTTTCATTTTTATTTTTATTTTTTTATTTTTTTATCAAATTTATTTTAATAAAATGCTTTTGGAGTAAAAATCTATCTAAAGATAGTTTTCTATTTAGGATACATTAATCATTTAGTTTATTCAGCATGAAAGGGAGCTTAGTTATGTAGCATGAGGCTGAAAATTCTGCAATATTTAAATTTTTGGTATACTCATTCAATGAATCCAAGCTCTGCAAGCTGAGATAACATGTACTCCATTGATGCCTTTGCACAGTTTCATAGTAACCTTCAGATAAAATAAAGTTCAGGAATATTCCTTTATCCCATTGTTTTGTAAATCTATGTACACTACAAACTGTACGATTGAATCGGTTCTGATATTGCTGTTTTGCTAACCCGACATCTTATTATTCTAAATAGGAAACCTTCATTTTGTTTGCAAATATTAAATATTCTAACTACCAGTAAGAATAAGCCTTACATTTAAAGAGCACCTGTCATTCTATATCCATGATGGCAGCGCCTGTTCGTGGTCACCCACTCACCTGCTGCTGCCACGTCCCTCACCTTGTTGTGTCCCTCTCCTTGTTGTTGCGGTAAAGCACCACTAGCTTTAGCGGCGCTTTATCACCGATATAGCTGTGCTTTTCGCATTCTAGCTGCCGAATAAAGGGTTAAAAGCGCCTATCTTACGGAGCTGCCGAAGCACTTTGCAGGCGATTCGGCAGCACTGCCCATTCATTCCGATTGGCAGGGCGTTTTTTGGGAGTGCTGTATACATGATTTTACGTTTTTTGGATAGCATAGGGAAGGGTTAACAACACCCCTGTAATGTTTGCTTTGCTTGCTGTCTGTGCCCCTGTTTAGAAGATTTCACCTCACCTTCTGTCCCAATGACAATTGGATATTGAAAATTTTGGGTTGTCGAGGAAACAAGGATTGGTGATAAAGCTTCAGCGGAAACACCTTTTTCCCATAACGCTTATGCCGCGTACACATGAGCGGATTTTCCATCAGAAAAATCTTGGATGGTTTTTCCGACAGAATTCCGCTCAAGCTTGGCTTGCATACACATGGTCACACAAAAGTTTGCTGAACTTTCGACCGTCAAGACGCTTTTAAGCCCCTGTACACACGGTCGGAGATTTCGACAACCAAATCCGTTGGATTTTGCCCGTCGGATCTTGTCCGAAACTGTTGCATACACACGGTCGGACAAAGTTGTAGAAAAATCCGATCTTTCAGAACGTGATGACGTAATTTCGTTACGATGGGACTAGATTCAGGCTAGTAGCCAATAGCTTTGATGTAGGAATTTGATCTGAGCATGCGTGGCACTTGGTCCAATCAAAATTCTCTACACATGATCGGAGTATGTCCGATCGGCCCAGTTGGTCGGGAAATATTTCCAACAAGTTGGAAAATTGGGTCCGACGGATATTCCAACGGAATCAGTCCGATGCATACCACACACAGTCGGATTATCCGACAACACGGTCTGATAGGACACATTCCGACGGATTCTCCGACCGTGTGTACAAGGGCTAACGCTTCTTTAGAGCGTAAGAAAATTTATGTGGCCTCTTATAGTAAATTACCAAGGTAGGAATACAATAGGGACTGTACCATCATCCAGAAATTGAATATTGCAAACGTTGCGAGCCTAGTTCCCAGTTAGGCTACTTCAAAAGTATAAGGGGGGCAGTTGGACTATCGCGGTACAGTAAAAACAATACAATTAAATATTATAACAAATATATACAAAGATTTACAGATGATTTTATTGATGCCAAAAAACAAATAATCATTTACAAATAAAAACATAGTAGCGGTACAAAAGATATCACCAGTGAGTAATCACAATAGAGCAATTGATCACAGATGTCACTTTCCTTGCTAGTTTCGCGGACAATAACCGCTTCATCAGGAAGTTATCTGTGATTGGATCAAAAGACAGTATAATAATCAAAAAGTAGAAAAAAACTTGTCATGCAGCATCATTTCTTTTTAATTTTGATGCTGCATGACAAGTTTTTTTCTACTTTTTGATTATTATACTGTCTTTTTGATCCAATCACAGATAACCTCCTGATTAAAACGGCTATTGTCTGTAAAACTAGTCGAGGAAAGTGACATCTGTGATAAATTGCTCTATTGTGATTACTCACTGGTGATATCTTGTGTACCGCTACTATGTTTTTATTTGTAAATGATTATTTGTTTTTTTGGCATCAATAAAATCATCTGTAAATCTTTGTATATATTTGTTATAATGCTTCTTTAGAGCAGATGGTCAGCTTTCTTGTAATAACAACTGATGTGGCTCAGCAGCTGCTCGGCTGGTATTACAAGCAGCGGGAGGGGACTCCCCACCCCCTCCCCCATCTCCTGTCGCTCCGCCTGGGTTTCCCATCCCACCGGGAGGCCCAAGCGACCAGTCGGCACATCCATTGGCTAGCCGAAGACACAAACAAAGCCAAGGATCTAGTAACCCAGAAGCAGGGCTCAAGTCCTGCGGTAACTCACGGGAACGGAGTTCCTGTACTTTTTCCACAACAGGAACTCAGTTCCCATTAGCAGCCATGTCCTGCAAGACTTTGAAGTATGCGAGCTGTATGGCAGGTGCTACACCAGCTCACAATAGTAAGTGCTGCACACCTGACAATTCAGGCATTGCCAGTAGGGGCCCCCTGACAGCTTCCGCTTCGATCTACCTGTCAATCACAGCTAGCTGATGGGTAGATCAGGTCCCTGCTGCTAAGAGATTGTATTTAGTCAGACCTCTCGTGATGCGCTCCTCCCCGCCGGCCCCTCCTGATATTGTCTCCTCACCCCCCCCCAGTCTCCTGCATACTTGCTCTGTGTCCCGCTGAATCTCCCATCCTCTATCTTCAGTGCCATATGATGAGAGAACCCAGAGGAGGAGCACAGCTATTCTGCTCACAGGACATGCAGGGAGAGAGGTGAGCTGAGGGAGGAAAATCAGTTTGGGGTGGTAAGCTGAGCACAATACCTGACAAAGTTTAATGCCAGGAGGGAAGTTTATGTGAAAATAGCTTAGGTTGGAATAGCAGCAAGTGTGTGTTGGAGCCCTGCAGAGTTTGCAGCCCCCCAAGCTAACATACATCTCCTATGCAGGAACACATCACTATCTCCCCAAGCATTCTGTCCAGATAATGTGCAGTTAATTTCCGTTTAACCCTGTGTTATACAACCTCTGTTCAATGAAAAGTGTAAACTCACCACATAAACACTCTATATACAAAATAAAATTCCCCAATAAAGATCAGAACACGATGTTCACATTTGCATGGAAGCACAATTGAATCAATTCTGATTATTCAGAGAATTACCGTATTTATGTTTATTGAGAATTGTTTTTTTTTTATGTACTAACAGTTAAAGCGGAGGTCCACCCTAAAATGGACCTTCCGCTCATCGGAATCCTCCCCCCCTCCGGCGCCACAATTGGCACCTTTCAGGGGGGAGGGGGGTGCAGTTACCTGGATAATCCAGGTAACTGCACCCACTTCCGGGATAGCTCTCTGCGGAAAGGGGCGTAGATTACGCCCCTTTCCGCAAGTGCCCGCCCCCTTCCGCAAGTGCCCCGCTGCCTGCTGGGAAACACACAGATCCCAGAGGCAGCGGGGACCGTCCTTATTGCGCAGCGCAACTCGCGCATGCGCAGTAGGGAACCGGAAAATGAAGCCGAAAGGCTCCATTTCCTGATTCCCATACCCAAGTTGGCGGCGGCAGCACCCGAGTGTCAATCTAGAGATCGGCTTCGGGGGCCGACATCGCGGGCGCGCTGGACAGGTAAGTGTCACTATTTTAAAAGTCAGCAGCTGCAGTATTTGTAGCTGCTGGCTTTTAAAAAAAAAAAAAAAAACGCGGAGTCCCGGTGGACTCCCGCTTTAAGCTTCATACACACAATACGAAAATTGGAAGAAAAATACCACTTTTGAAGCGTTTGTGCATATGATCGTAGCTTTTTTTTTTTTGGTGGTGGGAGTGGATCTTGGCTGGGAGTTCCCACACTTTTTTCCCCAGGACTTGACCCCTGCCCAGAAGCGATGTCATGATAGCTCTAGCCACTGTCTCTATACTCATTGGACAGATTGACAGCAAGGGGGAGCCATTGGCTCCCACTGCTGTCAATCAAATCCAGTGATGCGGGGGGCGGACCAAGTCCCATTGTCTTTGTGAATGGACGCACCAGCGGGATTCGAGAGTGAGCCAGCATGGGTGCTCCATGGAGAGAGGCTTTCTGTGAGGTAACCCCAAAATAAGAGGATTGGGGTTGCACTGAGCAGGTAAGTATAGACCTGTTTGTTATTTTTATTTAAAAAAAAAAACCTTTACAACCCCTTTAACCCTGTAAAAAAAAAATATACTCTCTAACCCATAGATGATATCATTATCTGTGAAATCATGTAACAACAGCATGGTATGAATCTGCATAGTGAAATATTGTGCCTGACAGCATAATTAGTTCTAAGAAATCTGTTTGTGCTGTGTAAGTGAGCAGTAAGTTCTAGGGCGAGTTCAGCCATACCTTTGGCATGTCTTGAAATTTTGACTCAGCAGAAATCGCTGAACCCGTTAAGTTCATGTCCGTGATTTTCTGTGGTTTTCATCCCTTCGTTTTGCTTTAAGAAATTTAAACTTTCCTTAACTACACAAAAATGAGATCTTTTTTCATGCAGCGTGGTGTTTTCAAATGTAGGTGACAATATTTGAAATGAGGCTTTTTGGGAATTGTTTATTTCTATTCATTTTTATAAAGAGGTCATATCTAAATGACTGTAAGTAATGTATAGGTGTGGAGTTCTACTTGGATGGATTTGTTAAAGTGTAACCTCACCCATATTTTGTTTTATTTGGATGAAGTAGGGAAGAGTTTCATCCTCAGTCGGGCTGTTTCTAGAGGCCTGGAGATCCCCCAGCCCATCCCTGGTTCTACTGTGACAACAAGTGCTTAGCTATGAGCTAAACTTCCCATTCCTCTTATTGGCCTACATTCTCCAGATATTTCTATGTTCTCCAAACTACAACCCTTGGGCCAAATGCAGCCCACAGCAAGATTTTATCCAGCCCTCTGATGTTAGGTAGACTCTGATGTCAAAGGGGATTTTGAGCCCGGGTTCACACTAGCGCAATCTCAGAGATCGCATGTGATTCGCACCCGCACCACATGTGCCGATCACATGCGATCTCTGAGCAATGCGAGTTCAGCCATACAGTTGTATGGCTGAACTCGCTGAACTCGCATTGGATTTGCACAGAAAATAGTGCAGGGACTTGTTTTTCCCCGCACTAGAATCAGATCACATGGGTGTTCTCACCTATGCGATCTGATTCCTGTGCGAGTCCACATTTCGCACTGCGATCTGTGAACTAAACTGGGGGTGTCATTAACTTTGTTAATGACACCCACAACGGTTCGCAGAAGGCAGTGTGAACTGCCTGCAGGAGAGGAGCGATGCGGGAGCCAGCGCTGGAATCACGCTGGTTCCCGCATCGCACTAGTGTGAACCTAGGGTGATGGGGATTCTCGTGTAAAGGGGGACTCTGATGTGAGAGTCAGTTCACACAGCTGCAATGCGGGAACCCTGCGAATCCACTGCGGGTTCCCGCATCGCATGTTTCCCAGCGGCAGTTCACACTGCCCTATGCAAACTGCTGGGAATGTCAGGTAAAAGTTAATGACACCCCCAAATCGCAGTGCCTATCGCAGTGCAGTCTGCAAACTCAGACAGGAATCAGATCGCGTAGGTGTGAACACCCATGTGAATCTTTATGGCTGAAATCGCATCGCACAGAGACTGCAAATAACATCAAATCTCTGACATCGCACCAGTCTGAACTGGCCCTAAAGAGGACTTTGACGGGGACTCTGATGTGAAAGGGGACTCCGGTTTGGGCTCAAGTTTCTTATGAAATTCCTTTTCTTTGTTTTAATGTAATTTTTTTTTCTTTTCGTTCTAATATCATAATTACACTGATTACAAAAGAAAACTAAAAGTAAATTGTATTAATTTGATAACTTTTTTTTTTGGAAATTCAGAAAACATAAAAAAAAATTCCAGCCTGCAAATATTAGTAAAATAAATATTGCGGCCCTCATACTGGAAAGTTGGCATACTCCTACTATAGAGAATCCACTAGGGGCCACTGACAACTGTGTATGTAATACCTAATGTTATTTTAGCATATATCTGGCAGTGAAACAGTTTAAATATTATATACTAAATATAAAATATTATTATAGATGTCCTATTATTTATTACCAGTTGATTCTGCCAGTTCTCCTACTATTTCCAGTTATAGGATGACAACACTAACCACTGGCTCCCAATGCATTGGTAGCACTGTTACCCTCCTTTGCACGCTCTCCCAGAAATGAAAGCACAGCCTGCCTGAAAGTTTCCCTGAACACTTAACCCAAAAGGTAAACGCTTTTTACAGTGAGGTGAACGCTATGTTTATAGCGTATGCCAGTAATGTTTGCACACATAAGGGTTCACACCTGCCTTAAAGTGTCATACAACCCATAATGTAAAAAACTGTCATTACATTAAATGTTTCATTGTATACAACATAGTAAAATAAACCTAGTTGATCCCGCTGTTCAGTAGCGCTACCTCCATGCCTGTGTCCCCACTGCAGCCTCTGAATTTACGGAGTGGCCATTGCCATCATTAGAGCACATGCTCCTGTTTCAGGATAGTTTGGGTGCGCTTCGATGACACATATAGCATTTGTTGTCTACTTTCTGGAGGCTCCTCCCACTGATCTTCCCCTATGGACAGAACAAGCATGCACAGATCACATGACCCCTACAAAAGAAAACAGGAAAAAAAAGGTATTTTCATGCTACCATGGGGACACATATGGGGATAGGTAATGGTGCTGCACACCCCAAATGAATAAAATAGGGTAAAGTCCCCCAGGTTTTTTTTTTTTTTAGCAGCAATGTAGAATAACTGAATAAATATACATGGGTTTAGAAAAATTTATTCTTTATTCATAGAATAAGGTATAATATTAGTTATAGTTAAAATATGAGCTCTGATGGGGGCATAGCCATACTAAATACCAAAAATTTGCAAATGTAGAAATTATGCATAACATTACATAATGTCTAATGTATAACAGTGCCTGTCGTGTTTCAACCCATACCAATGGGGTCTTCTTCAGAGGATAAGTTTGCTGAAAAGAGATGATATTTTTCATATCAGAAAATCTTTTTAAGAAAGAGATATATATATATATATATATATATATATATATATATATACACACATATACAGAATATACAAAATTATGTGTCCAGTGTAGCCATCTCACATAGTTACCAATGCATTTGGAAAAGGCCCCTCAGCCAGAGCTTCCTTAAAAACCTGTGTTCCTCTATGCCAGAACAGCACCCTGGGGGAAGATGTGGATCCACTGAATGCTGCCTGCAAGGAATCACAAGTATAGGCACCCCCAACGAATGCGTCGGATGTGGCAGGGTCAGCACCTACGGCAGTTTCCCAGAGCAATTAGCTCATGGTATATACAGGAGTACCTATATTCAATTTAAAGTTAAAATTCAAATTAGTCATGGAATGGGCAGAGGGTATCATGATTTATCTATAATATATGGCCTTATTGATTTAGAAGAAATGGATAAATATACAAACAAGTATTGAAAAGGCAATGATTCAAAAATTGTGCTTGAAAGTGAAAAATGGCCACCATGTATCAGCTATAAAAATTGGGGAAGTGATAGAGAAATGTGAAATAATGTGAATGAAGGTGGGCAAGAGGGAGAAAAGTGCCAAATTAAATGGCAAAGGAAGAAAATGAAGAACAAGAATGGAGAAAAGTGACAAGAAATGTGAAACAGAAGCTGTAGTGAGGAGCGTGAAAATTGTGAAGAAAAAGAAAGAAAAAAGAAGAAGGAAGAAAAGAAACTATGAGAGTGAAGTGGTTGGAGTGGAAAGGGAGTGAAAAAATTGTGAAATAGGTAAGAAAGAAAATAGTGAGATGAAAAAAGGAAAGAAGAAATGATAAAAAAAAAAAAAAAAAAGAAATGTAGTAAATGGGAAACGTGGGAATAAAAATAGAAACAGGGATGAAAAGAAAAAAGAAAAAGGAGAGGAAAGCAAGAAAAAGAAATAGGAGGTTGTGAAGTGAATGGAGTGAAAACGGAGGAGTGACAAGTGGAGGTAAGTGAACAAGAAAAACACAAAAGGGTGCAGAGGGAAAGTGTAGAATTGAAGGAAAAAAAGGGGTGACAAGAAAGATGCATGCTGCAACAAACAAAAAAATAAGGGAATGTGTGCGTGAAGAAGGAAAGGGGGTGATGCAGTAAAAAAGGAGATAGGAAAACATGGGAGGGAGAAAAGCATGTGTGTGAAAAAGTGAAAGTGCAGTGAACCAAAGAAAGTGAAGAAAGATAATGGGAAAAGAACAAGAAACAGAAGGGAGACCATGAGAACATGTGATAAAGAGAGGGATGTGTGCACGAAAAAAACAAAGTGAAAAAATGGAAATGAAATCAAGTGAAATGGGGACCTAGGATGTGAATGTAAATGATAAGAAGAAAAATAAAATAAAAATGAGAGAATAGAGAGAGGCGTGCATAGTGTATGAAAAGCAGTTAGGCTGTTAAAAACTGAATTGTTACCTTACTGGTTAGATGAAGGGAACAATGTCTCAAATGTTGTTTTGTAGCCAGAGACAATTACTCATGAAGGGTATATGACCACTATTCCTGGTACCAAAAATTTACTAGTTAGAATATTGTTACTTAGCCATGTGAAACTGGAGGTCTAAAAGGGTTAGTAAATGGATAGTTGTGACTTACTACTACAGCTTTGAGAAGAATCTGACCATTTATGAAGGATGTGGGGAGATCTCTAGCTCATGTTTGGTTACAAAAAAAATAAAAATAGTTATACATTTACTTCATATAGTTATGTTAGAAAGATATTCAAAGCTGTACACTATTATTAGTCCTGATAATGTCATTAGAGGTGAATAATATCTCGATCAACCAAAGGGTGATAACATTGGAAAAACCTCTTAGAAAGGGGGCAAAGGAAATGGATTTGTTTAAACCAGGGAAGGAGGTCGCTAGTAATGTAAAGATCCATCTCTGCTCCAATTAGAGTAGGGTTTTGTTCCAGTCTCCACCTCAATCCACCTCAATCGGGAATATGAATTTGATTGAGTGCAGCAAAGGAGATCCTTGGTACATGTCTGCCGATTGGGAGATGGTGATTACCAACCTACATGTTGTATACATGTTGCAATATGCGATGCCAGAACTCCTGTTCAGTCTTGCCTATATAATAGGCATCACACTCACAAACCACGAGATACACCACCCCACGGGTTTGGCAGTTGGCGAAGTGTGAGGGTTTAAAAGTCTCACCATTGGGGAGTAGAAAAGCTCTTTCTTTTCTTATGAGAGGACAATGTGAGCAATGGGCACATGGAAATGAGCCGAGAGCTGAACAGTGGTTTTTCCTTTTTAGTTAATTTTTGAACTCGCTTTGGAGGAGTTTGTCTTTGATTGAGGTGGCATGTTTGTAAGTGATTAGAGGATTGGTGGACACAAAGGTGTTAGTTTTGGGGTCATCCGTAAGTATAGTCCAATGTTTCCGGACTATCTGTTAAATTGCCTTATGCTGGCTAGAGAAGAGTATGATTATCCTGGTAGCATTGGGGTTAGGGTATCTTCACTTTGTGTTTGAACAGTAACATAGATCTTGATTGATTAACAGTTTTTTTGTATACTTTGTGTAGGCACGATCGACTATACCCTCGTGCAAGTAACCTGCTTTGGATGTGTGCAGCTTCTTCATTGAAGAGTGTATCACTCTAAAGCCCCATACACACTATCAGTTTGTCTGCTGAGTTTTTCCTTCAGATTTACCAAAACCATGTAGTGGAAGGGCCTGCCTGATTGCATACAAATTGAAACTTCTAAGGTTTGACCTCATATTATATGGTTTTGGTAAATCTGAAGGAAAAACTCAGCAGAAAAAACTGATAGTGTGTATGGGGGCTAAACAGTTCCTGCGAAGGCGCAGGTACTGTCCATATGGTATGGAATTTTTCAGGGTGGAAGCTATCCGCATTTAGCACAGTGTTCTCGGCAGTGCTTTTATGGAACAGCGTGCTGCATAGTTTGCCCTCAGAATTATGTTTGATGTGGACGTCCAAGAAAGAAATTACATTATGATTGTAAGTGATAGTAAATGTAAAATTTTGATCGTTTTGATTAATGAGATCAAAGAACTCCATCAAAGTCTCCTTTGGTCCCTCCCAGATGGTGAAGACATCATCAATGTACCGGAGCCACGTGGATATGTGGCTCATGTACTCGACAAGGCCCTCGCCAGCCAGGAGGAACTGCTCCCACTCCCCCAGGTATAGGTTTGCGTAAGAGGGGGCACAACAGGTCCCCATAGCAACGCCCTGTACCCGGAGGTAGTGCGAGTTGTTGAAGGTAAAGAAATTGTGATCGAGAATGCAATTGAGTCCATTAATTATGAACTCATTCAAGGCTTGACCGTAGCGTGAGACCTGCTAGAGAATCTTCTGTATAGTAGGGATACCCTTATTATGGGGGGTCGAGCTATACAGAGCCTCAACATCTATAGCAACTAGAAAAGACTCTTCCGAAAGGGTTAATTCTTCAATGGACTGTAAAAAATTAATTGTATCTGTCAAAAAGGATGGCATGGCAGGACAAAAGGTTGCAAAAAAGAGTCAATGACTCTACTGAGGTTTTCCGAAATTCCTCCATTCCCAGAGATTATCGGTCATCTGGGAGTTTCTTTGGAATTCTTACGGATTTTCGGTAGGCTATAAAAAGTAGCCACCCTGGGGTGTTTAATTCTGATAAATTCATAGAGGTCCTTTGTGATGGCACCCTCGTCATAGGCTCGATCAACCGATCAACCATGATGTACCGTATATACTCGAGTATAGGCCGACCCGAATATAAGCCGAGGCCCCCAATTTACCCCCAAAAAAACTGGCAAACTTATTGACTCGTGTATAAGCCGAGGGTGAGACATGCCTGTCCATCCCTGTGTGTGTGTCCGTCCATCCCTGTGTGTCCGTCCATCCCTGTGTGTCCGTCCATCCCTGTGTGTCCGTCCATCCCTGTGTGTCCGTCCATCCATCCCTGTGTGTGTGTGTGTCCATCCATCCATCCATCCCTGTGTGTGTGTGTCTCCATCCATCCATCCATCCATCCCTGTGTGTGTGTGTGTCTCCATCCATCCATCCATCCATCCCTGTGTGTGTGTGTCTCCATCCATCCATCCATCCATCCCTGTGTGTGTCTCCATCCATGTGTGTGTGTGTGTGTGTGTGTGTGTGTGTGTGTGTGTGTGTGTGTGTGTCCAGCCTACCTTTGTCCCGAGCCTCCGTCCCGTGCCTTGCCTCCTTGCCTCCGTCCCGTGCCGTGCCTTGCCTCCTTGCATCCGTCCCGTGTCGTGCCTTGCCTTGCCCCCGTCCCGTCCCGTGCCGTGCCGTGCCTTGCCTTGCCTCCGTCCCGTGCTCTCTTCGTCGGCGGCCATTGTAAAATTCAAAAGCTGCGCCGCCGCCTTCGCCTGTGATAGGCGGAACACTGAATTTCCCAGCAGCCTGTGTTCCGCCTATCACAGACGTCGTATCATCCTCGTCCGTAGTACGAGGATGATACGATGTCCGTGATAGGCGGAACACAGGCTGCTGGGAAATTCAGTGTTCCGCCTATCACAGGCGAAGGCGGAGCCGGAGGCGCGGCTTTTGAATAGAATGGCCGCTGTCTGTCTGCTCGACACGCTGATCGAGCGGGCAGACAGCGATGACTCGAGTATAAGCCGAGGGGGGCACTTTCAGCCTCAAAAAAGAGGCTGAAAATCTCGGCTTATACTCGAGTATATACGGTAAATAATAGGAAATTATTAGTTTTGCTGCAATGTTACTATACCAGTGTTGTTGTCTAAATATTTTTGAAACATTAGTATGTAATCCTGGTTGTCCATAAGGACGACATTGCCACCCTTGTCAGAGGGTTTTATTACAATTGTAACATTATTACATAGTAATTCTAGAGCTTGGTTTTCTTCTAGTGTTAAATTCTGAGGGTTGCTTTTTGTGCGTGGTAGTTTGCAAATATCTCTTATTTGTTTTAGAAAAATAGCTATAGTTGGATTTAAATTCAAAGGAGAGAATTTGGTGGATGGCTTCTTAAACACAGTGATCGAACTATGTGTAAATTTATGTACGTCATCGAGTAATGCATCAAGGTAAATTTAATCAATGAGATCCACTGTGTTGTTTTCCTCAAACAAGAGTGTTAGGTCTCGTAGGGCCTTGAATCCCCTCATGCTATAAGTTTATATTGATGTCAATGTTGTTTTTTGCATGCATCCATTTAAATAGTAGGTTACGTGCGTAAAAAATGTAAATCCATAACGACCTCGAAGAAATCAAAGTTTTCCTGTGGGCAGAACATTAGCCCACGGGACAAAACCTGGGCTTCAGCTTCGGACAGCAAATGGGAAGAAAGACTTATGACACTTAATTGTTGGATGGTATTTTCATGCTTTTTTTTGTAGTGGCTCGCTGCCATTGCTTGTTATATACGTTGTTTTAATGATGAAGGGCAGTAAACCGCTGTGTGTTTAACATCTCTTTAATAATTAAGTAGATATACAGAAGCTTTTTTCATTACATTTGATTTGATTATATGTCCAGTGCAGTGTAACAACACACAGACATTCTGTTAGGTCAGCAGTCTAATGGATGACATGCTGTAAAAGGTATACATAGTATGTACTTTTAAAGATTTTGCATTTGCTCAGGGAAAGCGCATGTACATTGTTTCTGTTTGAATAGGGCAAACAGCCTATATAATCTGTTGTTTGAATGTAAATCATTGATCTACAACAGAAAATACCACACTGGACCACTAGATGGCACTGAGTCTTATAGGAAATTCCTATGATACTTAACGCCTCCTGGTGGCCAAATGTTGTATTTTGCAATGGAATCAACTATTTACATTCAAGTAGCACAGGATATAGTCTATCTACATTTGTGTTTTGCCCCAGAATGAAGAGAAAGAAAACAAGACATGTAATGAGTCTATGATAAAAAGTCTTTACTCAAGCAAAAGTCAAGCTACTATGAAGCTGCCGGAAAGGGAAAGGAAAAGTCCACTGTTTCAGGGCTAGCCTTATATAGGGAAGTGGAAGCAGTCTCCAGGATATGCAAGAAAAGAGAAAGGATACAGGCGCCTCTGAGTGTAGACTATTAGAGTGTATTAAATAGCACAATAAGTGAACTCATATGTTAGAGAGCAGTAACAGGCACATCATGATTAACCACTTGCCGACCAGCCGCCATCACTATACTGCGGCAGGTCGGCATGATCCAGCAAATTGGCGTAGGTGTATATCGACACCTGTAAGGGTGATAGCAGGCACGGGGGACACGTTGCGCATAGCCGGTGGCCGCCGGCCACCCGCGATCGTGGGAACAAGAGCCAGAACTGGGATGTGTGTGTATGTAAATACAAACATCCCCGTTCTGATAGGGGAGGAGAGACAGATCTGCTGTTCCTAGTGATTAGGAACAGTCATCTGTCTCCTCCTCCAGTCAGTCCCACCGTCGCACAGTTAGAAAAGCACACGAGGGAATAAATGAAACTCTTTGATCACCCCCTAGTCTTAAACCCTTCCCTGCCAGTTACATTTATACAGTAATCAGTGCATAGATATAGCACTGATCGCTGTATATATGTCAATGGTACCAAAAAAGTGTCAAAAGTGTCCAATCTGTCTGCCGCAATGTTGCAGTCCCGATAAAAATTGCAAATTGCTGCCATTACTAGTAACAAAAAAATAATAACAATAAAAATGCCATAAATCTATCCCCTATTTTGTAGATGCTATAACTTTTGCTATAACTTTTGCTCAAACCAATCAATATATGCTTATTGTGATTTTTTTTTTTAACCAAAAATATATAGAAAAATATATACAGTATCGGCCTAAACTGATGAAGAAGTTTTTTTTTTTTTAAAACATATTTGGGGGGATATTTATTATAGCAAAAAGTAAAAAATATTGTTTTGTTTTTTTCAAAATTTACGCTCTTTTTATGTTTATAGCGGGAAAAATAACCGCAGAGGTGATCAAATACCACCAAAAGAAAGCTCTATTTTTAGGAAAAAAGGACATCAATTTTGTTTGGGTACAACGTTGCACGACCACTTAATTGTCAGTTAAAGCAACGCAGTGCCATATCGCAAACAATTGCCTGGTCATTAAAGGGGAAAGTCTTCTAGTCTGTACGTGGTTAAAGAATCATCCGGTGGTGCACCAATTGTACGGGTCCATGATGTAGAGCTGTCTGATGGCTGCGTTGGCCGGCAAGATGGTGAAATGATGGAAGAGAGCCGTGATTGAGGCTTGGAATGCTCCCTGGATCACATTGTGGATCGGGATGACATCGCTGGCGTGTTTTGCGAGCTAGTGCACCTTGGTGGTGGGAGGAATGTGTGCTCCTTTTTCAACAGAAAGAATGTATAGGCTAGGGTGACCAGATGTCCCCGGTTTCAGGGGAAAGTCCCCGGATTGAGGACACTGTCCCTGGACCAAGTCTGTCCCCGGTTTTATCCCCGGATTTGACTTCAACAGGAGCTGGGGTAATTTTCAAAGACAATCAGTGCAGAATAAAAAAAAAATCTGAATTACACCCCCCCGCTCCAATAGCTTAGGCGGGTGTATTTTTTCCTTTATCTGTGTCCCTTTCTGATTAAATGTGCTGGTCAGAGCGGATGGACTATTTTTTCAGTTTCTGGCACATGCTCATTCAGCTCCGCTCACATGTTCTTCTGCCTTGGCTCGAGTCATTTTCCTCCGCTCCCCACCCAGTAGTAGCTGGGGCCTGGAAAGTGAGACCTGAGAGGCTGTAAGGCAGGTGGCAGAGGTGACGACGGGTAGAGAGAGGCAGCTGAGCTCAGCTGATGATGTTCAGCAGCAGGAATTGAAGGGAAGCAGATCCAATCGTGGGGCTGCAAGTGCCTTCAAGGTTTCAACACAGGTGTGCTTTGGGGGTGTCTGTGAATAGACTACATTGCACTGTATCTGTCTCTCTGGCATAATGGCATAATGGATGGTATCAGAACTCACAGGCAGTGGGGGGGCACTTATTTATCATAAGTTAACAAAATCAGCACCCAGCAGTCATGTTATGTGACACACTGTGACAGAGCCAGCCGGAGCCATGATAGAGTGCCTGCTGCCTGTGAGTTATCATAATGCTGATGATCTTAACCAGTTGCCGATTGCCTGATAGCAGATTTACTGCTACAGGGGGGTGGCGCTGCGCAGGAACACTTATAAACCTGATCCTGCATTTCTGGGTATCAGAGCCAATCAGCGGATCCAATGGACTCGCCTAGTGGTCTGCCTATGTAAACAAGGCAGTTCGCCATTCTGTCAGTATGGAAGACATTGATCCTGTGTTCCCGCAAAGCAAGTACAGGAATCTATGTCTTCCCTTAGTAAAATCACCTGCCCCACAGTGAGGCACACATTTAACCCATTGATCGCCCTAGATGTTATCCCCTTCCCAGCCAGTGTCATTAGTACAGTGACAGTACATATTTTTAGCACTGATCTCTGTATTAGTGTCACTGGTACACACGAGCGGATTGTCCGACAGACGGAATCTTTTCATCGGATATTCGGATATTCTGATAATGTGTGTATGCCTCATCTGACTTTTTTTTTCGAAAATTGTGACGGACCTAGAAATAGAACATGTTTTAAATATTTCCGACGGAACCAATTCCTATTGGAAAAAATGCTTGTTTGTATGCTGTTCCGATTTCAAATCTGGTCACTTTCACTAAGGGAATAGTTTTGGATTTTTTTAAAGATCAGCTCCTTAATATCTTTGCAGAGCATATCTCGTGTTTGTGAGAAAGCGGTGATAGGAATGTTTATTATTAAAAGCATTTTTTAGAGTTTGGACTTGTGTCCATTTATTTTGCAGGCAGGACTGTGAAGCACAAGCTCAGAACATACCATTAAAATGTTTTAACAGGTTATGTAATCATTAGCAGACATGGTGGTGAAATTGCTTGCCAGACAGCAATGTTAGATCTGTGAGCTTTTCATGCCAGCGGTGACAGTAAGGGGATGACCATTCCCTCATCTCAGTGTGGAAGTCTGTAGTAAGTGAGCTGAACCCTTTAACCCTTTCACTGCCACACATTAGTGCACACAAACACAATTTTCTATTGTGATTGTGCGCGCTGAAATCCATTTTAGTGCATTTTTTTTTACTGAAGATACGATTTTGATACAGTTGCGCAAATATTATACAACATAAAAGATATTGCATATGCCATCAATTTATACTGATACTATGCTTTTAAAAGTATTATAATGTTTTGGGGGGTTTACGTAATTTTTAGCCCAAAAATGTGGATTTGTGAAATGTATCCTGTACATGATATAAGGAGAATCAGCAGACATTTAATAATTCTAACATGATTTTCACATACTAGAAATCACTCATTAAATGGTAGCACCATTTTGGCCATTTTATTTCAACTGATAAGCATAACATGCAATTAAATAATGGCTTGTCAGAGTAATAATACATTTGGCAAGTTACAGTATTACTTATGACAACAGTTGTCATGTAAGCAAACATTCACATCTGAATTTTAGAAAATATTAAACACTTATTTAAAATATTCCTTCTATTACTCTTTGCATTTAATGTTTATTATACGAGTGCTTGTATTTCATAGCATTGACATTAGTAGAGTAGAACTATAGTCTAAACTTTTTTTACATTTTGGATAGAGTAAAGGAGGGTTATAACCCCTGTCAATTTTTTTTTTTTTTTCACCATCTGTGTCCCATTGCATAGATTTTCCTTCAGCTCATGTCCCATAGCCAAACAGGAAGTGAGAGGAAATCCCTGCAAATTAAGGGAATTCTTTGGGACCCCGAGGTCACCAGGAGGCTACTCCTCCTCAGTGGCTGTGCAATCTTCTGGGACCTGTGATGTGTCCCAGAAGATTGCTAGAAGGGAGGGGGAGAGGAGGAATTCCACTCAAATTGCCTAGATGGTCCGAGCGGAAGTGGGAGCTGGGTACCTATCTAAACTAGGTACCCCCCCCCCCCCAAAAAAAAATGACATGCCAAATGTGGCATGTCAGGGGGTTAGGAGTCCCAAAAGCGGAACTTCCACTTTTGGATGAAACTCCGCTTTAAGCAGAATATACACGAGTCAGAATAAACAAAAAAAAGAGTGTGGTTAGCCCTCCCCCCCTCTAATCCATACCCCACCCCTTCTTTCCGGCCTGTTGGGCTGCATGCTTGAATAGGGGTCTGGTATAGATATTTTTTTGGGGGGCACACCATAAAAACTAAAAAATGTGTGTGAGGTCCCAGGGCAGCTGTAGAGCCAACTGACTGATTCTGCTTGACACGTTGTACCATGTCAGTTATGCCAATTTCTTCCCAAGCCCTCTGGGCATCACTGGGGTCGTGGAGGTTCTTGCTGGCCTTCTCCAGGTAGATGAAAGTTTCCACATGTCGTTTATAGTCCTGAGGTTTCTAGGAGGAGGGGACAAATTTAGAAAAATGCACTAAAACACTTGTGTTGCACATTTTCAGGTTCTCTAGTTGAAGTCTATGGGCATTTGTGGTGGAGCCCCATTCACTTAAATGAGAGGTACCCTCTGCCAAAAGCGACAAAATGTAATTGTTTTTCATGGCCACGATGCAAAGCATCTCAACCGGCAGCATGTTTACAACCCTGAGCAACTTGCATGCCCTTGTTTAGGTGGGAGTCAATTAAACTGAAAATCAACTACCTACTTTTACCACCACTGGCTGGCCGTGTGAGTCTTTAGTTCTCTCAACTTGTAAAATCTTTTATGTACCGATCATTCATTTTAGTCATGTATATAGAACAAGTGAAGAATTAAAAATCTAGTGCACAGCGAAATTTTGTATGACGTTTATACACAAACACAAATGATATATGTGTGATAATAGTGTGTATTCTTCTCACTCTATTGTCACCCAAGGTCAGTCCTTTAAAAATAAAAATGAGAATATAAATTCTTGCTGTAAATGTGTAAACAATACTGGATTTTACTGGGCCGTGATGTCCCAAAACTAAAGGGACAATGATCATAACATTTTCATTACCGAGCAGGTGTGATTCACCACGTCTACTAGTAGAGTAATTGTACAATCTCCAGGGTGAAATGGATCTGAGATGAGGACATGAAACTTATCTATGATCTGTGAGCTGGTATTTGGTCTCAGCTGGCACTCTCCCAGCTCAGGAGCCCTGTATGTGTGCATTCTTTATGCTCTGAATGGAAGAGCGCATAATAGAGCGGCTCAGCAGAGAATGCAAGAGTCTGTTTTCACCCATCCAAAGAAAGCCTTACTGTAAAGTTTTAATGATAGGCTTGAAACTGGTGATTGGTGCTTCCTTAAAAGATCCAAGCATTACGATACACAGTTCATTGTAGAGAGCAGAATTGGAGATCTGAAGAACAGAAATTCTAATGTATTTTTATATATTACAGAGTATATTTGAGGTTGGAGAATTCACAGTATACACCACCTCCTTTAAATATATTGAAAAAATTACAAAAGTACAATTTGGAGTTTGAAGGTGCAAATAATCAATTAGAAATCGATATTATAAAAATAGATACATTTTATTATACAAACATTTAAGATAAACAATATTATTTATATAAAAAAAGAGCATACTAAGCTCAATGGTCACAGTTCAAAAGAATGGTTGCCTCTACATGTTTCACCACTACCGTGGCTTCTTCTGGAGCTTTTGTAGGGCCTTAATATATTTATCACTCTTTAAAAGATCATAGCACCAAGAATTCCTCAGGGCTCATCAAAAGCTCCAAGGAGGTGTCTGTGTGCCGGACATGAAGGGGGAACAATACCCTGTAGTCACACCTTGTTGATGAAAAATTGACGAATTAATGGACTGATAATAATATCTTCCCAAAAACGCCAGCTTCATATACTAACTGCAAAATTCAGAGAAACTGTACCATCTAGGCAAATCCTTTTTTTTTAAAATACCAATGTTCACTGTGATGGCATGGCTATGATACCTTTAAACCTAGGGAGATCCAAAATAATTGATCTATCCCAGAGGGATTAGCCCTTGTGAATTAGGTTCTAAATTTCGCAGATGACATCAGATAACAGGGAAGTCGGACTTCCCTGTTATCTGCTGTCATCTTGGAAATTTAGAACCTAATTCACAAGGGCTAATCCCTCTGGGATAGATCAATTATTTTGGATCTCCCTGTGTTTAAAGGTATTATAGCCATACCATCACAGTGAGCATTGGTGGATTTGATTTACTGCAATTACTCAATTGAGTCAGATAGTTCAAAACACACTTAGGCCAGGTTCACATATGTTCCCAGCATGGGGTACGATGCGTTCCTGTTCACCGGTTAAAGTGTGAATCAGGTCCGAATTTTTGCCAGCATTCGCACCTGAACTGGACCCAAACATGCACAGGACCCTTTTGGAGCGTGGACCTCGACTGCCACGGAAATGTGTGAAGCGGCTCCATTGAGAGCCGGTCACACTCGCATTTCATGCGAATTGGATGCGGTAACCCACATCCAATTTGCACATATGTGACCCCGGCCTTAGTTTAGTAGTTTAGTAAAGGGGTCCATTAGCACTGTTGAGTTGTGGTAACATATGCGGTATTGCATGTTGTAACACATGCATTACCACAACACATGGGACCCCAATACACAAAGGGAACCGTCCGTGTGTTTAAGTGTGGTGTGTTAAGAAAAGGGGTCAGGTCTTTTTAAAATTTAACATGAACTATTTTTTAATTTTGCTAGCATTGATAATTAGATAGGAAGGTATATTATATTTTTCTTGCTCTGAATTATATATATTTTTTTACAATTCTGTCAGTTGCTTTCTGATTTCTTGCCTAGACCAAAATGATGTCATACATTGCAGGAGTCTTCATAGGCATTTTTTTCCTTCATCTGGAGGCGGGGAGGAGGGGCTTTCTTAGCTAAGAACACACTCCAGTCCTCATGCCAGTGCTAAGGGCAGATGGATTTCACAAAGTAAATGCCATATGAATCATCTACCCTTATTCATGGTGGTCATGGCTAGAAATGCTAGGCGGAAGGGGGGCTGGATGTGTGCCTTCCAACCGCTCCTAAACACCAGAGTCTCATGCACTGGAGCTCAACGCCTAGCGTGCACAAGGCCGAGGCAGCAGATTTTTTTGGGCGGAAAAGACTTACAAAGTCTCTTCTACCAAAAGAACCTACCTGTTGGCAATTTTTAATTTTCAGGCTTTACTGTTGATTTAAGAAGACCCCCTTTGTTCCGTACAAACAGAGATAAAACAATTACATTGCTGTTTCCTGACTTTCAGTATTTTCAATTTGGGAGTTGATGTATTAGACTCCATATATACAATATATTATATTATGTTATATTACAATATAGAATTAATGCTACCAATGTATTACATCTTACAGCGTAGTACATTTTATTCCCAAGACAGGTTCTTGACATTCCAGATATAATAACATAGCAAACTCTTCATATCAGTGCATTACTTTTTATCTTGAATTCTTGTCATAAGCCTCCATCTCCGAGGTGCCATCTGCCTAAAATAAGCGTTAAATGAGTCAGTCTTTCAGTCTCACATGACAAAAATGTAAAGCTAATCAGTACATGAGCGACATCTTCTGTGTCGTACCCAGACAGAAACATTGACAGACGCAATGCTACAAGCTCAGACAGATTTGGTTCAACTTGGTAAAATGCTGGCTGGTTTATTATTACATTCTGGTTGCACTGATGTTACTTTTAGATTTATTTTACTTTCTGCCATTGGTAATGATAAGGCATCATGTTTTACAAGATGTGATTAGTGTCAATATGCTATTGCTTCATCGGTCTTTCTTTGGAAAATTGTATGCAGTTCCTAAATAAAGCCAAATGTAACATTCATGCAATAAAAAGCTTCACTGGTTTTGAATAATGCAATTGTACAGTGCATAGGAGATATTTATAAAAGCTGTCTGAATTGTGATCAGAGAAGCTCATAGAGCTTTCAGAGAATGTGAATGCTACGTTCATTTGGGTAAAGCCCCATACACACTATCAGATTTTCTGCTGATTTTTTCCTTCAGGTTTACCAAAACCATGTAGTGCAAGGGCCTGCCTGATTACATACAAATTTAAACTCCTAAGGTTTGACCTCATATTATATGGTTTTGGTAAATCTGAAGGAAAAAATCATCAGAAAATCTGAGAGTGGGGTTTAAGGACTCATGGGGGGTAATCTACAAAAGGTAACTCCACTTTGCACTGCACGTGCACTTGGAAGTGCAATCACTATAAATATAAGGTGTAGATCTGAAATGAGGGGAAGTTCTGCTGATTTTATCATCCAATCATGTGCAAGCTAAAATGCTGTTTTTTATTTTCCTTGTATGTCCCCCTCGGATCTACAGCGACTTTACTTCCAAGTGTACTTGCAGTGCAAAATGGATTTGCCTCTAGTAAATAACCCCCATGGTGTTGATTTACTAAAACTGTAGAGTGCTAAATCTGGTGAAGCTGTGCATAGAAACCAATCAGCTTCCATTTTTTTTTTTGTCAAAGTTTAATTGAATAAGCTGATGTTAGAAGCTGTTTGGCTACTATGCTCAGCTGCACCAGATTTTGCACTCTTCCGTTTTGCTAAATCAACCCCATTCACACCAACCCATTTGGACAGCATTGCCCAGCGCAGTTTAAATGCATAGACAATGTCCTATCACTTTATTTTGCACCAAAGTGCTGCAATGGTGTGTGCCGAAAATAAATAGGACATGGTGCATTTTTAGGTTCAGACTGATGCAGGTTTGAAATCATGTGAGTTCAGCTGAACTCGCACAATTTTGAACCCGCATGTCAGTCTGACTTCAGGGGTGATTTCAAGAATATCTGTGCGGGTTTATGCACAGATGTCTATTGAAATCGCCCCCACAAAGTCGGCAAAAGTAGTGCAGGAACTACTTTTGGGAATCGGTGCAGCGCCGCAAAGTCAGCATCGCACCGATTTGGACGGGGCCGTTGCCGGCAATAGCTGGCAATTTGACATGTTAAATCACATGTCAAAAACGACCCGAAGTAAACATGGGGTTAAATTAAGTAGAAATTTAAATAACATTTGAAGAACTGTGATGTGTTTTAAAGTGGTTGTAAACCCTTACAAACCACTTTGACCTACAAGTAAGCCTAGATTAAAATGGAAGTAAACCCATCGATTTAAACAGTTACAAAAAAAGGCATGCCGGGAATGCTAACTGCACATTGGCTGTACTCTCAGCCAAACTATCAAACCATCCAATGGCTGGTGTCATAAGGAATCACATGTGCAGCACCATAGCAGTTGAAGATTAAACAGAGGCAAAGATGGCAGCTTCCTTGGCTGAAAACGATAGGGGAGTTTACTTCCACTTTAAGGCTTACCTGTAGGTCCATGAAATATCTCCTAAACCTACTCGGTTTAGGAGATATTTACTAAAAGACAGGCACTGCTGTCTACGGCGCATGCGCCGTAGACAGCGGCACGCAGGCGCACTATCGCCATTAGCAGTACGCTGCTGACGGCGATATGCCGTTAGTGGTGGCTCCCGTGCGCATGCGCAGGAGTGATATCATCGCTGCTCCGGCGCTGTGAGTGGCCGGAGCAACGATACCTGGAAGAAGATGAGCGCTCCGTACTACAAGGGACAGCAGTGACTTCGCTGGCTCCTGTGTCAGGTAAGTGACACATAATGGGCTACTATGCGATGCATAGTAGCCCATTATGTTTTACCTTTACAGGGAGACAAAGAAGAAGTAAACCCATCAGGGTTTACTTCCTCTTTAACAACCTATCACAGCACATGGTTTGGGGATTTGATCAACTCTTGTATACATGTAATATAAGCAATAAAATCACTTTTTAAGGACATGCACATGGCATTGTTTACTGTATATTTACACTGTTGAAAGGGAATGTACTGTCTTTAAAGTTAATTTACTGTATATAAATGCATAAAAAAGGTTACATTGATCTAAATGATGTCAATAATGTGTATTAAGGTTCTAAAAAATGGTTTGTAATTATATATGGGCATGAGGGCAGCTCATTTCATATGCAGGCCCTGCTTCTTGCTTTGCAATGCCATGGCGTGATTGTATTTTTTGCTCCATTTCACAATATAAATCAATAATAATATAATTAGATGACTACTCATTGGAAACTGCTCAGGTTTTTAGACACAGTGAAGAAGTGATTAGGCATTGCTGGACCTACCTAAAAAGCCCATTATACTCTGCACCCCATAATACATTTTTATTTGTAAAGCAAAAAACTTTATAAAAATTGATATAAAACGCAAAGTGTTAAAATTATTATTATTATTATTATTTTAATAGGGAAGGATTAGTGCAACTGTTAGGTGTTTATTTCTGTGCCTCCACTGAGGAGGTTTATCCTCATTCTTTGTCTTGGCGACCAGTAAATACAACATTTTACAGTGGTCACCAGAACAGGAGGTGAGGGGAAATCTTCCAATGTGGAAACCCTGGGAATACCTAAAAAAGACTTCTCATCTAGAAAAATAGTTCTCATCCTGGCTTCAGCTGGGTTCACACATATGCAAATTGGATGGGGGTTTCACCCCTATTTATTATTTTTTTTATTATTATTTTATTTGTATTACATAATATTATTATTTATTATTTATCTATTTATTTATTTTATTTGTTTCACAAAGCTCCGGGGTGGCGGCAGTCTGCATTTAAAAAGGGTCTTTGGTTTCAGACCCTGATTCGATGAGCAGGGATGCACCGGACCCCATGCTGTGAACCGCGGCCGCAGCATATGTGAACCCGGCCTTATGCTGGACACCGACCTCACTACCATTTTGCTTCTGAATCTGTGAAAATATATTGTAAGAGCTTTATTTTCCTTTCTTTACCCTGGAAAATCCTGAATCTGTTTTCAGAGACCACATGCTGTTTTATTAATGGGCTTATTTTTACAGCAGTAGGTGGTTAGTCCACTTTAATGTCCTCTGCTTTGTCATCCTTCCCATTGATAAATTACTAGGGTATGGTTGCTATGGATTTGTAATGCATTATTAGAACATTTGTGAGATTGTAGCTTAACTGAAATATGGAGCTATTTTAAAATGTTTGGCTATTTTATGGTAATTTTACCATTCTAATCTGTAGAAGCAGCTATCATATTAATTATACATGAAATATATATATTATTTTAGCCTTGAAAGGTCCAGTATTCACTACACAAGCATTCCGTACAATATGTGGGAATACCCACAGGCAGATATCAGCAGGGAATATCGATAATTTGCTGATTATCTGTAAAAATACGTACAATTCAGATGACTCAGAAACCTAATCCATATGCAGAAATGGCTTGGATTCTGTATCACATTGAAGCCTTTGTAATTTTGAATGCTATAATTATTTTTCTTGTATTGAAAAATGACATGCGATGAAAAGATCAGCCAGATGTACATCCGCTATTTCATACCGCTGACAGATACTCCACCGACAAAGAATAAAATCAATCATTTATTCTTTTTTGAAAGCGTTTTGTCTAGACTTTACATTCAGTCATTACACTGTATAATTTGTGGCTGACTTCTATCCCTTGCAGTGTATTACGGTAGTTAGATGGCTGAATAAAAAACTGCATGTAGAGGATGTGGAAATGCGTTGTATCTCCTTTTTACAGGGCCATTTTATAGAATGTAGAAACATTTAAAACTCCTTTCTCAGAAAACCCATTGCGGCGTGGTTAGGGAAAGTCTCGTTCACAGATATGCGAATTGGGTGTTATTTGAACGGCATCTGATTTGCACAACATGTGAACCGACAGTCTTCTCAATGCTGCTGATTCACACATGTGCAGGGCAGCATCGGTGCAGTTTTAAAAAGAGTCTGGTTCGAGTGCAATTTTTACTGGAAGCAGTGAACAGAACTGCACCCAGGGCCGTCTTTAATATTTATTAGACCTTGGGCAAAACTTTTCTTGGGCGACCCCCCCCCCCCCCCCATGCAGTTTTGCTCTCCACCTACTCTGAGACATACAATAAATAGCAGCTAGACTCAAAATCAGTTTACTGAATCAGATCAGGCAGCTATTGCGATTGGTTGCCAGAGGCTACAGCATATCATTACCGCTCACTGAATGGTTGCTAGAATGGTTGCTAGAGGTTACAACACACATTACAGCTCACTGATTAGTTCCTAGAGGTTACAGCACATGATTTCTGCTTATTAATTGGTTGCTAGAGATTACTGTGGATATGACCTCAGGGGGGCATGATATACATATCAATGTTGCCGGCAGCCCCTATTTACATATGAATGCCATCGCTATTTACATATGATTGCCGGTAATTTATATGTAAACACAGGGTCTGCGGGTGAGTCATCTTTACACTACAATAGGGCAGAGCAGGGCAGCATTAGTAGCAGCCATTCACACTGAGATATTGGGACACAACACAGGACTAAAACCTCAAGGAATGAGGGAATTTAAACCAGGATAGTTGGCAAGTGTGAGGCAGCTGCTTTGAGCCCCACAACAATGACAGGGCCAAGGGCAGCTGCCCCTTTTGCCCTGCCTTAAAAATGGCCCTGACCGCACCGGACTGCTGCACTGAAACCACAGCCGCACATATGTGAAAAGTCATCAGAACCTATAGTGAGCAAGTCAATTTGCATGAACCAGGATTTGGTCTAGATTGTGTTCATTCATCCATTGTAGATATCTGTGGAGGTTTGGGAACTTGTGTGTAGTTTGTGGAGACTGGATGATGACTCTCTTGTCCTGTTCTTAATGGCCTCTCTTGTGTCTCCTTGTCTTTTCTCAGCTAATCAGGAGGGAGTTCTCCATGTATATACAACTCCATATATAACATTGCAGAGACATTTATCACAATCACAGCCAGTTCATGCATTAATAACCAGTACTATTACTATCTATCAATTTTTTTTCTACTTCCCATTTAGTCTGCTATGAGTACGCACAAAAGTAAGCGCGCATTAGAAAAAGTCAGCTTCTTAGTTTGGCTGCAAAACTGGAAGCTGAGGGGACAGCGTTATGCTGCGTACACATGATCAGGAAATGTTGGATGTGAGCTTGTTGGCGGTAAGTCCGACCGTATGTATGCTCCATCAAAGATTTGTTGTCGGACTTTCCACCAACAAATGTTAGCTAGCATGCTCTCCAATTTTCCGACAACAAATGGGTGTTGTCGGATTTTCTGATCATGTGTACACAAGTCCGTCGTACAAAAGTCCAAAATACAAACACGCAAAATCAAGGATGAGCCGAAAGCGGTCAGTCTTGTAAAACTAGCGTTCTACGTCTTGTACGTCACTACGTTCATAATTGTTGGCCAACATTTGTGTGACTGTGTGTATGCAAGACAAGTTGGAGCCAACATCCTTCAAACAAAGTTCCACGGTTTTGTTGTTGGAAAATCCGCTCGTGTGTACAAGGCATTAGAGAACATTTGTATCGGCGATTAGGGCTAGTTCAAACAGTGGTGGCAGGAATCATAAATTCCTGCTACAGATTTCAGTAGCTAGGTTCGGCTGCCAGCCCCGTTCACTATACTAAGAGGTCGCTGGCAGCCGCAGCTATTAGCGGCTCTTTGCATAGCCAGCGGATACTGTGAACACCGGCTGCTGCCACTGAGATCCACAGCAGGAAGTGCCACTACAATTTGCAGCTGCTTTAATTGCTGGTGTGAATGCAACCATAGAAGTTTATTTATTGTCTTGTTTGTGTTACAAAAAACTGCTTTCAAATATTCAAATTATTTCTCAAATAATAACCTGTACACTCATTGGTTTGCGTTAAAGGTATAGTGTCTACAAACTTATAGTGTCTAAAGAAAGGACCAGTTTACTGTTCTTCAGACTTTAGGGGGCCACATTGTGCCCAGTAGAAGTAAACCATTAATATTAGAGAGAGAAGTAGTTGGTGCCAATGGGAGGAATAATGCCCCCTATTTTTGTTGTCAGTGGAAGGAATTATGCCTCATCATTGGCGTCAGGGGAAGGAATAGTGCCCCATTATTGGTGTCAGGGGAAGGAATAGTGCCCCATTATTGGTGTCAGTGGAAGGAATAGTGCCCCATTGTTGGTGTCAGTGGAAGGAATAGTGCCCCATTGTTGGTGTCAGTGGAAGGAATAGTGCCCCATTGTTGGTGTCAGTGGAAGGAATAGTGCCCCATTATTGGTGTCAGGGGAAGGAATAGTGCCCCATTATTGGTGTCAGTGGAAGGAATAGTGCCCCATTGTTGGTGTCAGTGGAAGGAATAGTGCCCCATTGTTGGTGTCAGTGGAAGGAATAGTGCTCCATTATTGGTGTCAGTGGAAGGAATGGTGCCCCAGGGGCCACAATTTGGAGACCACTAGTATATACAGTATACTGTATTTTAAAATTGATCAATCCTGATGTACTGAAGGCCCTTAAAATGCCAGGACAGTACACATGCATCCAAAAGGACCTTCTTTTGGAAGGTAGACAGCCCAAGGTATATAGTAAGAGGCATGGTGAGTTTTTTGAAGTTTTTTTGTGACAAAATAAATACATAAAAAACATTTTTTTAACTTTTTTTTTTTTTTTACTGTGACCATACAGTACAGCCTCACTGCTGATGATATGTAAAAAAAAAAAAAAATACATTCAATTTTTTTAACCATTTCAGACCCGGAAGAATTTACCCCCTTCCTGACCAGGGCACTTTTTGCGATTCTGCACTGCGTCGCTTTAACTGACAATTGCGCGGTCGTGCGACGTGGCTCCCAAACAAAATTGACGTCCTTTTTTTCCCACAGATAGAGCTTTCTTTTGGTCACCCCTGCAGTTTTAATTTTTATAAACAAAAAAAGAGCAACAATTTTGAAAAAAAACACAAAAATATTTTGTACTTTTTGTTATAATAAATATCCCCATATTTTTTTTTAAAAAAAAGCTATTTTTTTCTCAGTTTAGGCCGATATGTATTCTTCTACATATTTTTGGTATAAAAAAGATCACAATAAGCGTATATTAATTTGGTTGGTTTGTGCAAAAGTTATAGCGTCTACAAAATAGGGGATAGATTTATAGCATTTTTATTTATTTATTTATTTTACCAGTAATGGTGGCGATCTGCGATTTTTATCACGACTGCGACATTATGGCGGACAGATTGGACAATTTTGACACATTTTTGGGATCACTGGCCTTAATACAGCGATCAATGCTATAAAAATGCATTGATTACTATAAAAATGTCACTGGCAGTGGTGGGGGTTAACACTTGGGGCGATCAAGGGTTAACTGTGTTCCCTGGGAGGTGATTCTAAGTGAAGGGGGAGGGGACTGACTAGAGGAAGTGACGGATTATGATTCCTAGCTAATAGGAACACATGATCTGTCACTCCTGTCAGAACAGAACAGGGACACACTTGTCCCTGTTCTGTGACTCTTGCTTACAATTGTTTGTGGCCGGCGGTCATCGCGAACGCCGGCCACGAGCATCGGCACCACCGCTGTGCAGCGGGTGCTCGTGCGCACCTGCTATCCTGACCCCACGAGCCGACGTATAGCTACGACAGGGGAGCCAATCTGCTGCAGTATAACTGAGGTGGCAGGTCGGGAAGCTGTTAAACATTCTTTCTCCTTTTTTTTTTTTTTTTTAACTATTTCTTTTACATACTTTCATCAGACATTGTGCTTGTTGAAGCAATGCATTGTGAGATTGCTGTCAGACCTGAGTTGTTATGAATGTTTAAATGCCTCTCATTTGTACCTCGTAAAGTAATTATTTTACTCAAGGTTGTTCTTCTTGTGTGACTGGTTAACTTTAACGTGACTACAGATTTTAGTCTTACTAGTCATACTATTTATGTGAATAAATATATACAGTATAAGCAGGATCTGACTTGGAATCTTTTATTATGTGAGCATTGACAATCTAAATACAATGCTAGTGTGGATAAAACAATGACAATTTCCATTGGTTCTTACTTTGTGCTGGGCCCCATTGATAGTCGACATTATCGTTTTAATCCAGTGATTATGCAATTGAAATGAAGCATAATGTTGTGAAGGAAGAGTGGCCATTGGTCAGGGAGCCTGGGAAAAAAAAGCATTATATCTACATATATATATATATATATATATATATATATATATATGTATATATACGGTATATATATATATTTTTTTTTATAAAAAAAGGTTTATATCTGCACAGTTGGAAAGAATACAGGATTTATATAGTGCTGACAGTTTACACAGTGCTTTGCAACATAAGGGCAGACAGTAAAATTACAATACAATATAATACAGGAGAAATTAGAGAGTCCTGCTCTTCAGCGCTTACATATTAAGGCTCCATGTTTGTGTTTTTCAAATCAACTATGTGTCTACCAGCGCAAAAAATTTATAATTAAAATACCAAATGTTGTGGAACAACACCACCACTACAACATCAATGTGAAAGTTTGTACGGTTTGCTGCAGTCAAATATGGTTCTACTTAAAGTAAAAACCTGTGTAAAACGAAAAAAAGTGTGTGTTGGCTGCGCTAACCCTTATATTATATATCTTAGAACCGGAATGTACACCACTGAAAAAAAAATATATATAAATATGCATACACACTAGTAATACTAAACCAATATATCTATACAGTACACCCGTGTCTATATCTCATGTGCAACTCATACATCCAATATCACCAATCAGAAATGGTGATATTGGATGTATGAGTTGCACATGAGATATAGACACGGGTGTACTGTATAGATATATTGGTTTAGTATTACTAGTGTGTATGCATATGTTTGTGTTCTGCCTCTAGAAACTACTCAATGTTAGCCTTGTACTAATGTACATTAGGACGGATACAGCAGATTTTGTGCTCAACATTTAGACCCCTTTCACACTGGAGGCATTTTTCAGGCGATTTAGCGCTAAAGATAGCGCCTGTAAAGAGCCTGAAAAATGCCTCATCGGCAGTGTGAAAGTCCGAGGGAGGGTCAAGAAATACAAGAGATAATAACTGTGGGGGATGGGCTGATGGAGAAAATAAATGTACAGTTGTTAGGTGGGGGCCAGATAGACTCGAAGAGATGAGTTTTCAGGAATCATCTGAAAGTAGACACAGTAGAAAATAGACAGATTGGAGTAGAGCATTCCTGAGTATGGGAGAGGCTCTGGAGAAGTCCTGGAGGCAAGTGTGGGATGAGGTGAGAAGGGAGATTGCTATAGTAAGCCATGAGGCTCAATTAACAGACTCATAACACAAGGATAAGGACCTTTTTTTCTTTTTTTGCCATGTGACTGATATTTTCATTGGCTGAAAATAACTGTATAATTATAATAAGTATCCTTATTCTGGTGTGTTAGAGATGAATTTCACCTATTGTCAACAGGTCACCGTATCAGTGTATAATGTTTTTGCATGCATTTCCCTATTATTATAAAGGATTTGTATATCTATTGTAATATATCTAGAGATCGTCATGACTGACAAAACAACATGTACATTATTCTAACTGGATTACTTTGTTTATATTCATCCACAGGCCTTAAACCGGGGTATAGCTGCTGTTAAAGAAGATGCCATCGAGATGCTTGCCAGCTACGGTCTGGCATATTCCCTGATGAAGTTTTTCACAGGGCCCATGAGCGACTTCAAGAATGTGGGACTGGTATTTGTGAACAGTAAAAGGGACCGAATGAAGGCTGTACTGTGTATGGTTGTAGCCGGTATTGTGGCAGCAGTCTTCCACACACTCATAGGTATATATCTTTGTTCTTCTATATGTAGATTCGTATAAATTATTATTAGTATTATAATAGTATAATACAAATTATCTACATTATATTAAAGGGAAAAAAGTAATTTGCACAGGACTAAAAATAACATTTTACCAAAGGTGAAACTATTGGCCCCTTTTCACGTTTCCTCTTTTTCCTTACTGACTGTTGTACAAATGTTGAATAGAGAGTTTATTATCTCAACGTGAAAATTATATATTGTACAAGTGAGAATAAGCCACAGGGGTAACTTATTGGACAACTCCGATCAAGGTTTCAACACAAGACAACGTGATACACACACCCAAAAACCTCATCAAAGTACACAGCAGCACGTTCAGTCTTTCCGCGCTGCTGATGTGCGCCACCCTCTCCACCTGCTGGCGATTCCTGGCTCCTAAATTCAAAGCTGTGAGTTGCCAAGTGAGTACAGCAGCTCTAGCAGCTGCTGCTGTCAAACACCGGAATAAAGAGATACAAAGCAACATTGTTATTTTTGTATCTATTCAGTTTCATACATCTGCAGGTCAAACAGGTGAGTAAAAGCAACCTGATAAGTAAAAACAAAAAAAAAAGTGACCGGCTCAGTTCAGAGGCTGTGTGTGTGTGTGTGTGTGTGTGTATATATATATATATATATACGTCCCGGAAAAGGAGCAGTTACAGCAGGATCATGGCTGCAGCCTTGATCTTGGTCTAATTTGTTTTTGGGTCAGTAATTTGATTTTACTGCACCCGGAAGGGGCCTCCCACCCATTGTCTTTCACATGCCATTTCACCGGGGACCCAGAGACCAGTGTAAGCAATCGGGTCAGTTGTGCACAGAGGAGATGGAGGAACAGTCTTTCCCCTATCTCCTCTGTGGCAAATGATAACCAGAAGCAACAAGGATTTTGTCACTTCCCGTTTCAATGCAGTGTTTCCTTGGCCAGTACAGTCAGGGTAGCAACAGGTCTTTGTTTGATCAGCTGCCTTGGGGGGCAAATGAGACCCCTGATCTATCCATAAAGAGTACCTGTCATGGCCCATGCTATCACAAAGTCTGGTGCTCAACGTTCATACCACACATCATCGTGAACATTGGAATGAGAGCAATAATTCTAGTGCCTGAGCTCACGCTTAACTCTAAACTGGTAACCTAAAAAGGTGTTTAAAGCTTCACCTATGGACAATTTTAAGTACCGTAGTATGTCACCATTTCACCAGCATGCATAATTTTAAATCTTAAAGTGGTTGTTTAGTAATTTTTTTAACTTTTACCTACAGGTAAGCCTATAATAAGGCTTACCTGTAGGTAAAAAAAAAAACCTGTACGGTTTAGGAGGTACTCCCCTTGCAATGCGCCGCTGACTGCAGCGGCGCATGCGCACAGGGGATTCTCGGCTGAAAGTCCGGTAGACGCCGGACCCTGTTGGAAAGAAATCTCCCGTTTACTCCCGCTTTAATATGTTTGGTATCTATATACTCAATGCAATATCATCTTTAACCGGTTCCCGACCGGCTACTGTAAATATACGTCAGCAGAATGGCACGGCTGGACAAAGTAACGTACCCATATGTAACTTTAAATTGCACACCGTGCGTGCCTGCTGAGAGCTTCGTGACTGGGGTCGTGGGTCCCGTGGACTTGATCGCCGTGGGGATAGCCGCGATTGTGTCACGGAGCTCAAGAACGGGGAGATGCCGATGTAAACAGCATCTCCCCATTCTGCCTAGTGACAGCACACTGATCGTCTGCTCCCTGTCATCGAGAGCAGCAATCAGTGTGGTGTCACACACAGCCACGCCCCCATACAGTTAGAAACATGCCCCTAGGAACACTTAACCCCTACACTGCCACCTAGTGGTTAACCCCTTCACTGCCAGTGACATTTTATCAATGCAATTTTATAGCATTGATCGCTGTATTAATGCCAATGGTCCCAAAAATGTGTCAAAATTGTCCGATGTGTCCGCCAAAATGTTGCAGTCACGATAGAAATTGCTGATCTCTGCCATTACTAGTAAAAAAAAAAATTATTAATAAAAATGCCATAAAACTATCCCCTATTTTGTAGACGCTATAACGTTTGCGCAAACCAATCAATAAACACTTATTGCGATTTTTTTTTTGTACCAAGAATATGTAGAAGAATACATATTGGCCTAAACTGAGGGAAAAAATGTTTTTTAAATATTTTTGGGGGATATTTATTATAGCAAAAAGTAAAAAATGATGAGTTTTTTTTTCAAAATTGTCGCTCTTTTCTTGTTTATAGCGCAAAAAATAAAAACCGCAGAAGTGATCAAATACCACCTAAAGAAAGCTCTATTTGTGGGGAAAAAAGGACGTCAATTTTGTTTGGGAGCGACGTCGCATGACCGCGCAATTGTCAGTTAAAGCGACGCAGTGCCAAATCGCAAAAAACGCTCTGTCAGGAAGGGGGTAAATCCTTCCGGGGCTGAAGTGGTTAATATTTTACCATTGATGTTATGTTTCTGTACACTAAAATGAATTTAAGAGTATTTTTTTTTTTTCTGAAAATTTGCATTTGATAAACAGCTGTGCAAATATCGTGTGACATAGAAAATAGCAAAAAAATCCATTTTATTCTCCAGGGTCTCTACTTTCAGAAAATATATAATACCCTACCCTACAGCTGCCACCCTGTAGCAGCAAAACTGTTATGGGGCAAATAGCAAGCGGTTAAAAAAGGGCAAATTTAACAAACAAAGCTTTACTTAATTTGTAAAGAACTTTGCAATGCTTTGTACCAGAATCATCGTTTTAGTGTCATTTTAAACAGGACAAAGACAGTGATATGAAAAGAAAGCATTTTTTGTCCTTAAAAAAATAATATATGTATTGCTTTTTTTATCTTGAACAAAGACAAAGGTCCATAGCGGGTGTACAGTTATGAGAAGTGGAATAGTTTAAGAAAAATCCCGCATCCAGTGTCAATTACATCAACTAGTGACGTAGATCCAATTTCAGTCGCGATGAATGTAGACCCACTGCTACTCCGGCTTTTTCTATGCCTTCTACTTACTTTTTTTTTTTTTAATCCTTAAAATCCTTAATCCTTAAAAAATAAGATATGTTGCTTTTTTCTGTTAAATTGTTGCTGAGTAAACAAGTCCATAGCAGAAATAAAAATAAATAAAAAAAATTCTGGTCCATGGGCGGTAAACAGGTGTGAGAGCTGAAGTGGTTAAAGTGAAGTGCAGTACTTGTATTGTGCGCTCTCTTTAGCCCATAACCAGTAGTGCTCTTGAAATTCTTTGTATTCATGTTTATTTTTGAGGCTTTCATTGAGGTCTTATTGAGGACATTTCCCCTCATTCCCTCATTAATTTCCAGGAAACATCTCTCAATATATGGTTACCATTAAGGTACCTGCAAACTTAAAACATAAGTCTATATATTCAAAGCCCAAACTTTTTTCATTTTAGAATATGAAATGGTTAAAACCTGTCCAAATATTTTTTTTTTCTATCTATGTCCTGTTGCGAATATTTTGCCATCCTGGTAGACCCAAAAAGAAGTGAGAGTAAATAGCTCCAAAGGTAGGTATATCCCCTTTTAGAAATTTGTCACCAGAGCAGTTGCCTCTCTTGGAATTTTTCTCCTCTATGACTGTCCTGCTGACAACTCAAAATTTTGTATTTTTCCTCATTTCAGTCCCAGTGACAGTGGTTATCAGGAAGGTAAAGAAAGCAAATCTCTCCAATAGAGATAAAAAAAAAAAAAAAAAAAAATATATAAATATATATATATATATATATATGTATGTATAGATATATATATATATATATATATATATATATATATATATATATATATATATATATATATATGTGTGTGTGTGTGTGTGTGATTCTGCTTCTTTTGGGTTAGGGACGCAGTACTCGGAAACCGGCTATTATGTGATCACTATGATTGGTCATAGCGATCACATGATAACAATGTAAACTATCTGTCATTAATGGTTTTGCTTACTGATGTGATCTTTGATTGGCCTACAGTAATCACATGGTACCTGGCTATCTGTACTGTGTGATTAGCTGTAGCCAATCATAGATCACAACCATATGCAAGCTGTTCATGAATGAGAAACCCATTCATGACAGCTAAAACGATTGCTTATACAGTGATCATCACTTATGTAAGAAAAAAAAAATCATAAACAAATTTGATTTAACTTTTTAATTTACCAAAACAATTGCACGAAACAGTTACAATTTAAAAAAAATTGTCATGCCTCTTACTAAAAACCTTAGACTGTCTACTTTGCAAAAAGGGGTAATTTGGGGGATATTTGTAATGTCCTGGCGGCATATTGTGGCCTCAAGAAACAAGTCAGTACATCAGGATTGATAAATTTAAAAAAATATATACTGTATATCATAGTTTTTAGATGCAATAACTTTCACACAAACCCATTATTATATGCTTATATGCTTGAGATTTTTTTTTTTTACCAATAATGTAGCAGAATACATTTAGGCCTATATATATATATATATATATATATATATATATATATATATAATATAAAATGAAGAAATTCGTTTTTGTTTTGTTTTTTGGATATGTTTTATAACGGAAAATAGAAAATATAGTTTTTTTTTTTTTCAAACTTTTTTGGTATTTTTTTCTTTATATAGTAAAAAATAAAAACAGCGGTGATCAAATACCACCAAAACAAAGGTCTATTGCTATACATTAAATTTTCTTACAGTGTTGCATGACTGGGCAGCACAGTGCTGAATAGCAAAAAATGCCCTGGTCATTAAAGGGGTAAAACCTTCCAGAGGGCAAGTGGTTTTTCAGTTTTATTTCTGCATACTTATGTAATACCAATAATATATTAATTGCTAAATAATGCAATATAATCTGTTGCACAACTACAAACACTGCATGTTTAGGCAACTGACAAAAATACCCGTATGCTGTCATTTATAATAATGTTTTTGGTAATGTTTTCACAGCATATAGTGACATGGGATATTATATTATCAACAAGCTTCACCATGTAGATGAGTCAGTGGGAAGTAAAACACGGAAAGCTTTTCTTTATTTGGCAGCTTTCCCTTTTATGGATGCCATGGTAAGTACATGTGGACCTTGTAATTTATGTACATTTTCTGCCAACCATATTTAGTGATGTTAGAGTTTAATTTTGGTATGACAAGTATAGTTTGTTAGGTATGAAAAATAAAGTTGGCCACTAAAATTCAGCAGCCCGGCTGAAATATTACACATTTTTATCTCTTTATAATCCTGTACCCCTGCATGTTATGACTTAAAACACAAGACTTAGGCTGGGTTCACACTAGTGCGAATTGGATGTGGGTTTCTCCTCATCTGATTTTCATGACAGGAGAGTGTGCCCAGCTCTCTATGGACTCGGTTCATACATCTCCGTGGCGGCTGCTGAGCGGATTGCACAGGGGTCCTGTGCATCTTTGGCTCCGTTTCACATCCGAATCCAGGCACAAATTGGGGCCTGATTCGTCCCTGAAATGGGGAACAAGGACGCACCGGACCCCTGCTGTGAGCCGCGTCCGCACTAACTGTTAACCCAGCCTAAAACATATATATGGAAGGTAAAGTTTCTATCCTCTGAGGAACTGAGTTTGAAATGAATTAAAAATATTATTGGGAGGATATCTAGTTTTTAGTTTTCATTTTGATATGGAACCTTATATGGAAAATCCTTAGGCGTAACAACCAAAATAAAATGTAAAACTTTTATTAATACTTATAACATTTTGTTTAGTAAACTAAATGGGCATTATAATTAAAAAAAATATATAGTATATATACAGTGTGTGTGTGTGTGTGTGTATATATATATAATTTTTTCTTCTGTGCATATCTACAATATAATACAGTATATATATATATATATATATATATATATATATATTACTGTATTATATTGTAGATATGCACAGAAAAAAAAAAAAAAAAATATATATATATATATAACACAAATTTTACTGGAGCCCCATGCATCTATGAATATAATCCATTTGGACCTGTATATTGCAGGTTTATACCAATTGTTACTGGAGCCTTTACCTCTAAAAAGCACCTAAATCTTTTTGTTTAGATCACAAAGTGTCACAAACTCAGTCTCCAAAGCACAGACAAACCACTGCACAGGGAGGTGTCAGCTCCAAAATATGAATGAATGAAAGGAATTCTTGTGTATTGTATAACAAATAAATAAAGTAAATATAGAACTCTGAACTTTAACTTTGTTCTAGGACTAGGTATAATAGCCATATATCGTGTATCATATATCATGAGTCAGTCTCCAAATAATGACCATATGGATCAATTACAATTCATTATGATTAGAGCTATACGTTAGCAGCTGCGTACCGGTATATATATAAAAAAACAAGTCATTGAAGTATAAAGGTCAATGCAGGACATTAATAAAGTTCTGTAAACTCAGTCCGGAAATAGTTGCTCTGAAATAACTGTCAAATCATTTAGCTTTAGGATGATGGAAATGTCATAAAAAATATCTGACATGTACTTATTAAGTTCTATGCAGGCTGTAAAACGGCCATGTGTTACATCACTGAAATTGCCATATGCCTCATTCATCACTCTAATCTAAGTGTGTATATCTTTCAATTATCACAGGACTCATGCTTATAAAATACCAGATCCTCCCCAATCTAATGCCATCTATTGAATGAGGAAAAGACAACCATATGTGTCATACAAAAAATAAATATCCATCCTAAGTGTTGGAGGGACATTTACGCAAATTCCTAAATGTGGTGGCTGCAGAAGTTTCTCTTTTCCTTTTATTTTCATCTGGTGATCCAGCTAGTTAGCCTGTTGCTTTTCTGCGTTCTTTACCAGACCAAACAGTCTCAACCCTCAAATTGGTACTTTTGCTAGACAAACACTGACAGGAGTACTTACAATAGTCAGCTTTTATTCGTTTAGTCAAAACCTAATATAAGACAAAAAAAAAACTGTTTCTGTAAATGCTTAAAAAATAACTAGAGTTAGGCTTAAATTGATTAGTCACTTATGTAAAGTCCATCTTAATGTACTAGTTCATCTGAAACTACTATCTCTGAACAATGGTGCTGCCCAAGGGTGTCTCCATTGCTCCTGTACAAATAGAAGAGCCAACTTATACAAGCAAGTGTGTTACTGGCTGTATCACCTGGAAAAAAAGAAAAGGAAAAAAAGACTAAAACAACAAAAATGAAAGCAACCATAACATTTAAGGATTGGTATGCTGCAATATTATACATTTTTGGGGGGGTTTAGATACACATTAGGAGAAACAGGATCAGTAGTAAATTGGAGATAATTGGGTTTTACTGCTTCCTACAGGAGTTATTGTACACTAGCAAATGAAAAATCCATTGACCAGTTGGGTATATCCCCTCCCACTCCCATCATGCATCATTTTTTTTGCTTGTCTCCAAGGAGGATGGATGTTTTTTCCCTCTTTAGAGAAAAGTTTACCTAATTTTATGATGCATTTTCAGCAAGATTTATATTCACTCTATCAAGTCTCCATCATTTTGCTGCTGTGCTTAGCACTTACCCAGCTATCAGGATCGGATAATCCTTGGGGGTTGCCTGTAATGAGACCCTCAGACATTGGACTCAGCTTGTGGCTTTCCCCATGACACCTAGTAGACCAGTTTGTTAGCTGCAGAGGGCTTTACAGGTCCAGGGCTGTAAGACTCTAGCTGTTAACCTTAAATGAACATAGCACGTTGTTAATGTTTCTCTTGCATTTTTTTTCCCATTTTCTTGTGAAAGAGTTAATGCACTGGTGGATTAAGTGCTAGGTCACTAACTTGTGTGTGTTTTATGCACACTCTACACTATCTCTTCTCAACTTTCTAATGTGGTAGTCTTCCCACCACTGCTGCAAGGGTCATATGATTTTACCTTGGTTTAACCATGCTGCTGCTTACAGTGACTTAGCCAGTATGTCAGAGCCTAAATGCAAAGTGAGCGGTCCCACTGGCCTCTCCAGTTAACAATTTACTAGCTCCAGGGCATTCTGCAGTATCTCTCCTTAAGGACCTGGTAGTCATGTTCCCCCAGTTGAGTCCACTCCTTGGAGTCTCCCTAAGTTCCCACAGGTGCGACTCCATACTCTGCATTATCCAGGGAGGAGTTTTTTTACAGATATGCTAGATTTTATGAACAATATCACTGTCATGATAGCATGACAATGTCGGTATCTGACATTGCGGCCACCGGAACTGAAAGTATTTCAGATGCATGGATAAAATATGTGGTGTCCAGAGGCTACAAGCTACAGTTTTGCCTCCTTCCTGCTTCATGTCCTCCAGTCTGCCTTGTCTGTGTATCCGCACAAACTAACTGCTTAGGCAGACCTCCTGAGTCAAAGGATAATTGCTAATGTTCCAGAAGCCGAAAGATTTCAAAGTTTCTGCTTAACCCTGTTCTCAGTCCCCAAAGTCAAATACATCCCCCCAGACAGAACCTGTGGCAGAATGGTATAAGGAGTTCTACTTCGACCCTTTCCCTGCTCCCAAACCAAAAGGTGGCATTCGCCCCATCTTGGATCTCATTGATTTTATTTAAGTGAAAACATTTTGCATGGAAACCATCAGGTCTGGTAAAGCCTCCCTTCAGAAGGGATTTGCTGTGGGCACATAACACTACCAGTTTGAGCTTTTCGGCTCTTTGCTTATGAGATTTCTGGCCTTGTTTGAAGGCAGTCCCTTTTGCTCAGTTACACCCCAGATGATTCTAGCTCATTCTGACTGTGTGGTACAAGAAGAAACAATTTGTGGACCAACCAATGCTCCTGACACCCAACACCAGATTATCTCTGGTCTGGTGTATCAGAAAACCCTTCCTTCTGTTATATTGGATGATTCTCACAATGGGTGCCAGCCTAACAGGCTGGGGGGAAGAAGTTCTACACACCCTGACAGTGCAAGGGACTTGAACAGCTTAGGAGGCTTGTCTTCCTATCAGCATTCAGAAGTTCTGTTCTAGTTGTCCCTTCAGTGTTGGACCCTTTCGTTCCAGGGAATAACCCAAAGCAATGGCATATATGAATCATCAGGGAGGAGCCAGGAGTCTCACTCTGGAAAGAGATGTGTAGAAGATTGTTTTGGGCAGAACTACATGCTCCAGCCTTGTCTACCGTTCACTATCTGGTAGTGGACAATTGGCAAGCAGACTTTCTCAGCCAACTGCACCTAGACTCAAGGGAATGGTCTTAATTTCCAGAGATGTTTCAGGATCTGTTTATCAGGTGGGGGACATCAGATATGGATGCCCTGGCTCCCAAATTCAACAACAATCTGAGCAAGTTTACACACAGAAGCAGAGATCCTCTGGCAGTAGCTGTAGATACACTGATGGCTTTGTGCGATCAGTTCAATCTGTTATATACCCTTCCTCCTCTAAATTTCCTTCCTCATCTACTCTGCAGGATCAAGATGGAGGATATTCCAATGATACTCATTGCTTCAAATTTCCAAACTGGCCCAGGTGAATGTAGTACTCTGACCTCATCTGATTCCTGGAAGATACCCCAAGTGCTCTTTCAGATTGACTGCATCTTCTATCTCAGGGACTGGATTACCACCATGCTTCACTGTTGCTGGCTTTGATGGCATGGCTGTTTAAGCCCAGGTCCTAACAGATGGAGGCTTTTCATATTCCGTAATTCCTACCCCTCTTAAAAGCTAGAAAGTCACCTTATGCATGGTCTACCATCACACATGGAAAGCATACTTTGACTAGTGTTAGACAAAAAAAATTCCACACAGGAAGTTCTTTTTGGGAAATCCTGACATTGCAATCGGATCTGAATCAACATTTGGCTCTAAGTCTGTAAAGGAGCACATTTTTAGCTCTAGTAATCCTGATTCCACCATCCTATCTTTTACCATAACCAGGACATTGTGCTTCTATCTCTTTGTCCGACCCAAGAACATCCTAAGGAGATTGTTTAGATGTAGTGCAAGCTGTTCATGTTCATCTTGTTCATGCTACATCTTCCTTTAGAAAGACTGATTCTGTTTTCCCCATTTCCCGGTGGATCCAACAGATCATCATAAAAGCCTATACGCTTAATGATAAGGTTCTACCCTACTAAAAGGATTAAGTACTTCTTTGGCCTTTTGGCATTGGGCATCTGTTTCTCAGATTTGCAAAGCCAATACTTATCCTTCCATTCTTAATTTTTCCCGGAGGGTTTTCAGGCTTCAGCTGATGCAGGCTTTGGGCACTGGATGGCCCTTTGAATATCACAAGCATATTATCTGCAGCACCAATAAAGCTGGGTACTCAGTGGGTTAAACAAAAAACTGACAGATCGCTGTACCTACACAAGCAATGTTTGTATGGGGAGCTTCCCCACTCAGCTTGAGTCCCCCTGTCAGAGTACAACAGCTATGTACCCAGCTTAAGAAAGTATGCAATACTAGAGATACTGGCTAAGATACTACCAAAGTTTGTATATTGCCCTTCCTTTATCTCTTGAGAGAGAAGCAATGACTTATATAGCAGCAACTAGTTGTTAGTTTTGCTGAGCTCATTTGCATACTGAACACTTATATTTGCACATCTTTACAGAATGGTCATACAAAAGTTTCGCTGGTTTTGGTAAAAATATGGAGTTCGTCTCTAAATATTTATGTAAATCTAAAGCCTAGTACACACTGCTAGTCTTTTTTTTTTGTTCAACCCAGTGGGCTAAACGAAAAAAAAAACCTGACAGCTCAGGTCGGAGCTACTGTTACGAACAATCCAATGTTAGTAGAGCGATCTCCCCTGTTGTTCTATTGTGTTTTGTCAGACCAGCTGCAGTACACAAATGTCAGATAGTTTCTATTGAACCAGCCCATGTCGCCCGACATTCGGCCCATGTGTACGGTGCTTAAGTAGTACATTTTTTTTACCAACTATCTTAACCCATAATTTACTAATCAGCTTGTCATTTATTCATAGGCCTGGACACATGCTGGCATTTTACTGAAACACAAGTACAGCTTTCTGGTTGGATGTGCCTCTATTTCTGATGTCATAGCACAGGTAAACATTTACTTCAGTAATTAGAACTGGTTCCATAGTGGCGTATCTATGTAGTTACTATGGATTGAAATGGGTTCCTCCACTCATCTTACAGGGTTGTGGATTGTGATGAGACTGTAAACACATGTTTATGCCAGTGGAGTGCCCTACTTTAAATATTACTTGTATATTTAATGTGGAAATGGTTTATCCAGTTGAGATACAGTAAGAGCATCAACATAAACTTTTCTTTAGAACATTAATTCCATATTTATTTTCTTGTATGAGTTAATGCACTGCATTGGCTGTAGCAGAAAGAGCCTAATGAGTGGCTAAAGGCAAGCTATATACAAAATAGGATAAAGCAGTAAGAAAAATCAACAAGCTTTACCTTCTACAAACTCTCCGTGCCTTCGCAACCTTCTTAATTACAGTGTTCAAACTATGCTAAGCCATTGGTTTTAGTTGTTTCCCTTATCACCCCACCCACGTACCTAATGTTGGAAGTGATACAGCAGCACAGGGCTCATCCACTGCCATATGAAGGTAGTGTGAGAATCAATTGCACACAACCAGTTTCATGGGTGGTATGATGATGTTCTGCTGCTTTAGTTAGTAGTAGGTTGATTCAACAGCTCGTTGATTTAAAAATCTCATGCATTTAAAGCATAGAACGGTGTTCTACTTTAAGTAATTTCGCTGAAGGCTTTACAAGATAGATAAAGTTAAATCGTTTCCGCTTATATAGTAAATTGTAAACTGATATGCCATTCCTAGAGGTTAAAAACTTTCTTTACAACCTAAATTCAAATCATTTATTTTATTGCGTTATGACCCATTTATACTAATATACTTAGTGTAAAGGGCAATATGAGTAAAGGTACAAATATGCAGCTGAACTAGAATGTAGCTAGCAGGACAAGTGTATGTTAATCAGTCCTAAGGGAAAATATAGACATGAGATAATATTTTGCATTTTCAGCTGGTTTGGATGATAGTAGGCTCAAACCACAAAGCTTTTGAATAAGGTTTTTTCCTTATCCTGGTTTGTTAGCTTTGTGAATTGAGCCTAAGGCCATGTATGTTAGAAGCTACCAGTCCTGCTGGCCAGCTGCACTCAGACAAAATTGGTCAGTCCTAATAGCTATTGTTCTCGATTTGGTAAGCTGGCAATAGTCTGACAGCATGCTGCTTTTTACTGCTATCCCCTCCTGTACTACAATTAAACTTTTAGGAGTATATACAACAGTTATCCAGTTATAAGTTGTAAAACCTTCTGCACCAACACTTTTCACTGACAACTGGCAAAATTTCAAGCATCAACCTACTGTCACCCAGACTGGCTAAAATCACTGACTGTCACATCTATGGATATCCTTGCATTTCAGTTCAGTTGCACATTTGTACCTATTTCTCTGTATTCTGTACATTTCTTATTGATTATAAATAATTGCGAACTAGTTTAACAAGTTTGTGGAAACTTTACACTTTAAGGCTGGGTTCACACTGCTGCGGCTACGAGAACAGGATGTGATTCGCACCACACTGCAGTGCAAATCACATCCGATCTCTGTGCGATGCAAGTTCAGCCATACAGATAGTATGGCTGAATTCGCATCGCACCCGCCCCAAACTCGCACAGGACCCTTTTTTTGGTCCGCAGCAGAATCGGATCGCATGGGTGTTCACACCATGCGATCCGATTTCTGTCCGAGTTTGCAGATCGCACTGCGATATGCGAACTGATCTGGGGGTGTCATTAACGTTTCACTGACACTCCCAGCAGTTCGCATAGGGCAGTGTGAACTGCCGCCGGGAGGCATGCGATGCGGGAACCCGCCGCGGATTTGCGGCGTTACCGCATCGCTGCAGTGTGAACCCAGCCTAAACCCTGAGGGCAAGTGGAAAATTCCAAAAACAAACTCGAAGGATGGAACTTTAAATATAGCTTTCACAAGAAAAACAGGACTATTGAATACATGAAAAAAAAATAAAAGCATCGATATTTTATTATCCAAAGATAAAAAAAATCAAGATGAAAAAAAAAAATCATTTGTATAATAATAAAAATGTATATAAGAGGTTGAGATTATATTGCCTAGACAAATTGCTAATCTGTCAATGCATTTTGCATTTTTTTAATAGTATGGACAGGTTTTCTTTTTGGGGATACATGTCATTTTGAGTATACTGTTTTTATTTTGTTACATGTGTTTGAAATATTTATACTGTGTATTCACTTTATAGAGTTGTATTTTAACACCTTGAAGATTGACTCTGTCCTGAGGAAGTGGTTCTTACGAAACTCGTTGACAGACTAGCAATTTGTCTAGGCCCTATGATTGCTATCTCTTGTATACATTTTATTATTATACATATATTTTTTTTCACCTCCATTTTTTATCTTTGGATAATAAAATATTAATGCTTTTCTGTGTGTTTACTAGCAGTATAACGTTTCCTGAAAGCTATATTTAAAAGTCTCATTCTTTTAGTTTGTTTTTGTAATTCACTGTGGGTTGCTTGTTTTTGCATATGATACTCAAATTCCACCATGTAAGTAAAATTGGCAGGTGGAAAATTCCATAGGTGGTTTTTGACCAGTAACATCCATTGACAATGTAAAGCAGGATCAGCTTTTTCAAAACTGAAGTTAAAGGTCTATGTTTTCTGTAGCAACATCTCTGCATTTTGTTACTGCAGTTTAGGTGCCATAGTAGCTTGAGACATGTATGACATCACTGGGGGTGCAGCATGACATCTTTGCATAGTTTAAACAACTTGAGTTTTAACATGTAAAAATAGGTTGGAGAGCAGGGGAAGGGGAGATTAAGCCCCATGAATTTGTGCCCAGACAGACTGTCAATATAAAATCTAACCTGAAAGTTTGGAATTGCACCTTTAAAAGCTTGTAATGTGTTAATAGGGGTCATACTGCACTTAGGGGCATATTTATAAAGCAATGAATGTGCCTTTTGCTAGCATTTAGGCTACTTTCACACTGAGGCGCTTTACAGGCGCTATAACGCTAAAAATGGCGCCTGTAAAGCGCCTCTCCTGCCACTCCAGTATGAAAGCCCGAGCGCTTTTACACTGGGGGGGCTACTCTGGCAGGACGCTAAAAAAAGTCTTGCAAGCAGCATCTTTGAGGTGCTTTAGGAGCGATGTATATACCGCTCCTAAAGCGCCCCTGCCCATTGAAATCAGTGAACAGTGGCACCGAAGCATTGGCAAAGAGCTGCTGCAGTGGCGCTTTTAACCCTTTTTCAGCAAAGCGCCGCTAAAACAGCGCTTTACCGCCAATGCCCCAACACCTCAGTGTGAAAGTGGGAGTTTATCCTTCATTTCCTGTGAGGACAAAAAGTGATGAAAGATCTCTCTAATGGAGATAAAGGCAAAGACATTTTTAGTAGAGGGCAGTGTGGGTACCTCCTTTCTTGTTCTGGGTGTCACATTGGAAAGATGGAAGGGAAATCTCCCCCATGTGGTTTGAGATTTCCCTTCCATCTTAATAAACTGGTTTCAAATGTTAGTTAGTATTCTTTGCTGATTTTACTGTGAAAATGTCTTTGGATGTTCTAATTTTTCCAGATAATATAGCTAGTAGTTGTTGAAGATCATCTAATACTCATTCAAGTCACGTCCTAAGTTCTAATGAGTTCCAAGAACCTGTAAGTGGTTGTAAAGGTTAAAGTTTTTTTTTTATCTTAATGCATTTGCTGTATTTAGGTGCAGCTCCCCCCCCCCCCCCCCCGCCTCCCGCCTCCCGCCTCCCGCCTCCTATACAGAAGCCGAAGCCTGAGCCTGATTTAGCGCTGTGCCCAAGAACAGTGGTGCTGCCCTCTCTCTCCCTCATAAATGGACTTAGTGAGAGCAGTGAAAGCCATTGACTCCTGCTTCTGTCAATCAAATCCAGTGATGAGGAATCGGGGAGCAGGGCTGAGCCGCACTACAATGGGGAAAATAATTATTTGATTCCCTAGCAGATTTTGTCAGTTTGCCCACATACAAAGAAATTAAGGGTCTATCATTTTTATCATCGGTGTTCTTTAAATGATAAATGATATAAATGTTATAAATTGAGTTGCAGTTCAGTGAGTAAAATAAGTATTTGATCCCCAAGCAAAACATGACTTAGTACTTGGTGGAGAAACCCTTGTTGGCAAGCACAGAGGTAAGGCATTTCTCTTAGTTGGTTACCAGATTTGCACATGTTCCAGGGATTTTGGTCCACTCTTTTTTACAGATCTTCTCTAAATCCTTAAGGTTTCTTGGCTGTTGCTTGCAAACTCGAATTTTCAGCTCCCTCCATACATTTTCTATAGGATTAAGATTTGGAGACTGGCTAGGCCACACTCCATGACCTTAATATGCTTCTTCTTGAGCCACTACTTTGTTGCCTTGGGGGTATGTTTTGGATCATTGACTTGCTGGAAGACCCATCTACAACCCATGTTCAGTATTCTGGCTGAGGGAAGAAGGTTCTCATCCAAGATTTTAGAATACATGGCCCCATCCATTGGCCCCTCAATGCGGCAAAGTCAACCTGTACCTTTAGCAGAGAAACAACCCCAATGCATAATGTTTCCACCTCTGTGCTTGACTGTAGGGGTGGTGTTCTTAGGGTATATCATAGTTAGCATTTTTCTTCCTCTAAACACGGCGAGTCAAGTTAATGCCAAAGAGCTTAATTTTGGTCTCATCCGACCACAGCACTTTCTCCCAATCCTTCTCTGAATCATATAGATGTTCATTGGCAAACTTCATATGGGTCTGTACATGTGCTTTCTTTAATGGGGGGACCTTGTGGGCAGGATTTCAATCCATGGTGATGTATTGTGTTATCAATGGTTTGTTTGGTGACTGTGGACCCAACTGCCTTAAGATCATTCACAAGCTCCTCCCGTGTAGTTCTGGGCTGATCCCTCACTTTTCTCATGATCATCCTTACCTTTTAAGGTGAAATCTTGCATGGAGCTCCAGATTGAGGGTGATTAATGGTTATTTTGTATTCCTTCCATTTGCGAAAAATCACTCCAACAGTTGTCTCCTTCTCACCAGACTTCTTGCTAATGGTCTTGTAGCCCATTTCAGCCTTGTGCAGGTCTACAACCTCGTCCCTGGCGTCCTTTGACAGTTCTTTGATCTTGCCCTTGATCGTTAGGTTTGAATGGAAGAAAGAGATTCTGTGGGCAGGTGTCTTTTTATACACATAACAAGTCATTAGGAGCACCTTCTTAAATTGACAGGGCAAATCTTTATACCACATGAGCACGTACAGTAGCCAGTCTGTGGGAGCCAGAATTATTGTTGGTTGGTAGGGGATCAAATACCTATTTTGCTCACTGAACTGCAACTCAATTTATAACATTTGTATCGTGGGTTTTTTCTGGATTTTTGGTTGATATTCTGTCTCTATCATTTAAAATACACCTATTAGAACAAGTATAGACCCTTCGTTTCTTTGTGGGCAAACTTACAAAATCTGCAGGGGATCAAATAATTATTTTCCCCACTGTATGTGTGTGAAAACGTCAGTTGAATAACTATGGTTAGCTATTTTACGGTGTTTTTTGGCCTATTTAACGTGCAGTGTTTCGACTTGATATTTAATATTACTGGGAAATAATAATATTATTTCTGTATGTGAGTGGAGTAAACAGAGGATTTATTAGGCATTATATTTGACAAATAAAAAGAACTGAATCTTTCTTTAAATTATTAATGTCATGACAGGTAATGTATATGGTATAATCTCAGCATGCTTGTTTGCATTAATTATAAATGCCCTTTTTTTTTTCTTTGCTTTGTAGGTTGTGTTTGTTGCCATTCTGCTCCACAGTCACTTGGAATGCCGGGAGCCTCTTCTAATTCCAATCCTCTCCTTATACATTGGAGCACTTGTGCGCTGCACAACATTATGTTTAGGATATTACAAGAACATTCATGACAAGATACCTGACAGAACTGGACCAGAACTCGGGGTAAGCTTGAAATCGTAAGGAACCTTTACCACTGACGCACCTTCCGCCCCAGTGTGAAAGGCCGCTATTTTTAGAGCACGCTTTACCGACGGATTTGCAGCGCTATTCAGCCTCTAGCGGGGTGGTTTTACCCCCCGCTAGCGGACAAGAAAGGGTTAAAAACCACCGCAAAGCGCCTCTGCAGAGGCGCTTTTCCGGCGGGATAGCCGCGCTGCCCCATTGATTTCAATGGGCAGAAGTGGTGGAGGAGCAGTATACACACCGCTCCTTCACCACTCCAAAGATGCTGCTAGCAGAACTTTTTTTTACCGTCCTGCTAGCACACCGCTCCAGTGTGAAAGCCCTTGGGGCTTTCACATTGGAAAAAAAAGCAGCGGCTGTTTCAGGGCGATTTGCAGGCGATATTTTTAGCGCTGTAGCGCCTGCAAAGCGCCCCAGTGTGAAAGGGGTCTAAAGCCCCGTACACACGAGAGGACTTATGTCCGACAGACTTCTGAAGGAGTTCCGTCGGAGTTCTGCCGGAGTTCCGACGGAGTTCTGACGGACTTTTCGGCGGAGCGGACTTGGCCACACACAATCACACTAAACTCCGACGGATTCGAACGTGATGACGTACGACTGGATTCGGATACGGAAGTTCATAGCCAGTAGCCAATAGCTGCCCTAGCGTCGGTTTTAGTCCGTCGGAATAGCATACACACGAGCGGAGTTTTCGAAGGGACCGGGTCCGGCGGAGTTCCGTCGGGAAAATTTGAAGCATGTTCCATATTCTAAAGTCCTTCGGACTTTGGCGAGTCAAAAGTCCGTTGCAGTCCACACACGATCGAATAGTCTGACGGACTCAGTCCGTCAGACTTTGGATGTTGAAAAGTCCGCTCGTGTGTACGCGGCATTAGAAGCGTTTATTAAAAAAGCTAGTTTTCCTTTAAAGTTTAGTTTATAGTAAGTGGAAGAATTAAAATACCTGTCATTTTTTGAATGCTATCTGATGCTCCTTTAGAGAGATCCCCTTTTATTACTGTCCTGCTACCATCAGTTTCACCAGACAGAATGTGAGGGGAAATCTTCAAAAGGGGTCACAGACACAGTGCTTCAATCAACAGCACTCATGCTAATGGAGCAGTGAGGTTGATTGGAGCACTTTTCAGGGGTCTGTGTCAGCTTGCTGGAGAACCGACTGCGGTTCGTGTGTGAAAGTAGCAGTTCACAAGATATTTTAACCATTGCTGCAGCACTTAATATAGTATGTAAAAAACAATAAAAGTCTTTAATTGAGCCTTAACTCCCTCATGACGGATGGGAAAACAAATATTTACCTCTGAACACAGTTTTGAAAATTTAACATGCGTTAGTAAAAATGTACATATAATTGCGACTACTTGGTTTATCCAGGTGGATTATACCTTGTTTATTCAGGACAAATTGGACTTTCATTTAGTGGTAAATGTTAATGGATATCTCCTGATTTTTTTTTATCATCAAAGGAAACCTGGCACAAAATCGTAAAAAAAAAAAAAAATGTTTTCATAATTTAGCTGTATATTTCTTGCTGTTACCATAACTCACCACCAAAGAACAAGCCAAAATAAATTCTCCTGCTCCTGACAATCACAACAGTACCTTGTGTATATTATCTGTTTTTTGTACTTGTAGTAGGGCCCAGAAACAATAGTGCACATTTTGACACTAACTGATACTGATACTAAATTAAAAAATGTTTTTTTTTAATCCTACCAAAAATACACTGACTCTGACCTTAAACTTTGACCCTATTTCTAACTCTTGACACTGACTTATCCCTGATCTAACTATTATTTCTTTATTTTTTTAAACACACTGTTCTTCGTTTACATGTTCCTCCTATAGCAAGGAGAAAAGGATGCAATGGGGGTTATTTACTAAAGGAAAATCCACTTTACCCTGCAAGTGAAGTTGCTGTAGATCCAAGGGGGACATGCAAGGAAAATAAAAAACAGCATTTTAGCTTGCACATGATTGGATGATAAAATCAGCAGAGCTTCAACTCATTTCAGATCTATCCCTTAGATTTAGAGCGACTGCACTTCCAAGTGCACTTTCAGTGGACTTTCAAGTGCGCTTGTAGTGCAAAGTGGATTTGCCTTTCGTAAATAACCCCCAATGTATTTTTATTCTCCATTAACCCCTTGGTGCCGGCTCTCGCCACCACTTTAAGGGTTTTAGAATTCCTGGATGTGATTGGCTGTCACGTGTTCGGAGAGCTCTCGATTGCAAGCGGCGATCGGGAGGTTTCCATTAGCCGCAAAATCTCCAGCAGGGTCACACATAGCAATAAAAAACGTACAGGTGGTCTGATACTTTCCCCCCTTCCTACTTTTTGTTGCGTGCCTGTTAGAAAGATTTTACCTTAATACCTGACCTGCTGACAGAGCTGCCACCAGGACAAGTAGAAATCTCTCAAAATGGTCAGTAGGCAGCAATAAAAATTAAGGTTTTAGCTGCTCTCTACTCTAGCCAAACCAAAAATGTGGTTAACAAACCACTTCAGTTAACAATAGAAAAGCTCACAAATGGTATCAATAATTGAATACCATAGTACAGAATATAACTAGCTATTACCATTTATAAGTTATAACACCAAAGTATGTTGACTCAATATCCAATTGGCTTAGGGGATCAGGAAAACATTTTTTCCCCCCAGTGGATAAAATTACGCCATACTTTAGTTTAGTTTTTTGCCTTCTTCTGGATAAACTGTGGGTACAGGATTCTGTATATGGAGGTTTTCATTTTTTTTTCTTTCTCTATTGATTTGCCTAGATCATCAAATCATACAGGATTTATATTGTGCCAACAGTTTACGCAGCGCTTTAGAATAAAAAAAGGGAGACAATACCGTTATAATACAATAAAACACAAGAGGATTAAGAGGGCCCTGCTCAGAAGAGCTTACAATCTAATAGGGTGGGGCAGGTGGTACAAAGGGTTGTAACTGTGGGGAATGAGCTGCTGGAAGTGGTAAAAGATTAGTTGGAGACGTGATAGGTTTCCCTGAAGAGATGTGTTTTGTGTTTTTTTACACCCTGATTACCTATCTAACTTTATAAATCTTTTTTTGCATAGTTATTAAAAAAATATACAAACACTTTCTAAATATGTATGAAGTGGTCGATTGTCTGCTGTTATTGATGTCAATGTAAGGAATCTCTGAAGAAAATGGCATATTAGTAAAGTTCATTACAAGCATGCTTCATTTTGCATGCACAGTTTAAGCCATTTCAGCAGCAGCTTTTATGAAATCCTGACAGGCTTTTACATGTACATATTGGTATCTGAGTCACGTAGAGACGAGTCTACACTATTTAACTCACATCTGTTCTGTGACAGCACAAATCTGCTCCAGCAGCTGCACTAAACATGTGAACTGTTTCATTAGGTATTTTCTGTTTACGTCAGTTGTAGAGCTTTAGCATTGCAAAATGTAAAAAGATCAGGAAAACGAGAAAAATCTATTCAGCATTATTCTTCTCAGTAGTCCTGTTTATTGTACTAATAGACTCTTTTTCACTGTATAGGGAGAAGCCACAATAAGAAAGATGCTGAGTTTCTGGTGGCCATTAGCGCTAATATTAGCTACTCAGCGAATCAGCAGACCCATTGTTAATCTCTTTGTCTCACGTGACCTAGGTGGAAGTGCTGCAGCCACAGAGGTAGGTCAGAAATAACAACTTTTAATGAATATCTGTACTATGCTGCGTCACCCATATGAAAAAACGGTTTATTTTGATGACATTTAATGTAATAAATGATGCAGTATATTATGTGTTTTTTAGTTGCAGCGTTGTCTCAGGCTGAGTTCACACTGGTTCCGAATGCGGCTCGCAGCAGGGGTCTGGTGCGTCCCTGTTCTTCGTTTCAGGGACAAATCAGGGCTGAATTTTTGCTTTGATTCAGCCCCAATAATGAGCCAAAGATGCAAAGGACTCCTGTGCAAGCCGTACCGCAGCCGCAACGGAGATATGTGAACCGGCTCCATAGAGAGACAGTCACAATCTCCTGTCATGAAAATTGGATGCGGGGAAATTCGCAATTAGTGTGAACCAAGCCTTAGATGACCAAGTAACAATATAATAACCTCATAATTAATAAAGTGACCAATTTATTGTACCAAATTGTGAAATGCTTTACATTTTAGAGCCGAAGAATAGATATAAAACAACATTTAATGCAGTTAAATATTCATTACGAAAAAAAAATTGAAGTGGTTGTAAAAGCATTCTCTGCATTAAGGTAAAAAAAAAACTTCTATGATTAGCTCCCCCCTAATACCTACCTGAGTCTTTTCTCAATTCAGTGCTTTGCCCAAGAGCAGAAGCACTGTTCTCTCCTCCCAGGACTCAGAGGCAGCAGCAGGAGCCGTTGGCTCCTGGTGCTGTCAATCAAATCCTCCTGGGAGGGAGTGGGGGGGGGTGGGTTGAGGGTGGGGGTATCTTTCGGTAACTTAAATTTTACTAAACCCACAACAGTAAAATCAGTATGCATATGCAGTAAAGCGTGTGTGTTATACTCACTGTGAAACCTAAGGGGTTCTCACTGTGAAACCTAAGGGGTTAATCCTCTGCATCGTATAAAAAGGCTGTTAGATCCTGTCGTCTATGATCCTCCCCTTATTCCACTGTCCCCAAACCATCTCCTGATAGTACAGAGCCTTTGAGTCACTCTGAACATGCTCAGTTTGGTGTGTATTGCTAGGGAGTTTTGTTTTCTGGTGAGAGCACATGTGATCAACAAAGGGCCAATCAGCACTGTCCAGACAGAGGGTCAGGGGTCCTGCAGACTCATAGGAAAGTCAGAGCAGAATGAAAACTCCTCCTACAAGCTTTAACCAGACACTGATATAAGTCACAGGACTGCTATATACTGCTGCTGAATAAAGGTATTTATCAGTTGGTATTTACTGAAATAATTGCATTTCCATGTTCTGTGTACTGTGGGAGACCAGATATAAACCAATATAAATTTATTTTAAGAAAAATTATTTAAAGAAGTGCTCCAGGAAATATCCATGTGACAGACAGCAGGGCGATAAGTGTAACATGCTTGTTTCTACTTAGGGAACCAGTTGTTGATAGTTTCTTGCATATATTTTTTCTGGAGATCACCATTTCTCATAAATGTTTAAGTGAAATACTGCAAGGACTAGCAGTTTGTCTTTTGTTTAGAAGCAAAATGTAATTTATAAATATATCTGAAACAATAAATAACTAGAAGCAAATAACTACATACTGTAAAATAAGGTGTGAAATATCATCTGACAGGAAAGGATCAACGATTGTAAATAAACAACCTATTTTAATGTCACCTTGGAACAAAGGCTTCTTTTCATATCTTGTGCAAATATCGGCGTCTGCAATCTAGTCATTCTTTTAACAAGATCTTTGTGTCAGGACTTTAGCAATATTTCAGTTTCTCATTGTGATTGTGATAAGAGATGTGACAGTAGAGAACAGTACAGATTTTAAATGTAAATGACAGGGACACAGCTTCTTCTCTTGTAGACTGGCCTGTATTAATGGATGTACATGTCCTCTGTTCACAGGCAGTGGCCATTCTTACAGCTACCTACCCTGTTGGACACATGCCATATGGTTGGCTAACGGAGATCCGAGCTGTTTATCCTGCATTTGACAAGGTAAATTAATCCATTCACACTTTTATTTCTACTTGAACTTTTTAACTCTTCTAGTGCAGAAAATTTAAGTTGGATTTTATTTTTCCTGACTCAAGTTCATACCTTGCCTTGTTTGAGAAAAAGATGATTATGAGTTAATTCAAAATATAGCTATTCAAAAAAGATATAAAAACTAGGAAGCTACATTAAATCAGCACAAATGTTTATAATATTAGTTATAAGTCAAACAAGACTAATTAGAACTAATAATTAAACGTTAAAGTGGATGAAAACCCCATTTGTGAAATCTGACCTGGGCACATATGTAGTGTTTACTTATCTCTCTCCAAAGCCCTAAGTCCTGTGTTTTTCTACTGCTCCGTTCCTCTGTTATCAGCATGATAACTTCTGAAAAATTCTCAGACACAGGATATAAAAGCAGCTGGAAATTTGTGTAGGGGAGGGTGCTATAAATGAGTAGAGAGCTTGTCTATTCACAGCACGGCTCTGAAAGTTTCTTCCTTCCTCTGCATATGTGGAGGGGTGGCCTTTCCTCCAATTAGCTGTCATACAGTGTATGCCCAGACTCCCCTCCCACTGCTGAAACACGAAGAAAAATGTCTAACACAATGTGCACTTTCTAAAGAATATAAAAAGCTGAAGACAGCAAATATACATGTAAAAATTATGTAGAGAGATTTGTTTGAACCCTGTGTATCATCTGAGACTGTTCATTTCATTGGGTATATGTGAGGGTTTACATCCACTTTAGGCACAGCCAAAATTGGTGTTTCAATTTTTAAGAAATGTTGGTAAGTTGGGCCCATTAAAACCAGAACGTGGTGCAGGGGACACGTGTTCCATACGTGTTTTCCACACCGTGTTCATAATGCACTGCAGTTGCGATCTGCAGCAAGTGTAAATATTCATTTAATGACACCCGAAACAGGTCACACACACAGTGCGTTTGCTCGCACTGGATCGCATGGTACAGAAGTACCTTGCAATCTGGTTGCAGTGAGTTTTCAAAAGTAGTGCATGCACTATTTCAGCCTATTGAAAATGAATGGGCTGAAATCACACCGCACAGACCTGCATGTGAATCGCACAGGAATGCACAGGGTGTTCCTATGTGATTCCCAGTGTGAACCGACAAAAGTTGCTGCCAAAAACACAGACTTTTTGACAAAATGTTTATAAACATTGTTCAGTCAGATTCAGATATACACAATGTAACATTATTGTTTTATATTTTTTTATATTTACTTTGTTCCATTAACCTGTAGATCAAAGGGATGGCCTTTGATTTGCATATGATGTAGGTTAAAGAAAGCTGACAATTTATCCAAAAAGGTGTTTAAAAAAAAATTATGAATTTCTGTTTGACGCCCCTATTAACTCTTAGTTTAACCCTACCCTAATAATGAACTCCTCTTTCCCCTTCTCCCCATAGCTATTATTTTCCTGCTAATTCTCAGTTACTTTTTTTTTTTTTTTATAGATTTTTTCCAACTGTTTTTTTTTATTGTTCTTTCTTTTAGTGTCACGTTAAAAAACAACATACCATTATAAATAAAAGCCTTTTTATTCATTTGTAAATAGCTTTGCAATCCCTGCCAGAATCATTATTTATTGTAATTTTAAAAAGGACATATTGTAGTATAAAATTCATACTTTTTATCTACAGAAACATTTTCTGGTGCGTGAGGTTTAAAGTGGGGTTCCACCCAAAAGTGGAACTTCCGCTAATTTGTCTCCCCCCCCCCCCCCCCAGTGCCAGATTTGGCACCTTTCAAGGGGAAGGGGGACAAGATACCTGTTCCCCACTTCCGGGATCCAAAGCCACAGCTATAGACGTCACCGCGGGGCTCCCTCTTCTTCCCCCTGCCGCCAGGCCAGTAGGAGAGAGGAGCGGAGCCTCACGCATGCGCAGTAGGGTTCCCAGCATGAAGCCCTAAGGCTACACTGCTGGGCTCCCTTACTCGCAGTGGTGGCGGCAGCACCCAGCAGCTGACGGAAACATCAGCTGCGGTGCCGACTTTGCTGGACTCCAGGACAGGTAAGTGTCCTATTATGAAAAGCCAGCAGCTGCAGTATGTGTAGCTGCTGGCTTTTAATTTTTGCAGCAGTGGACAGACCTCCTCTTTCATAGTTTTAGACTCTGGGCTAAGCTTCTGTGGAAAAGCTTGGTGAGGACCCACCCCCTCCTTTATTGATAAAAGTTAATTGATTGCTTTTACTGCTTGTAACATAAATGGGGGAGAGCCCCACAAGTCACAGGAATCACCTTCCTCATTCACAGATCATGATAGAGGCAGTTAAAGCAATTAAAGCACATTTCTCAATGGAGGAGGGAGGGGCGGGTATTCATTGGCAGCTTTTTGCACAGAGGCTCAGTCCAGAGCCTAAAACTATTAACTCCTGCAGCACCAGGAGGTCATTGATAGGAAGAGGATGTTGCATCTCTGCAGAGAAGATTTCAAGTAAGTCATCTCACTAAAGTAGTAGAGGAAATAAAAAAGTTAAAGCAGAGTTCCCCCCAAAAATGGAACTTCCACTTTAAGTGATGGTAACCCCCTGACATGCCACATGTGGCATGTCATATTTTTTGGGAGGGGGACCTGTTTTTAGAGGCATCCAGCTCCCACTTCCTCCAGGAGGCTCTGCGGCGCCGGAAGCAAGTTCACCTCCCACTTGCAATCTTCCGTCACAGGTCCCAGTTTAATGCCTGGCCATTCACAGCTTGGCTTGCGCATACACGGTGCGTGCCCGGCTGTGAAGCCACAGCTGGGCGCCCATAGCTACAATGCCAGCGCCGCAGAGAGGAGCGGGGACTTCGTTCGCCCACATTGCTGGACCATGGGACATGTGAGTGTCCGATTATTAAAAGTCAGCAGCTACACTTTTTGTAGCTGTTGACTTTTAAAAGGGTGGAACTCCGCTCTAAACTTTAGCTTTAAAGGTGAAAATTCTGTAAACAAAAAACCAACATATCATAAAATACAACAAGAATCTGCGATATGCCATAATACACGTATTGCAAGCACTCAGCATACATATTTACCAGAGAAAGTGTATGTATGTCAAAGGTAGATGCATTTGTTACACAACAATTTACTATTACTCCAGATGTCCTTCAGTTTCAAAGGGTTTCTCAGATTTTTTCCTGTTTTATAGGATGACCCTTGGTAATTACCTAGTTAGTTACAATGAGTGGGTGAAAATAATTCTTGTAAAAGCAATCTTATCTTGTATTTGTATTGTTTTTATGGGCTGTTATACATATGAATGGTCCTTTAGCAACCCTCCAGGAATGTCAACAATGTTCTTTAGAAAATTAAAATGAACCTGTGAGGATAGAAATAAGGCAGCTGCCTTCATGGATTGATAATATTAAATGGAAAAAGTCAGGGCTGTCATTGATCCTGGCTGACTGTCCTGGAACAAATGTGCACACAGTGAAGTCTGAAAAGTCTTAACAAAGTGTTTCAAATATTTCCAACATACGAAGCAATGCGGACAACAGCAACCTTAAAATGGTTGTAAAACTCTGACGTGAAATATGAACAAAGCATATCCCTTTATAACGTGTACTTGTGTCTATCCAGAGCATTTGGTATCATTTCTGTCTGCTGCCTTGTTACTCTGCTCTGTATGAGCCATTTCTGGCAGGTTTTCCTGACACCAAGAGAAAAAAGTGACAGGGGAGGGAGCTCCAGCACACAGTCTGTGATTGACAGGCTCAGTTCTGTTCCTATGTGCTGTGTGAAGGTGGTGTGTCCCTTCCTTCCACTCAACTCTAGAGCTTTCCTCACTAAGCTCTGCAGAGTGTAACTTCAGCTCTGGAAGCTCAGACAAGCTGTAAAAATTCTGCACTTTGAATGGTTAAAAGGGGGTAGCAGATAAACAAGTACAACATATGTAGGAGGATGTGTTTAACCTCTGTGTATCACCTGAGGTTTGGTTACTTCACTGATAACTTTTCTGTAAAAGTAGGCACAAACTTAGGCTTTAATGTGTGCCATTATAAACCCTGTCTGTGTGTGCTGATAGATTGTAATCACCAGTTGTAAACTAGATTTGAACACTGTGGGGGTTATTTACTAAAGGCAGATCCACTTTGCACTGCAAGTGGACTTGGAAGTAAAGTCGCTGTAGATCTGAGGGGGACATACAAGGAAAATGAAAAACAGCATTTTAGCTTGCATATGATTGGATGATAAAATCAGCAGATTTTCCCTCATTTCAGATCTTCCCTTCAGATTTAAAGCAACTGCACTTCTTGCAGTGCAAAGTGGATTTGCCTTTCGTAAATAACCCCCTGTGTGTCCTAAAAAAAGGGTTAAAGAATTAGAAGCTGGTCTTCTGCATTGTATATTTAGTGAGCCCCCAGTCTGTATGGGGACTGAGACTCTGAGAGTGTCCAGAAATGCTTGCAGTCTGCTATGTGGCCTTGTCGTCAAAAAACTTCTAAAACATAAGGAATTTAAAGAAAATGGATGCTGTATGAATGAGTAGTATCTAACAAACATACAGTGGGTATAGAAAAGAATCACATGTTGTTGCTTTGCAGCCTGAAATGAAGTCAGACAATTTTTCCAGCTGTATTTATTTTATAACATCCAAGTTAAAGATATAACACCAACATGTCAGAAAAAATAAAATAATCAAAAACAGAATCACTGAGTTGGAAAAAGGATCAACTGCCCCCCTCCTAAAAATTACTTGTAAACTCAATTAGGTGTAGCTAATCCAGGGGTGAAGTCCTGGGAAAAAAATGTGGGAACTCATCCAAGACCCCACATCCCACCTCAAACATAAAAAAGTGTGCTCCCATGCTTTCCTGCAGGTCTCGAGCCCTGCCTCCACAGCACTGTCCTTCTCTGCCCCCCCCCCCAGAAATGTCCTCCTCTGCCCCCTTTACCCCCCCCAGTAATGTCCACCTCTGCCCCCTTCACATACTCCCCTAGTAATGTCAACCTCTGCCCCCTTCGCCCCCCCCCCCCCTCAGTAATGTCCACCTCTGCCCCCTTCACCCCCCCAGTAGTGTCCACCTCTGCTCCCTTCACCCCCCCAGTAATATCCACCACTGGCCCCTTCACCCCCCCCCCCCAGTAATGTCATCTGCCCCCTTCACCCCCCAACAGCAATATCCTCCTCTGCCCCTTTCACCCCCTCTCCCCATAGTAATGTCCTTCACCCCCCTTCGTAATGTCCACCTCTGCCCCCTTCACTTTCGCCACCCCAGCAATGTCCCCCTCTGCCCCTTCACACCCCCCCCACAGTAATGTCCTCCTCTGCCAACCCCCGCCCACACATCAGTGTCCTCCTGCTCTCTGCTGTGGCAAGGCGCCGAGACCGAGTGTTACTGCCTTCCATTCAAAAAAGGCGCCAGGTGGCACAATTGCACAACTGCGCATGGGCGATCATGTACAAGTTTTGCAGGCTTCGGAGCACGGTTACGCTGTCGGCCCTGGAGGACGCAGGTGCTGACGTTCCTGCTGTGGAAAAAGTACAGGAATGCAATTCCAATACATTCCTGCAGCACTCGAGCCCTGAGCTAATCACCTTCGCAATGGCACACAAAGCCATTTGACTTCCAACTGTGATCAGCTGTGGTTATTTTGATTAGCTCAGCATGAAAATAACTTTCCTGGAGCATTTCAGTCCCTGGTATTGCAACTGAAGCAAGCAATCAACTATGGGTGGCAAGGCACTGTTAAAAGATATCCAGGATAAAGTTGCGGACAGGCACAAGTTAGGAGATGGATACAAAAAAAGGCCAAAGGTTTTATCAATGCTTAGAAGCACAGTGAAATCTATTATTGGGAAGTGGAAGGTATTTGGTACAACACAGACCCTCCCTGGATCCGGACGTGGCTCCAAACTGGATGAAAGAGCCAGAAGGAAACTAGTCAGATATGCTACCAAGAGGCCTACAGCAACTCACAACAATGTATGACAAAGAGTGGTCATTACGTGCATGTAACAACAATATCTCAAATCAGGACCACTGTTAGAATTCATGGGGCCTATCTGATGCCCCAACCCCAACCCTGCCCCTGACCCCACCCCTTGACGGGGAAAGAGATGGGGGGAGGGAGAGGGGGGTGAGGGGGCAAGGTGAGAGGGGGGGGTGTGATAGAGAGATTGGGTGAGGGGGATGAGGTGAGAGAGATGGGGGTGCAAGAGGGGGTTGGGGTTGTGAGAGAGTGAGAGGGAGAAAGAGAGAGGGGGGGGCTACTATCTTGTAGGCTCCGACAGCCAGGATCTAGAACTGCAGCTGTGTGCTGTATATAAATCTACCCCCTCCATAGCTCCTTTCACAGGAGTGTGTGATGATCATCCTCCATCCACACACAGGATCATCTCCGGATCTTCTCAGCCGGGGCCACAGCAGAATGAACGGGAGATCAGGGCTGCAGAGTTGGGACAGTTATCATGCTGGCTGCAGAGGAGGGGCGGGGCTTGTCACGCAGGGCTCTCCACAGGGGATGTTACTTGTTCTGTGGCCTGACACCGGGCTCTCCACTTTCTTGTCCTGTCCTCATGTAAGCGGGTCTGTGTGTGTGGGAAGGATGAGGGGACCGATCACATGTCACCGATCTAGGAAATTGGACTGCTCAGGAGAGCACCGTGAACAGAGTCTGCTCTGCAGAAAAGTTTGATGGAGTATGACGGGTGAGCTCCAACAAGTAGAAGTGCAGTGACAGGGCCTTTTAGGGCTCCCGGGCTGTGCCTGAATGGTCAGTCTACCTCTGTATGGAACATGTACTTGGAACAGGCCAGACCCCTGCACTGCATTAAGTGATGGAGCCCAAGCTCCTACAGGAGGCCTGGTGGTACCTCTTAATTGGCGACCCTGTCACAAATTCTCCACAAATGTGGCTTGTACGGGAGTGTTGCAAGAATAAAGCCAATCCTCAGACTGAGCTTTGCCAAAACGCACCTTGAAGATTCTGAGGCCACATGGAAAAGGGTATTTTGGTCAGATGAGACAAAAATTTATTATTTGACCTCAACACCAAATGATATATCTGGTGGAAATCCAATACAGCTCACCATCCAAATAACACCATTCCTACAGTAAAGCATGGAGGTGGTAATATACTGTGATGGGGGTGGTAATATTGGGTATGGTGGTGTTTCTCTGCGGCAGGGACTGCAGCACTTGTGAGGATACAAGGGAAAATGGATGGGGCAAAACACAGTCAAATTCTTGAGGAAAATCTGCTGTCCTCTGCCAGAAAGTTGTCAATGCGAAGAAGGTTTACTTTCTAACATGACAATGACCCAAACCACACAGCAAACATCACCACACAGCAGTTGAATAAGAAAAGGGTGAATGTCCTTGCATGGCCTAGTCAGAGCCCAGTCTTAAACTCTATTGAAAATCTGTAGAGAGACTTGAAGACTGCAGTCTACAAATAGTTATCACCAAATTTTACTGAACTTGAGCACTTCTGCAAAGTTGAATGGGCAATCCTTTTTCCAACTCAGTGATTCAGTTTTTATTTTTATTTTATTTTTTTCTGACATGTTGATGTTATATCTTTATTTCAGGTTGCAAAAAAAACAAAGTGTGAGGGAGGGTTGTTCTCTTCTATACCCACTGTATAGTGGTGTTTTCTCAATTCTGACTACAAAAATGGAAATACACTTTAAACTTCCTCATAAGGTCATGGGTTATAGATTACTGATGTTTGGCATGTCCTAGCAATATAGAAAACTAAAGTGGTTCAATTTGTCTTTTCTAGACTAATCCTAGCAATAAATTGTCAAACAGTGGCAATACGGTGACGAAAACCCACATTAAGAACTTCACCTTCTTCTGTATGGCTCTTTCCTTAACGGTATGTAGACAACTATACAATTTTTCTTCTATTACAAAATAAAATACTATATTACATCATTTTTTATTTTAATTTTTAATTTTGATGGTTATATATGATTTTCTACAGTGAAAATGGATAATGGTAAATATTTAATATAGCATTTGTTTCTGTAGAATGATGCATATTATTCTGCAGTGGAGTTCAGACATTTATAAAGGACAGACATAAATATGTCCATGGGGCGTTATTTAATAAAGGCAAATCCACTTATCACTGCAAGTGCACTTGGAAGTGCAGTCATTGTAGATCTGAGGGGGACATGCAAGGAAAATTAAAAAAACAGCATTTTTTGCTTGCACATGATTGGATGATAAAATCAGCAGAGCTTCCCCTCATTTCAGAGCTTCCCCTCAGATCTACAGCGATCTTCAGCGACTGCACTTCCAAGTGCACTTGTAGTGCAAAGTGGAGTTGCCTTTAGTAAATAACCCCCTATATATGGTCTTCATATCTCTACTTCTCTCTACAATTTGTGCAAATACCAGGTCAAGTGAAAAGCAGAGGCAGTGTCTCAACAAACAGAGGATATTTTCTTACATAAACAGTAAGCAAAACACTACTGTCTATTATAGATAGACAGTAAAGCTGGCCATACAATAATCCATTGGGTTCAACAAAAAAAACGACCCGATTCCCCAATCCAGACATTCGATGTGAATGGGAGAATCCCTACTGCTGCGCTATTGTATTCTGAAGACGGAGAGGCTTCCCCACCATCAAAACACACTGATCAGTGTTGCCAGGTATGGTTGGCAGCACTGGTCATTCTGGAAAAACCCAAAAGGCTGGTTGTACAGAAGGCAATCAGTAGATCGTCTTCTGTACAACCAGCATGCCCATACATGGATCAAAATTCAGCCAGTCTCTGCTGAACCAGCCGAATTTTGATCCATGTATGGCCCCCTTAACAAAGACACTTCACATACATTATGCTTCTCTATAGTGATTATACATCGCAAGGTAGGTAAAAATCTACAAGGCAGCCAATCAGAAGCTCTTTACTTGCCATTCCAGGAGGTATCATATTTTAACAGATTCATTTGTATTCGCCACTGTATATAAAAACATACTTGCTAATTTACAAGTGTGTATGATTGTTCATAAACTGTAGTGAACACTAAAAACCAAGCTCTGACTGTATCTTATCCAATATAAACGAATGCTGCTCACACCTGTCATTTGGATGCGTTGTGTGAAAACAACGACTTTAGCCTGCCTGCATCATACAGGCATACCCCACTTTTATGTACACAGTGGGGTTTATTTACTAAAGCTGGAAAGTGTCAAATCAGGCTCACTTCTGCATAGAAACCAATGAGCTTCCAGGTTTTATTACAAAAGCTTAATTGAACAAGCTGGGGTTAGAAGCTCATTGGTTTCTATGCAGAAGTGAGCCTGATTCTGCACTTTTCAGCTTTAATAAATAAACCCCATTGTGTACTTAAAAGTGGGGTATGCCTGTACTCATCATGGCTGCAGATTCTGTGTACTGCTGTGTATGTAAGCATTGCAGGCTTGCTGAATCACTGTGGAAGAACTGCTGATAAGGTCTGCTGGAGTCAGCACCTACTGACCCTGACAACCCCTTTTTTGTTTTGTTACTCACTGTCACAGTGACATGGAAGTGGAACGAGAATCAGGTGAGGCTGAATGGAACTAGGAAAGAACACTAGCTGTCCATTGATGCCAATTAATCATGCTTGCCCAGCAATGCTTTTTTTTTTGCCCGTGCTTAATACCCTATAAATTCTTTGTGTTTTATGACTTTTCCTAGGACATATCTAACTGCATTATAAGGTGGGATAGAGTAAATTCATAAATGATCCTTGTAGAGATATATACTTCACATCAAATAATGGGACCAATATGCTTTGAGTCATACTGTACATCATTTTTTTTTGTACACATTTGTATTTTTTCCATGAGAGATATTCTTCCACTTGTCAGATTTTTGATTATTTCCTTGGTTTATCTAATTCAGCCTCTGCTAGCCTCCAGATAGATAACTGTTCACGGGAGTCAAAGGAAATAGACAAGTTAGAAAATCTTGGCCAATAACTATTTATTCTCAAAGTGATGAGGCTTCCCCCCATACACCTCTATTACTTGAAAGGAACCCCAGAACACCCAAAGTGTGTCTTTTACTAAAAACAATGTGAAGTCGATGTCTCTGGCCAACACTAGATGAGCCGTACTTAGATTTAATTATATCCATGATTAATTTTTCCGTTGCATTAGTGTTCATTTATCATTTTACCTACCAAAAAATATATGTATTGTTAATTGTTAGCATTGTTTTATGACTCAGAAGGGTCTTGCATGCCGAATAGGACTCCATTAGAGAGATGTTCTCTCACCTCGTGTTCTGCTGAGATGGAATTACCAGATAGAAAGTGAGGATAAATCTTCAATGGAAATACAGACAGAAAAAAAGATTTGTTTCTTATATAGAAGGGTGAGGTGTTCTAGGTTCACAGTATTTGGCCATCTTCATAGGCTTGGCCAGGATGATTTAAACCCTACGCATGAACATGGGAGTTACTTCTTCCCAGATCAGAATTGTGCCAAAACTATACACATTATATAACATATACATTCTATAGAGTCACTTCTGAATTACCTATCCTACCTATCTTAAGTTATCGTTAATATTGATAGTCACAAAATATAGCATTAAATATATCTATGATTACAATACTTTATGGAGCTTTTCATATTTTCAACCAAAAATTAATATATCTATATATGACTACCTAATATTTAGTTAATATGCAGAAGGATTATTACAGGCATACCCCACTTTTAAGTACACAATGGGGTTTATTTACTAAAGCTGGAAAGTGCCAAATCAGGCTCACTTCTACATAGAAACCAATGAGCTTCCATGCTTTATTACAAATGTTTAAAGAGGACGTAAACCCTAATGGGTTTATTTCCTCCTTGTCTCCCTGCAAAGGTAAAGTATAATGGACTACTATGCATCGCAGAGTAGCCCATTATGTGTCACTTACCTGACACAGGTGCCAGCGATGTCACCACTGTCCCCTGTACTATGGAGTGTTCCATCTTCTTCCGGGTTTCCGGCGTTGTGAGTGGCCAGAGCAGCGATGACGTCACTCCCGCGCATGTGCACGGGAGCCGCCACTAACGGCATATCGCTGTTAGCAGAGGCATGCTGCTAATGGCGATAGTGCGCCTGTGTGCCGCTGTCACTGTCTTTTATGAAATATCTCCTAAACCGTGAAGGTTTAGGAGATATTTTTTGGACCTACAGGTAAGCCTAAATCTAGGCATACCTATAGGTCAAAGTGCTTTGTAAGGGTTTACAACCACTTTAACCTCCCTGGCGGTATGATTCAGTCTGGAATTAGGTGCTGAAAGCGGTACAATTATTTTGCACGGAAATCTGGCTTTTATTTTGTAGTCCTGTAATTCTTAGGAATAACGCTCTTAAATCTGTTCAAACCAGAGTCTAGCAGACATCCCGGGTATGATAAAGTTTATAATATAATAAAGAATAATAAAATGTATTCAATAATGTAATAAAATCCTAAAACACTGAAAAATTGACACTTTTTGGTTGCTATGGACAATCTCCAAATTCCAGGCAGTAAAAAACAGTATTTATAATATAAAAGTGCATGCAGGGCACTGCACAGACCACTAGGGACAAAGGGTGTGTGTATTTTTTAATACAGCACTGTAATCTGTAAGATTACAGTGCTGTGTGTGTTTAGTGTGTTTTAACTTTTTTGAATTTGCCGCCGTTCTCCGCTCCTGTGCGCCGTAACGTCGCAGGGAACGGAGCTCGGTGGCATTCGGCACTGTGAATCGAGCGCAGGACGGCTCGATCGCACAGCGTGGCGGACATCGCTGGATCCAGGGGACAAGGTGAGTAACGATCCCTGTGTCCTCCCCTGCATCGAGCGAAGCCATCCTGTCTGGATCGGGGTTACCGCTCCTATCAGTATATTCCTACCCCGAGCCAGACTCGGGATTACCGCTAGGGGGGTTATTTGAACAAGCTGGGGTTAGAAGCTCATTAGTTTCTATGCAGAAGTGAGCCTGATTTTGCACTTTCGGGTTTAATAAATAAACCCCATTGTGTACTTAAAAGTGGGGTATGCCTGTATAATACCCTGATCATAATAGACTTCCTCAAAATGAATCCTTTCTTTAACAGTCATAAATCTAGAGTAATATATTTACCTGTATTTCCTGTATTATAGCATAATATTTCTGTATTATAGAATACTATTTCGAAAATATTGTCAGATATATTGTAATTGTTATTATTACAAATAAAAAAAAGTTGAATAAGAAAAAAGCCTACCTAAATCCTTTTAAAAAAAAAAAATAGCTGTCAGTTCCACTTTAATTAAAAGAATCATTACATATATTTTTTACTATTTTTTTTTATATTGGCTTTCTGTAATCCTCTGTATTGTATCACATAGAGGGAGGCAAGCACTAGCATCCAATTCGACTCTGCTGCATGCACATGTCCTGAATTTGAACACAATACACAGAAGAGAGAATAGAATGAGCAGGCAAATGATTCATTCTTGTACCACATTTATTAACCAGTCCTGGTGCTGCTGAACTGGGGGGGGGGGGGGGGGTAAAGAGGGCTTTGCACTAGCTGTACAATTAAATACTACTACTTTGAATAGCTAGGTTCTAATGAGCTTTGTAAACAGGTCCTTACCAGCCACTGTTTCTCCAGAAATTAGTTTGTTGCACAACTCTGTGGAAAATGTTAACTGTGCATCATTGCAAATTGGTTTCTTTAATCTGAAACCTGCACCCCCTATCCCACCCCACCGCAATGGCATGCTGCCCAGATCTCACACCCACCATTACAGATGAAGTTATACAGTATGTACAGAAGGCTGCAGAGTGCCTTGAAAAAGTTGAAAATCGGTCTGGACAGGAGGGGTTAAGTGCCCAGTAAGCATGTGGTTAAATCACACCTGTTAGCATTAAATATCTTAATATTGACCCAGTGACATCATCACTAGGTCTCTGCAATGCAGGAAGACCCTGATTGATAGACTGGCAGTGGGCTGGCTCTAGGTGAGTTATTTCAATATCAAAATACATTGATAGGTGGATGTCAGTCTGGAGCTTGCAGAGTGCCATAGGTAATGCTCACATGTAATACTAATGACCTTGATTGAAAAAACTCCAATCCATTAAATGAAGGGGATGTGATAGGGATAGAGTAAGGGCTCTTTCACACAGGGTTGGATCAGTGACGATCCGCCCAGTGGATATCCGCTTGCTCAGCAGGGATCGCTCCGTCGATCCCTGCTGAGAAGGAAGATGTGTGCAGAGACGGACCTGTCAGAGCGCCGCTCTCCCCTATGGGAGATCAGATGACGACGGACCGCACAGTCCGTGGTCACCCGATCCGATCCAATGACAGATGGAAAAGTAGGTTTTTTGCTCTTACGCTTTTTCGGATCAGAGCGGGTCGGATGTCAGCGGACATGTCATCGCTGACATTCGACGCTCCATAGACCTCTATGGAGCATCCGTTCAGGTCCGCCTGAAAAACTGACAGGTGGACCTGAACGGATTGGCCATGTTAAAGAGGCCTAAGATGATGCAGTATGTCCTCCAGCTAGGAAAACAGATGGACTCTGTCTTTTTGCAGCTTCTAATGCACACCGTGAGAAGCTCACAGTGTGCATTGAAATCAGAGTAAGCAATTTCATTACAGGAGAAGAGTACAACTGTGCAAGACAGAAAGTAAGGCTGAAGTTCAGCTTCATGGATCTGGCTCTGCTGTTTGGCAGAAGGGCTATGTGCATCACAAGGCTGGTTGCACACAACTGCATATCATTTTGCAATTAACACATTTCCCATTGAAGTATATGCCGATATTTCTGCTGTGTATTTAGCTGTTTGCCCTGATGTTCAACTTTAGGCAAAGTGTCAAGGACTGCAGAAATGATTTGACTATTCTTCAGCTGCAGAAGGTTTGATGATCATGTTAGAACAAATGTGAATATTTCATTATATAAAATGATTTACTGTAGATAGCAGGTGGATGGTTGGTATTGCGGCAAGACATGCAAATATATGCAAAGACAGACTTGCATACCATGATGGATTTGCAGACGTTTATATGAATGTCTATGAGGCAACATTTGACTTGGAGTTTGTATTGCTGCAGAACATTTTTGTCCGGTGCCATAACTGCTGTTCAGCATCTTTTAATTGCCCGTAAGGATTTTTAGAAAACTGTTTACATATAACCTTTGACCCAATTATGGCTTGGGTTTTGTCTTCTGAATAAATAATCCAGATAAAGAAAGTTAAATGCAAGTTTGTAGGCTAGAGATCTGCAAGGGTCTGTTTATGAAGGCTCAGGATCTGCAGCTTACAACACAGAAGTCACTTTTAGGGTACTTGCACACGGCATGCGCGTAAAACACTTGCGCTTATTTTGTTTGTACATGTACACGCCAGTCATCTAGCTTTTTTAAATCAAGGGAAGGTGGCGTATGCATTATGACTTGGGGTGGTTAGCTCTTTTATACAGTGAGATGCTTTTATACATTGAATCCACAGCAGACAGGAACTATATTTAAGGACCCGGTAGCCCAACAGCAGAAAGCAAAACGCCAGTCCAACATAAATTTCCCACGCGTGTAATCTTCTCCAGCATCAGCAGAATACAAACACTGGAAAATGTTGAGCCACCTGGCTCATAAGCTCACACTTTGTTGTCCAGCACTCCTGGTTGCTTGACTCTCTAGCCTTTAGTCGTAGCACCCTGCTGCACGGCCCACCTCAGGCCTATGGATTGGGGTTCTCCTTACTCCCCGATAGTAGCCAACTTGAATCCTGGAACGAGACCTGCTGCCTCCTATTTTCTAGCTGGGGCCCTCTGCAGAGTGCCATAGGTAATGCTCACATGTAATACTAATGACCTTGATTGAAAAAACTCAAATCCAGTAAATGAAGGGGATGTGACAGGGACAGTCAAGCTGGAGAGAAAAGAGTAAGGGCTCTTTCACTCTTTCTTGGTTTCTGACTGGGCCCCTTTAACCCCTTTGTGAGACCCTTTGTCGCTTGGCTTCTGGCTGGGGGGCCCCCTGGGTGAGAACTTCTGTCTCCCACACTGGCAGCAGTCTCCAAACTGTAAAGATAAAGAGTGGGTTCCTATGTGCTACCGTAATAGATATGTAATATTACAAAAAATAGGGCAGCTGCCACGTGTTCCCACATTGAGACTGGTAATGAAAATTATTTAATGATGTGGCACTTTGCTCATAAGGGTTCAGTGGGGAGTATTAGTACTTGCAAACATAAAGTAATCTCGTGTTCCATAGTGCAATCATCAGTCAATTGTGTACCAAAATGAATAAAACCTCTATAATTCATTTCTATTCATTTGTAAATAATATTCCATGTAGCTATCAATCTAAAAAAAAACAGTCCACATGTTGCATTTGTTCCAGTTTCTATAAAGTGCTCTAAGTGTTGTGTGATGTATTCAATTTTCTCAAATCATAATGTGCAATATGTGCATGCTTCAGAGTAAAATAATTGATAATAATGGAAATGTGCAAACAATGGGGTTAATTTACTAAAGGCAAATCCACTTTGCACTACAAGTGCACTTGGAAGTGCAGTCGCTGTAGATCTGAGGGAAAGATCTAAGATGAGGGGAAGCTCTGCTGATTTTATTATCCAATCATGTGCAAGCTAAAATGCTGTTTTTTTATTTATCTTGCATGTCCCTCTCAGATCTACAGCGACTTTACTTCCAAGTGCACTTTCAGTGTACTTTCAAGTGCATTTGCAGTGCACTTGTAGTGCAGAGTGGATTTGCCTTTAGTAAATAACCTCCATTGTCCAATGTGCAAATCATGCCATGCAGTCTATGTGCAAATAATCCCAATAAGGTAATTTTATTCAAGTAAAGTAAAAGTGAATACATGTCCCATAAAGTATCTTCAATATGTGTAAGAATCTATAAATCAGGTGTTTTTACTCCTCTCTTGTCAAAACGGCTCTCTGCCTAACGATTAGCGGGTGCCAGAGCACTTTTGGTATTGTGCACCCGATGATCGGCTTCCAGAAGTTTCGGATCATGTATATATATGTAATCTGGTGCACAGGCGCCGCCCTGTAGCAGTAAAACTGCTATAGGGTAGATCTGAAGCTGTTAAAAACAATGAGCTGAATTTGGATCAGTAAAAACAAATACCCAAATGCTTAAACATTTGGTGTTTTTAGACATCCCATATGCAAGAGGTCTTAAATATCCTTATACCCAGAACCTGACCAACAAACCTTGTACCTGTCCACAGATCAAATGCTACCTTGGGCCCAAATTAAAATATTTCAACTCCAGGCTAGTTCACACCACTTGCAGTCCAGTGCGTTTTTTTATTTTTTTTTGCATTAAAAATGCATGGAAATTTATATGGTTTTCAATGACATAGTTCACACCAGTGCTTGCATGTCCAGAAAAAAAAGTAGAACCTGCTGCATTTTTCCTGCACGGGACTGGTGTTGCATACACACGGTCAGACAAAGTTGTCGTAAAATTCGATCGTTCAGAACGTGATGACGTTATTTCGTTATGATGGGACTATGTTCAGGCCAGTAGCCAATAGCTTTGGTCTAGGAATTAGATCTGAGCATGCGGGGCACTTTGTCCGATCGTTTGTAGAGAATTCCGATCAGACAAAGTCCCATCGGATCATGTTGTCGGAAAATTTTATAGCCCAGCTCCAAAAACTTTGACGGTTGTATATTCCGACGGAAACAGTCCGATGGAGCCCACACATGGTCGGATTATCTGACAACACGTGTGTACAAGGGCTTAGAGATACTTTGTTGTATGTTTAACTGACTTTTATACTGTACTGAAAATTTTCATGCACTGTTCGTTTTTCACTGTAATCACCTGTTTGGATTTTGTAATCCTGATACTATTTTGAAAAAGCGAAATAATAACTATAATTAAAAAAAAAAGGTTGTACCTGTAACCCTTACCCAAAACCTTAATTTGCTGTTGTTATGTTACAAAAAAGAGCTTCCATAATACAGAGACTGGTGTAAATTAACCACTTCAGCCACAGAAGGTTTCACCCACTTCATGACCATGGTACTGCGTTGCTTTAACTGACAATTGCACGGTTGTGTGACGCTGTACCCAAACAAGATTTATATATTTTTTTCTCCCACAATTAGAGCTTTCTTTTGGTGGTATTTGATCACCTCTGCGGTTTTTATTTTTTACGCTATCAACAAAAAAAGACTCACAATTTAAAAAACAAAAACAAATAATTTTTACTTCTATAACACACATCAAATTAAAACAAATTAAAAATCAAATGTCTTCATCAATTTAGGACAATTTGTATTCTTCTACATATTTTTGGCAAACAAATCCCAATAAGCGTACATTGATTGGTTTGCGCAAAAGTTATTGCGTCTACAAACTATGGGATATTTTTATGGCATTATTTTTCTTAATAGTAATGGTGGTGATCGGCGATTTTTAGCGGTACTGCAACACCGCGGCAGATAAATTGGACACTAAGTGACACTTTTTGGGGAACAGTGACATTAATACTGTGATCAGTGCTTAAAAAAATGCAGTCACTGTATAAATGGCACTGGCAGGGAAGGAGTTAATATGAGGGGCGATCAAAGGGTTAAGTGTGTTCCAAGGTAGTGATTTCTAACTGTGTGGGGGATGGTTTAACTGGAGGAAGAGAGACATCTGCGTTCATGATTAGCAGAAAAACAAGATCTCTTTCTTACAGAACAGTGGTCTGCCTTGTTTATATAGGCAGACTGGTGTTCTGCCTCTCCAAGGAATGATTGACAGGTCCCAGCGACCATCGCGCCCGTTGGACCCACTGATTGGCTCCCACTGTGTCCAATCACAGCGGGTTTCCGGCACATGAATGCCCCAGACCCAGAAGAGGAAACAAAGTACAGGTACATTGTTTCACACAGCCGGGCCGCCCTGCCGCAGTGCGGTGGCGGCCCGGAAACATTTAAAGGAAGTTACAAGTAAAAAATGAATTGGGCTGCATGGCTCAGGAGTCTCTCCTGAACTTGAACTAGATTACAGAGGTATTGGTTGCAACCCAGCCTGCATCCCAGTTTATTTAGGCATAACTGGCCCATACCCGCTGTACTTGTGATGTTATCCGAAGGTTACTTGACCAACTGAAGGACCCAACTAAAGCCGTCATTATTGCAATGCCCACTCAAATTGAAAGCCTAAGTTTACCTAAAAAAAAATAATAATACTAAAAACATACATTCAGTAAGATGTGTCCCTTGTGCTGCTCTGTCCTCCTTTTGCCAATGTTTTCCTCCTTCATTGCCCCCTCCCCTTGACATAATTTGCCTTGGATGGGGTGGTTGATAGAACTAATGGAGCTGCGACAGGCTTACATCAAGAGTGAGTAACTATACCTACTCTTTCCGCCCACCTCCTCCATACATAGAAGAAACTTTTACTGCAGCTTGTACGACTGAAACACAATCTATGAATGGAGATGGTGGCCCTTTCAATCATCTGCCCATCCTCCATTCATAGATCCTGTTTCATTCATTCAATGTCTCTTGTGCTGATTTTTATTTTTTAGGTAAACTTAGGCTTTATTTACGTTTATGGCAGACAGTTAAAACAGTATTTTCCCTAAAAAGCTACATTGGTTTTTTTTAGTAGTTTGTGAAACTATAAGCTGGCTATGTCTACTGTTGAAATGTCAGTGTTTAAGTTGGAACATATGCCCTTCTTTTTGTAAGTCATGAAAAATGCTTTTCCTCACATGTTCTAACTGTCTCCACAGCTGTGCTTTGTGATGTTCTGGACTCCAAATGTATCAGAGAAGATCCTAGTTGACATCATTGGAGTCGATTTTGCTTTTGCAGAGCTGTGTGTTATCCCTTTGAGGTTATTTTCTTTCTTCCCTGTACCAGGTAAATATTACAACCGCTTGTTGTCACCACAAAACTCAGCTTTGTTGTCAATCTATCTATGCATATTGTAACTGCTAAAGGCCACATTTAAGGGCAAGGTGCCTACAGCCATGGGCACAAGTTTTGAAAATGACATAATATTTTACATTTACACAAAGTCGGCTGTCTTCGTTTTTATGATGACAATTTGCATATACTCCAGAATGCTACGAAGAGTGATCAGATAAATTGCAATTACCGTATATACTCGAGTATAAGCCGAGATTTTCAGCCTCTTTTTTGAGGCTGAAAGTGCCCCCCTCGGCTTATACTCGAGTCATCGCTGTCTGCCCGCTCGATCAGCGTGTCGAGCAGACAGACAGCGGCCATTCTATGATTCAAAAGCCGCGCCTCCGGCTCCGCCTTCGCCTGTGATAGGCGGAACACTGAATTTCCCAGCAGCCTGTGTTCCGCCTATCACGGGCGTCGTCTCATCCTCGTACTACGGACGAGGATGATACGACGTCCGTGATAGGCGGAACACAGCCTGCTGGGAAATTCAGTGTTCCGCCTATCACAGGCGAAGGAGGAGGCGCGGCTTTTGAATTTTACAATGGCCGCCGACGAAGAGGGCACGGGACGGAGGCAAGGCACGGCACGGGACAGGACGGGACGGGACGGGACGAAGGCAAGGCACGACACGGGACGGAGGCTCGGGACAAAGGCTCGGGACACAGGTAGGCTGGACACACACACACACACACACACACACACACACACACACACACACACACACACACACACGGATGGAGACACACACACACGGATGGATGGATGGATGGAGACACACACACACACACACACACACACAGGGATGGATGGATACACACACACACAGGGATGGATGGATGGATGGATGGATGGAGACACACACACACAGGGATGGATGGATGGATGGATGGAGACACACACACACAGGGATGGATGGATGGATGGATGGAGACACACACACACAGGGATGGATGGATGGATGGACACACACACACACAGGGATGGATGGACGGACACACAGGGATGGACGGACACACAGGGATGGACGGACACACAGGGATGGACGGACACACACACAGGGATGGACAGGCATGTCTCACCCTCGGCTTATACACGAGTCAATAAGTTTGCCAGTTTTTTTGGGGGTAAATTGGGGGCCTCGGCTTATATTCGGGTCGGCCTATACTCGAGTATATACGGTAATTGAAAAGTCCTTCCTTGCCATGGAAATGAACTTAACTCCCGTAAAAAAAAAACATTTCCTCTGCATTTGTGAAGAAGGCTTCAGAGTACCCAAGAATGTCCAGCAAGCGTCCTACAGTTAATTCAGCTACGGGATAGGGACACGACCAGTGCAGAGCTTGCTCAGGAATGGCAGCAGGCAGGTGTGAGTGCATCTGCATTCACAGTGAGGCAAAAACTTTTGCAGGATGGCCTGGTGTCATCCGGAACAGATATTCTGCAGATATTCTGCAAAAGGTACAGGGATTGGACAGCTAAGGAGTGGAGTAAAGTCATTTTCTCTGATGTATCCCCTTTCCGATTGAGGCATCTGGAAAAACCCTTGCCCAGAGAAGACAAGGTGAGCGTTGCCATCAGTCCTGTGTCATGCCAGCAGTAACGCATCCTGAGAGCATTCATGTGTGGGGTTGCTTTAAAGCCAAGGGAGTGGGCTCACTCACAATTTTATCTAAGAACACAGCCATGAATAAAGAATGGTACAAAAACATCCCCCTAAATCAACTTTTACCAACCATCCAAGAACAGTTTGGCGATGAACAATGCCTTTCCCAGCATGATGGAGCACCTTGATATAAGGCAGAAATGATAACTACCCTGTTTCCCCTAAAATAAGACCTAGTGTGATTGTCGGTGATAGCTGCAATAAAAGCCCTACCCCCCAAATAAGCCCTAGTTAAAGTCCTTGTAGGTCTTCTTTTCAGGGTAGGGCTTATTTTTGAGGAAACAGGGTAGGGCTTATTTGGGTGGTAGAGCTTATATTGCAGCCAACACCGACAATCAGGCTAGGTCTTATTTTAGGGGAAACGGGGTAAGTGGCTCGGGAAACATAACATCAAAATTGTTAGGTCCATGACCAGGAAACTCCCCAGACCCTAATCCCATTGAGAACTTGTGATCAGTCCTCAAGAGACGGGTGAACAAAAAAACTCCAAGCATTGAATATGCAAGAATGGGCTGCCACCAGTCAAAATGTGGCCCAGAAGTTGATTGACAGCATGCCAGGGCGAATTGCAAAGGTCTTGAAAAAGAAGGGTCAACACTGCAAATATTGACTTTGCATAAACTTTATATAATTGTCAATAAACGCTTTTGACACTTATGAAATGCTTGTAATTGTACTTCAGTCAATAGTAACATCTGACAAATAGATCTAAAAAAATTGAAGCAGCAGACTGTGAAAATGAATATATGTGTCATTCTCAAAACTTTTGGCAGCGGTTGAAGTATCCCACCACCCGCAGGTCCCCGATCACTTTGCGACCTGTTTGGAAAACAGTGGAGCTGCTACTGTTGTGTCCTACTTGGTTGGTATCTTGTTCAGAAAGGGCTTACACCCACCATGACATTCACACATGCACAGTATGAAAAATTATGAACATTTATATATTTTGTGTCATTCTCAAAGCTTTTGGCTATTTCTGTAAAATATTAACAATGCATGTAGTACTTAAAGCAGAACTAAACCCAACAAATGAGCTGCTTCCCAATACAGGCATACCCCACTTTTAAGTACACAATGGGGTTTATTTACTAAAGCTGGAAAGTGCAAAATCAGGCTCATTTCTGCATAGAAACCAATGAGCTTCCAGATTTTTTTTACTAAAGCTTAATTGAACAAGCCGGGGTTAGAAGGTTTCTATGCAGAAGTGGACCTGATTTTGCACTTTCCAGCTTTAGTAAATAAACCCCATTGTGTACTTAAATGTGGTTTATGCCTATAACTGTTAGTTACTAGAGTGCACATGTAAGCTCTCACCCAAACTGTAAAGCCATCAAATGGCTGGTGTCATAGCTAATTGTAACTGCAGATTAAACAGAGGCTAAGATGGCAGCTTTCTTGGCTGTAAAGGATGGGAGAGCTTAGTTCCACCTTAAACCAGTTTGGTGACCTTTTTTGAGAAGCTTGCATGGATTTAAAGTGATTGTAAAGGCTCGCTTTAAAAAAAAAATAAAAATAAACATGTTATACTTACCTCCTCTGTGCAGTTGGTTTTGCACAGAGCAGCCCAGATCCTCCTCTTCTCGGGTCCCTCTTTGCTACTTCTAGCCCCTCCCTCCTTTGAGTGCCCCTCAGCTAGCAGCTTGCTACAGAGGGCACCCAAGCTGAGTCAGAGCTCCCTGTATCCATTCAGACACGGAGCCCTGACATGGCACCGCCCCCTTTCTCCCCTGACTGGCTGACAGACTTTGATTGACAGCCACGGGAGCCAATAGCGCCTCTGCTCTGTCTCAGCCAATCAGGAGGAGTGTATTAGATTGCTGAGGGGATCATGGACATTGCTGGAGAGATAAGGAGGTCAGGTAGGTAATTGGGGGGGGGGGGGGGGTGCAATGGAGGCTGCTACATAGAATACATCAAGATAAAAAACCTTCTGCTTTTACAACTCCTTTAAAGCGGAGCTCCACCCTAAAGTGGACCTTCCGCTCATCGGAACCCTCCCCCCCTCCGGCGCCACAATTGGCACCTTTCAGGGGGGAGGGGGGTGCAGATACCTGTACAGTACAGGTATCTGCACCCACTTCCGGGATAGCTCTCTGCGGAAAGGGGCGTAAATTACGCCCCTTTCCGCAAGTGCCCGCCCCTTTCCGCAAGTGCCCCGCTGCCTGCTGGGAAACACACAGATCCCAGAGGCAGCGAGGACCGTCCTTATTGCGCAGCGCAACTCGCGCATGCGCAGTAGGGAACCGGGAAATGAAGCCGAAAGGCTCCATTTCCTGATTCCCATACCCAAGATGGCGGCGGCAGGACCCGAGAAACGATCTAGAGATCGGCTTCGGGTGCCGACATCGCGGGCGCGCTGGACAGGTAAGTGTCACTATTTTAAAAGTCAGCAGCTGCAGTATTTGTAGCTGCTGGCTTTTTAAAAAAAAAAAAAAACGCGGAGTGCCGGCGGACTCCCGCTTTAAGCCCTTGGCTTCCTGATCTGGTTAGAACAGGCAGTTAGGGACAAGATCCAAGATTTCACAGTTACCAACTTGAAAAAAGATCAAATACTATTTTGGGCTACTGCAATGTTTACCTGTAGTTAGTTAGATATGCTAGGTTGCTGTTGCTGAGTTGTTTTAGGCACATGCTCAGGGGCTTTGATCGTATCCTTATTTCACTACTTACTGATTCACTGACCTGAATTAAGGTCAGTGAATTCATTTCACACATCATTTCACATATCATTTCACATATCCTGGGATCTGCACAATCAAAAACAAGTTAGCACACTTGCTTTTAACATAATAAAGAGATTTGTAGAAAAAACATTTTAAAGGAGAAGTACAGGCAAAGCTTGTTTGGCTGTACTTCTACTGTTGATCACAGGAGTGCAGTGGAGGGGGCGCCAGAGCAGGCAGCGGTGACTGACAGTTACCAGCTCTCTGCACACAGAGCTCTGGGAACCGAGCGATCAGCGTTGTTTGATCAATCGGTTCTCAGTCTAAAGCCTCCTACACACGATCGGATTTTCGGCAGGTAATTGTGTGATGACAGACTGTTGGTCTAAAATCCGACCGTTAGTACGCTCTATCAGACAATTGTTATCCAACTTTCCGCCAACAAATGTTGGATGACAGGCTAGTAAATTTTCGGGGGATAGCGGTCTGTTGCCAGATTTTCCTATCGTCTGTACACAAGTCCGTCACACAAAATTTGAACGTACAAACACACATGCTCAGAATCAATGCTCACCAAACACTGTACACAAGTCTGTCACACAAAAGTTGAAAGTACAAACACGCATGCTCAGAATCAGTGCTCACCAAACACAACTTTTTTTTTTTTTTTTTTAACAAGAAAGTTGGTCTTTATTGGAAAATAAACGATACACAAGCTGAGAAAACACAAACACTGTACATTACAGGAATTATAATGGAGGAATTGTAAACTTGTATACTACTACCAAACACAACTTTAGCAGAAGGTGCCCAAAGGGTGGCGCTCAAGAGCTGAAATTCCTTGTAGTACATCATAACGTTCGTGTTTGTTGGCCGACAATTGTGTACCGTTTGTATGCAAGACAAGTTTCTGGCACACGCCCTTCAGACAAAAGTCTGACGCTTTGTTGGCCAACAATCTGATCGTGTGTACCAGGCTTTAGAGCCGGCGAGTAACCGATGCTGCATCCACCTATGTAAGTATAATTCTTAAAAAAGCAATTCCCATACGTCTCTTTTAAGGAGTTCTGTTATTCATTCATCGCAACCACTCAGACTTCCGCTGTTCAACTGTTGAGATAAAATATGAGCCACACAAAGAATTTTCACTAGGTAGGCTGACTTATAGACTTGCATGTGAGAAGGAGCAGTGAAGTAGAAATATTTTGTACAAGGCAAAGCTAAAAGCAGAGTTGGTTTATGTTACAAGGATATATGATTACCACCATTTACATGCTACATTACAAACTATACATAGAAACACGGTTTTGTACAAAATGTATCACTTTTGATGATGTTACTTACATCAAGCTGACCGTATTCAGATTATTGTAAAATAACATTTAAAAGACTATACATTGGTTTTAAACCAGTGTAAAAAAAAAAAAAAAAAGTATTAGAATTTGCATTATACACATTAAGACACCAGAGGACAGAAGCATGTACAGTGGTGTGAAAAAGTGTTTGCCCTCTTCCTCATTTCCTGTTCCTTTGCATGTTTGTCACACTTAAGTGTTTCGGAACATCAAACCAATTTAAACAATAGTCAAGGACAACACAAGTAAACACAAAATGCAATTTGTAAATGAAGGTGTTTATTATTAAAGGTGAAAAAAAATCCAAACCATCATGGCCCTGTGTGAAAAAGTGATTGCCCCCTAAACCTAATAACTGGTTGGGCCACCCTTAGCAGCAACAACTGCAACCAAGCGTTTGCGATAACGTGCAATGAGGCTTTTATAGCGTCCTGGAGGAATTTTGGCCCACTCATCTTTGCAGAATTGTCCTAATTCAGTTACATTAGAGGGTTTTCGAGCATGAACGGCCTTTTTAAGGTCATACCACAACATCTCAATAAGATTCAGGTCAGGACTTTGGCTAGGCCACTCCAAAGTCTTCATTTTGTTTTTCTTCAGCCATTCGGTGATGGACTTGCTGGTGTGTTTAGGATCATTGTCCTGCTGCAGAACCCAAGTTCGTTTCAGCTTGAGTACACGAACAGATGGTCGGACATTCTCCTTCAGGATCTCTTGGTAGACAGCAGAATTCATAGTTCCTTTTATCACAGCAAGTCTTCCAGGTCCTGAAGCAGCAAAACAGCCCCAGGCCATCACACTACCACCACCATATTTTACTGTTGGTATAATGTTCTTTTTATGAAATGCAGTGTTCCTTCTACGCCAGATATACTTGGACACACACCTTCCAAAGAGTTCCACTTTTGTCTCATCGGTCCACAGAATGTTGTCCCAAAAGTCTTGGGGATCATCAAGATGTGTTGTGGAGAAATTGAGACGAGCTTTGATGTTCTTTTTGCTCAGCAGTGGTTTTCTCCTTGGAACTCTGCCATGCAGGCCATTTTTGCCCAGTCTTTTCCTGATGGTGGAGGCATGAACGCTGACCTTAACTGAGGCAAGTGAGGCCTGCAGTTCCTTGGACGTTGTTGTGGGGTCTTTTGTGACCTCTTGGATGAGTCGTCGCTGCGCTCTTGGGGTAATTTTGGGTGGCCGGCCACTCCTGGGAAGGTTCACCACTGTTCCATGTCTTCGCCATTTGTGGATAACGGCTCTCACTGTGGTTCGCTGGATTCCCAAAGCTTTGGAAATGGCTTTATAACCCTTTCCAGACTGATAGATCTCAATTACTTTCTTTCTCAATTGTTCCTGAATTTCTTTGGGTCTCGGCATGATGTGTAGCTTTTAAGGATCTTCTGGTGGACCTTACTGTGTCAAGCAGCTCCTATTTAAGTGATGCCTTGATTGTGAACAGGTGTGGCAATAATCAGGCCTGGGTGTGGCTAGAGAAATTGAACTCAGATGTGGACAACCACAGTTATAGTATGTTTTAACAAGGGGGGCAATCACTTTTTCACACATGGCCATGATGGTTTGAATTTTTTTCACCTTTAATAATAAACACCTTCATTTACAAATTGCATTTTGTGTTTACTTGTGTTGTCCTTGACTATTGTTTAAATTGGTTTGATGTTCTGAAACACTTAAGTGTGACAAACATGCAAAGGAACAGGAAATGAGGAAGGGGGCAAACACTTTTTCACACCACTGTACTTATGGGTGGCAGAGTTTGGCATTTTATATTTTTTAGTTATTTGAGGCTGACATTATACATTATATATTTGAAATGACCGTCTGTGTCTACCGATTCCAAATATTTCACTGTTCTGCAGCCTAAATTGTATCTAAACCAAAAATGTCATATTGCAAATTACCAGCCGTTAGATGTGGAGGCTGCATGAGCTTTCCTTTTTCATGCACTTTTTCACCAGATGATCCTGCCAATAACACACTTCCTGTTATAGGGTTACAACATTCACTTACTGTATTGTATCTATAGAGGGGCAGCATTGTCACCTGTATTATGACTTCCAAAAAACCCCCACTCATCTCCATAACATATGTGGGGATGTTTTCTGTAGTCCTCAAAGAGAAATGGGAGGACTAATAATACTGCTGAATGATAAGAATGCAGCACAGGTAGAGTGTACAGGAAGTTATTATCACTACATTTCTATTAGCATTAACAGTTATTTTTTGCACTTATTGAACAGATATAACAAAATAACAATATACTTGTTGGTACATTTAGACCAAAAGGGAGCAAAGCAGAGTTTTTTTGCATACACTGTAAATGTAACTTTTTTCACCTCCCAAATGTATATATTACCTTCGTAATAACGTAGTATATGTAGTAATAACTACATAACTATAAATATGTAATACCTATATTTAAAGAGTGTCTCATGGTATTTTTCTTTTTTTTATTTCCTTTTAGTTTTGGATAGATTGGGAAAGCAGTAGACCCTCTATTTGTAGAGGCGAAGGGAAATTTTCCAATGGATACATTTATTCCTAGGACAACTAAAGTGGAATTCCCCCTTTGGGAAATTTCCTCTAACTTCCTGTTTCGTTTTCACATGAAGTGTTCAATGGTAAAAAATTACCCTACATGAGTTTTAGCTATTCCCTACTCTATCCAGAACATACACTTTTTTTTGTCTATACATACTACAGTATACGTAGGACTCAAACATCTATGATTAGTCATTAATTACAGAGTTAGAGCTATTGACAGTTATAAAGGCACAGGTTTAGTTTGTTGCTGGATTAGTGTATGACTGCCAGTGTCTATTTATGATGTTATGATTGTATGAAGTTTTAACTTTATTAGGCAAATACTTACAAGTTGTGCCTGGCTGGTTCCTAAGTTAAATTTCCCATGTGGGACACATTTTGGCAGGTATTATGGTGATACCACCTGAGTGTGAGGCATTATATACTGTAAGGACACTTATTTGGTGGGTACATAAAGTACATCTGCTGTATCCACATACTGTTTTCATCCACCACTGATGTGCGTAGTCACTGAACACTAAGGCTTAGATACCTTCCAGAGAGGCGCTGGGCCTTTGGTTTTGAATTTACTGTGTATTCTGCTAATTTAAACAATAGTTCCATCATATAAACGTTTGATCTCTTTGGATGCTCGGGCCCACAATTTGGGGGAAGCCCCTACAGGTGCCAATACATGAAAATAAAAATATGTGAGCTGATTAACTTTTTGGATTCAATATGCTGATGGTAAATTATTTTGGGATGCACAGGGGTTATATCCGTCTTAGGGGTATTTATTTTTAATTCGAGCCATAGCCTTTTTTTTTGGGGGGGGGGGGGAGCCTGGTTAATTTTAAGGTAGCTTTATATTTCTGTTTCAATATATTTATTGAATTTTTAGAGTAAACATAACAAGCTCACGGTTTGCCCACACAGGAGAACTAAACAGTCACTTAAGAAGAAGAAGTACAAATAGGTATTATATTAAATCATCAATCAAAAGACTGGCCAAAACTAAGGAGGACCAGTAGGAAAGTCAAAGCAAACATTGCTATTATTGCCAAGCTGTCCTCTAAGGGGTGACAATCCCCAATGGCAAATATCAGCTGGTAAAAGAAAGGAAGAACAAAGAATAAGAAAGGAGAGAGGAGCAAGAGGGGAAGAAGGTATCACAGACTCGGGACCGGCACGGCCAACACCTATAAACAACCATAACTGGTCAGGAGTAAGGATGGGAAGCAGTAGCTTATCCAGGGTTCTCAGACTTTGAGAAACTTTGGGTGTGAATCCTTAAAGTGGAGCTCCACCCAAAGGGGGAAGTTCTGCTTGTTCGCACCCTCTCCTCCTCCACTGCCACATTTGGCACTTTTTTGGGAGGAGGGAGGAGCGGGTACCTGGTTTTGGCAGTTAAGATCACTGCACAGCGATCTACGACATATCCGGGCCTCTCTAAGTTCCCCCCACTGCCTTCTGGCACCTGTGTGTGTCCCAGAAGACCGCAAGACCATTCAGAAAGTGCAGCACAACTCACGCATTCGCAGTAGGAAACTACCTGTGAAGTCTAAATAAAACAACTGAAAATAAAATTGTATCTTAGTTACAAGCAGTTCTTGGTTTTATATCTATATGTCCATATCTATATATCTATATCTATATATATTAGAGACTCTAAGCATTGAAGTTGAGTGAGTCCATTAAGAATGTCTCTTTTTGGTGATTTTCCTTTTTTGTCTGTATATACACTTTATTTTTATGAACTAGCCAATCTAAAAATCTTTAATTGTATGCTGTTAACAAACAATTTTTCTCTTTTTTACTTTATACAGTTACTGTGCGGGCCCACTTAACTGGCTGGCTAATGACACTGAAGAAGACATTTGTCCTGGCACCCAGCTCTATTTTAAGAATTATCGTTCTAATCTCTAGTCTTATTATCTTGCCTTACATGGGGTAGGTTTTCTTTTTAACACAACAGGATGGAAAAAGTTGTCCTTTTGTACTAGGTTTCAAATAACACCTAATTACTGGATACAGTCATACAATTTGTATTATGAGATGCCTGTATAATTCAGTAACCTTTCTCTAGTTACGCAGCATACTATAAAGTTAATATTTAGCCTCTAAGGATTGAGGCCTGATGACGTATTCCATATTTTTTTGACTTACAGATCAATTATCAGGATTACAACTCTTTCCCAGCATCTGAAGATGTTGTCTTTTTCACAACATATTGTTGCATGTGTGCTTTGAATTGATATACATACATTTTAGGCCCCTGTCATTTCTTCAGGCGGACCCAATCGGACCATCCATTGCCCTCTATGGAGCGACGGGTGTAAACATCAGAATCTGTTCCCCATCCACTTGGCGGATCTCTGTCTTCCCTTAGTACAAGCACGTCCCACAGTTTAGTAAAGCACAGGCTATGAACACATTTATCCCTCTGATGTTAACCCCATCCTAGTCAGTGTCATTAGTACAGTGACAGTACATATTTTATGTACTGATCGCTGTATTGATGTCACTGGTCCCTAAAAAGTGTCACTGATGCCGCGTACACACAACCGGACTATCCGGCAGACTAGGTCCGACAGTCTTCCCGATGGACTTTCGGCGGAGTTCCGACGGACCTTCCGAAAATGGACGGACTTGCCCACACACAAACAGACTAAGTCCGTTCGAAAGTCCATTCATTTTGAACGTGATGACATAAGACGGGACTAAAAAAGGAAGTTCAATAGCCAGTAGCCAATAGCTTCCCTTGCGTCACATTTGGTTAGTCGGACCAGCATACAGACGAATGGTTTTCCCGATAAGAATTGAGTCCGCCGGACAGATTTTAAACATGTTCTATTTCTAGGTCCATCAGATTTTTTTTGATCATCAGTGCCCTGATTACAATATTGAAAAACAGTGTCACAAATTGGTGCCTACCATTACCCACCAATGCCAGCTATCAGTGCCCCCCAGAGGCAGCCATCAGTGGCCACCACTGCCCACATGTGCCACCAATCATTGCACATTAGCGATGCCAGTCAGTGCTGGCAATCAGTGCCACCTATCAGTGCTATCCATCAATGCCCATCACTGCTGTCAATCAATGCCCATCAGTGTCACCCATCAGAGCCACCCATCAATGCCAATCAGTACCGCCTATCAGTGCCCACCAGTGCTGTCTATCAGTGCCCATTAGGGCCTCCTAACAGTACCCATCAATGCCGTTTAACAGTCCATATCAGTGCCCATAAGTGAGGCATATTAGTGACTCCTTATCAGTGCCACCTAATCAGTGCCCGTAAGTGCTGCCTCATCAATGCCCATAAGTGCCACCTCATCAATGCCCACCAGTTCAGCCTATCAGTGCCCATGAGTGCCGCCTCATCAGCTCACATCAGTGAAGGCGAAAAATTACTTAGTTACAAAATTTACTGACAGAAAAAAAGTGAAAAACATAATTTTTTCTAAATGTTTGGGCTTTTTTTTTTGTAAAAAATAAAAAACCCAGCAGTGATTAAAAACCACCAAAAAAAAGCTCTATTTGTGTGAAGAAGATTATAAAAAAAATTGAATGACAATTGCGCGGTCATACTACACTGTACCCAAACAAAGTGTGACAGTACTGAAAGCGCAAAGATGGCTTGGGCAGGAAGGGGGTGCAAGTGGTTAAAGAATAAGTTCACTTTTAGTAACATATTACATGTTACAGCCATATCCAGTGTGTGACATGTAACATTTACTAATGCAAAAGCCTCACACCCCCAATTCCCCACTGTGACAGCTGGCAGGGGAACCTCTCCCAGCACCAGCTGTCACAACCTAAAAACAGCACTGCTGTAAGAGGCTCCACCCACACAGCTGCGTCATTTATTCACAGTGTTCTGTGAATGAATGAACTACAAGTCCCATCTTCCACTGTGGCAGACCAATTGTAGTTCTCAATTAACTGTGGGGGCGCTGGTGGGTACTTTCTGCTCTTTAGTAACTGTTTGCCCATGTGGGAAGTACGGGTAGACAGCTTTACTGAGTGTCTGCAGGAGCCTGACATTGCACCCACGATCTACTGGCTATGCATTATCCTTATACCAGTCATTATCTATAGTAAAAAACACTAGTAAATAAAGAGGAAAAGTATTGAGCACAAGCAAATATTGACAAATGTTTAAATGCATAGCATGTGGAAATAGGTGTATTAATAACACATACCTGTGATAATTTAGTACAGGGGTCTCCAAACTACATCCCATGAGCCACATCCAGCCTGCTACAAGATTTCATCTGGCCACCAAGCAGGGTCAGTGGTGTATTCTCAATGTGCACCGATTGAGGATTCAGGTCAGCAGAGGATGCTTCACTGGTGTCCCGAGTCCTGCCCTGCTGCCTTAGCCACTCTGTAAACCTTATAATGGAAAGGGGGACTCTGAGGGGAGACTCTGAAGTAAGGGCTGACTCTGATGGGGATTCTGATATAAGCTGAGGCTCTGATGGGGATTCTGATGTAAGGGGGGCCTAGATCGGGACCCTGATGTAATCGGGAACTCTGATGCCGGGCCCTGATATAAGAGGGGACTCTGATGGGGACCCTGATGTAATCGGGAACTCTGATGGGGGGGTCCTGATATAAGAGGGGATCCGATGTAAATAGGGACCCTGGTGGAGATTCTAATGTGGGGAGGGGCGCTCTGATGGGCCCCGTGATGTAAGGATGGGGGGGGGACCCTCGTGTAAGGAGGAAATCTGATGGAGGCCTTGATGTAAGGGTGGGACTCTGATGGGGATCCTAAGGTAAATAGAAACTCCAATGTAAGGGGGGAGGGGGCTCTATCACGCGGAATGCAGAAGGATCAAAGAAGTTTGGAGACCTCTGCTTTAGTACATAAACTCTTCTACTGCTCTTTTTATTTATTTATTTTTTACATTGTATTTGCTTGAAAACAAAAAAAACGATGACAAAAAGTAGACAATAGATGAGGGTTAATGACTCTGTGAATTTCCATAGTGCATTTAGTTTAAAATGAACTCTTTCAATATAAACTTTGTGGTCACCAAACAATGACTATTGTTCAAGAAACACTGAAGCTTGTTTTATAGAGAACACAGTGAATAGAACACTTGCTTATTTGATCTGAAATGTTTGGTAGAACATGAAACCTTGTGTAATGTGGATTTTTACGTTGTGTTTGATGAGTGACTTCCTCCTAGCTAATGGATTTTTAAAATTAGAAGAGTAGTAAAAACTGAAATGTGTTAAGACGGCCCATAAATGATTTGATTTTCACCACGGTGAAAGGAAAGAAAATCACTTGATTCCCAGCAGCTAAAGCTGGCGGCAGTAATTGCATTTAGAAAAATCCAACAGGCTGGTTGTACCCAAGTTGATAAATGAATCAACTTGGGTACAATCAGCCTGCCCATACATGGCTCTATTCTCATCCGTTCCCTGCTGAACTGGCCAAATTTAAATCCATGTATGGCTTTAGTTTTTGCAGTTCAGCCATCCATGTGTGTGATCGTGTATGTGTGATCATGTATATGTGGTCAATATGTTTAACTATGTGTACACAGCATGTAAGAGTTTCTACGTAAGGACTCATTTACACCATCTGCCATGTTATACCATGGCCACTGGCATATGCTATGAAGGGAGCAATGCAGACACACTTTAATAATGCATTGCACTGTTTATTAAAAATGTTTCCATCTTTATTAAAATGTCCCAAAATGACATTTCAATCATCTGTATGCTCATTACAATGTGGTGTAATGTGTTGCAACACGCTGTACTAAAAAAAGGACTCAAGGTAAATTGCCTTGACTAGCATTAGGCAAAACTACCCAGTGCAGCTCAATGCACAAGGTGTGAATTGGTCCTAAGTGTAGGTTTATGTATATCAAGGCGTTTGTAAGTGTGTTTGCATGCACAGATTAGTATTTGTCATTGTATGTATAGTTTTGACTATCTATATCCAGTTCCCGACCGGCGCACGATGATGTACGTCAGCAGAATGGCACGGGCAGGCAAACTGGCACACAGGTACGTCCAGTTGAAATTGCCGCCCTGCCATCGCGTGCGCACCGCCGGTGGCGCACGCACATGCCGGTCGGGACCCCCGTGACTGTGGTCGCGGGTGCTGCGGACTCGATCGCCGCGGGGATACTCGTGATCATCTCACGGGGAGGCTGAACAGGGAGATCTCGATGTAAACAGTAACTCCCTGTTCTGCCTAGCAACAAGTGACACTGATCTCTGCTCCCTGTGATTGGAGCAGAGATCAGTGTTCACTAACACTCAGCCCAGCCCCCCCACAGTTAGTAACACGCCCCTAGGACACACTTAACCCCTACACTGCCATCCCCTGGTTAACCACTTCACTGCCAGTGTCATTTACACAGGAATCGGTGCATTTGTATAGCACTGATTGCTGTATAAATGGCAATGGTCCCAAAAAGGTCCGATGTGTCCGCCATAATGTCGCAGTCACAATAAAAATCGCTGATCGCCGCCATTACTAGTAAAAAAAAAAAATATTAATAAAAATGCCATAAAACTATCCCCTATTTTGTAAACTCTATAAATTTTGCGCAAACCAATCAATAATCGCTTATTGCTATTTTGTTTTTACCAAAAATATGTGGAAGAATACGTATCAGCCTAAACTGAGCGAATTTATTTATTTTTTATATTTTTGGGGGATAATTATTATAGGAAAAAGTAAAAAATAATGCATTTTTTTTTCAAAATTGTCGCTCTTTTTTTGTTTATAGCGCAAAAAATAAAAACCGCAGGGGTGATCAAATACCACCAAAAGAAAGCTCTATTTGTGGGAAAAAAACGCTGTCAATTTTGTTTGGGAGCCACGTCGCACGACCGCGCAATTGTCAGTTAAAGCGACGCAGTGCAGAATCGCAAAAAGTGGACTGGTCTTAAGCCAGAAAAATGGTCCAGTCTGAAAGTGGATATGCATGCTTCTGTGATTGCGGGGGGTTCAGTGTAACGTTTACAGATTTCTTGTATAGGTGAATTTACACTTTAAGTAAATATTATTTTACAAAAAGGCTGAGGTCATTTTTTTTTTAATTAAAATAACATTTGCATAAACTGTAATGCCAGATATACAGAAACATAACCATTTTTGTGTGTATTTTACTAGATAGTTAAGACTTGAAAGTATGATCTATTCTCCTTCTTACAATACGGTAGATGTTGTTATTGTTCATTGTTTAATGGTATTTGTCTAATGGTTAGTTGCACACAGTGCAGGTACAGCCGTGTGTGTTTATGTGATTTGTGTTTATTTCTTGTACACAGGGTTCATGGAGCCACATTAGGTGTAGGATCCCTCCTCGCTGGCTTTGTAGGAGAGTCCACCATGGTTGCTATTGCATCTCTTTACGTATATCGAAAACAGGTAAAAAAAAAACATTATTGTGGATCATCTCAGGGCGTGTTTCTTAGGCGTACATCGCGATACTGTTAATTAACATTAAAGTGAACCTGACCTGCCCTAATTTATTTCTAAGGTAACAAAGATTGCTAAAGTGCATTCATCCTGGGGTACCTTAAAATACCCATATTATTAATTTAGACAATACTCTGCTCTCTTATCCTGGTCTAACAGGAGACACTGACAGCATCAGGAACTATAGGCTCCAGCTGCTGTCAGTCAATTCCTGTGAGAAGGGAGTGGGGAACATGGCCCGAGCTGCACTGTGTTTCTCTATAGATGCACACAGCCCAGTTCAGGTACTGCTCAAAATGTATGTACATTGGGTGTCTCCATGTTAATTGGCATGCACTGGTTGCTGCCTAAGAGCTGTTTCACACTGGCAGCCAGGGGGCAGTAAAACAGGTGGCTGGGCTATGATTTTATCTCACCTTAGCCACCCACTAGAATTGTAACATCACAGCCTGATGAAGCTGTACACATGCCACGGTTGCGATGCTTTGCACTGTGGGTGTGGCAATATTAACTTGGGCTGCAGAGTTTGACTTAGGCTCTATATTATTATTATTCAGGATTTATATAGCGCCAACAGTTTGCGCAGCGCTTTACAATATATATATATATATATATATATAGAAAAATTTTCAGAAATTACATACATTGAAAAAATGCATAAGGATCATCTACTGATGCAACTAAGCAAGCTATCAGAGGAGCACTGCTTTCAGACCTTCATTCATATATTGGTGCTATAGTTACTTATCTCACAATTTCCTATCAGTCTCTGTGCTGCTTTTTTTTTCACAGTGTAATTACTTATCTGATAGGCTACTCTGTAATTTAGGAAACAGGAGCTTTTTAATTTGAGTCTATGATAATAGATGTCTTTTGTTGAGATAAAACTATTGTCAAAGAATCCAAAAACATGCTCAACTTATACTGGTAACTGAAATGCTTTATTTTCGGATGTAACTTATCACCCTGTGTTTTAAAATGATGCATGTGCAGGCACTTCCCATCATTTTATTTGATTGATTTATTATATATTGATAAATAAAATTTACAAAATCACTTAACACCCTTCCTATCTCTTAATTATCATTTGCCCCCCTTTAGCTTTAACTAAAAAGTGTTAATTTTACATTTGGCATTGGGCACACATTCTTTTTATATTATATTTATTTTACTCTTCTTAACTCCTAACCTCTTTTCAAATTTCGCTTTTACTAAAAGTCCCTAAGCCTAAACCCTATCATATATCATTGGCAAGAATAGGCCTAGTGACACAAAATCTATCCTCTAAGATCAATCACCTCAGCCTGATATATTGGATCTCAACATTTTGTATTAACGTGACACTGGCTGTATGGCTGTAAATGTTAGGTTTTGTTGAACAGATAAAATATATAAAATTATAACTTTTGTGATAACAGAAAATCATACTATGGTAATAAATGTGACATGTATATATCTTGTTAATTTAAGATTATTGAAAACAAATGTTTAAAAAAAATCCTTTAATACACCTAGGGGTTGATCTACTAAAGGCAAATACCGTAGACTGTGCATTCATTTTTCCCAGAGTTTTGTGAATGCGGTGAAGCTCTGCTGATTTCCAGCGTCCAATCACATGCTTTTTATTATTTATTTTTTTACTTTATTTTTTTTGATATTTCCCTTGCATCTGATAGGGTTTCCTTTGCAAAAGTGAAACTTCACCACACTCACTAAGCTCTGGGGAAAATTAGTGCATGGTCTATTTTGCTTTAGTAAATCAATCCCTAGGTGTGTTAAAGGATGTTTTTTATTTATTTTTTTAATAATCTTAAATTACCAAGATATATAAGCAATTGAGAAACATTTATTGCAATTGTTTGATTTTCTGTTATCACATATATTATTATCATTTTATATTTTTTATCTGTATACTGTTCAACAAAACATAACATTTACAGTCTGTTTGCCTTTAATAAATCATCCTCATGATCTCTCCTGAGTTTCATGTGGGCTGACCAAGATTGTGCACAAGTGGCAGTTGCAATAAGGTTTGCATGATTCCAGCAGCCCAGTTGTCTCTTATCCTTGAGGCTGCATGATGTATATTTATAAACTGTGTTTGAGACTTTTACCAGACATTCACTGGTAGTTGTAATGCATACAAGTGGTCATACGACCTCAAACCTTCTGGCTCATCTCCATTTCTCTGTGGCTGGTTGACGTGTACTTATGGCCAACTGACATGGAGGTGGGAGAAGGCGAGGTGGTATAGTGGCTGGTCCGTGGTTGACACTGTGAGAACTTCCTAATGCATGACAACACTTGTGTTGGAGGAAGCTCTGACTTCACATCACAATCTAAATCTGACGGACAAAGGCATATTGGAGGGCCAATAACAATGGGGAAATTTTAATGCCAGGCAGAAAGCATCGTCAGCCCTCCACCGGAAATATAGTAGACAAGAGGAAATTTACAGGATCAACAGGTAAAAAGAACAAAATCGAAGTGTAGCTGAGCTGCCCAAAGCCAGGCCGCCCATCATGTCCCCATCCCTCTCTCACTCCTGCGCCCTATGGGACGGTCTTCGCAAAGAGCCTTCCCTAGTCTCCACTTTAAGACCCCTTGCTCACATGTTCCGTAATCATGACTTCCCCCCTGGTCTGAACATTGAGGCCTTCAGATGGTGGTTGGACAAGGGACTATACCGGATAGGTCACTTTTTCAATTCAAGGGGTCCGATTTCCCTGGCTTATTGTATTAAACACTTAGAGCTACCAGACTCAGAGAGGTTCCGCTTTCAACAAATATCTCACTTCTTGAACTCGCTTTGGAAAAACAAACCCCTTCCTCCTCCCTTTACTGAATATGAAGCCTGGTGTGGTAGGATCGGGGAGCCGAGGGGTGGTATTTCAGTAATCTATTCGGCTCTCACTTCCCCAACGGGCAAATCCCCCTATATGACGGCATGGGAATCTGATCTCCAGACCTCTGGCAGTCTTGAAACCTGGCAGCTGGCCCTAGCCAGATCCTTTCGTGGGATTCAAAACACCTCACTAATGGAGGCTAGCATCAAATTGATAACCAGGTGGTACCTCACTCCAGCCAGGCTAGCCAAAATATACCCCACGGCTAACCCCTTATGTTTTAGGGGGTGCCAACTTCGTGGCTCCATGATCCACATCTGGTGGGAATGCCCTAGGCTTCGATCGTTCTGGACTAAAATCTTTAACTTGATTTACATAGTCACAGGCTGCCGGGTTCCAAGAACTCCAGAGGTTGCGTTACTCAATGCCCCTGTTCCTTTGCTGTCTGGTAACACTCAGAAACTAACTTATTTTATCCTATTAGGAGCCAAAATTGCGATTGCCTCCGCATGGAAGCAACCCAGACCCTCCTTCCTCGCAGTTAAGAGGAAGATATCTTGGATAATGTCCCAAGAAAAACTGTCAGGTATTCTGTCAGATACCACACCTAAATTCCGAAAGGTGTGGGACCCTTGGGCCCGTTACATGGGAATTTCGCTGCTGCCTGGGGTACCCCCAGGCTCTACTCTAGTGACCAGACCTCACCCCTAAAGCGCCCCCTCTTACATTGAATGCGAAACATTCTCCCACTATACCCTTCCACCCTTTTAGGACATAGCTTACATCCCCTTACCCCTCTGTCCTCCTCTTCTCCTCCTCTCTTCTTTCCTCTGTCCTTCTAGACGTTCTAAGTTTTTGGTTTGCTCAACAGAGCTATAATTGACAGGTTCACCGTACAGTCCAATTTAATGTTGCGGTGCCCACTGGGGACGGCCCATCAACTTCTTTATCCCTCTGAGAGGGGGGGGCCCGGGAGGATACTCCCCCATCCTGACACAGCAAGTTCCCTATTAGGGGTGTCGGGGTGGGGGCTCCTGGTTGCTACCCCTTACGGTTCTATTGGGTGGGCTCTCCCTGGGGGGGTCACCCTTTGTTTATCTCTCATTTTGTTTAGCCCCTCGCTGAGGAGGGACATGCTGACTGTACCCTTTTGATATTGTCTGTCTTTCACTAATGTCTCCTGTTTTCATTACTTACATTGTGTCAGCGGGCCCTCCCTGCTGCAGATTGTTTTTATTCTGGTGTATGTTTGTAAGTGCCTTTATCGTAAAATAAAATCTTTTGAAAGAAGTGTAGCTGAGCTATATGGGTTATATGTTTATTACATAATATGTACTATGCACAGACTTATTTTAGATGTTTACCGGAGATGTATGCTTCACATAGCCCAGTCAGTCTATAGAGAACTGATTTAGTGCTTATATCAGTTTGAATAATTGCCCAGCATGATCTCCGTACCCTGTTATAATATGAATGTTCCTCCACTGAAAGGAAGACATGAAGCAGGATCTGTGTCAGGCTGGCCTGTTTTATCTTTAAAGCCGCAAAGTATAACAAAGCTAAAAAATGTTCAGGCAGCTGAAATCTTCTGCATCTTACAATTATCTGAATCACCGGATAAGAGATGACTTTATATTGTGTGCCCTTATAACCAGTTGTTATATTGTATGACATTGTACCATTTACATTTGTTTAGCATAAGGGTATCTTAACCTAAAAGCAAAAAAATAATCTAAATCAACTAACCAGTTCGTAGATGTGGTACCTGCATTATTAAGCAGAGAACATACCTGTTGATTTTGCAGTTTCCTTTTCACTTCCTGTGAGCTGAAAAGATAGCACAATGCTATTTACTGTAAGTTTCTTTTATAAATTACTAATCCCATCAACTGCCATGTAATAGAGATAAACAAAGAAGTGTTTGATGTCTAGCCTGGATGATAACATTGGCTGCCCTCAAGGATACAGTGGAGGACTGAGTGTAGCCAAGAAGGGCCAAAACGTTTTATTCACAGTATAATTAGGCATAAATAAATGGAAGAAAGCCTGAAAAAAATGCAGGTACCACATCTAATAACTAGTAAGCTTCAATACACACTTTATTTTGGTTTTTGATAGTCTTCAATATTTGCAGTACATGCATACATTTGTTACAAACCTGTATTTTAGACATGACGATGAGTAAGTAAAACGATAATCTGCATTACTTTGTTTATATGGTTCTGTAGGCTGATAAGATAGCTTCTCTAGTCAAATAAAAGACCACTTTTTTTTTTCCATTTTTCATCCTAGAAAAAGAACAGCGATACAGAGACTGCAGTGGAAGGGGAAGATTCGGCAATGACTGATATGCCACAGTGTGAGGAATTAACAGACATTGTTGAGATGAGGGAAGATGAAGAGTGAACAGGATATTGGGACATTTTGTGCAACAGAAGACAAAGCCCCTCCCTGTTAATGGTCTTTAGTCAAACTATATTTTATTTGTATGAACACTTGGATTCAGAAGGCTCCAGCTTTAGCATACTAAGTATGCTTTTTAGAGAGGGCCTGACAGAGGCTCCATGCTTTACAGAAGTCACACCTTTATCTTCACAATCCATGGATATTTTTTTTATCAACTTACATACAGAAAGACTTTGGATGCTTACTACATGAAAACTGTTGGATTAGTTCCATTTGTCAACCAAAGCATCATCGTCTGCCTCTGCTGTTAACAATGTTAACAAAGCTGCCGTCCTTCCCGCCTCATATTTCTTTACGTTATAAACCAGAAATTCATTTCTGTGTTTCTCACTTGTTCACTCATGATATGGTTACATATTTTGAAGTAGTCGAAAAGGGATTTACATTGGGCTACAGTGTAAACGTACCACAGTGTTTTATTACATAGAGCTTTTATACCATATGGACATAAGCAAAAAGCTGCCTGTTTTTTCTTTGAATTTCAATGCATCAGCTCCATTCTTATATAAAGGAATGGCTACATGTACATTTTACTGTGCTTCTATGTGGTCATACTTGCCCCTGATCATTCCCAGTATCTGTGGTCTCCTACAACCTGTTACATATTAGCCAATCAATAAGATACTAAAGCCTGACTGCAGCATTTTCTAATTGGATGTATGGCTGCTAGCATGCAGCAGCTACAATTTCAGGCCAATATCAAAGAGTGACTTAACATGGGAAATCTTGTAGCACACAGTAGCACAATCAAAAAAAAAAAAAGATAAATGTAGCCGTGACCCAAGTGTGTTTTTTTATTTAACCATAACAATTTTTACTTGACTAGCATTACCAATTAGATTAATAGACGGTTTATCTAAAATTGCGTAGGTCTAGCCTACATTAAAATTCACAAAAATTTCACAACCAGCATAATATCCTTTTTTTACAACCAGAAAACAGATTTATTTTTCATAGATTTTTGCTCTGTCAATATTCAGCTTTTTCCATAAACATATTTTATTTAAAAATAAAAAAATTGGAAATGTATGTTTTAAAAAAAAAAAAAGTTTGGACTAATAAGCTTCACAGGTGTGCTTTAACAGCAACACATTTCATTTTTTTCAAAAGCAATCTCCATAATTTAAGAGTTTTATGAGTGCTGAAACAACATAAAGCATCACATGACATGCAAGAAACGTGGTCTAGCCGTACCAGTGGGCTACATAAGACTCAAATCATTTCTCTAAAGTCTACAACAAAGTTTCTAAATCCTTCTTGAAATTGCACAAAAAAAGCTGCAAAAACACTACTAGTACTTATGCACAAACACATATGACTGTCACTGCCCTAAAGATACAAAAGAGCTGAATTGGCAATACACCCAAAAACTGTCTATTTTGTTGCATAGGTTTTTCCAGATATTTGAAATAAAGGATTATATCTACTTTGTTTTCCAAGTCCAGTCACAGTTCTTTTTTTAACACACTAGATCATACTATTTATTTAGTGCCATAAGTTATTTTTGGGGTCAGTAATGCTGTCCTGCATGTTTGTCTGCTATGTCTTTACATACACATTTTCTTAGCCTTTATTGGAGAAGGCTGCAGAGCCGCATGTTACGTGCTGTAACACCGATGACCAATCAGAAAAATCTATCAATGCTCTACCATGTCAATACATGAATAAGTAAGTTTGATTGGTTATGGGTTTCCACACATGCTCTTTGCATAGCCTTCTTGCATAAGCCTGGATTCAGCACTTTAGGAGAGAAGAAATAATATTAAAATGACAAGTTAAGTTGTATATATTTCTGAAGACACTGCAATACATTTTTTACTATGAATCTCTCGGCAAAAGAGTGTGGTATAAATATGCTTCATTTACAGCACATATCATGTGTATCCTAGCTACAGTGACTCCATGCTGATGCTACATTGTTCTTTCAGCTGGAGCCCCAACTTCTCCCCGGGCTGTATAAAACGGAATATCTTTTTGGACAGTGAAGATGAAATGGAGTATTTTTTTTAATAATATTTTTTTTTTCAGGGTACTTGACTAGAAATATAATCAACATTATTTTTGAATATTTGTGAATATATTTAAACTGTGTGTCGGAAAATGGCTGGACAGTTCTACTTTTAAAACTTTAATATAAAGTTATATAATGTATTTGAATGTGTTGCACAACGCCGTTACTGAATGGAAGTTGAGCATACAACTGTAAGAGTGGGATGCATTTTGTGTAGAAATTAAAGGGAATACAATAAAATATTTAAACTGAAAAAAAATATATGTATATTCTGTCTTGCCTACAATATTAAAATGTATACTATTATCGTACATTATCATAGTCATGTATGCATAGTTGTTTTTGGAAAACATTCTATTAATAAACTAAATTAACTTTTTGTACAGGAATGAATATGGTGAACTTCACTTGCTCAAATACAAGAAGTTCATACCTTTATATATAGAAGGTTGGGTGCATATGGAATTTTAAACATAAAAACAATATTGGCGATCTGAGTGCCCCAAATGAAATACATTTGTTTGGCAAACAAAAAAGACAGTACAGGAACGAAACCAGATTCTGCTAAAGGCCTACTTAATCTATGGCAGGTTTGTAGCCTGTCCTTGTGGTCTTGGGTACAAGTTGACTCTAGATCAAATAATTTTTATTGTGAATTATCTTTCCTTACTAATATCTGAATACACAGTTATGGAAGGATGGTGACAGACAAAAACCCAGTGTTGGTGTTGATCCAGGTAGATTGTATTGTTCCAGGGCTTGGAGGATACCATGAAAAAAATTGGGTGAGCGTGTTTCTTGTCCTCCATACCTCTTCTTTCCCCGATCTCATTCATTTTTGCCCTTCCTCCTGTTTTCTGCTGTACTTTTGTAGAACTGACTTATAAATTCTGGCTCTGGCCATTTGCAGATAGAGGTCCCTAGATGTAGGGCACCCCAAAGTCCATTTTTTCAAGAGTAAAGAATTTGGAGCTTTTACTGCTTTTCATCTCTTTGGTTGCTATTTTGTGAGAATAGCATGCATATTTTAAGGAACATATGTTGACCAGATTGTTTTTTAGCCTTGGTTTGAAACGACAAAGCAGATAAAAAGCCACGAGTGCTTTTGAAAAAGTAGAAAAAGGGAGTGCACCCAAGCTGAACATAGAGGAGATGGAAATGCTCTCTGAGGGCATCTATTCCTTGCTGGAAAGGTCTGACTGGAGATTGCCTCTGTAAAGATTAATGCCATACACTCCTATATTATGACACTCCAATGTATTTTTGCCACTGTCACATTTTACTCCCTAAATTGTGCATGTATGGTAAAGTCATAACAAAATAATAGTAAACAGATAATGGGCACTGGTACCTTATTAGGTCATATCTGGGTGATTGTACAAACAAATACAGTATGTAGTACAAAGGTCTGCCTGGGGTTGTTTGGATCGATTCTCATATTATATAGTTTTGGTAACACTAAAGCCAATTTTACAATAATTATACAATCAGACTGCATTGAACTTGGCATAACTCTTTTATTTTATTTTATTTGATGACATAATTGATTGAACAATCAACTGTATCGTCGTTGTTCCAACTGTGTGTGGTGGATGTAATATTCAATCCTATGACTAATCAATGGGCAATATTGTACTAGTGAAATATGCATTAACAATAGGTAGACATAGGAACCTACTTCGCCTACAAAATATGGGAAAAAATTTCAGATTCTCTAATTTACTTAAAGGATAAGTGCATTTCTATATGAGAAATAAATGCACATCTTTTTGCAGTTAAAAAAAAAATGCATTTATTTATTTACACTGGAGCCTGTAAAGCATTGCGTTGGTTCTCAGCAGATCATGGGTGCAATGTCAGGATCCCACACGGCCATGTTGTTTTTGGACTGTGTCTGCGAGTGTGGGGAGAAGATCATCTGCCTGGTGTCACAGGGAGGGGGGGGGGATTGGGAAGGCAGGACCTGGAACACATTACATGTTCCAATACGGGTGGCGAACATAGTCTTTAAAGTGTTACTAAACCCACAACAGTAAAATCAGTCTGTATACATTATGCAGTAAAGCATGCTTGTTATACTCACTGTGGAACCTAATGGGTTAATCCTCCACATTGTGTAAAAAGGCGGTTTTATCATGTCTTCTCTGATCCTCCCCTTTTTTACTGTCCCCAATCCATCTGCTTATAGTACAGATCCTTTTGAGGTGCTCTACACATGCTCTACACATGCTCAGTTTGATGTGTATTGCCAGAGAGCAACTATCCAGACAGAAGAGTAAGGGTTCATGCAGCCTCATAGGACAGTCAGAGGAGAAATGAACACTACCCCTAAAAGCTTTACCCAGACACTGATAGAAGTCATAACACAGTTTATATTTACTAAAATATATGCATTCCCACATTCTGTGTATTGCAGGATACCATATATAGTGCAGCGCACTGTCCTGGGTTTAGAAACACTTTAAGTCTATTTCACACTAGTAGCAGACTTTACCATCCTTTGAAAGGAAATCTTCGGTGGAACAATTTTCAGGTTGTGGTTGACTGCAGATTTATAGGCCTTTAGGATGGGACAGTGCAGCTTCTTGCACGTTTGTTTGAACCCTAGGGCAGTGATGGCGAACCTTGGCACTCCAGATGTTTTGGAACTACATTTCCCATGATGCTCACCTATGCTGCAGAGTGCATGGGCATCATGGGAAATGTAGTTCCAAAACATCTGGGGTGCCAAGGTTCGCCATCACTGCCCTAGGGGAATGTTTTTCTATCCTAGTGGGGATTTTGCATTGCAACTGCATTGCTGCCTTTTAGTCCTACAGAAGTGAGAGAAATGCAGTAACTAGTGGCAGCGGTGTGTGTGCAGGGGTCACAATTGCAACACAGCCCCTTTTTTCCAGGGGGCCCGTTCGGCCCATCATACACCTGGATAGGAGAGTTGGCATGTAGAGAAACTAATCCCCTCTGCTGAAAGTCTGCAGGAGGAAACATTGAGGGGATTGATTTCTCTACATGCCACCCCGTCACCCCTCTGATATTTCACCAAAGCCCCCCAAGGGGGCTCCTAAAAAAATAGAAAAAAAATAATAAAAACTGCAATTGTAAAATAAAATAGTAAAAAAATTAAATAAAAAATAAAAAACTGCTGACAGCAGTGGTGGTTGCAAAGGTCACACTTGCAACTGGGCCCTGGCGTAATGCCACTGTTGGGGGGACCTGGCTTTATGTTTTCTTGCACTTGGGCCCTGAAGGTTCCATTTACACCTCTGAATAGTGGAGATGTAAGAATGGATGAGCAAGATAAAAAGAAATGCTTAACCAATATCCATACTTGCGTTAACAGCATTTATTACTATAAAGGAGAAGAGAAGTGCTGCAATTTTGCAAAGGGCATTTGTTTTCCTGCTTATTCTCATATCTTCCAGTTGTAGTTTATTAAGACTCATACAAAAGATCCTGTAGCTGATGACAACTCAGCAATGACAGAATTGAAACAAAATCACTTACCTCCTCCTTTGGTGTTGCTTCTTTGATGGCTGAACCAGTGAGTTGTTGGTTTGTTATTGTGCCCTCACTAGTGTACAAGGTGTGCAGCATTTTGCCCAGCAAATGAGAAACAAATATTAATGTGTCATTTCCACCTTGATGATTCTGATGAAATGTGACATGGTCCGCAGACTGATTTGCCTTAATTACGCTATTGGGTCATGTGACTGCAACCCTCGCACACTTCTATTAAAAAAAAAAATCTTGTGAAATATGAGCACTACGGTGTTCCTTTTCATTTTAGTGCTTTGAAGTTCTTTGCATTAGTAAGCCCATTCAAAATGAACTGGGTACCTCAATGAATGAAAATGTAAGTCCAGTTGCATTTATTTTGGAGTACCCGTGTGTTGTAATGCATGTACATTCTGGAGGTTCAAAGTGAATGGCGCCGCAACACACCTAATGCTGCGGTACCACGCCTCGCTGTGAAGTGTGTTCATTACAGCGATCATAACACAGCTAGCTTCTGTATACACAACACAAATGTGTTACAGTGATAATGACTAGCGACTGTAATGATACAGTGTGAATTGCCTGAAACCCATAGATCTATTTTAATGACTAGAGAATGCTTGCATATGTTTTTTAACGCCCTTCCATCATACTGCAGTCTTGCATCCCAAATCTGTAACCTAATCTGTAACTACAGCCATGGATGTCTGTTCCAGCAACAAGTCTCTGCCCAATGGTGTAGCTGACATGCTGTTCTAAAAGAGAGCTGTACTGTGATGTATTGCTGTCAGTAGAGGTAAGCAAGGCAGATCATTTTACAGTAGTGTGCATGCAGGTAAAGTCAAGAATAAACAACATATGTACAATAATAAAACGTGTGATACTTGAACTCCAATGCTCAATCAGCGCAATCCCAAAATAATCCTCGTGCAAAAAACAAATATAACTAAAACAACACAGTCACTGCTAGCACTAAACAAGCGTGTTCACGCCACTTATATCAATCTAAATAAAAAAACACTACTAGTGAATCACTAAATCATCCTAATATTACGGTGACAGTAATCATATAACAGAAAGAAATGGGTATAGCGGTATATAGTAACTAATATTCATGTGATACACTGATCATAAATAGTCCATATATAAGTGAAATTGAAAATTGTCCCAAATATCAAGTAAAGTGAGATGGCCGCGGGATCATATTTGCAGACAAGGTTCCGCCCCCCTATACGCGTCAATAGGTGTGACTTCTTCAGTAGGGGTGGAGCCTGAGACCTATCACGACTCTTAATATAGATCCACATACTGAATGCTTGAGCAGCATCAGTTCCCTTCTCCGGGAAGTCAGAGAAGCAGCTAACTAACCATTTCCTCTATATGTAAATACCGGAAGTTAAAGGGTAGACACCGAGTATAAAAAAACGGGTACCCCCCTCAACCAATTATAAACTAAATAGTAAAATTTCAATCATAAATTAATTATAACGTTACTGCGTGACCACCTATCTCCACCTTATCCAACATTTATTTATATAAAGTTAAATACAGGCATACCCCACTTTTAAGTACACAGTAAGTTCCTTACTGTTTTTTTGGTTTTTTTTTGCATTTGGTAAATGCAAAGCCTGTAGACACTGCAAGAATAATTAAAAAAAATTAGGAAAGAATGTATATCCACAAGCACAGGAAGGAAATATCAAAGTAAGGATTTTATTACGTGCTCCACTACTGGTGTTATTTACATTTTGGAGTGCGGATGTGGGCTCCAGTATATCGGGCGAACATCTAGAACTTTTCAAATCACAGTAGGAGAACATATTAAAAATATAAAGAAAGGGACGATAACACATAATGTATCAAAACATTTCAAATTGATGCATTATAGTAATCCAAGTTCATTAAGATTCTGGGGAATTGAAAAAGTGGAAAAACACTGGAGGGGTGGTAATTACATTAGGCAACTGAGTAGAAGGGAATCTTTCTGGATTTTCAAGGCAAAGGTCCAATCACCTAGTGGCCTAAATGTAGAATTCGACCTCAACTGTTTTATCAGTAATATAGAGGTGTTTTTTTATCCTTATCTGTATTTCTATTTATTTATTTTATATTTGATTTATTTTTTATTCTATTTTATTTGTATTCTTATTTTTAAATTTTATTTTAGGGTAATTTTTGTTTAATGTATCTAATTCGTTATGCTATGAAGAATTTTATCTGGATTATTAATCTTTATCCAATTTTATAGTTTTTTCGGTGTAAGGAATAAGGTAGCATGTAATATATTTAACTTTACGTAGATATATGTTGGATAAGGTGGAGATATCCAAAGGTGGCCCTGCAGTGACATAAAAAACAAAATATAATACGGTGCACTCTGAATGTGACTAGTAAACAAACGCATATAGTGTTGAGCGGGAATGAACATAGAGTATAAATAGTATTAATGACCACAATGGGCTGTTACAGTCGGCAATGCCCATGAAGTATAAGGTAAAAATAATTAAAATAGTTAAAATTATTAAAAAGAAACTGTCCATAGGGGGCTGCAAGTTCTGAGTAGAAATTTAAAAAGTGCTCTGAAAAAGACAAATGGAAGAGGAACGGCGCCTTCTAAGTGTAGTAAAATGGTCCATTTTAATAAAATTTTAAAAATCAATACACTCACAAAAGTGGTTCATAGATGGGCATTGTAATAATTTCAGCATCCGCTAGTCGGCGTCAGAGAGGAGAGGCCATCAGCTGTAAATCCGGCAGAGGGATAGATGATGTGGATGGTCTTAGGCCCGGAAACAACACTGGATACAATGTTTCCGGTGGTTGTGGAGCGCAAACACTAGGCACCAGCACTGGCGGGGATTGGCGTCACTTCTGGGTTAGCGTGGGAGGAGCTTGCGTTCGGGACATGCGTGTCCCTTCAGGCTTTATCAGTGACATTATAATTAATTTACTATTTAGTTTATAATTGGTTGGAGGGTTCCAGTTTTTATATTTGTTGACTACCCTTTAACTTCTGGTATTTACAAGAAGAGGAAATGGTTAGTTAGCCGCTCCTCTGACTTCTGGGAGGAGGGCACTGATGTTGCTCAAGCAATCAGTATGTGGACATATATTAAGAGCTGTGATACATCTTAGGCTCCACCCCAACTGAAGAAGTTATGTCTATTGACGCAACGCGTATAGGGGCAGAACCTTGTTTTGCAGATGTCATCCCACGGCCATCTCGCTGTTTGTTGGAATTACCCAATGTTTGCATAGCTCGCACTGCTCAAGTGCTATGCTTGTGAGTATCCAGCCTTTGTTTTTATTGACTCACTAAAGTAATTTTAAGTTTGGATTCTTTACTTGAAATTTGGGACAATTTTCAATTTCACTTGTATATGGAATATTTATGATCACCGTATGACAAGAATATTAGTCACTATATACTACTATAACCCCTTCTTTCTGTTATATAAAAATATGATTACTGTCACTGTAATATTAGAATGATTTAGTTATTCACTAGTAGCGCAGCACTGTTTTTTTTGATTTACAGAAATAAAACATGGATTCTCTTGACCTAAGGGATTTTAAGATATAGACTTTTGCATTGTAAAAGGAGTGAATCCACCCACTCTTGTGCAATATAAATACTGTCAATCTACAATGAGCTTAGGCTGCACACTCATTCTACCACCATTTTTTGTTATTCTTGAATGTTGGCAGTGTGCAGTTGTTATGCTACTTCAATCTCTGATATGCATGGGAGCAGACTTAAGTTTTTGTTTCTCAGAACCCTTGGGACAAAACAGATCTAAACTATACGGCTACAGTGAGCACGGACAATGTGACCTCAGCCTGTTATTGCAGATTAGTATCTAATAGGATGTAGTAGACTGTATTGAAACGGTATCACATTTGTATCGCAAATTTCTGCAAGGCATATACAGTATTAACCTCAGGTTAACTTAACTTAAAGAAGAACTTCACCTTTATGATACAAATTGCAACAAAGGGATTTGATTACTAATGACAATCTACAAACAGATACTTATAGAAGATTGCAGGCTTTTTTGTCTTTGTATACCTTATTTTTCTTTTACTCATGAACCACGGTGGCCATTTTTACTATGAATCTATGTCTTTTTACTTTCTGGAACTCTGGGTCTGCCTCCTTGGACCTGCGACAGGAATGTCTCAGGATGCAGCTCTGTGGCTAGGGTTACATCACCAGTGTCTCACTCAAACAGGACATGGAAAAACAGTAATTGTAAGTAAAAGCATAAAATGTGGTTTAACTAATGAATGTAAGGTAATTTTAGAGAAAGAGGGGAAAGGTCTACTTTAACCCCTTCCCGCCCACACTATAGCCAAAAGACGATTACAGCCCAGCCCTAAATTGTCAGGAGGGCATTCATGTACGTTCTCCCTGTGCTCAAGCGGCCTGCGTGCCCCCCTGCGGGGTGCGTGCGCACGCTCTGTGATCAGCTAATCAAGGAGACTCAGCTGATCATAGATCAAAGTCAGGGGCCAATGCCGAACCCTTACCACATGATCCACTATCAGTCAATGACAGCTGATCACATGATGTAAACAGATCCAATAATTGGCTTTTTTTCCCCTCATGCTGATAGCGTGACGAGAGGAAAAAAAACAGATCATCAGCTACTGTCAGAGGGACATAGAAAGCCACGCCGCCTCATCTGTGCCCACCAGTGCCACCTATCAATGCGCACCAGTGCCACCTACCAGTGCTGATCAGTGCCTCATCATCAGTGCTGCCTATTAGTGTTACCTACCAGTGCCACCCATCAGTGCTACCTATTAATGCCCTTCAATGCCTCCCATCAGTGCCGCCTTATCAGTATCTATCAGTGCAGCTTTATCAGCGTACCTCAATGAAGGAGAAAAGTTACATGTTTGCAGAATGTTATAAGGAACTATGAAAACATTTTGGTTTTGTTTTTTTCAAAATTTTTAGTTTAGCAAAAAATAAAAAACCCCAGTAGTGATGAAATACCACCAAAAAGAAAGCTCTATTTGTGTGAAAACAATTTAATTTGGGTACAGTTTTGCATGACCGCTCAATTGTCATTCAAAGTGCGACAGCGCTGAAAGTTGAAAAATGGCCTGGGCAGGAAGAGGGTTTAAGTGCCCGTAGACAAGTGGTTAAATAACAAAAACTTGAATTTGTATTAAAAAAAGTTCAGGATTTTTTCGGGTCCTACTTAGAGTCATAAACACCTTTGTTTAAAATAAATGTATCTTTTATTGATATATAAATTCTCAATATTTGTTAGAAAAAATGGTCACAAAACCAAAAAGACTATCAAACACACATGTACAATTGATTTGTACCATGTGACATATATGTGGGTGGAAGTAATTTTGACTTATTGTAATATATATCAATGCTATATATGCCCCTCTTGTGGATGCTGCTTTGATGCGTTTAGCCAAGCATGTTACTCTCCTTCTGAAGGATGCTGTATCTTTTAAAGACGGCCTTGAAAAGAGGATAGACCAGGATCTCATGAGGATCTATGGGCTTGCCGGTATGGCCTGTGAACCTGCCTTGGCTCTAGCAGCCATGTCCAAGGCCATGGAAGCTTGGATGGAGAATGTGGACTCCTTCCTTAGGGGTGTGTCTGAGGAATTAGCCAGAAGTTCGGCGGCAGCAGAACTGAAACTAGTGGCAGTCTTCCTGGGGGAGGCGTCCATTGATTTGATCTGCCTGTTGGCACGAATTATGTTATCTTCAGTCACAGTCAGGCGGGCCTTGTGGTTACGTCCTTGGCTCGCTGACCCAGTCTCCAAGCAGTCTTTGTGTAGAATTCCCTTGAAGGGTCTTCTCTGTTTGGTAATAAACTAAATGCCATAACCCGGGCCATGTGTGGTGTCGGGTTTTCTTCCCCAGGACAAAAGTCTGTCTAGTCGAAAGACGTTTCAGTATAGAAGACGCAGCCAGGAGCGTTCAAAGGAAGCACGCTCTTACAAACCTGGGCGGGACTTCAGGAGAAATTGGGGCATATGACAGACTTCCTTCCACAAGCCCACTAAGAGCCAATCATCTGATGGTCATGAGTCGGCGAAGTCCTTTTGAGATTGCGCCCGCCCAGGCCGGTCGGGTAGGGGCACGTCTGATCCTCTTTCGGCCCGTCAGGGTGGCCTCAATCTCAGACCATTGGGTCGTCAAGACGGCCTCGTCGGGCCACAGGTGGGCCTTTTCCAGTACCCCTCCCCCCAGATTCATATACACTCTACTCCCTTTGGAGGAAGAGAAGCAGGTTCTAATGTCCTATGTGGACATATTAAAGGCTCAGGGGGCAGTGATACATGTTCCAAAGGACAACTGGGTCCAGGGGGTATACTCCCCACTTTTTCTGGTTCAAAAGAAAAGTGGCACTTGGTGCCCAGTCATCGACCTGACCTACCTCAACAAATTCATAAAGCATGGAAAGTTCAAGAGGGGGAATCTGTCAACCATTCAGCAAGCCATACAGCCACGAGATTGGCTTTCAGTCGACTTAAAAGACATCTACTTCCACGTCCCAGTAGAAAGAGGGTTTAACAAGTACCTCAGGTTTCAAGTCGGGGAAGAACATCTGCAATTCATCTGCCTTCCCTTTGGGCTGACAACATCCCCCCGAGTATTCTCAAAGGTACTGTTGGATCAGACTTAAGGGTATACGTCTTTACCATTACCTCGACGACCTCCTAATGTTGTCCCAGGAAAGAGAGCAGTTACTGTTCCACAGGGAACAGGTACTTTCCACCTTGTCCAGTTTCGGGTGGCTACTGAATTTGGATAAAAGTCACCTAGTCCCAACTCAACGTCTAGTCTATCTGAGAGCTCAATGTGACACAGTAAGAAACACCATCTCCCTCCCACTAGAAAAGATTCCAATGATTCGAGAGAGAATTTTGCGGGCCTTACACGTATCACGTCTGAACGCCTTTCAGTGCCTGGAGATCATAGGCACAATGATCTCTACAACTCTGATAGTCAAGTGGGCCCTGTGGAGGTTAAGTCCTTTCCAGTCAGGATTTCTCCATCAATGGAAGTCAGGCGACAAGAATCAGTCTATTCTAGTATCCACAGCAATGAGAAACAGCCTCTTCTGGTGGCTTCTTCGCAAAAAACTATTGTATTGCCACTCTATTGCCCCCATCTCCTGGGTCACGGTCACGAACAATGCCAGTGGTACCGGTTGGGGGGCCTTATATGGGTCAGTCCTTGCTCAAGGCAAGTGGGACACTCATGTACTCAACCCTGGGTCAAATGTTCTAGAGCTTCGAGCAGCCTGGCATGCTCTCCAGTCCTTCTCTCACCTTTTGAAGGGAGAATGGGTGTTAAGGATGGACAACAACACGGCGGTATCCTATGTCAAGAGGCAAGGAGGCACACGAAGCTCCACACTCCTTCGGGAGGTCGAACCCATATTTTCATGGGCCCAGAAGAATCTGCCAGACATCTCGGCAGTATTTGTTTCCGGAGTGCAGAACTCTCAGGCGGACTTCCTTTCACGCAATCAACTGGACAACGAGTGGTCGCTTCATGTGAAAACTTTCGAGTGGATTCTATTGATAGGAATCATTCCAGAAGTGGATCTTTTCGCCTCTCCTTGCAACTTCAAAGTAAAGAAATTTTACACTCGGGGTCATTGCAGCCAGGCGTTTGGAACAGATGCCCTGACGATTCATTGGAGTTTCAAGAGGGCGTATGCCTTTACCCCGCTCCCAATTATCCTCAGATTTCTGTGGAGGCTTCAATCGGTAGTGGTCGAAGTGGTGACAATAGCTCCATATTGGCAGAACAGGCCTTGGTTCCCACTCCTGGTCCAGCTCAGTTTTCAGGATTCGGTGCCTCTTCCTCTCAGACCGGACCTTCTTTCTCAAGGGACAGTCCTACATCCTTGTCCAGCACAGCTGAAACTGATGGTCTGGTTCTTGAGAGGGAGAGGCTGGAATCCTTTGGATGCTCCTCAAAAGTGATCTCTACTCTAATGAGTTCATGAAGGTCAAGCACAAATAAAGTTCATGGGAGAATCTGGGCAAAATTTGTTGAGTTCTCTTCCTCTTCGGGCGGATCCTTCAGACATCCGGAAGTTCATGATATTCTTACCTTCCTCCAAACTGGCCTAGATCTGTAGTTATCTATTAGCTCTCTCAGAGTCCAAGTATCAGCCCTGTCAGCTTTCTCAGGAATCTCATGGGCAGTTCACCCTTTGGTTCGACAATTTTTTCGTAGGGCCTCAAGACTCAAGCCCCAAAGGAGACCAAGGTTCCCCAAATGGGATCTTCCACTCGTACTAGACTATTTGTCTGGACTCAGTACCTCGGGGCCTTCCCCGATCTCCATTAAGGACTTTTCTGCAAAAGTAGCTTTCTTGATAGCCATTACCACGGCAGAGAGGGTTTCTGAGATTGGGTCTCAAGGCCATGAGGAACCCTTCCTGACAGTTTTTCCGGATCGAGTAGTACTCATCCCTATGCTGGGCTCAAACACGAAAGTGACGTCTGTGTTTCACGAGAATCAGGAGATTGTGTTACCCACATTCCGGTCTCCAGGATCTTCCGAGACACACCCTCTAGACATAGGTGAAGTTCTAAAAGACTAAAGCCCCATACACACTATCAGATTTTCTGCTGATTTTTTTCTTCAGATTTACCAAAACCATGTAGTGCAAGGGCCTGCCTGATTGCATACACATTGAAACTCCTAAGGTTTGACCTCATATTATATGGTTTTGGTAAATCTGATGGAAGAAATCAGCAGAAAATCTGATAGTGTGTATGGAGCGTTAGAATCACTTCTTCCTTCAGACAATCTGATCACCTTTTCATTCTGCACTCTGGTGCTAATAAAAGAAAACCTCAACTAGGACAATTGCATCCTGGATTGTACAGATCATCCAGCAAGCATACAGGGCTAAGGGCTTGGCTTCTCCAGAGGTGGTGACAGTTCACTCCACAGCTCGCTCACTCCACTGGTGGCAGCTTCGTGGGCAGCGGCCCGGCATGTGGCTCCAGATGTCATTTGCAAAGCGACCTCCTGGGCCTCCATCAATACATTTATGTCTCATTAGTGTATAGAGCCTGCTTCACTGTGTTCTGTAAATTTTGGTCTGAAAATTCTATCAGTTGATAGGACAAATTAAATTTTTTGTTTGTTCAAGCATACCCTCCCGTGTGGTTTTGGGCAGTTATTTCCCACACGTAGGCTGCCATGGAGTCTGTCAGGAAAAAGGAAAATTTACTTTCACTTACCGTAATTTTCCTTTCCTGATGGACTCCATGGCAGACGGAGTTCCCACCCATTGGTTATTGAGTAGGCTAGTTAGGAACGTAGTACCTAGCGGTGAGTGCTCATTTATTTGAATGGGGTCCTATAGCATTGGAGAGGAGGTGGGGTTAACCCAGACGTAGGCTGCCATGGAATCCATCAGGAAAGGAAAATTACGGTAAGTATTTGACAATAAATTTTCCTTTATTTATACCCCAAGCGAAAGGGCTGAATAAAGAAAATAGAGCAGGAGAAGATTCTTGCATCAAATGTACAAACTGATGAGGATTGCAGGTTTATGATACCTTGAATGATAAGATTGATTTGTCATTGCAATCTCAACTGCATTGTTAAATTCATTCCACAAAAAGTACCCAGTGAGTTTTCCTAAACCTGTACAGAGACTGGTTTGTGGTCGCTTTTATCAAAGATACAATTCCCCTTGCTATTGACACACTCCTACGTGCCTCTGCTGGGGAAATGGAATACTGAACAGGACTGCACTGGTGGCACTGATAAAGAAGTGGCCTATAGTGAGATGGCAGCCACAAGAAAAACATCCTTGCATGAAAGAATAGGGAGAGAAATGTCCTGAACAGGTTCAAATGGTGGCCTTTGAAGGATTTATAACCTCATGAGACCATGGTCTGGTGCACATACTGGTGGTAGAATGTGAGCATTCTCTGAAAAAGCATCACCAAGGCAGAATCCTGGCCCCTAAGGGTTCTTAGGGCCAAGAACTTATTCAAACCTGACTGAAGGATAAGACGTGTCCCAAAGCGTAATTCCTGGGATGAAGTTCCCTCTCTTCACACAACACAAAATATGCTTTCCACACAGTGGATAAGGGCTTTCTGGTCCTAAGCAAGGTGGGAATCCTTGAATTTGACAGACCCCTGTGCTTTGGAACTAGGGCTTCAATAGCCAAGATGGTTAATGCCAGCAACTGTAGTGAAGAAGGTCCAGATGGTCTGGTAAGGTCCAAAGAGAGTCCACCAGGAGTCCAACTGTAACTGGGTGCAATACTCTCTGGGCCAATATAGTTAAATGAGACTCACCAGCATCGTCTTCTCTCCTTATTCTCTGCAGTATGCAAGGTAGGAACCTAAGAGGGGGGGGGGGGGGACAGAATGACTAGGGTATCTACCGTATAGGTCTGAGGATCCCTGGACCTGAACACAAACCTGTGCAGTTTGGACACCACCTTGTCTATGTATGGCTTCCCCCAATGAAAAACAATGTTACTGAAATACTTGAGTGCAGGGACTACTCAAAGGGATCCAGTTGTTGTCAGCTTAAGAAGGCCACTGGCCATTTTCCATGTCAGGAATGTGTACCAATGACAAGGTCAGAACACGTAGTTCTGCCCAAGTGAGAATGAACTGCCGTAGTGTTGTTAGATTGGGTCCCGACTAGAAGTTCTTGAGGAAGGAGGGTATGGTGCTGAAGGGCAAGCTGTTTCGCACTGAACTCCAAGACACTGATTTTCATCTGGGCTTACTCTGACGACCACGTTACCTGAACTGACAGTGAATATAGAGTGATAGAGTCAATTGTGCTCCAGCTGAGTGGAGACAAAGAGAGAAAGAGGGATAAAAAGCCACAAGAGAGATCCTTCTAAGAATAGTATTCATTTGTACAAATGTATAAAGTATAGCAAAAAATGTAGTAAGCGTATACTCAACAGCATACGGTTGCTGGATATCCATTCTAGAGTCAAGTGTTGGCAGTTACACTAAACAATGGTCTTTGGGGTCTTCTGTAGATTCTTGCACTGCCCTAGGCTGTGATCAGATCCAGTGAACAATGCTAAAAGATGAGGCCCCAAGATGGAAACCATGTGCGATCAGCAGGAACCCAATAAATATTTAATGGGTGTGTCTGCGGACTACAATATTGGTTACCATTCGGGGACTTATCCTCTCTTTAACAGTGAATCTAGAACTCCTTCCTAGCCAGAAAGGCTGGTGTCCATCCTCAACACATTTCATCACTAAAAGTTGCCAATAATAGCCGACAATAAATTCATATAAATTTAAATTGATGAGATTAATTAAAAATTTGAATATAATACAATTATATATAAAAAAAATATAAATATATTTAAAAACTCATTTTCGGGTTCGGTTTTTAGCCACATGTAACCTGCATTTTTGGTTTCGGTACCAAAATTTCCATTTGGTGCACCTCTAATAGATTGAGTGATCCAAGAACCCATTTGTCCCATGCTATCAAGATGCTGATTAGCAACAATCTTGAATGAAACTGAGCATATGAGACTGCCTGAAACAAGTCTACCATCATCCTGCACACCATCATGCAAAATGGATAGAGGTGTATGCCAGGTAAATTAACACACATACCTTGAACCAGAGGGTGCAAATATTTTCCCAGACAAGGGAAACTTGTGCTAGGGCTGTGTCCAGGAGGAGGCCCAGATGTTCCAGGCAGTGCACAGGCCCCAGGGTCGGCTTTTTGGGATTGAGAACCTAGCTAAAGTCCCATTAGGTGCCCTTTGACCTTGAGGCTGTTCATCAAATGCTCCTGCAGATTGTCCAGTGCCTCAGAATAGGAATCCACAAGACCTGCAGAAGAAGCAACATCTAGGCAAGCACTTTTTTGAATACTCGTGCTTTGGTCATGTCAAAAGGCACACCCACAAACTAAAAATGTAGTTTTCCTGCTGCAAAACGCAGATAGTACAGATGAGGTAGAAAAATGGGGACAGCATCCTTGATGTCCATCAAGGCCATAAAGCCCCCAGATGGAGGGAAGCAATCACTGACTATACAGATTCCATACAGGAATTTTGAACTTAAACTTGTTTAAGTTCTTCAGGTCCAGAATGGCCCACACATCACTTTTTTGGAATAGAAACCAATTAGCTTCAGGCTTTTTTGTCAAAGCTTATTTAAACAAACTGAAATTAGAAGCTGACTGGCTACCATGCGCTGCTGCACCAGATTTTGTCATCTTCAGTATTAGTAAATGAACGCCAATGTGTTGAAACCCAGACATCAGCTATATCTCAGGCCACCAGGCACCCCCACTTGCGGAAGTAGGGGAACTCTTTCGAAGGGGAATTTTGTTATCTGAGTGTTATTGGTGCTCCAGCCTTGCAAAATTAAGTATTCTGCTTAGCTCCCAAGCTCTGAAAGGAATCAAAGGAACCCTTCTCAGTCCCAGACAATAATTACTTCTGCTCCGAAGCCTTCTGATGCTTAAAAAGGGTAAGAGTGCTCTTTCCAAAGGCATATGTTCCTAGCCGTGTCAAGCAGGGAAGCTCTGCTCATCAGAATTTCAGCTATGTGTGCCACTTCTCAAATATGGGTCTCGATCAGCCCGTATACCTGCTTCCCCTGAGCGTTAGGTAGTTTACATATGATATTGTCAATGTAGAAAGTTAGGGCCGCCCATTTTTTCTATTATTTTACATTTAAGTTAGAGGGAATGAGATAAAGAGGGTTATCTAGTCAGAAGAGAGGGGAGGGGTGGGGGGTGGAAGGAAGGTTAGGTGGGAGGGGAGGGGGAAGAAGCTATAAGTCAAGCTATGGTTCCGGTCAGCGACATCGCCTGGATTTTTTTCCTGAAATTTAGGTCGTAAGGAGGGCCTTTCCCTCATCGGATAATATGAACATATTCCAGAGACTCCAAGTCTTCGTGTAGGTCTTGTGCCGGTCTTTTTTTCTGTCAGAATCAGATCCTCCATTTTTTTATATTCTCTACTTTCTTTCTTTAGTCGAAGTGGTCGGTGGGTATTGTTTCCAGAGCATAGGAATGCAGGATTTTGCAGCATTTAGCAAGTGGCGTAGTATAGATTTTTTATAGATTCTAGCGGGAATAGTTGAGAAATATCACAAGAAAAAAGCTGGGTCATGAGGTATTTGGAAGTCAGTGAATTTTTGGGAAATAGTGCGTACAGTCGTCCAGAATTCCATCAGTTTAGGGCAAGTCCAAAAAAATGTGTAAGATAGTCCCCATGTCTCTTTGGCACTGCCAGCAATGCTCTGGGGTGTTGGGGAAGATGATATGTAATCGCCTTGATGTAAAGTTTTTTGACGTTGGTCTCCTATATTTTAGTGCAAAGTGATGATTTAAGTGAGAACCTGATCATACTTTGTTTTTGGGATGTAGTAAAGGTACAGTTAAAGTCTGTTTGCCATCTCATTATGCAGGGTAATTGTGGCTGTTCCGATGGTGTATTCAAAAGGGCGTACGTTTTGGAAAGGACCTGGGGTAACGGATCGTCTCCTGAACAGTATTTTTCAAAAGTGGTCAACTGACAAGTGAAACTGTTAGGGTTGGGTATAGAATGGAGGAAGTGATGTATCTGCGCTGCGTTCCACAAGTTAAGGTGGAAGGGAACCGCTGGGTCCATCTGTTCTGATAGAGTGGGCCATTAACAAGGAATTTAGATGCCTGTTCACAATTGGAATTTCGTAGTGTTTTAAATTCATTGGATAAGAGTCCCGGGGAGAAATGGGGATGGCCTATAATTGGGGTCAGTGGCGAGGATTTTTTTCGTTAAGGGTGCCAGTAGGGTGGCTTGGTAACATTGTCGTACTGTGTTTCCTATCAATGGATGGGATTTTAATTCTTGGTAAAGGGAGTCGTAGCACCAAAATGCACTTTTCAGGGGGATGTTGGTCTGGCTTTGTTCTATCTGTACCCATAGTTTGGAATTGTAGTGACGTCGCCAATTGATGGATCGCTTGATAATACCTACGGATGTCCGGCAGTGCCAGACCTTCAAATGGTTTCGGGAGAGATAGCTGGTTGTGTGGTTTCTTGTGTGTCCAGACACAGAGGGTGAAAAGTGCTTGGATCTGTCTAAAATAAGAGAGGGGTATCTTAATAGGCAGAGCTTGAAAAAGGTACAAGAATTGTGGCAAAAATAGGATTTTTGTACTCAACGTAAAATCCTTTGCTCTGTAATTCACCGACCGACACAGCTCCTCTCTAACTACATGGGACGTCCCCAAGCAGTGCCAAACGAGGGGTGGGAAAAACAGCATTAAAAACTTCATCCACCATGGCAAGTGGGAACTAGTGAAACTCCACACACTGCTGTTTTTTTTGTGGGTTTAAACTCCACCACAAAACTGGGCATCCTCAACAGGAGTGATCTCCCAGACTGCAACCTTGCGAAAGTAATGTAACAGTGCAATAACGAAAGAGTACTGTGTTTTTATCGAAAAACCAGGGAAAAAAAAAACTCAATAGCAACTACACAGCCGCCTACAAAACTTTGCGGCAAAAACCAGCCTCAGCCGATGCACTGACATCTACCTTGTAAAACTTGGTAAACGTATGGACAGACAACCAGGTCACCGCCTTACACATCTGAGCGACAGACGCTTGGTGTCGGAAGGCCCAAGACGTTCCGCTTGCTCTTGTAGAGTGGGCCATGACTGGAAAGGGAGGCACCTGCCCCTTCAAGGCGTAGGCTTGGACTACAATCTGTCTGATCCACCTGGAAATGACGAGACCGCCATACCCTTCTTCGTACCAGCCACCGAAAAAAAACTGAGTCTGACTTCCGAAAGGAAGCTGTGACATACAAGTACACCTTCAGAGCCCTAACCACATTGAGAGCGTGATGGGCCACCTCTTTGGGGTGCTTCGGCTTAGGACACAACGATGGTAATACAATGTCCTCATTGATATGAAATGCTGAGACCACTTTCGGTAGAAAGGACGGTTGTGGACGCAACACCACCTTATCCCTATGAATGACCAGATAAGACAACTTGACTTGCAGGACAATGCCGCCAGTTCCAAAACCCCCCTGGCCGATGTGATGGCCACTAGAAAGACCACCTTCTGTGAAAGGGTCAACAGAGGAATCTCCCCGATATTCTCAAACAGCGGCTTCTGAAGCGCCAACACCATGTTCAAATCCCACGGAGGCAACGGAAGATGCACCGGAGGGACTACATGGCGCACCCCCTGAACAACAGAACTCACTAGTGAGTGAGATGCTAGGGGTCGCTGAAAAAAAGACAGCCAAAGCTGAAATTTGCCCCTTGATGGTGCTCAACGCCAACCTCTGGTCTACACCTTGCTGAAGAAACAGTAGGATCCTGGATATAGAGAAGGAGCGCGGATGCCACCCTTTCTCCTCACACATGGAGATATAGGCCTTCCAAGTACGATGGTATATCTTACTGGAAGAAGATTTCCACGCTCTCAGCATAGTCGGAATCACCGAGTCCGACAGACCCCGGTTCCTCAATACTTGGCTTTCAACAGCCAGGCCATTAAAGCCAGCGATGGTAAAGCAGGGTGAAAGATTGGACCTTGAGATAGGAGGTCCTCTCGCAACGGCAGCCGCCAGGGAGCGTCTGCCACCAGGCACACCAGGTCTTCGTACCAGGCCCGCTGAGGCTAATCTGGGGCAATAAGAATTTCCTGGAATCCCCTCAGTTTCCACTCTGCGAAGCAAACGTGGCAACAGTTTCAGTGGCGGAAAGGCGTAGAGCAGCTGGTACTGACGCGTCTGCCCACGGATCTCTTGTACTGGACAGGAATCTTGGGACCTTCCGATTGAGCCGGGAGGCTAATAGATCCACATCTGGTGTGCCCTATTTCAGGCACAGCAGCCTGAATACCTCCGGATGCAATGCCCATTCTCCTGGGTCCAGCATCTGTAGACTCAAATAGTCCGCCTGCCAATTTTCCACCCCCGGGATGTGAATGGCTGACAGGGCCGGAACGTGTCTCTCTGCCCACCGAAGTATGTGAGCAACCTCCCGAGCAGCGGCGGAACTTCTTATATTTATATAGCGATTTATATATGCCACAGCCGTGGCGTTGTCTGACTGTATCCTGGTCGGACGCCCTTGAAGACACGTCGACCACGGGTGGAGGCACAGCCTGATTGCTCTCAATTTGAGCAGATTAATCGGCAACTTGGATTCTTCCGTAGACCAGAGGCCCTGAGCCGACTGAATCCCCACTCCACCCCAGCCGGTCAGACTGGCGTCCGTAGTGACCACCGTCCATTTTTGAGGAAGGAACGATTTTCCGGCCGGAATCACCAGGGACCTCAACCACCAGATCAGGGAGTCCCTGACTGGCTGGCTCATCTGGATCTGCAGATCCAGGGACAATGGAGATTTGTCCTATTTTATCAAGATGTCCTTCTGCAGGACTCTGGTGTGGAACTGGGCATAAGGTACTGCCTCGAAAGAGGCTACCATGAGCCCCAGCACTCGCATGCAAAAGCAGAGTGATGACCACTACATCAGTAGTTTGAACGTAGATCTGAGAGTCTGCAATTTGTCTGAGGGGAGAAAGACCCTCGCTTCCCCGGATTTCCAATAGTAAACCCAGGTACTCCAGAGGCTGGGTCAGCACAACCACCGACTTCTTTAGGTTCAACAGCCACCCAAATTCTTGCAGAGTCTGAATGGTGATCGCCACATCCTCCTCTAATTCTGAGGCGGAAGAAGCTCTCAGGAGAAGATCGTCTAGGTAACCCACGATCGCGATCCCGCGTTGTCGCAGCAACGCCAATACTGGAGCCAGTACTTTGGTAAAGACTCGGGGGGGCTGATGCCAGGCCAAAGGAAAGAGTCACAAACTGGTAATGGGCTTCCGACTGCCAAACACAG